>NC_081301.1:78798744-79428744 GCF_030435805.1 Mustela lutreola | reverse complement strand
TTGATTTCCAAATCTATCTTCAAACTGTCTACTATTACCTTATTTCTGGCTACCACTATACTACCAGACAGAAAAAGGAAAAAGAGGGAAAAAAAAGTTTTGTTAACTGCGGGTACTTGAGTTATTTGATAACATTGATTGTCAGCTTGCTCAGGAAAAGCACACCCCTTTCTCCGTGCATTTAAGAAAAATTTTTTTTCAAATATTTATTACTTTGGCTGCTGGGATAAAGGGACTGATTGCAGTAAAGTGCCAGGCCCACAGGTAGAAAACTACCTGCTATGTTGCTGATTCCAGGAACCATCCTTGGCTCTCATGAAATATTTATGGGCTATGATGGCAAGAGAGCAACAAAGGACAAGGAAAACAGTGATCAGCAAAAGAGGGGTTAACAAAAACACTCTTCACTATATTGTAGGAGTTGTATCTGCACAACCCTCAACCTTTGCTAGTTTTATTTGCATTTAGGAGACGGTCTCCCCTTATGAGAAAGTGTGACCCCAAGACCTTTCACTTGACCTTTTCTCTGCTAATTCTAGCAATGTGCAATAAGACTCTCCACCAAGGGGCAGCCAAAGGTGGAATGGCCAACTAGAAATTTCATTTCCCAACCGAGGGAACATTTCAATTTCTAGGAAATCAATTGAGCTTCTATTAAAAACAATGACACATCTATGTGCTTTCCACAAATAGGTTTCTTCTTGTGGGAAGGCAGAAAGCTACCCTCCCTGGAGCCTCCAGATGAGCCCTGATTTATCCCTTCTGCACCAAGAATCATGTGAGCTGAAAGGTCAGGCAGTCAAAGATTTATGCTTTGTTTTATAAGATTGCTCAGAGAGAGAACTCTTTTCCCTCTCTTGTTTATTTTTTATCCTCCCTAGCCTGTCGTCCATTTTTCTGCCCAAACTAGACCATAGAAAGGGAAATGGGAAAATGTCCTGTAATACGAGCCCAGGAGTTTGCTGTGTCCCCAGATGGCAGGATATGTGAACCAATGAGCCTAGCCTCCCGTGGCCAGGTACCACAACCCACCCAGAAAGGGGTACATGCATCACTGTGCCTTGTAAATCTTTTCTAACCTCAGTTCTGAACTGGGATTTATTTGTTTTTCTAGGCAGATAGATCTGGCTCTCTCTAGGCCCTACAAAATGATCTGTCACTGTCTGCCCTGACAGTCTGTAATAAAGTCAGCTTGCCAGGTTTAGCAAATGGATGCCATATCTTGGATCATGTTAGTTTTTTTTTTTCATTTATTAGATTCCCATCTTAGGCCACCCAAACACTGGTCTTTAAAGTACACACCTCCATCTCCCACTCTGGAACATCTATCTGAACAGGGCACTATAGAGGACAAGGGCTACGTGTGTTTATTACTTGCTTTCTGGGTATTCTTATTAAAACCTATTATTATTGACATGGTAATATTTAGAGAAACAACTGGTCCATCAACTGATATGTGAGAACCAGGAAAAAAAAAAATCTTCAGAGTCTACAAATTTTTAACCAGTATGTTGACCTTTATCAAGCTCACTTGTTTCTCTCCCAATCTGTGTCTCTTTTTTCCCCCTATTTAATTTAATGATATCATTATGATGCTGTGAACAGAGCTAGAAATCCATCAGTGTGCTTTGACTGCTTTCCCCCTTTATCTTCATATCCACGCATTTCATATATTACTGAGTAAGCCTGAAAATGGCTGGAAATGGCCCCTGCCTCACTGCAGCCCTCAGTCATCTCTCATTTGGATTATTGGGATAACCTTGGATCTGAGTTCTCTGACTTTGGTCCTTTCCCATTATAGTCTGTATCCCTCCTCCATAGTCCATGAATCTTAACACATCCTCCTCTCTAGAACTATCAATGCTCTCTCCTCTCTCTCTTTCTCTCTCTCTCTCTTTTTCCTAGTACAAAGTTCAAAATGCTTAGAATGGCTTCCCTTTACTTTCCAGACACATTTGTTGCCATTACCTTCACCCACAAACTCGTGTGCTTGCTCCAGTAACCCTGTAATCCACCATGACCTTCCACATCTCCAAACAACTATTTCAAAATTTCCATCTATCTGGATGGTCATACCCCCTTCCTTAACTCAGAAAACAAACAAACACACATATAAAGATTGGATTTCAGGGTCTACTTCAAATATCATCTTCATGAACCATTCCTCAACGCATTCAAGATGAATTAAGCTGCCCTGCCCTCTTTTTTCCTGTGCTCCCTCTTTATTCATCTGCTAGGGAAGCACGTATACTCCTGCTTTATAGCAACTGGCAAGTATTTCTTATTTTCCCTATATCTGAAGTCAGAGTGTATATCTTTTATGTCTTTACCTCTAGTAATGGACCCACTGTTTAGCCATTAAGCCTAGAATACTCTGATCAGCTGCAGGAACATGATAAATAATTAAATTAAGGAACTGAAAGTATTTGGGTTTTGCAAAAAATTGTGTGAAAAGAATTACATAGATAGTCTATAGTATCTTCCAAAGGCTTATAACATCAATCACATTCAGGCACTTTGTTTAGATTGAAATCGGTTTTTCTCTACAACTCTTCTTGCTTTATATTTGTACAATATTTAAATATTATAATATCAAATTTTAAGTCCTGAAGCTTGAAGTGACCTTGAAGAAGTCAGCTGTTGATTTTTTTGGAACTTCTCTAGGTGAAAGTACTCAGAGAACTTAAGGGCATTTACCACTCTCTCATTGTGTAGACTCTGCTGAGGCTGTTAAACACAGTCCTGGACCTTATTTTACTTTGTTTTTTTTTTTTTTTGTTTTGTTTTGTTTTTTATTTTTTCCCATGAGTCCTTTAAATTTATCTTTTGCATAGAGAATGCATTCACATGTTTCTGAAAGTCTTGCACCGGTCATCTTTTTCCACCAACCCATTACAACCACCCCATTTCTTTTGCTTCCCTTAACTTCTTGTATTCTGTATCCTTCTACAAATACAAGCAAATATGGATATACATTTTTACTTTTCTTCTTTTCCCACACAAAAGGTATGTGTTCATCTGGGTCCTCTGGAAAGCTGCAGCTGAGATAAAATTAAATGCAAGAATAATTACCAGTTATAATTGTTAAGTCAAAGGGAATATACATTTACAATTCATAATAAATATTTCTAAAATTGTTCTCCTTAGAGACTGTACCATTTTGCATTCCTTTTGGAAAAGTATGAGGTTGTCAGTTTCTCATTTTGCCAAAAGAATGTGCTGTTGAACTTTTGAATTTTGTCACTCTCCTGTGATAGGATTTTAATTTATGTTTATCTTATTATGAGTAAGTTTTAACATCTTTCATGTTTTTAAGAGTCATTGATATTTCTTTTCTATGAACTGTTTATATCCTTTATAAATGTTCTACTGGCTTATTAGGTAATCTTTATATACATGGAAGGATTAGTCTTTTCCTGTAATAAGATATGCAATTTTTTTCTGGTTATATTTTATCTTTTTTGTTTGTTTGTTTGTTGTTTTGTTTTTGTTTTTGTTTTTTTTAATTAAATTTATTTATTTTCAGCATAACAGTATTCATTATTTTTGCACCACACCCAGTGCTCCATGCAATCCGTGCCCTCTATAATACCCACCACCATCCGTGCCCTCTATAATACCCCAACCTCCCACCCCCCCGCTACTTCAAACCCCTCAGATTGTTTTTCAGAGTCCATAGTCTCTCATTTTTCACCTCCAATTTCCCCCAACTCCCTTCTCCTCTCTAACTCCCCATGTCCTCCATGTTATTTGTTATGCTCCACAAGTAAGTGAAACCATATGGTAATTGACTCTCTCTGCTTGACTTATTTCACTCAGCATATTTTATCTTTTGACTTTGTTTATGATATATTCTTCCATTCAGAAGATACTCTGTGTAGAATAAATTAGTCATTTATTTTATGGTTTCATAGATAACTAGAAAGCTTTCCTCTCTCCAAGGTTCTGAAAGAATTATTCCATGTATTCTTCTAGCACTTTAATGTGTGAACTTTTTAGATATGATATTTTAAAATTAAATTTTCTATTGATTTTAAGTGTATCCAAGTCTATATTACAAAATATGAATTCAGCTATCTTTTGAAAAAGCTATCTAATTGTCCTAAAACAAACATGTTGAAAAAAACAAAATAAAAACACATGTTTGAGAAGAATAGGTATTAACTCTTCTTTAAACTTAAGTTGGGTAGAATTTGCCTGAGAAGCAATCTGGCCCTGGACTTTTGTTTGTTGGCAGTTTATTTATTACTGATTCAATTGCTTTGCTGGTTATTGGTCTGTTCAAGTTTTCTGTTTCTTCTTATTTCAGTTTTGGTAATTTATATGTTTGCAAGAATTTCTCCATTTCTTCCAGCTTTTCCCATTTGTGGAGATATAATCTAAATTCATTCTATGAAGCCAGCAGTATTCTGATAGCAAAACCAGATAAAGACTCCACTAAAAAACAACAACAACAACAAAACTATAGGCCAATATCCCTGATGAACATGGATGCAAAAATTCTCAGTAAAATTCTAACCAACAATACATTGAAAGACTCATTCACCATGATCAAGTGGGATTTATACCTGGGTTGCAAAGGTGGTTCAATATTTGCAAATCAATCAACATGATATGTCACATTAATAAAAGATTAAGAACCATATGATAATTTCAGAAAAAGATGCAGAAAAAGAATTTGACAAATTCTTTGGCAAAAGAATTTGACAATTTGATATCCATTCATGTTAAAAATCCTCAACAAGGTAGGCTTAGAGGGAACATACCTCAACATAATAAAGGCCATCTACAAAAAACCTACAGCTAATATCATTCTCAAGAGAGAAAATTGAGAGTTTTTCCTCTACAGTCAGGAACAAGACAAGGAGGTCTATTCTCATCACTACTACTTAACATAATACTAGAAGTCCTAGCTACCACAATCAGACAACAAAAAAGGAAAACAGGCATCCAAATCTTCAAACTGGCAAGGAAGAAGTCAAACTCTCAATAGTTGCAGATGACATACAGCATGCAGTTGTAGATACTCTACATGGAAAACTCATAAGCTTCTACCAAAAAACTGCTAGAACTGATACATAAGATTCACTGAAGTTGCAAGATATATAATTAATGTAAAGAAATCTGTTGCATTTCTTTACATCCATAATGAAGCAGCAAAAAGAGAAATTAAGAAATCAATCTTATTTACAGTTGCATTAAAGACAAGGTATCTGGTAATAAACTTAACCAAAGAAGTGAAAGAACTATACCCTAAAAACTATAAAATGCTGATGAAAGAAATTGAAGATGACACAAAGACATGGAAAAAATTCCATGCTCATGGATGGAAAGAACAACTATTGTTAAAATGTCTGTCTCTATTATCCAAAGCAATCTACACACTTAACGCTATCCTTATCAAAATACCAACAAAATTTTTCATAGAGCTAGAACAAAGAATCCTAACATTTGTATGAAACCACAAAAGACCATGAGTAGCCAAAGCAATCATGATAAAGAAAAGCAAAGCTGGAGGCATCACAATTCTGGACTTTGAGTTGCATTATAAAGCTGTAGTAATCAAAACAGGCACAAAAATAGACACACAGATCAATAGGATAGATTAGAAAACTCAGAAATAAAGTCATAACTATATGGTCAATTAATCTTTGACAAAGCAGGGGAAAATATCCAATGGAAAAAGATAGTCTCTTCAACAAATGGTGGGAATACTGGATAGTCACATGCAAAAGAATGAAGCTGGATCCCTGTGCTTTACCATAACAAAAATAAATACAAAATGGATTAAAGACCTAAATGTAAGACTTGAAACCATAAAAATCCTAGAGAACAGTAAGTAACTGCTTTGACATTGGCCATACCAACTTCTTTTTTAGATATGTCTCCTGAGGCAAGGGAATCAAAAGAAAAATTAAACTACTGAGATTTCATCAAAGTAACAAGCTTCTACACAGTGAGGGAAACAATCAACAAAACTAAAGATCAATCTACAGATAGGAGAAGGTATTTGCAAATGGTACTCGATAAGGGTTAGTATCCAAAATCTATAAAGAACTTATCAAACTCAGCAACCAAAAAACAAATAATCCTGTTTTAAAAATGGTCAGAAGACATGAGTAGACATTTTTTCCAAAGAATGCATACAGATGGCCAACAGAAACAAGAAAAGATACTCAATATCATTCATCATCAGAGAAATACAAATTAAAACCTCAGTCAGAATGGTGAAAATTAACAACACACAATAAAACAACAGGTGTTGGCAAGGATGCAAAGAGGGACCCTCTTAAACTGTTGGTGAAAATGCATACTGGCACAGCCACTGTGGAAAACAGTACAGAGTTTTCTCAAATAATTAGGAATAGAGTTATCATATACTTCAGCAATTGCACTACTGGGTATTTACACAAAGGATTCAAAAGAATTAATTTGAAGGGATACATGCACCCTGGTGTTTATAGCAGCATTATCAACAATAGCCAAATTATGGAAAGAGCCCAAATGTCCATCAACTAATGAATAGATAAAGAAGAAATAAATATGTCTTCAAAATGGGATATTACTTGGCCACCCCAAAGAATGAAATATTGCTATTTGTAAGGATGTGAATGGAGCTAGAAAGCATTATACTAAGCAAAATAAGTCAGAGAAAGACAAATACCATATGATTTCACTCATATGTGGAATTCAAGAAACAAAACAAATAATCATAGGTAAAACAGACAGCCAAGCCAGGAAACAGACTCTTTAACTGTAGAGAACAAACTGATGGTGACCAGAAAGGGGTGTGGGGGAAGATGGGTGAAACAGGTGATTCTTCACTAAGGAATGAAGTTGTCATGATGCACAACAGGTGGCATATGGAAGTACTGAATCACGATATTGTACACCTGAAACTAACATTATATTGTTATTAACTAACTGAAATTTAAATAAAAACAAAACTAAAATTAAAAAACAAAAGATACATGTTTGTTTATTCTACTGATGTGAAGCCACATCTATCATACAATAATATGTATTTGCTCTATTTCTGGACTCTTCTTTTATAAAGATTGTATTTATGTATTTGACACAGAGAGAGAGATCAAAGGTAGGCAGAGAGGCAAGTAGAGAGAGAGGAGGAAGAAGGCTCGCTGCTGAGCAGAGAGCCTGATGTGGGGCTCGATCCCAGGACCCTGAGATCATGACCTGAGCTGAAGGCAGAGGGTTGACCCACTGAGCCACCCAGGCACCCCATTTCTGGACATTTTTATCTGCAGGTCTGTTCATGCACAAGTACCATACTATTTTAATATAATAATTAAGGCTATAATAGGTGTTGTTTGTTTGCTTCTGCACCCTATTTTAACCAAGTTGGGAGTATATGATTCATGACAATTAAAGGATTCCTACCCCCTCCACCCCCAGAATTTGAATTTTCAGCCCTATGATAAAGAACTTAAAATTGATTGAAGTTCATTTATTTGAACAGAGCTTCAGGACTCCTCTAAAATCTTCTTGCTATGTACACACAGAAAACTGTTCTTATTTTTTGTTTCTAAACCAGGTTCTGCAGAATTCCTGTTAATTCTAAAACATACACAGTATCCTTCCAATCCTTGTTTTTTGCTCAAGTTATCCAGATTCATTTTAGGGCTTGTGAAAGTCCAGATACATCCTCTGTTTTTTTTTTTTGTTGTTGTTGTTGTTGTTGTTGTTTTGTTTTTGTTTTTAAAATTTTATTGATCGACTTGACAGAGATCACAAGTAGGCAGAGAGGCAGGCGGGGGCAGGGGCGAGTTGGGGGGAAGCAGGTTCCCTGCTGAGCAGAGAGCCTGATGTGGGGTTCAATCCCAGGACCCTGGGATCATGACCTGAGCCAAAGAGAGAGGCTTTAACCCACTGAGACACCTAGGCGCCCCAGACACATACTCTGTTAATAGAATATTAAACTTGCTCACTATAGTCTAGGTGTTAAATACATTATGTTATACTCATCAGTTATATTTAAATTGGTAAACTATACCAATTGGAATAAACTAAGATATATAGAAACATGGATATAATCTGATTATTAATGTAGTTGAAATAATTCATGTCTAAAAGTTACCTTTTAGATAATTTTAAGAACTCAAATAATAAAAAGTTACATGTAAAAAATTTTATTCCAACCCTCCCATCTTCTAAGAAATCAACATAAGTATTTTGGTGTATATGCTGTTATTAATAATGTAAATGAAGTGTGGCAGAATATTCCACCCAGAAATATGCCTCTCAGGCATAAGGATTATTTTGAGCTGATTATTTTAAGAAACAGCAGACCCAGAAAAAGCTCTGAAAACAGTGTAGAAGTTACCCTTTTGTAAGGGAGATTTGCATTTACAAAGGGAATCTCCATTTCTAAATGGCGTCTCCCTCTCTTAACTAAAGAGAAAAGGGTGACTTTAAATTACAAAAGAATCTTATCAATGGAAAGGCACAGACTTAAATCTGCATAACAAATCATACCTGTTTACCAGGATCCCTCTCACCCTTTTCTTTTGTCTTTCTCTGAAGTACTTATTTTTTTAAGGCTTTTTGTAATTATTAGAACGAGAGAGAGAGAGAGAGAGAGAGAGAGCGCACGCTTAGCAGGTAGAGGGGCAGAGGGAGAAGTGGACTCTCCGCTGAGAAGCAGCTGGATCCCAGGACCCTGAGATCATGACCTGAGCCAAAGGCAGACCCTTAACTGACTGAGCCACCCAGGTGACCCTGTCTGAAGTATTTAGACTTGAATTCTGAGAGTTACTCATTTTTTCCTGGGTATCTTTCATGTATACACAAGATATATATGTTAATAAATCTCTGCTTGTTTCTCTCTCCTTTATTTGTTTCTTGTTACAGGAGCCCCAGCCAAGAATTTAGAAAGCTAGAGGGGGAATTATTTTTTACTTACTTTGTCATGCGTGGAATTCTATAATGTTGACTCACCCACCTTTTTTCCTGTATACACAATACATTTCATTTATTTACAAAAATCATAAACAAATTAGAAAGAGATATGCTTTTCTTGTACATATAAAGTTCTAGAATATGTAGGCTCAGCAAAATCCCTTTGTACTATTGACCTAAGTCTGTCCCATTTTGACCTAATTATCACAACAGAAATTCTTCCTACATATCTCAGGATTCTAAAGAAACATCTAAACAACATGCTATTTTATGCCTGATAACATTACTTTACTGCATAAACATTTCTCAGTAAAATTATTATGAAGAGTGGCTCCTACTATCAGAGAAACAAACAAACAAAAATCTCTCTTGCTCCATTTTTGCAAACTATAGTCTTGTTCTGTGCTTTTCCTCTTGTAGTTTCAAAACTACATCCTCCTACAACATGGAGCTTCTTACCTTGTCCTTCTCTAGGATGTCTCATTGGCCTATAAATACTCCCCTGAATTCACTGACATAAATGCAATATATTTCTAAACTAAACTGATATGGAAAACAAGGGCAAAAGAAAAATTGAATTTCCTTACTACTTCCAGACCATTGAAACAGGCAGAGTGACCTTCCTTTGGGAGCTCAGCTGCCTTGATGTTGACACTTTGCTAAGAGCAAAAGACAATCTTAGCCCAACCCCCCCATGAACTGTGAGTCTATTTTAAACATATAGAAACTCCTTTATAAACTCCCTTTATCGATATTCCCTAAGATATATGTCAGCAATCATCCTCCAGGCACATGGTCCCCTGATAAACATCTGAGGAGTCTCATGACTGAGCTTCTGCTAAACTATAATAAATGACCTCTTCTGACCAATAGCTAGCCCTCTCAGGGTACTGGAAAACTTGTTCCCACAATAACTAGAAGGTTTGTGCTGTCCCTAACTCCCTTCTAACTTGAGAGTATATGATGGGGCACTCCTCACCACCTCAGTGCAGTTCTTCCTGCCCATGGGTTCTGTCCCCATACTTTCATAAAACCACCTTTTTATACCAAAGACGTCTCAGGAACTTTTCTTTTTTGGAGTTCTCAAGAAATTTTTTCCACATCATAAACTGATGACATTCACCTTCTCTTTGAAACTAGTTTGCCTTTTGATCTAACTAGCCAACACAGGTCACTATGTTTACAATACCAAATTCTGAAATGAGCCAACTTCAATTCAAATCCAGGTGCTATAATAAACTCACAGTGAGACTGGGGAAAATGCTAAAATTCTCTATACATTAGTTTTCTCATCTGTAAAGTGAGTCTTAGTGTATTAGCTTCAGGCAAAGTTTTGAGGATTAAACAAGATAATGCATAAAGTTCCTGACATGTTGCCTGGTACATAGCCCTCAGTGAGACTTGATAATTTTGATAAGGAGGAAGGGGAGGAGAAGGGGGATAATGATAATGATTATGGTAATAATGTCCTAATTTTAATGTGAATAGAGATAGTCTTGTACTGTACTGAATACATTGTTTCCCAGTCACCTCCATGCCATGAAAAATGGCAACACTTAAGAAACAGCAGAGAGCAAAAAAAGTCATCTTCTCCAATCTGAAGCAGATATCATGGTCTTATTAAAAATTTTCTACAGTAAAGAAGATGAGGCTATAGTATGGGAGATTTTCTCTAAAGTGAATATTGGCATCCTAAATTACGTCAGACATTTCAGTCCACTCTAGAGTGTCTAGAGCCCTGAAGCTTGGCTTTGACACAGTATTTCTATTTTCATGCCAATGCTCCACTCCACTGTGTTCTAAGAATAAAGGATAAGTATAAAAATGATGACTGGTAGCCCTACTTTGACAATTGTTTTCAAGGTGCAGTGATCCAATTTCAAATTAATTGTAACATAGCATAACAAGAGGCCCAAGGTTGAGGATGTACCTTATCCAAAAGTTGTCAGTCACTTCTTGTGTGACCTTGAATACATTCCTTAACTTTTTGGGATCTCAGCATTTCCAACTAAGTTGGAAGTAATTGTAGAGGCCACTTTCAGGCAATCAACTTGAAAAATGGAAACGTGAGTTAGGCAGAAGGGCCCACAGTGACACACTGGCTGAGTTTGAACAAGCCCAGTGAGTGACCCACATCAAAATATCCCTAAGACCTAGCTGATCAACAGGTTACTTACACCCAGACACAGGTACCAAAAAAGGAAAATTCTGTATGTTCCCATACCTCCTCACCTTCCCCCTATAACAACAGCCTGCCCCAGCCTCTGTTC
This sequence comes from Mustela lutreola, assembly GCF_030435805.1. Classification (NCBI taxonomy): domain Eukaryota; kingdom Metazoa; phylum Chordata; class Mammalia; order Carnivora; family Mustelidae; genus Mustela; species Mustela lutreola. The sequence continues at coordinate 79,417,558 of NC_081301.1, read as the reverse complement.
TGCTGTCCTGCCTGCTGCTCCCTTGCAGTGTGTTCAAGGTGTATTCTATCTCCTTTGTTCTGCCTTAGGTGAATTCTTTCACCACCCGTGCCCTGCAGGCTTCCACCAGATTGGCTCACCTGACATTTGGGGGCCCCCATCCAATCGGGAGACCCCACAGTAATTAGGCTTGTAAATACTTCTTTTAGTGCTACACTGAAATCAAAAGATTGGTTGTGGTTCCTACTTTAAGGTAGCTTTGCTGTAACCGGTCTTCTCACGAAAAGCTGAGAGTCCTGCCTTGCTCTTGAATCAGATCCCAAGACTATAATATTTAAAAAGACCTGTGGCCCCTATGTGGCTCAGTTGGTTAAGGTTAAGAATCAGACTCATAATTTCCACTCAGGTCAGGATCTCATGGGTCTTGAGATCGAGCCCCAGGTGGGGCTCCCCGAATGGCAGGGAGGCTGCTTGAGATTCTTTCCCTCTCTCTGCTTCTCCCCCTACTTCCATGCACATGTGCACACTCTCTCTTCCCAATGGGAGAATAAATCTTGAATGAATGAATAAATGAATAAACCTGTCCAAAAGAACTATACCTACACCTGTGGTGAACACATCATAATGCAAAAACTTGTCAAATCACTAAATTGTACAGCTGAAACTATGGCAATATTGTCTATCAACTATATGAAAATAAAAACTAAAATGAAATAAACAATGTAAAAAGGAAAAAGAACTCTTCATTCATGTGAAGAAAGCATCCTGTTTAAAATCAACTTTAGTTTAGGTAACTGGATGTATCAAAAGAAAAGTAGTAAATTGAGACTTGCTTCCCTTTCTTCTGAAAAAAACTTGGGAGATACCCAAATCTCTGAATGCAGTCCCACAAACTGGTTTGGAAATCATATAGCAGCATAATTAGAAAGAAGAAAACTGAAGGAAAGAAGAAAGAGAAGTAGGGACAAAAGTAGAAAAACCTGAAAACAAAACAATCTATTTCATACCACTCAAAGTGTGATCCTTGGCCTAGTTACATTGGCATCACCCAAGAACTGTTCTAGAGTACAGAATCTCAGACATCCCACTGATCTGTTGTAGAGATGGTATTGTTGTATGTATCCTTTTTATCTGCCAATGTGCCCATCCTTTAGCTGCCACAAGTGCTTACTGCTAACAACTCACAGCTGGCCCTTTATCTAGAGAGTTACCCCTGGCCAAACAGGAGCTTCCTCACTTGGAAAGCTACACAGTACCCACCCAACAAACTTCAGTTAAGAATTGACTGGTACCAAGGGATGAAAGCCTGGTTCCTTATCTTAGGATGAGATTACTTAGTGCAGGATATGTTCCAAAACTTCCTCCTAGGTTCAGACTAAAGATCATCTTTGACTGAGACAATAGTCATGATTAGCTTTTATGGCCTGCTCTGTCAGGCACTGTTCACTCTTTTTCTCCTGAGAATACTCCTCTAGTGACTTGAATAAGAATCCCCATCTCACGCTCCACTTTTAAGAAACCAAACTTAAGTTGGTCTGTCCTAGAAATAGATCTGAGAAGCAGATGCTAAGGATAGAATTTTGTAGTTAAATCTAACTTGCCAACTGGATCACGAGTGCTAGGTAATGTACTGATAGTCTTTGGGACGCTGTAACAGACTTTCACTCGAGGAGAAAGGGATGAGATGCAGGTTGAAGGGATTCACTAACTGGTACACTTTCTTAGGCACTGGAGAGATATGGGGAAGTAGCAACTCTAAAGACTGTGAAATTGAGTGGCTGTTGCTAAGTACCATTGACTTAGTGAAGAAAGAAAATGACAGGTTCAGACCTCTTAATAATTCAAAGTAAAGTGTGAGTGTCAGCGGCCTCCTTGGTAGCTTTTGAAAAGATTCTCATCACTTAAGCCAGAGGGTGGAAATGACTGTAGACAGAGAACTTAAGTGAGATATTGGCAGAGCTTTGAAGAATTCTTGGGCTCAGCAAATCTCCCATGACATTACAGGACCTAGAGAGGGAATGAGTGGAACTCTGAGATTTAAGATGAAGGTCTGTAGGTAGATGAACTTGTGATCTTGTATCCTCAATTTCTCTGAGCCTACCAAGCCAGAAGAAGTGGCCTACTTCTTTTGGAGGAGAGATCAGTCACTTTGTTTAAGACTGTGCAGAGGCCTCCAAGGAGATAGGTAACAGACAAAACAATGAATACAACTTTAGAATCTGCCCTCTCATCTCCACCCATACTTTAATATAATCAAATCTCAGCAGAACCAACTTGGAGAAGTGCTGGACCTGTCAGGGATGAGGAGGGATTATACATCAAAGTTGCTATAGGACATGCACTGGCAGGAGCCAGGAAAATGTGTCTGGGATTGAATCCTGAAGGTGCTACATCAAGAAGGGGGGTATAAAACTAGATAAAGGAGGATTTACAATATGAGAAACTTTCTAATGATACAGGATTCAACTACCTGGCAAGAACCCTAAGTGATGCTTCTAAAAGACTTAGGAAAAAAGAAAATAATAGCTGGCATTAAATTAGAGAGGCCATGGAACATTGTGAGAAATAGGGTTATAGAGAAATAGGGTTATAGAGCTGAGGCTGCTAGAATGGATCAGTCATATACAACTGGAAAACCTTCCAGCTGGTCATTTTCCTTAAGAGGCCTGGAGAGCACTCCATTTATTAAAGTAATAAGGAATGAACTGGGGAGGAACACATCAACATCACTGCAATTCACAGTAATGCTTATCTTCTGTAGGTTGAATTAGTAACTATTATAGAGCTGAGTTGCCTAGAAGCAATGGGGATAACAGGATCTTGGAATAGCATGGTTAGCAAAGTATGAATGGCGGTCAAGAGGGGTCTGACTTAAAATGGTCTTTAGAAATAAATTGGATAACAAGATATAACATCCAAATAACTTGGATAACAAGATATAACAAGATAACATGATGTTCCTAGGGGTAAGATCAATAAGCAGCCAATGCCCATGGTACTATCAAATCTATCTATCAACTATCTATCTATCTATCTATCTATCATCATTATCTTCCTCCAAAAAATCAAAGAAGTGTTGTTAAGTTGGAAAGCAAGGACAGATCCCCAAGGAAATCCTTTCAGTATAATAGGAAGGAAAGGAGAAAGAATAAAGAAGGGATGGGTGTTCACGTTTTGATTTTGTTATTCTTTTGGAAATTTTTTAATGATGAAAAGTTCTATTGACTTTTTATTCCCCTGTTGTGGTCCAGCACATATGCTCAACGAGTGAGGAGAGTGGAGAAATTATAGAAAAGTGGAATTGTTTTGAGCACTTAGGCAAGAGAATTGACTAAAGAACAATCATATGAGGTCAGCTAAGACAGGGAGCTTTGTTTCCTTCACTGGTGTGCCCCTAATGCTTCGAAGAATGCCTAGTGCACATTAAACACTGAAGGAACTAATGGATATTTTCAGGGTTTGTTTAAGCTGACCATTATTATAGAACATTTATGGTGGCAGCAACATAATTACTTGTGTTGATTTTATCCTAGATGAATTACCCCTTTATTAGAATACGGGTCTTAAAAAGACACACTCACTTTTGCCCAGCACAACAGATGAAAGGCAAATGAAAAGATGTCAAAAGTAGAGTTCGTTAGGTTTGGAATTAAATAATGAACAATGAAGTTTTCCTTGGAGAGGGAGGAAATGAGACAAACCATTCTCAGATGGACAGTGAGATATATAAAGTGTCTTGTAGTTCCTGACTAAGTTGAAGAATTGGCATAGTGAGGGCATAAGCTGAAAGGATGAAATCGGGTGGAATGTCAGACTGTGTTTTCAGATGGCAGAGCTGTTCCTGGTGAGAAGTTCTAGGACATGGCCATAACTAAACTGGAATGAAAGTAAAGGGCTCAGGGATGAGAAGCGGTAGATGGTGAGAGACCAGGTTATTGGATGGTCTATCCACATGAATGTTGGGGACTCTGATTCCTCCTACTTCAAGTTCTCTCCTGGGCCCCATTCCACCTCTTTCTTATCCCTAAGTCTCCTCAGAATCAGCGTTTCCTGCAACTCCAAGCTTTAGTCAGGGCGTAACTCTGGACAAGAAAGCAGAAATGGGACAGAGAGAAAGAGGTCTGGAGTAGACATCTGTTTTTGTTTTGATACCTAGCATTCACTCACCTTTTGGAAACAATAAAGACAATAAAGATGTCTTTTTTGACATCTTAGAGAACTAACCCCATTCTCAGTATCAGTCTATGGGCAAGTGGAGTTTTCTTTCCCTAACACTCCTATTTTAAGAATGCATCTATAACTCCGGCTTGTCCAAAAGATGATTTTATGCTTTTGACAACAGTGATTGGCCAGGGATGGGCAAAACTGAGCCAAAAATGGGTCCGGTAAGGCACAGTGGGATTTTCTGCAGGGACTAATGAGAGACACAACAATTTTTAGCTACACTTAAAACTTGGAGGATACACTTAAAGCTACAAAATTGTCAGATGGGGGGAGAAGTCAAGATAGGGGAGGAATAGCAGACAGAGATGCCATCAGGATGCAGGAGTTCAGCTAGATAGTTATCAAACCATTCCAAACACCTACAAACCCAACAGAAGATTAAAGAGAAGAGCAGTAAGCTGCTATGCTAGAGAAGCCCACGTGATAAGGAGCCCCATCCAAGAGCCAGCAAGGCACTGAGGATCTCATTCCAACAGAATTTGAGGAACTGCATCCTGCCAGCAACTGTGTGACTGAGTACAGGAGTTGGTCCTTCCCCAGTCAAGCCTCCAGTGAGAATGTAGTAGCCTCAGCTGACACCTTAAATGCAACCTTGAAGCAGAGAATCCAGGTAGGCCTCACCCAAATTTCTGGCCCACAAAAGCCATGAGATAATAAGTATGTGTTTTTTTAACACAGTAAATTTTGGAATATCCATTACATAGCAATAGATAATTAAGATACCCCTCAATTACTGTAACCTTGGTGTAAAATGTTGCATGTCTCAGAAGGCAGGCACCATATAGGAGGACAATGTCCCTGGTAACATCCCTGAGGGCACTGTCTTCATCCTCAAAGACTATCCCATATATTCACATGTTGAAATGGTATCATTGGGCCTGAGTAGCCCCCAGGAGGTGAGGCCTAGCTGACACAGTATCCTACCTGACAAATAGTTTGGAAGCAGAAGAAAGAGAGTTTAAATCAAGTTCTAGACTTTAAGTGTTTTTTTCGCTATTTGTAAAGGCCTGAAGGTTTTCAGAGTAAGCACACTATACTTTTTATGAAAAAAAAAATATATATTTTATTTAAAGATTTTTATTTATTTATTTGACAGAGATCACAAGTATGTAGAGAGGCAGGCAAAGAGAAAGAGGAGGAATCTGGCTCGCTGCTGAGCAGAGAGGCTGATGTGGGGCTTGATCCCAGGACCCTGAGATCATAACCTGAGCCAAAGACACAGGCTTAACCCATTGAGCCACCCAGTAACCCCCCAAAATGTAAATTTTTTAAATGCAGAACATCAGAGCAGAACCAAATAAAGAACCCCAGGATAAAACTGAGATGGTCCACTGTCAGGCTTTCTACAAGAGGCTGGTGCCCTTGTAGGACCCAAAAGTGTTAACTACTAAGAGTCGAATGCACTGCTTCCTTTCCCTGAGCACAAGCCCCAGCCCCAGTCCCAGTGCAGCACACAGAAGAAACTCTTTATTAGAAGAAACATTTATTGAGGAGGATTAATATTCTTGGTTGTGCTGAAGGTTGTTCTCATCAGAGGATATATTGTCATGAAAATTGTGAAGTTTTCTCAATAAGGACTGAATGATTTCTTTAGAGAAATTTTTCTCCCTGGAAGTGCTGGAGAAGCATTTTCTGCCTGAGTAGAAGAGTCAAATCGTTAAACACAATACTTTCATCAGGGTCACCCCTAGTGGCCCAAAGGAAGTGGCATACTTGATGCACAAAGGTGGGGCGTGGATGAGACACACACTCCCCAGAGGGCAAAGACGGGGGTTGACCCTGGCTTAATAGTTGATCCTTGAAAACTTCAGCTTACTGGGGATGTCTGAACATCTGTTGTGTCTCTGTTGTGTCTGACACTTGTAAGACGGTTCTGGTTAGCACAGGCAGCTTCTTGGCTGCTGGATGTGAAACTTGCCAGTTTCTTTTGTTGTGGGTCAGAGAGAGCCCAGTAGTTGGAGGGAGGTCTCTTGTCAGACCTGTAGTTCCTCCTGCTGCTGGCTTAACTCTGAGGCCTCAGATCCATACATATGTGTCAGCTTCTCTTCTAGGACATTCCCAGAGGAAGTGAGCTGGTGAGCTTCAGGAGGCTGATCACTCCCAAAAGCAGCTACGCTTTCAACTGGGTCTTGGTGCTGCAATAAGGTGGACATGAACTTGGTTTTTTGAGGGGGGACATTCTTGATGCCATGTGATTTTTTTCTTGGAATTTATCCACTGAGAAAATGCCTTATTTTTTTCTGAAGTAACTCCCAAGAGGAAACTGTTCTTTCTGTGACAGAGTTGAGGAAGTACCTCTCTCTCTCTTTTTTTTTTTTTTTTTAAGATTTTATTTATTTATTTGACAGAGAGAAATCACAAGTAGATGGAGAGGCAGGCAGAGAGAGAGAGGGAAGCAGGCTCCCTGCCTAGCAGAGAGCCCTATGCGGGACTCGATCCCAGGACCCTGAGATCATGACCTGAGCTGAAGGCAGCAGCTTAACCCACTGAGCCACCCAGGCGCCCCGGAAGCACCTCTCTTAATGTTCTGTCCTCAGCATGGTAGCTCTCCTCTCTGCCTGCAGATGTCCCTACTCCTGAGTCCTCACTTCTGCATTTTCTTCCTTTGGGATCCTGAGGTCTCACTTTCTTTGCACTTTCACTTTGTGAGAAATTTGTAGGCTGGCCCTTACAGAAGGCCAGCTTCGAGTCCAAGGACTCCTGCTGTTCTGTGCTCATTGTGCTGTTCTTCAGTTGGACGTGCAGCACCTGGGATGCTTTCATGTCCCGGCTGCACACACTCTGGGACTGAGTCAAGGAAGGCTTGGAAATCAAGCTATCTGAAGTAGGACGCATGTCAGTGGGACATCCTTGAGCCTGGTTATGCTCCTCACATTCCAGTTTAAACTTTCATTCACTCAGGATCTGTCTTTTCAGGTCTGATATTTAAGAATCTTGGGGAACCTGTATTTTTGGTGAGGGGTGTTCCATGGTCAGGGCAGTTTCTATCTTGCTCGTGTTGACATTTATCATTTTGGAGCTTCCCAACTCACTGGTTGTCAAGGTGTCCCAAGATTGGGGTTGAAGAGTACAGAGCTCCTTGATGTCAAATATATCCCTGAATAGGTTGGACATGGCAAAATGTTCTAACTTCTTCTCCACCATCACTTTGCCCTGTTCCATTTCTACTCTTTTACTGGAACTCACATTCTCATGCATGGACTCAGGTCCAGCCCCAGCTTGCCTTGTGGGTTCCTCTGGGCCACAGTGTGTTGTCTTGTACAGTCTCACTGGGTCACACTTGAGCTCTGATGCTGTGTTTAAGGGGCTGAAAAGTCTGGCTACCCCACTCACCTATCAGGATACATTCTGCAGTCTTATGGTCAGTGTCAGAGTGTGATGCCTTCAGCTCCCCCTGTCCTTCACTGATCACAGATGACATAGAGGGAATAATCCACAGTGGGGACTGACTTTATTGTTCTCACCTTGTTTCCCAAATAAGGTTTAGAGCTCCCTCAAGGGGTTTAAAAAACTCAGCTTTGGAATCCACTCCAGAAATATACATGACTGAGGAGGGAAAGTCAAATTGGGGGAGAGGCCATGTTTTGGCTTCTCTCAACATATAGAATTTTATGGATTCAAGAACCCTGATGGATAGACCCCACATCTGACTCATGCGAAATCTAATAATATGGGCCTCTAGCACCTGTTGTGTACTGGGATCAAGAAAAGAATGCTCAAGAGTGGTGCCCTGGCAGTAAACCCTACCCACCATTGTCTTTTTAGAATCTGTGTTTTCTGTAGTAGTCTGATAACTCCCAGAGAAAGGCAGTGTATTGTCATACAGCCACGAATAACACACACCTATAGGAATCCTACCCACAGGGATCTGCCAAAACTTCTTGCTCATATGTAAACTAAGAATGCTTTTCATTTGACTCTGGTCTGTGTCCTTCCTTGAGACACTTAATAATTCATTCCCTGAGTTATTCCTTGAATGATACATACAGTTACTTGTCTCCAAGGCAGCCCTCACACCCTTCAGTAGGTAGCATTCTGAGACCCTTTGTGGGCTGTCTTCTGAACTCTTCTCTAGGATATACCCAAGATTCCTCCTCATATCCTACCTTAGCTGGAATTTTGTTTGGACCCTGCTATCTGGAGATGACTTCTCAGGACCAGGTTTCAATGAGATGGAAATTGATTTAGATTGAATCACAGTTAAAGAGCAGTCTGGCAGTGGTAAAAGAGACGGCATTGGTGGTGCATGATGACAAGCAAATGAATCAGTGGGATTCCTTGTCTGAGACAGATTTGGTAAGAGGTTGATACCCTGTGAAATAGTGGGGTCAAGAGCAGAGATGGTATTCAGAGGTAAAGTGGCCTCTGGTTGTCTGAGCATCGTATGGTAGGAAAGAAGTCAAAGGAAGGGGTAGAGGTATGGAAAGGTTCCCTGGGAATAAAGAATCCTAGGCTTTTGGCTCTAGTGACAGGGAGTGCCCAGGGGAGAGAGAAAGAAAAAGTCAGTTAAAGCGGTTATTGGGTTAGGTAAGAAGATGGATGGGGTTTGGGGGAAAGGCTCAGACAAAGAGGCTGGTACTGGGTCTCCTAGAGCAACTGTAGAGAAGTCAAGAGATGAAGTGAATGATGAGTAAGTCACAGGAGCTGTAAAACCAAGGGGATCAGAGAAGGAGTAGAATCTTCTGGGGCCTCTGGGAACAGCAGCCAATTCACCTCCGCAGTTGTGCTGTTACACACCCCACAGTAGGGGTCTGGACATAACAGTTGATGAAAGTGGATGGTATCATGACGCCAGCCTAGGGGGCTGTGGGAGACAGGAGGTAAAAAACTGAAACCAGGACCAGAACAAACATATGTGACCCTGGCTGGTCTGGCAAATGTTGCCCCCCACCCACCAACATCCCCAAGACTTTCAAATTCTAACTCTAAGAATTTTCCATCCCATCTCTATTCCAGGCTTCCTTGAGGCCCTAGAAATACATAAGCTCTGCTTAAAGAGGGGTACAGGAAAGAAGGTAATATTTCCTCACTTTTACAGTAGAGAAAGCATCTTTATTGCCTCCCCTCCTTCTGACAAGTTCTCCACTCTGGGAAATCAGGAGAATGATGAAGATAGAAGCAAGAGATCTTATAAAATCCTGAATAGAGTGTCTGTTAAAGATATCCTTGGTAGATTGGACTTGGAAAGCTCTAAGAATTAGGATGCAAGGTTGCATGGTGAATGATAATAATAAGAATTACATTATTTGATCATTCACAATGGGCTTTTGTGTGTATTATCTATCCCATGTGATACTGAAAACCACCTTATGTGGAACATAGGTCAATGATTACTTCAAGGAAGAGGTTGAGTATCCATGATGTCACAGGTCTTTCAGAAAGTCTCAGAACTTCAGAAGTTCTGACTCTTAATGCCTCACATGGCCACCTATTACACAGCACCCATTGTCCAGATCCATCACTGCTTCATGCTCAGTTATGGTCAGAGCAGGGAATCTGAGGAGGGTTTTGCACTCTAACTGTATTTCCATGAGCCTCTCCTCTGAGGCCTCTTTTTTCTGAGAGGGAATGTATCTGGCAGCTAGCATCCTCAGAGATTATGGACCTGAGCCCTCATGGAAAGGACAAGAAGGGTCAGCTTTGGAGAGCTCAGGTGGAATAGGCAGAACCTTACCTTTCCTTCTCTTGGCTCTTCCCTGATGCTAGAGCAAAAAGAAAAGAATGAGGGGTGGGAACTCATCTCTCACTCTTCTCAGAAATGGAGACATTCTTTATCCAAGAGTACCAGGAATTTAATTTCTAGAACTTTGTGTTCCTTGCTTTTCTCATCTTTTAAGGTTTTAAAATATTTTCAATATTTACTTTGAAAACCAAAGGAGGATTTTGTCTGGGAGGTCCACACTTGATATTCTCAGTCAGATGTTCTCAAACTAAATCCTGAGAGTCACATTTGTGCTCCCTTAGGTAGACCTGTATCCTAGGACAGGCTCAGACGCCAGTCTCTTCTCAGAAGCTCAGCACTATTCTCCTGATCAGCCCAACATGAAGGTAGGCTTGATTGAGTGATGCTTGACATGGGAATGTGACTCATGATCAAGACCTGGGAAAACTTGTTTCTTAAACAGTCCTCATACTCTCCAAATAACGTAATCCAGAACTACAGAATCCCTGTGTATGGGATTTTACCCAAGACCCACCCCCATAGCCAAATAGACTATGAGTTTCAAGTAGTAACCTTAGTGTTTCCTTAATCCTTCACCCTATCAGATCTCTTTTCCTAGAGGAGTTAATGTCTATTCTTTCCTTAGACTTCCCATTTTAGGTGATTTTCTGACCCTACCAAACTCATTGAGAAGTATGAGAAGAGGGACAGGAAAATAAAGAGTCATTCTCTGAAGGGCAACTTCTGGCTCCAGATCTAAAAGCCTGGGAGTCCTCACTTCAGTCTGTGAAAGAAGCAAAATGCTGAATGGACTAAAAATCAATGACATTTCTTGGAACCATAGTGGAAAACCACTATCTCAAATCTTACGAGAGTGTCAGTGCAGAAAATCATACCTAAGATTTGCTTACCTGAAACAGAAGGCACTGGAGGCTCAACACAGCTCTCCTGGTAGGAACACTTAAACAGACACTCTGACAAATTGCTGGAGGATGAATATGGGCTAGCACAAAAGTGAGAAACTCCTGGGGCCACAATCTAATGGATGCCTCCCATTTATGTATGGGTTATATTACCAGGAACCCAACCTGGTTCTCATAGTAAAGAGCTACAAAAAAAAAAAAAAAAAAAAAAAAAGAAAGAAAAGAATGCTCTTGTTTCTGGCAGGGGAGTGTAGTGTCTGAGAGAAAGGAAAAAGGTAACCTATTTTGAAAACATTGTGAAATATTCCCTGAGAGTTTTCCATAACAGAAGTCTGCTCAGCTGGGAAAAGCCTACCAGAGCTTTATGCCCCATGGGAGAAGGTAAATTACCCAACTACAGCAGCCCCCTCTAGCTTTCCTCTCTCATATGTAGAGTGGAAGAAAACAAAACAATAATCTCTGAAATACTAGTGAACATCACAATACAGGAACATAAGGCCATTAAAAGACGAATGATTAATCATCTCCCCTCCTCTGACACCTTACTACAGTATTGTCAGCTCTGGTGAAGGAACAGGATCATAGCTAAAAAGAGCTGTAAGGTGTAGGTATTATTTAGGGAGATTTAGGGAAACCTAAAGACCCTAGAGGAGACAAAGGACATTAGAGGAAATTGCAGCCTCTGAGATGTATAGCTACACTAAATATTAAAGACATGCCAACACCTAACTAGATTAGCATAAGACTTCACATTAAAGGTTTCTTTATTTCAGTTCCCATTACCCAATACATCATGCTTGGCTTTCATAGAAAAATTACATGGCATGCTAAAAGGCAGGGAAAAGCAAACTGAGAAGACAAACCAAGCATCAGATGTACATTCAGATATGACATATTTCAGAATTCTCATAAATAGAAGCTAAAATAACCATGATTATTCTGTTAATGGCTCTACTTGAAAAGGTAGACAGTATAAAATAGCAGATGATGCATGTAATCCAGGAGAGGAAAATTCTATTAAAGAATCAAAAGGAAATGTTAGAAAACAAAAGCAGTATGAAGAATGAAGAATACCTTTGATTAACTCCGCTGTAGGGTACATAAAGTCAAGGAAAGAATATGTGAGTCTTCATAAATGTCAGTAGAAACTTACCAAACTGAAATACAAAGAGAAAAAGAATTTTCTTAATGTCTATAAAATCTTAAAAAAAAAAATCACTAATGTTTGAAGTAATAATGGGAAAGGAGTTTCCAAGATTAATAACAGGTTAGTGATACATTGTAGAAGTTCAGAGTACACCAAGCAGGGAAATATTTAAAAAGTCTATACCTGGATATATCCTATTCAAACTGTATGAAAACAAAATATAAAATTTTGAAATTATCCAGAGGTAAATAAAAACCCTACCTCTAGAGGGAAAAAACACAAGAATTATGACCTATTATCATAAACCATGAAAGTAAGAGATTGGAGTGAAATGTTTAGTGTTGGAAGAAAAAACCACCAATCCAATTTTTTATATCTAGTGATATTGTGCTGCAAAAGTAAAAGAGAAATAAAATCTTAGAGAAATAAAAACAGAGAGTTCATCAGCAAAAGACCTGCCCTGCATAAATGTTAAAAGTTAAGTTCTTTGTCAAGAAAGAAAATAACTCAGATCTGCATAAAGGAAAGGAAGAGAAGGAATGAATGAGGATAAATAAAACTTTCATTCATCTTATTCTCAATTGACCTAGCAATAATAATGATAGTGTGTTGGGTGATTATAGCATATGGATAAGTGAAATGAATGGCATCAGTAGTACAAGGGACAGGAGGAATTGGACACTCCTGTACTATCTATTAAATGATATAACATTATATGAAAGTGGACTTAGAGTAGTTGTAAATATATATTACAAACTCTAGGACAATCACTAAAATATTTTTAAACAGAATAATTGACTAACAAAAGTAAGAAAATAGAATTATATATAATGCTTTTTCAAAATCAGAAAAGGCAGAAAAAGAAGGGAAGGATAGGTATAATGAATTGCTATTCATTATAACAGTACGGACAAGGTAGAGATATTAATCCTACTATATTTAAACATAACTTGGGGCACCTGGGTGTTTCAGTAGATTAAGTGGCTGCCTTCTGCACATGTCATGATTCAAAGGTCCTGGGATTGAGCCCTGCATGGGGCTCCCGGCTCAGCAAAAAGCTTGCTTCTCCCTCTTCATATACATGCTGCTCTGCCAATTTGTGCTCCCTCTCTCTGTCAAATAAATAAATAAAATCTTAAAAAAAAAATCATTAAATGGAAGTAGTCTAAACTCACCAATTGAAAAAGGAGACTGTTGGAGCACATTGGAAAAAAAAAAAAAAAACAGGGGCGCCTGGGTGGCTCAGTGGGTTAAGCCTCTGCCTTCGTCTCAGGTCGTGATCTCAGGGTCCTGGGATGGAGCCCCGCTTCAGGCTCTCTGTTCAGCAGGGAGCCTGCTTCCTCCTCTCTCTCTGCCTGCCTCTCTGCCTACATGTAATCTGTCTGTCAACTAAATAAACAAAATCTTAAAAACAAAAACAAAAACAAAACAACAAGACCTAATTATATGTTGTCTATAAAATACTCACTTTAAATATGACACAGATAGATTAAAAACAAAGAGACACAGAAAAATGTACAATGCTAACATTAATGAAAAGAAAATAGGAGTAATTCTATTATTTTAGGCAAAGCAAACTTCACAACAAGGAAAATTATCAGGGGTAAAGAAGAGCATTACATAACAACAAAGAGGACAATTCTCCAAGAAGACAGAACACTCCTTAACAGGTACACATGTAACAACATAGTGTCGAAATAGGTGAGGCCAAAACTGGTATAATTGCAAGTTAATATGAATGAATCCACTGTTATTGTTGGAGACTTCAACAGTCCTTATCAGAAATGGGCAGATTCAGCAGGCAGAAAACCAGTAAAGATATAGTTGACCAAAACAATATCATCAATCAACTTGCTCTAATTGACATTTATAGAATACCTCATCCAACCACAGAATACACATACTTCTCAAGCTCACATGGAACGTTCACTAAGATGGACCATATTCAGGGCCATAAAACACACCTTAACAAATATAAAATAGAAATCACACACAGTATGTTTTCAGACCATAGTAGACTTAAACTAGAAATCAACTACAGAAAGATAACTAGAAATCCCAATGTGTTTAGATTAGATTAAATGGCAACTACTAATACACAAGCCAAGAAAAGAGACTCAAAAGAAAAGAAATATTTTAAACCAAATGAAAATTAAAATACAAATGAAGGGGTGCTTAAGTGGCTCAATCGGTTAAGCATCTGACTCTTAGTCTCAGCTCAGGTCTTGATCTCAGGATCATGAGTTCAAGCCCTGTCTTGGGCTCTACATTGAGCATAGACTCATAAAATAAATAAAATAGAATAAAAAAATAAACTACTTAAAATTTGTAAGATTCAGCAAAAGCATCATTTGGAAGTTATTTTGAATTCATCTATTTGAAAAGAAAGATTTAGTATCTCTGAGAGACTTTATTTACCTGATTGACATCTCTGTTTCCAAAATACTAGTAAACACAACTGCCTCTTTCGGTAGCACAGCACCAGAGGAAAGAGCCTCACCCGACCCAGGAAGGCAAGGATGAGAAGACTGAGCAGGTGTAATTGGAGTTCAGCCATGGTGCAGTAAGGCTTCTCAGACAAAGATTATTCACAACATTGCAAATACACTCCTGCCTCAGGCAGCTGGGCATGCGGAATGCATGTGCTAGAGTCCCAGGCCCACATCACAGGGCTTTAGTATAGACACCAAAGGTTCCTGAGTACTGGGGAGGGGACAGCACAGGAGAGAGAAACTCACATGCAACCCTTCTCCCACTATCCAGCCCAGCAGATGTGTCCATCCTTCCTGGCCTGTTAGATGCCTCCAGCGTACCTTCCTGCTTCACCTAGTCACATATCATATATTTACCTCAGTGAAATGTTCTTGGTCCCCTGTTATCCTGATAGTGCCTGAGACCATTCTCTCTACTTGGTGTTCTCACTTTGGACCTCAATTCATCTCTGAAGGTTTGCTTTACCCTGGGATTTACACCCTGAAGATGTACTCTGCCTTCAGATGCAGCTCTCCCTCATGCATTTTTCCCTGTATGAAGCCAGAAATAGACTCAACAGCAGCCCCACCCCCATAGCTCCCCAAAAGTATCCAAAAGTACTGAATACCAAAAAGTTTTCAAAAGTTCACTAAAAAGCACTAGAAAGCAGAATAGCCTGTACCAAGGAAGAGAAAGCATGACAAAGAGGAAGACAAGGGCACGACACACCCATGGAGCTGAGGCAAACAACTTAAAAACTTTTAGTAATTCTTTTATTTCCCCAAATTCCTCTTAGGCGATTCATGCCCTACAGGTTGTCTTCCACTAGTATAGTGTCTGTCCCTGCTGCTCCCTCTTCCCTCTCTGTCAAGTCCCGTTTCTCCCCCCAACATTTTTAAAGGTTCCTTTATTTTATAGAGCAAGTGTGCTGCATCACAGCAGACCAAACTAACCTTGATTTAGGAAGTGGGCTCCTCTAGCTTAATGTCTAATGAGCACAACTGTAACTATACCTAGAAATATTTTTTGGTTTTTTAAATGACACCTATGTTTATTTCTTCCATGAAAACTGTTTTTCCCACATACCTTCTACCTTTTCACCAAAACACCTTATTGTGATCTCTACCAATGTTAAATGATAATGTCATTTTTGTTGATGGTTATATATATTTATTTCTTCTCCCCATGTTACCTAGTCATTTAATAGTCAGAACCCTTATGGCTTCATTATTTAGATTATAAACTGTTGAAATTAAGCCCTGTATCATTTCCTTACTTGACTTACCTACATTCCCTCGCTGATGAATCAGTCTTGCCCTAGACACCCAATCCTTTCCCTTCCATATGAGGAGGGTTTGCCAGTAATGACAGCCTTCTTTTCCCTCTTAACCTGTGTCCACAGCTTCACCATTGTCTGTCCCAAAGGAAAGTAAGGAAAGAACACTTCTAGCCCACCCCATTTCACATACCCTCCTGTGACTGCAGGAGATATTTCCATTAAGAAAAATCCCTCCACATATATTTGAATTTCTGAAATTGCTTTTAAATAGGCCCCTAGGACTCACAACTATAAAAACATCCTTTAAAGTCTGAGCAAGATGAGCTCCACCCCAAAAAATGTCCACGTGAGAAGGGGTTATAATATGGCACATCAAACTGATTTTTCAAACCTGGCCTTGTTCTAAAAGAGGCTGAGAAACTGATCCTGATTAACAGAAACTAAAGATACACAGCAACTGGATGTAATATATGATTCTAGACTAAATCCTGTAAGGAGGTTTACACACACACGCACACACACACACACACACACACACATTACTTGATAAATTGATAAAAATGGAATTTGAGTGGGAGAATAGTTAGAAGTTTTACATCAATGTGAAATTTACCAAAGGAGATAACTGTGCTGTCAGAGAATATTCTTTTCATAAGAAATACACTATGAAATATTCAGGGAGAAAGTGTGTGATGCATGACAAGTATTCTCAAATATTCGAGAATGTATGCATAATTTTCATATGCGTATATGTGTCTTCCTATAGGTAGAGAAGGGGAAGGAAAAAAGGAGAGAGAGATTGTAAACTGGTCAAAACCTTAACAGGTTAATCTGGATAAAGGGTATATGGCTTTACCGTCTATGGCTTTTCCATCTATGCAACTTTTCCACAACTTTATTTTCAAATGCATTTTAAAAATGAATTTAATCCAACCTTTGATTTTCTGGCTTTGATTCCAGAAGCTACTGCCTCCACCATACCCCAACCCCAGATGTGTGCAATGCCAACTTTAAAATAGTTGTCTCAAGTTCTGTCCAATGCAAGAAATGTGGGATCTTCTCTGCACATTTGAAACATGCTAACATTTCAACAAGGTTTTGCCAACAAAATTGGCCAAGAGCACCCCCACTCAAAAAAAAAAAAAAAGATTTTAGAAATTATATGCAATATAAAACAAACAACAAAGAACAAAAATTCAACATCAACATTGCTTACTAACATGGAACACCTAATTTCCTTTTTCTCTAGTGCTACCAGGTTGCTCCTCTCCTGGGTTTTATAGTGTGAATTGATTTGCCAGCACTATGTTTACTCTGCTAGTCAGTTACCAGTCCTCCACCAGATTTCCATCTTCCAAAAATGTGTTGACCACCTTTGGCCTTTATGCTCCCCTTCTTGTCCTCTTTAAGCATTTATTTTTAAGTCCTTTGTTTTAACAGCTTTATTGAAGTACAGCTCACATACCATAAAATTCACTTTTAACATATATAATTCTTTGATTTTCAGTATTTGCCTCACCACAGTCAATTTTAAAACGTTGTCATGACTTAAGAGAAACAAATCTGCAACCTTTTGCTATTATTCTCCTCTCCCCATCTCCCTCCAGCTCCAAGATGTACTACTTTCTGCTTCTAGATTTTCCTATTCTGGACATTGCATGTGAATAGAATTCTATGTGGTCATTCGTGACTGGCTTCTTTCATTTACGTGCTTTCAAGGTTCATCCCTGTTGTGGCATGGATTGGTCTTTTTTATTCCAAAAAATATTATATCATGGGGATATGTTATATTTTATTTACCCTTTTCTCAGTTGACAGATGTTTGAATTGTTTCCATCTTTTCACCTTTTAATAAGATAACTACAAACATTTGCTTACAAGTTTTTGTGTAGACCTATGTTTTCATTTCTCGTGAGTATATACCAAGATGTGGAACTGCTGAGTCCTATGTTAACCCTATGTCTAACATTTTGAGCAACTGCCACACTGTTTTCTAAAATAGCTGTACCATTTTTCATTCTCACCAACATTACATGGGGGTTCTAATTTCTCCACATTCCCACCAACATTTGTATTCTTTTTGATTTTAGCCATCCTTGTGTGTGTGAAATTTTGGCAAATATTGATTTTGATTTGTATTTTTCTGATTGGTAATGATATTGAGCAGTTTTCATCTAATCTTTTATTTTTAATTCCATTTTGGAGAGAGGGGAGTGTTTGATCTACTTCATTTAAGGTGAAACACAGTAGTTTATTTGAAAAGTAACTGGACAAATTTTTTTCTAAATATTTGAAAACACATAGTGTCGTCTTTAACAACATATACAGTGTTCTATATATTTTACATATTACAGTTACTGAGTGATTATGGGACAGCGAAATTCTGCCCTGATTTTGCTCTGTAAGATTACTTCTTGTGTGGGGTTGAGGAATTCACTCAAATGGCTCCTCAGGGTTGACTATAAGGCAGAGCAGAACTGATTGCCAAAGCTTCTAAAGCCCAGTGCCTGTCACCAATGCTATGTACACCTTTGTGAATAAGTGTGTTGCACGGGTGATAAATATCAAAGAAATGTGAGAGCTTTGACGTGGACACATAGCATATGTCTCAGAGATGGATGGCAAGGTGTTTTAAAGGGGCTTTTGCACTTTAATCACAGTGTATCACACCTACCCAATGATAATAGTGCAAGTTGGGTGGCAGATATGTGGAAAATTATATTGTTCTGTGTACCCTTCGACAAGCTTAAACATTTCTGTAGTAAAAATCATAAAAAAAAAAAAAAAGATGTTAGGTGCCTTATAAGGGAGGAGGGGTCAGAAGGAGACCTGGCAATGGTAGATCAGTCCTTCAAGACTGGAAGTTAGCTTTCTCTCAATAAAAACATTCAGAAAGTATATTTCCTTTGAGATTGGGAAGAAAACCTCTTTCCATATAATAGGAAGGAAGGGGAAAATGAAGAATGGGGAGATTTTTTTGGAAGGATTTTGTTTTGTTTTATTTTGTTTTGTTAGATGCTACATCACTACTTTCTTGCTCCTTTGTGAGCTGTGGTCCAGCACATCTGCTGGACAAGTGAAGATGGCCTAAGTTTGAGGAAAGTAAAGGAAATTTGAAATACATCTGAGGGCCACCTGGGTGTCTCAGTCAGTTAAGAATCTGCCTGGTGTCCTGGGATTGAGTACTGCTCCTTGCTTGGCAGAAAGTCTGCTTCTCCCTCTACCTCTGCCAGTCCCTGATTGTGCTCCTGCTCACTCTCAAATGAAATTAAAAATAAAATAAATTCGAACTGAGAACACTGAGGAGAGAATGTACTAAGAAATAGTGATCTAACTCCATTTATTTTGTTAAAGTTAGTAAGTCTTGGGTAAGTATTTGTGGAGTGAATGAATGACTTCCAAGTAGTGCTGGGACTGAATTTCATGTGGCATCAGTAGACTCAATTGTGAGTAGACTCAGTTTTGACATGGGAGATCTAATCCACAATAATCAGTTACATACAGAAAGTCTTTTCTAAAATAGGCAGAGAGACAAAATTTTGCCACACAGGAAGGACTGAAGGGGATCAGATAGGGTCGTTCACTTGTACTGGAGCCTTTGTTTTTGTTTTTGTTTTAATTGAAGAGTGGCTGATGCAATATCACATTAGGGTCAGGTATGCAACTCTATACTGTGCTGTGCTCCTCACAACTGCAGCTACCACATGTCACCAGATAATGCTGTTGGAGTACCATGGACTCTATTTCCTATGCTGGACTGGTGCTTTTTACATGTTGGTTACCCAACAAGCCATCAGTGAGGAAAGGAAGAATAAGGCCTTGCTGGATAGGCAAGAAGTGGAAAGTGGATGATGTGGAGTAGAAAAATTAGCAGGGACACATAAGCTGGAAGGACAGGGGCATGAGGCAGAAGGACAGAATGTCAGACTATAGGATTCCAGATGGCAGAAGTATTGCTGGTAATAAGCTCTATGGGTGGTGGGAAGTGCACTGGATTTTCCATAATGGATTCTAAGATGAGATTATGTAGGAACAGGCAGGCTGGGTTACTGGCTGGTCTGTCTACATAGATGTTAGAGCTGCCTGTACACCCTCCTCACCTCTTCAGGTTTCCTGCCCGGGGCCCCTTCCTGCCTATTGTCCCCCTCAGGGCCTCCACAGCGTCAAATATGCATTCTTTCTGTGACCCCAATATTCAAATAGTGTAGGGTCAATGATAACCTGGACAAGAAGCTACAAGTGTGGTAGTGAGAGAGGTCATGGACATCTGGTTTTTTATTTTAGCCCTGAGCAGTCCTGAGACTGTCCAGAAGACTACCTCAGGTGTTCTCTAGCACCATCACCCCATTTTGAGTCCCAGTCTGAGGTGGAGTTGCCTTCCGTCCAGAGACCTGTTGTAGTATGGGAATGTGTGCTGTCTTGCCCCCCGCCCCTAAAAAAAGCATTCCATAGAGTTCCATGTTAAGCCCCCAAACATCTGTATCCTGGTACACAGTCTAGAACTCACCTCTGGTTCATAAGTTGCACGTCTTCTGGGGAATAGCTACCATGGCTCCACTAAGGCCGTGAATATTGAAGGTGGCATACCGCCATCCTAGCCATAGTAAAGGCCGTATCTTATATATTGTCATTGAGCGTGGATGGAAGGCAGGCACCAAGATCACCTTCCCCCAAAGGGGATGCCATGCCTGACAGCCTGCAGGTATTGCTTGCATACTCAAGGATCAGAGCCATGACTTTTTGGTATAAGGCATCAGTAGGCTGTGCCAGGCTCCAGTCTGCCTGGGTCAGACTGAGGAAGGAGGGGAGCGGGACAGGGTCCTGAGAAGGGGTTGATTAGACATAAACTTTTGTTCCACCAGCAAGGTCTCTCACCTTTTCATTTCTTCAAAGGTGTCTTATCCTGGAAGGTGGTAGCTACCTAGTCTACATTCCTACCACTAACAGCTAAGTGACGCTTTTGTTCTGCAAAAAACATCCTCAGTCCAGCAGCCTAAAGAAACACCCAGGGAAGGGAAGCACTTCCAGTGGGAAACCTCAGTGTCAAGATTAATGTGACTCACAGTACAGACTCTTAAGCAGCATCTAGGCTGTTCTTCAACCCTACCCCAACCAGCGCAAGATCAACCCAGACAACACCCCCCCCCCCCCCGCAAAACACTCCCATTCAGAGTTCATCCACCTGTGGAATCCTCTGATCACTGACTTCTAAGTAATGATTAAGCTACTGTAACACAATAACAGTGAAGAAACAACAGTGGCTTAATCATTATTTTCTGAAAACTATACCTGTCTTTGATCCATCTCAGATATAGACTTGCTGTAAAGGGTGTAAAACATTCAATGAGGGGAGAGGTGTGAGCTACTATACATTTTCAGTAAGGCTAAGCCATGGGACAGGAGAGAGGGCCCATCTCCTCAAATTTCATCAGAGAGGGAATGGGCTTTTGGGGACTTTTGGGGGCACGTGATACATATTTCTCAAGAGGTCCAGAAGATTGGTCACCTTTTAGAAGCTGAAGGAAGCAATCAATAACAGCTGAACTGAGTTCCCCAAAACCCAGTACACAGAACAGACATCACTTGATTAGAGAAATATTTATTCCTCACAAGGGATTGTTTTGGGGTAGGAAATGTCCCCCCCAACCCTCTCACTGGAAACTATGGAGAAGTTTTCTGTCTAAATAGTAGACACACATCTCCGCACACAGTGCCTTTAGGAGTCGTGAGAGTGGCCAGAGGCCACTGGGCAGCCTGATGCTCGCAGGTGGCCTTTGGGTGGGGTGCAGGCTCCCTGTGTGGCATGGAGAGGGGATACTTCTGATGTGGTAGCTGCTCCTTAAATGCCACAACTTTCTGGGGCTGTCTGTCCTTGTTTCTGTCTGTTACTTCCAGTAAGGCCTTGGCCAGCAAAGACGGCTTCTTGCTGGCAGGACCTGGTATTTGTGGGCAAATACCCTATTCCTTATGGGCAGGAACCCTGTAGTTGAAAGGATACCCTGGGACAGGCTGTGCCTGGGACTGCACTTGTGCTTTCTGCTGAGTTTTCCCAAATTTGGTTGGGGAGGGAATGGGCTGCTGAGGGCAGGTGCTGCCTATTGCATGCTGACGCCCCATTCTCTCCTCTTGGAACTTCCCAACAGCTATCATGATTTTCTGAGCTTCAGGCATCCCAGTAAAGGCAGCTCTACCTTTAAGCAGGCCTCTACTTTCCACAGATCATAGGGGACTGGGCTTGTCCTGGGAGTTTTCTTGCCTTTTGCATTTTATCCCAGGAGTAAGTCACTGCAAAAAATCCTTCTTTTTTTTTTTTTTTTTTTTTTTTTTTTTTTTTTTTTTTACTGAAAAGGCTTTCAGAAGGAGGCTGACCCTTCCATGAAAGGCTTTCAGGAGGCAGCTGACCCTTCTGTGATAGGGTCTGGGAAGGCTCTCTTCCCAGGTTTACCCTCAATACCACGCCCTGAGTAGGGAACCTCTTCTTCAATGCCACATCTTTAGTAAGGAAACTCTTCTCTGTTGGGATGTTCCCAGTCCTGCATCCCCTCCACCATGCTCTTGTGCCTTGGAACCCGGAGTCCTCATGGTCTTTGCAGCAGGTGGGGGATTCTTATTCTGCCACTTCCTTATGACATGCTTAGGGACCCAGGGCTCCTGCTGTTGTTCCATAGTAATTCCTGTGTCCTCTGGATGGACACGCAGCACCTGGGAAGCTCTCGTGTCCCCGTGGAAGACACCCTGAGTCAGTGAGGCCTTATAAGTCAAATGATCTGAGTCAGGGGGCAGGCCAGTGTATTGGGCTTGGGCCTGGTCATTCTCCCTGTCCTCCCTGTCTTGTTGGTTGTCAAGATACTAGGTTGTGATTGATGTGTATGAAATTCCTTGGTCCTGAATATCTCCCTGGACTCTGTGGGCCCAACAGGTTCTGGATTCTTCATCTTTATGCCTTGTTTCCCTCCTCTTCTCTACCACTGAAATTTGCTCTCTTACCCTTTGGCTCACATCTGAATGCACCTTGCCTTGTAGGCAGCCTTGGGGGACATCTGTTGCCTATGGTGCCATGTCTGACAGATATAAGAGTCTGGCTGCCATCCTTAGTTTTTGGAACATCCTCTGCAAACTGATGGTTGATATTAGAGGATGAATGCCTCAGAAGTCCTTATTCTTCCTTGCTCACAGTTGAGGTGGCAGGGAGAGGATAATCCAGTATGGGAGCTGAATTTGCTGTTCCTGTTTTTTCTCCATGGAGAGATTTCAAGCTTCCATCAAGGGAGTATGTGGACTCTTTCGATTTAAAGAGCTGTATGGATTCAGGGACCCTAGGGGAAAGGCCCCAGGTCACCCTCTTATTAAACCTTTTAATATGGGCTTCCAGCTTCTGTTCTGCATTAGGTTCAACAAAGGGAAGCTCCTGGAAGGTATTCAGGGAGTAGTCCTCAACCTCTGATGGTGGCAAACTTCTCTGATTTATTTCAGTCTGGGATCTCTCAGAAAGAAGTGATGTCTGCTTCATAGTATGCCATGAATTATGCACAGTCCCAAGCAACTGACCCTCACTGATTTCCTTGGACTTTCTTCGTAAATGTATCTTTGGGGCATTTTCAGTTGTCTCTGACCCATACTCTCCACAGACACCATGGAGTTGTTCACTGATGGGCTCCTAAGTTCTTTCTCAGAATCATACCCCATATCTTATCTGATGAGCCAACTGGGTCACTTAGCAGATCATCTTTTGGTCCATTCTCTGTGTCCCTGATCCTTCTATAGGTCTCATCTCTCTACTTTGCCAGGTCACACTGTCCTCTAGCAGAAGAATTTCTGGGTCCTCCACATATACACTTTTAAACATACTCTATCTGATCTGACTCTTACTGGAGATTCCTGAGCATCCACGATGGCACTGAGACTCAGGTAGCTGTGGAAGAGTACTTGGACTGCACCTCAGTGTGAGAGACTCATACATACTGCAGGACAAGCACCACCTGTGTTGGATGAGCCTCTTTCAAAAGTGATTCTCTAGTTTTCTCCAAAGCTCTTTATTCAGAAGAAACTGTCCAGGAGGGACAGAGATTACAACTTGGGCCTTGGTGGCCTTGTGGCTGAGAGAAGGGTTAGGAGCTGAAGGACAATAGTCCTCTTGGGATCTATGGACAATAGTGGATAAACCCCACACACGTTCTTGCACCTTGTGCAACACGTTCCATTCCAGATGTTGCATTTCAGTTGACATGAGACTCTCCGATTCATTCTGAAGTCTGTGAAAATATACTCCACAGATCTTGATGTCGGGTAGAGGACCAGATGGCAGGATGAGGAGTAGGGATTGAAGGTGGACCTGGGGCTGGACATACGGGATGGGTAGGGGCTGGGTTTGAGGCAGGAGTTGAGGTGGGTTCTCAGGCAAGGATGGAAGAAGTGGATGGGGAACTACTGGGTATTCCTGCTCTGGGGAAGCATTCGAGATGTTGTCTGAGGCATCAGCAGCAGGGAAGAAGGACTCACTATGTGGAGTGTGGACACCCCAGAAGAACTGGATGGGGGGTTGCTGTAAATGGCCCTCCTCCAAGGTTGTAGGATATGGGCGCTGCTGATGCATATGCAGCTCCTTTGATTGGTCTTTGCTGCTGCAGAAAGGAAGGGAGGATGCCAAATCATGCTTATCAGCACTTGTTTGCTTTGGAAAGGAACCCTTTGTTTCCTTCCACCTGAGGAAGTCACACCTCTTTAGGACTTGTTTCTCTAGAAGTGCCAAGGGCATCGGGGCTGAGTAGTGAGAAGTTACCAGGCTCTACAAGGTTGGCTACAGGGTCTCCCCTGGAAGAAGCCTCAGAAGAATGGAGGGCCAGAAACTCTTGATGGAAATCACATGGAGCCAGGGTTGAAGGGAAGAAGTCTTTGGCATGAGTTTGCCACCAAGGGAGGTCTAAAACTGACAAGCTGGAGGGGTCAATGCCTGTGATTGTTGGGACATAAGTAGATAACCCACCAGAGCTCTGTGGGGCTGAGCTCTCTGGAACAGGCTTCCTTGAGATGGAAATCAGTTTAGATGGAGTCACAGTTAAATTGCAGTCTGGCAGTGGTGAAGCTGACCAGGTTGGTCATTAGTGATGATGAGCAAAGGGCTCAGTGGGATTCACCCTCTTGGACAACTCCAGTAAGGGACTGACATCTTAGGAAAAGGTAGGGTCCAGAGAGAAGATGGTATTTAGAGACACTGTCTCTGTTTGGACACTCTGGTCTACTAAATGGGCATGATGTGGTAAGACAGGAGGTGGAAAGGCAGGGGGCTGGGCTGGGAAATGGTCCATTGGGAATTTGGAATCCAAGGGAGGAAAGGGTTCTGGTGGCAACGAATCACCCAGTAGTGAGGGTGGAAAGAAATCAGCCACAGGACTCACTGGGTTAGGTGAGAAGATGGAGGCAGGTGGTGGGGAAGGCTCAGGCAACGAAGCTGGTATTAGATCTCTTGGAGGAACTGCTGAGAAGTCAGGGGAGAGAGTGAACGATGAAGAAGTCACAGGAGCTGTGGAAGCCAAGGGAGTAGAATCTTCCAGAGCCTGCTGGAACAGCAGCTGATTGATCTCAACAGTTGTGCTATTACATGACTCACAGGAAAGGTCTGGACATAACACTTGGTGAAAGTGGATGGTATCATGATGCCGGCAGAGGGAGCTGCAAGAGACAGGAGGTACAAAACTGCAGTCAGGACCACAACAAGGGGACGAGACCACACAGGCCTGACAAGGGAGGGGCCACCTAATGCCTGATGCCCCTTCATAGTGCCCCACCTTTATGACTTCACAGTGTACTCAGTAAGCTTTCATCCCAATATCTGTTCCTCGGGCTACCCCCTTCCATGGCTATGACAGACTGCAGTGAATCCTGCAATTGCATAAAACGTGCTCTAAGAGGAAACAGGATAGAGGGGAAAGACTGGTCACCTTCTTAAAATAGAGATCAGCTTCCGGGTCTCCTCCACTTCCCGTTGGTACCATCTGCCATCTGGGGAAACAGGAGAATGAGTTATATAGTGAAAGTAGAAACATAGGTATGAATACAGGAGTCCCCTTATGGGACAGCCTTGGGATGTCGGACTCTGAAAGCCCCAATAATCAATAGATGAAAGCAAATGGCCAATGATGTGAAGCTGGTTAGTAATCTTGCTTCCTGTATAAAGTACTTTCATGTAAATTATCCCATGTGATGATCAGACCACCTCTGTGAAGCAGAGAGGTCAGGGAAGACTCCTGAGTATCCATGATGTCACAGAGCTTTCACAAAGTCAGGAAACAGACATTCTGACTCTTGAAATATCACACGGCCACTTATTGGGTGGCATTCATTGTCCAGATCCATCACTGCTTCATGCTCAGTAATGGTCAGAACAGGGAATCTGATAAGGGTTTTGCACTCTGGCTGCATTTCCATGAGCCTCTCCTCTGAGGCCTCTGTTTTCTGAGAGGGAGTTTATCTAGTGGCTTGCATCCTTAGAGATTTTGAACTGGCCCCTCATTGGAGGGGAGAGCAAGGATCAGCCTTGGAGAGCTCAGGTGGAATAGGCAGAACCTTACCTTCCAGAGTCCCACCTTTCTTCCTCCTCTTGGCACTGCCCTGACTCTAGAAGAAAAATGAAAAGAATGAAGGGGGTTGGGACCCATGTCTTACTCTTCTCTCAGAAATGGAAACATTCTTTATCCAAGAATTCTAGAACTTTAATAGAACTTTGTGTTCCTTGCTTTTTTCAGTTTTTAAGGTGATAAAATGTTGTCAATACTTACTTCTTTGAAAAACTCAAGGGACGACTTTCTCTGGGAGGTCCACACTTGGTATTCTCAGAAGTCCTTTGTTCAATGAGGAAGAAAATGAAGCCAAATACTCACATCTGTGCTGCCTCAGGTAGGACCCTCTTTCCTAGGTCATAGCTCAGACCCACTGTTTTCTCAGAGGCTTAGCAATGTTCTCCTGATCAGCCCAGCATGAAGGAAGGCTTGATCCGGAGTGATGCTGGACATGGGAATGTGACTCGAGATGATCGAGTGCTGGGAAACTTTGTTCTTTTACACAGACCCCATATTCTCAAAATAACCCAATCCAGGACTACAGATTCCCTGTGTTTGGGATTTTATCCAAGAACCACCACCATACCCAGATAGACTGTAGTTTCAAGTAGAAACCTTAGTCTTTTCTTAACCCTTACCCCTGCCAGGCCTCTTTTCCTAGAGGAGTGAATGTCTCTAAGACTTCCTGTTTTAGGTGTTTCTCCCACTCTACCAAACTCCTTTTAAAACCTGGGATTAGGGTCCCTGGATGGCTCATTTGGTTAATTGTCTACCTTGGGCTCAGGTCAGGATTCTAGGGTCTTGGGATCTAGCCCCACACTGCACTCCCTGCTTAGCTCTCCCTCTGCCCCTCTACCCCACTTGTGCTCTCTTGCTTTCTCAACGAAAATCTCTTAAAAAAAAAAAAAAGAATAAAATTTGGGATTAGAAATGGAAACCATAACATCTGTGTTGAGGGCTCCCCCCAGGATTCCTTACCTTTTTGGTGGGTTTGGTTTTCCAAGTTGGAAATGGAATCCCTACCAGGTAGCACAGGAACAGAAGGAGCAATCCCAACCCACATAGGAAGGTGAAGTTGGGATCAGTCTCCAAAGCTCAGACATGGTTTGGTATTGCTATTCAGTAATGAAAGAACATTCCAGTCTTCAAACTCCATAGTCTGAATCACAAGACAGCCTATACTGTGCACACGCTGAATATATATTCTCCCCAGGCTTACATCACAGAGCACTGTCACAAAAAGTTTCTGAGGGTGGGGGAGGTGACAGTTGACAAAACAATGTGTGTCCACAGCCCCTCCCCCACCCACTAGCTCAGAAGACCCCTCCTCCCCTCCTAGGTCCTTCAGGTCTGCCATCCTATTTTCCTACTCCTTTTCATCATTTATGAAACTTATGAAATTTTCTGTTTGTTCCATGTATAATTCATATATTACTTGGGTCCCCCTTTACTGTTTGAGACATTGACTTGGGTCTTACCAGGTCTGTGCCTTGAATGTCTGCAAGACTACCTGGAATTTTTGCTTGTACCCTGACACTTACACTCATGATCACATAGGTCCTCAGATCCATTTTTCATATAGAATGTGTTTGCCTGGGGGGTGCCTGGGTGGCTCAGTGGCTTAAAGCCTGTGCATTCAGCTCAGGTCATGATCTCAGGGGCCTGGGATGGAGCCCCACACTGGGGGTTGGGGGGGTCTCTGCACGGCAGGGAGCCTGCTTCCTCCTCTCTCTCTCTCTTTCTGCCTGCCTCTCTTGCCTACTTGTGTTCTGTCAAATAAATATATAAAATCTTAAAAAAAAAAAAATGTGTTTGCCTGGGACACCCAGGTGACTCAGTTGGTTAAGTAACTGCCCTCAGCTCAGGTCATGATCTCAGGGTCCTGGGATCAAGCTCCACATCTGGCTCCTTGCTCCACGGGAGCCTGCTTCCCCCACTCCCTCTGCCCAAGACCTTCAAATGGTCTTGGGGGTAAATCTGTAGCACTTGTATTCCTAAACTTAGTGAAGCTAAACTGCATAAAAGGTTTGGGGACAAGCTAACACACACACACCCCCTTTGACACAACAATCCAATATTTTTCTTATTGAAGAATAAAGTGTTTTCTCCTTTTACTTCAGTCTTTCATAAAATTTTGACCCCAGTTCTTCTTACTCTACCTAAAATACTGTGTTGTATACATCAGTACCCTAATAGGTGTATAAATCCCTTCTCAGTGAGTTGCAGCCCTGTAACAAATGCCATAGACCAGGTGGTTTAAACAACACACATATATTTTTCATAGTTCTGGAGGACAGGAATTCCAAGATCAAGTCACAGCAGATTCAGTGTCTGTTGAGATCTTCCTCCTGGTTCACAGGCAGGTTCCTCTTCTCCCTACAACTTGAAGTGGCAGAAAAAGTGGGTGAGAGGTTTCTGGGGTCTCTTTTCTAAGGATACTAACCTCATTCATGAGGGCCCCCCCCCCCATGACCTAATCACCTCCCAAGTTCCCATCTCCTAATACCATCACATTAGGATTAGGGTTTCATCATATGAATTTGGGGAGGAGCACAAACATACAGTTCATAAACTCCCCAAAGGCCGGGATAGGTTACAGGCTGCTAAGTAAGCTGTTGATCCCCTCCTGTGGTGGCAGGGTGGGACCCAGGAGTGTCACAGCATTCCTGCAGAATGTAGTCTTGAAGATCCTCACCTGATTGCCCTTGTGGGCCTTGTGTATCCTTTCCTAGGAGCGCCTTGCCAGGAAAAGGGGTTGAGAAGCTCCACCCTAGATTATCAATCCCCAAGTATGTTTGAAAACAACTACCTGTGACAGGTTTTCCAGGTTCCCTTTTGTCAGGTTTAAATAATCCCAGTATTTCCCTCCACTCTTCCTCCATCTTCTTTTCTAAACTCTTTTATCTTCACGGCAGCTGTCCTCTGAACTGCCTCCTAACTTCTCACATCTTTCTTAAACTGGGATGCCCTTTATTTGACACCCCTGGCCTAGCATTATGAACTTGGTCATCTGTGAAAGGGTAGGACAGCCTTCACCCTGGCCCAGCAGAGTCTCCTTTCAGTTCTGCAGGAACAGGTCACCTGCCTGGAAGATCAGACCTGCCCAGAGGCACCACTTCTTCCTCATCCTGACATGCAGTCTCAGCCACATTTTCATTTAATAAATAGTTACTTTTGGAAGCCAAGAGACACAAACACCTGTTTGTTAAGTCCTGGTCTCTGTCCTTAAGGACCTCATGGTGCTGTTCTAGGGAAAAGCCCTGTGCAGGCTGAGAGTTACTCAGGACACAGGACAGGTATCCTGCCGCATTTGGGAATTGCCAGGTTATCTCTGGAACGGAGGAACAAAGTGACAGGTACTGTGGGTCACAAATGCTCACACACACCATGTTCCTTAGAAAGGCAACTCTGCATGTCTAATCTCTGTGATTATCTGATACAAATTAATGACTTTTGAGAAGATAGTTAAAGAACAGCTTTTCTCTTTTAAAAGGGGATATATTGTCTAGATATTCTTATGTATATTTATGGGCCTTGAGTTAAAACTTTTCTCAGAACCTGGTAGAAGTTCCTTCAAAATTTAAAGGAACAAGACCTGAAAGGTATATATACAATCTCACCAAAAATAACCTCCACTGAGGTTCAGTAGGGGAGGTTCACAGCACTTCTCCTCCTACACTAACGGCAAGTGTAAACAATTTGCTACTTTTTCAAGTTTACTGGGAGCAACCTCACAATCACCCTATGATGTAAGCAGCTCAGGTATTATTAGTGTGTCTCTATTATGAAAGAACAAAACTGAAGCTTGGAGAGGGTAAGTGACTTCTCTAGATCACTCAGCTGTAACTTGTAGAGCACTGACGATGAAATCCCAATGTTCTCAACACCTCTATTTTAAATAATAAGTGATATCCTAAAAGCCATCTTAATCCTAAAATTAAAGCAGCCATGTGGCTGAGAGTATCCACTTTGTCTATACAATGCTGGCAAATTTGTGATAAAAGAAACATTCTTTTTATTGTTCTATCACCCCTTTAGGTACGTTTTCCTTTTCACTCTTGGCACCAATGTCTTGATAGGTTTTCTCCACTGGCCTCTGAAAACCTGCTTTCAAGAACCATATTATGTATGACTCTCAGTAAGATGTAAGTGAGTAACAAAAGCTTAAAATGTCATCCTTCGCAGGAATACATCTCACACAGTTTACAGACACCTAACTCTAAGCCTTATACTAAAGCCTTCACATGAACATCTCAGGCTTCCATCCGGAGGTGGCAGAGATGGCTTTTGGTAGAGCGAGATGTTCTCACATATCTAGGACATCTTCTCAGCTTACCTGGGCCACCACAAGTCTTGTTCTGGATTTTATACTACACTTGGTTGTATCATCTCCAAGGGGGAGTATTTTCCAAAAGCTCTAATAAAATAATGGGCTTCTTTTGAGGAAACACCATAGAGATAAGTGTAGATAAACCATTGGCTTAAGATTCTCGTATGTCCTCCATTTTCTAAGGACAGTCCTCCATGCTCTCTCACTCCCATCCTCCTCACTGTCCCTGGGATGAGCCACATGAGGACAGCTGTTTTCAGGATAAAAAAAGGCCTGAAGAACAGATTCTGGGGCAAAATCCTTTTAAACTGTATTGACAACAGTAGCTAGCTCTAAGATGTCTCTCATTCTTTCACACACCAAACTCACTGAAGTCTACTATGGAGTATTTCTAATAGAAATAACAAAACAAGGTATTGCCTCAGCCCCTGAGCAGGTCATAGTTTAGTGAGACCTGCAAACAACTATAATGAAGTGAAGTGATGTGAACTATAAAAGAAGTAGGAATAAGAACACAATGAAAACACAGATAAAGGAGTCTTCTGCCAGGAAGGAGAAGAGAGAAGGGTTAGGGAAAATTTTATAGCTGGTGCCAACTGAGATGAGCCTTGTGAGGTATTCAGGACTTCCTCCTCTCCCTCTTCTCCTTCCTCCTCCTCCTCCTCCTCTTCTTCTTTTTGTAGACTTTATATTTTAAAGCAGTTAGGTTCACAGCAAAACTGGGCAGAAAGTCCAGAGTTCCCATATGTCCCCCTGCCTCCCTACTGTACACACAAGATCCCCTACTCTCAATATCCAGAACCAGCAAGGGGCATTTACTATAACCAATGGACCTACAACGATACAGCATTCTCACTCAAAGTCATAGTTTACATTAGAGTTCACTCTTGGCATTGTACCTTCTGTGGGTTTGAACAAATGTATAATGACATGTATCCACCATTGTAGTATCACACAGAGTAATTTCACTACCCTAAAAATCCTCTATGCTCTGCTGTTTATCCCATCTTGCCCCCAATCCTTGGCAATCAAAGATCTTTTTACTGGCTTCAGAGTTTTTCCCGGAATGTCACCTTGTTGGAATCCTACAGTGTGTAGCCTTTTCACGTTTGCTTCTTTTACTTCATGATATTCATTTAAGGCTCCTCTGTGTCTTTTCATGGCTTAATGGCTCACTCCTTTTTGCCGCTGGATAATATCTATTTTCTGTGTGTACCATAGTTGATTTATCCATTCACCTATTGAAGGGCATCTTGGATGCTCCCCAGTTTTGGCAACTATGAATAATGCTCCTATACATTTTTTTAGACCACTTTATTGAGACTTAATTCACATACCATATAATTCATCCATTAAAAGTGTGCAATTCAGTGGCTTTTATTGTATTCACACTATTGTGCACTCATCACCACAATCAACTTTAGAACATTTTCATTATTCGATTTTTTAAAAGTTTTTGTTTGTTTTTTAAATTTGACAGAGCAAGAGAGCACAAGCAGGGGGAACAATGGGGAGCGAGAGGGAGAAGCAGACTCCCTGCTGAATAGGGAGTCCAATGTGGGGCTCGATTCCAGGACCCCAGGGTCATGACCTGAGTCGAAGGCAGACACCTAACCATCTGAGCACCCAGGTGTCCCCATTTTTATTATTCTAAAAAGAAATTCTTCCCTACAGGTTTCATTCACCCTTCAGTCTACACATTCCTCCTGCTCCCACCCTAGATTACCACTAATCTACT
This sequence comes from Mustela lutreola, assembly GCF_030435805.1. Lineage (NCBI taxonomy): Eukaryota > Metazoa > Chordata > Mammalia > Carnivora > Mustelidae > Mustela > Mustela lutreola. Next base: position 79,385,248 of record NC_081301.1, on the reverse strand, counting down.
TTATCTACTAACTTGTCAATTCTGGACACTTAATATGAATGGAATCATACAATATATGACGGTTTGTATCTGCCTTCTTTAACTTATCATACCATTTCAAGGTCCATCCATGTTTTAATGTGTAACAATACTTCTTTCTTTTAAATCATATTCCCTTATACAGATATACCATGTTGTATTTATACATTGATCAGTTGAATAATTGGGTTCTTTCTACTTTTTGGCTCCTATGAATAAATCTATCCGTACATGTTTTGGTGTGGATGTACGCTTTCATTTATTGCTTATCCATTTTTATAGTAACTTAACGTCATACTTCGTCTAAGCATGTTGTTTTCTGAGATTTGTTTAGTAAAACCATACTGAATTCCCTATGGGATGAGATCTCTGGGGTCTAATTGCAACTTTTTATCAAATGTCTGAGTGCATCAAGTTTCCCTCCTGCCAACACTTGCAAAATTAGCCCTTGAATCAGCAAGAATGATGGTGATACCTAATGTTTCAGAGTAATGAACACTCTATGTTCTCAAGGTTCCATTCTTAGAAAGTCAGAAAAGGGTGTGGGAATCCAGCCAGAGGGAACCTGAGCAAACTAGAACATATATAAACATATATAAAAATACAAGTCTGGTCACACTAAAGCACAGTATGTTCCTGAGAATGAGAGTAGCAAAACATTGGGCTGAAAAAGTAGAAGCAGAATTCAATGATGAATGCCTTTGAATGGCAGTTTCAGAAACTTGAACTTCACAAGACTGAGGGCAGTGGGAAGCTTCATAACCAGAAGAATGGCATACTCTGTTTTGGAAAGATGACTGGCAAAAGAGAAGCTGGTTAAGAGTTCATGAAGAAATATGCAAGTTAATCACTGTATCACATAAAACTCACCTTGTGGGTGAGAGAAAGCCAGATGAATTCTTGCTTGCTTAATTTTAATTTACTGTCTTATATTTCTCTATAATATAGGAGTAGATCCGGGCTCTGATTCACTATCCCTAGGTTCTGCTTTCTCAGTGTTGACTCATTCCCAAACCATTTCTCTTCCCATTAAGAGAAAAACATGTCCCAAGATGTATCTGGCCAGGAAAAAACAGAAAACTATTGTCCCAGTGTTCTCAACTAAAGTCCCAACATTCAGGTTAATGGCACCAACTCAAGTCATAAGAACACTCCCGAAATAATTACTAGGTTACTATCCACAACAAGTATAGAAATTGAGGATCGTGAGAAACTTCTATTACAATCTGACAGAGTAACTGAGTCTAATAATTAAAACTGAAGCTTATATTTTGTTTGTCTTTTTTTTTTTTTTTCAGTGGTTCATTTGCACTGTGTTTTATGCAAGTATCAGCCCATGGTGGATGGGGGAGTATGAGAGGAAGCAAACTGGTCCTTCACCACAGAAAGCCTGAGAAAATGTGGGTTAATGTACCTGCTCCACGGTGGAGTCTGGGAGTGAGTCAGCATTCTGGAAGTACACAAGGAAGACTTTGGGAAGATCTTTCCCTCATGCCATAAGGGGAGCAAAAATAAACATTCAGTAAAATCGTGAGACCTAATTTAGAGAGGTAAGGATTCTCCCAGACTTTCCTCAACTCATTCATTTTCTCATGCTTTCTTCCACATTGACCTACCCTTACTCAGAGTCCCTGATAAGAAATTTACTCCATATAAGCTCTGGATACGGCCATTTTTACAGGCTAAACATTACACATTCACCCACCCTCCCCACTGGAACTTTGATGACTAGAATCAAAGTATTTGAATGGCTCTCGTAACCCATTAAGAGAAAAACAACTTTGAGCAAGACTAACACAAGGTAATTATTAAACTGAGCCGGATTCCTTTACCATGCTCTTGGCACCAAGATATGGAAACTCCAAAGCCCTATAAAAGTTCTAAAGGAAAAAAAGAATGTACAAGACAAATTTCAGGGATCTCAGTTTCTCATTAAAAATACATTTTAGGGGTGCCTGGGTGGCTCAGTGGGTTGGGCTGCTGCCTTCGGCTGGGGTCATGATCTCAGGGTCCTGGGATCGAGCCCCGCGTCGGGCTCTCTGCTCCGCAGGGAGCCTGCTTCCCTCTCTCTCTCTCTCTGCCTGCCTTTCTGCCTACTTGTGATCTCTGTCTGTCAAATAAATGAATAAAATCTTTAAAAAAAAACTAAAAAATAAAAAAATAAAAATACATTTTAGAAAACTGTTTTAGGTTAACATGCTAGGGCAGTTGTATAGCAAGGGAAAAGTGTGCAGCAATTTGGCAAATTGAAGGTTTCAAGTGGAAACAATAAAAGCACAATTAAAAATAAAATTTAAAAAACATAATCTGAAAGAGAATTTTGATTCTTTTTCTAATTAAAGCTCTGCAATTAAAGTTTTGCTGGAGAGCAACCTGTGTTCTTCATCTCCCGGTCCACAAAGGACTGATACAGGTTGAGGATTTGAGATACGTGCTACACTAAGAGCTGGAAATGACTTTGGAGAACCTTCTAGCCTGACTTTCTCATTCTGCAAATTGGAAACTGAGGCCATGGCAGGTTTACTTCTTTTCTCCTTAGTCTTCTCCTTCATGCATGTGTGTACATGAATGTGTGGATATACATGTGTCTTTTCTCTCCAAAGGCTTGGAAACTTGGAGTCTACACAGTTTTAACATAATTCAGATATTCGATATGAGACTTCTTTCTTTCTGGGGTCCTAACACACCTTCTAGTATGAAGACAGGGGTTCAATAAGCACCAAATTTTACCCAGTGCTGCCTCAAAATGTGCAATTTTTGCATAAGTGAACTCTACAAACAACAGAGAGTAATATTTTTTTGTGAACTCTAACAGAAATCTAGTGCATGCCTTCATACCTTCTGCAGTAAAATAAACTGAATGTAATGTTCTATCATGACCCCAGCTTAGTCTAACAAATAGTTGTCATACTCCAGAGGAGCAGGTGTATAAGTTCCAGGATATAGACATAAATGCACATTGGCCCCCAAACCTACCATCATTTAAAAAAAAAATCCATCACTTAGAATTTAGTGTATTATTTCTTTTTCATATAAACATAGTGGTTGTTTATCAAATACATACTGAGTGAAAACTGACCTATGACAGAATGTCCTCAGGCAGAGCACAGGACTACCCTTAAGAGTTAATGTACCACCCTTGCATCCCCATGCAAGGGTGGTTAACCTTTCACAAATCAATCAATGCAATGGAACAAATCAATAAGACAAAATAAAGGAACCACATGGTCCTTTCAATTGATGCAGAAAAAGCATTTAAAGCTCTTCAAGGTATAGGGATAGAGGGAACATCCTAAACTTCATAAAATCCATCTATGAAAAACCCACAGCAAATATCATTCTCAATGGGGAAAAGCTGAGAACCTTCCCACTGAGATCAAGAATATGACAAGAATGCCCACTCTTAACACTGTTTTCAACATAGAACTAAAGTTCCTAGCAACAGCAATCAGACAACGAAAAAAAATAAAAGAAATGAAAAGAAATAAAATTGGCAAAGAAGAAGCCAAACTCTCTCTTTGCAGATGACATGATACTTTATGTGGATAACCCAAAAGACTCCACCCCCAAATTACTAGAACTCATACAGCAATTCAGTAATGTGGCAGGATACAAAATCGATGCACAGAAATCACTTGCTTTCTTATACACTAACAATGAAAATGTAGAAATGGCAATTAGAGAATTGATTCCACTTACAATAGCACCAAAAACCATAAGATACCTTGGAATAAACCTAACAAAAGAGGCAAAGGATCTATACTCGAGGAACTACAGAACACTCTTGAAAGAAACTGAAGAAAACACAAAAGATGGAAAAGCATTCCATGCCATCCTGATCAAAATAACAGTGGCATTTTTCAAAGTGCTAGAACAAACAATCCTAAAATTTGTATGGAAGCAGAAAAGATGCCAAATCGCTAAGGAAGTGTTGAAAAAGAAAAACAAACCTGGGGTCATCATGTTGCCTGATTTCAAGCTTTTGTTACAAAGCTGTGATCACCAAAACAGCAGGGTACTGGCACAAAAACAGACATATAGACCAGTGGAACAAAGTAGAGAGCCCAGATACAGACCCTCAACTCTATGGTCAAATCTTTGACAAAGCAGGAAAAAAATATCCAAAAAGATAATCTCCTCAATAAATGGTACTGCAAAAATTGGACAGCTATGTATAAAAGTATGAAACTTGACCATTCTCTTACACCATACAAAAAGACAAACTCAAAATGGATAAAAGACCTCAATGTGAGACAGGAATCCATCAAAATCCTAGAGGAGAACATAGGCAGTAACCCCTTCCACATCAGTCACAGCAACTTCTTTCAAGACACATATACAAAGGCAAAGGAAACAAAAGTAAATGTGAACTTTTGGGACTTCATCAAGATAAAAAGTTTCTGCATGGCAAAGGAAACAGTCAACAAAACAATGAGGCAACCTACGGAATGGGAGAAGATATTTGCAAATGACACTACAGATACAGGGCTGATATCCAAGATCTATAAAGAACTCCTCAAACTCAATAAACACAAAACAGATAATCACATAAAAAATGGGCAGAAGACATGAACAGACACTTCTCCAATGAAGACATACAAATGGCTAACAGACACATGAAAAAATGCTCATCAGGGAGATTCAAATCAAAACGAAAGAGAACTATCATATGATCTCCCTGATATGAGGAAGTGGTGATGCAACATGGAGGCTTAAGTGGGTAGAAGAAGAATAAATGAAACAAGATGGGATTGGGAGACAAACCATAAGTGACTCTTAATCTCACAAAACATACTGAGGGTTGCCGGGGGGAGGGGGTTTGGGAGAAGGGGTTGGGATTATGGACATTGGGGAGGGCATGTGATTTGGTGAGTGCTGTGAAGTGTGTAAACCTGGTGATTCACAGACCTGTACCCCTGGGGATAAAAATATATGTTTATAAAAAATAAAAAAATTAAAAAAAAAAAAAAAAAAAACACCACACCTTAAACAAGTTAGAATGGCCAAAATCAACAAGACAGTAAACAATGAGTGTTGGAGAGGATGTGGAGAAAGGGGAACCCTCTTACACTATTGGTGGGAATGAAAGTTCGTACAGCCACTTTGGAAACCAGTGTGGAGATTACTTAGGAAATTAAAAATAGAGCTACCCTATGACCCTGCAATTGCACTGCTGGGTATTTACCCCAAAGATACAGATATAGTGAAAAGAAGGGCCATCTGTACCTTAATGTTCATAGCAGCAATGGCCACAGTCACCAAACTTTGAAAAGAACCAAGATGCCCTTCAACAGATGAATGGATAAAGAAGATATGGTCCATATATACAGTGGAGTATTATGCCTCCAACAGAAAGGATGAATGAATACCCAACTTTTATATCAATATGGATGGGACTGGAGGAGATTAAGCTGAATGAAATAAGTCAAGCAGAGAGAGTCAATTATCATATGGCTTCACTTACTTGTGGTGCATAAGGAATAACACAGAGGACATTGGAAGATGGAGAGGAGAAATTTGGGGGAAATTGGAGGGGGAGACAAACCATGAAAGACTGTGGACTCTGAGAAACAAACTTAATGTTTTGGAGGGGAGAGGTGTGGGGGGTCAGGAGGGCCTGGTGGGTATTAAGGAGGGCACATATTGCATGGAGCACTGGGTGTGGTACATAAATAATGCATTTTTGAATACTGAAAATTAAATTAAATTAAAAATATATATATAGGGCCCAAATTCAATCTGATACCAAGAGATTCAAAGTGCCACCTTGCTCTCTTCCCCCATTAGAGTTGAGGGAATAAGGGGTTCAGTTAATAAAGGTAATAAACGGAGTTTTGACCCAGGTCTACCCACAATAGGGACTATTGTCTCTATGGACCCACTCAGTTATCATTTCCCTTGGTACCCAAATGTACAATTGAAATACACATATTTAGCAGTTGGCAGAAACTTAAGATTGGTACGTTGACCTACAGATTAGGAATGGCTATAGTCAAAATGGCAAGTGGTAACTCCTGAAACTATCCCCACCCACCCCAGAAATTAGCATAAACACAAATATCACAGCACAGCACAATAACAAGATCAGTGCTACACTCAAAGACTTAAAACATTCCCACCATGTTTCCATTTCATCCACCAAAATAGCTGCTACAAAAATTGGATGGACTCACTGTACCACATGTGGTATCTTTCCTAGAGAAGATTAATACAGGCTCAGGTAAACAGTGTGTGGATATTGTACTAGGAATCCATAACCCACAAAAAAAGGAACATGAGAGTTTATATTCATATGGGATATACATTCGCTGTCATACCCCAAGGTTATGCTAATTTCCACGATGTCTGGCAAACAATAGATTGAAGGCTCCTGGATTGTATATTAAAGGAAAACTGTTTTCCTTCTACTTATCTGAGGTTCATTGGGTGGGGCCCTATGAATTATCCTGATAAAATATGGATTAACAACAGAAAACAAATAGAACTTTATTAACATGTGGACTGCACACATACTTCCGAGCACTCAGAGATGGGTAACTCACAGCGGTGGTTAGAGTTCAGGCATGTATAACATCTTAACAAAAGAGCAATATATTTTTAGAGATGTGACAAGACAAAGACAAGAGACTTTAAGTTCTAGGGGCAGCATTCTTGGGAAAGCAAACATAAGGGGAAACTAACAGTATATAAGAGCTAGTTATAAAGTTTGTTATATAGATTCTTTCAGTATCATCTCTGGGCTAGGAAATATCTGATTATCTCTGGTGATTAATTTCTCTCCTTCCTGCTAGAGAAGGAAAGGGGGACACCTTTATAAATTTATATCCTGCCTTTAAGTATATTGGGGTAGGGCAAAGAAATATATACTTCTTCTGAATTGCCTTCAATCAAAATAAGCCTATGCCAAAGTGGCATATTTTGAGGTAGCATACTCTGTTAAGCTTCAACTGAAATGGCTTATTTCATTGGTCAATGGCTTGAAAAGAACTAGATTAAAGAACTGAAAACAGGAAGTCTGGAAAAGTGTCAGGCAAATGGATTTTTGAGAGTAAGCACAAAGTATGAGCATCTTTGTATCACACATTAATGCTGAGCAGAGAGTATCCACCTAAGAAGAGACATTAAACCACTTAGTGGACAAGCTGACTCAACGAGCAGACATCTTCTAACCTTTGTCCTTGGCCACCACAGTGCTTGCATTATGAACTCACACAAAGAGAGTGGCCATAATGGCAGAGTTAGAGGTTATTTATGATCCAGATAGCATGACCTCCCTCACTAATGCAATCTATCTCTTGGTCTCTACAGAGACCAGCCAAAGAGAACAAAACTGGTACTCAGAAGAGTACCACTGCTCAAGAAAACCAAGGGGCCACTTGTAGCAAGTTGATGTTATTAAACCCCCTCTCCACCCTGCCCCCCAGGAGTAGCAGCCATTCGTCACTGACCAGAACCAAAGCATGTTCTAGGTTTGCCTTTTGGATCCACTTGCTCTTAGCTAGTGCCACTATCCAAGGGTTGGTAGAGTATCTGATCTACCAAAATGTTGCAGACAAGCACATTTTACCTATGAAAGCACAGCAGCAGACACTACAGTTTATCCCACTAACCTGTTTTCCCCCAAATATGACCAACCAAAATCCTGAAGAAGCTGTGCTTTGAAGACTTGACCTTAATATAGGTAGCAAGTGATGAGAAGTGCAAGGAGTTGATAGTTGAATGCTGTGGTCCCCCATGCAGATGTCTTCTATTAGGCAGCATACATGTGAGCATTGGCTAATCACAACTCATGGCTGCTCCTGTTTCCAGAGAACTGTCTTTGTCCAAACAGGAGCATCCAAACATTAGTGGGACTAATGATGTAGATAGGACAACCTCAAACTGTACCAACAGCACAAACATTTGGCAGACATACAGGATTCCTCAAAATATTTGCAAAGTGATGTATTAAGATGATTACTGGCAAAGATCAATTCATCAGAAATATAAGTATATATCATATTATATATATATATTATATATATATAATATATTATATTATATTATATTATATATATTATATTATATATATAGTATATATTATATATATACTATATATATAATATATACACTACAACTACAATATTATATTAAATATAATATTATATTTAATAGATATTAAATATAATATTATAATATATATTATATATTATATTATATATTATAAGTATATATCATATTATCATATTATAAGTATATATCATAACTTCAGGGAAATGACATATCTCAGAGATCATATCTGCTTTCCCTGTTTTATAAATGCTAGTACACATGTAAGAAACTACACATCTTCCATTTTTTCTTTAATGGATGACAGCATTCTGATCTTTTCTGTGTTGAGTGATACCTTGTTGCCACCTGTTATTGCATTTCAAGATAATAACAACTTATAAAAAAAAAAGTGAAAAGGAAAGCATAAAAGCAAATATCAGTGGTGGAGTGGAAACGTGCTCCTGAAAGTTGTAGTATACCACATCAGAGGGCTCATCAGAGCACAAGAGCTGGTAGAATGTTGAATGCCAGCCATTAATAGCTCTTATGTCAAATAAAATCTTCCAATGGAAGATTCTGAGGTGACAATATTCTGATTAAAAATGACTGGGAGACATGAAAAAAAAATCAATAGGGCTCATAAAAGATGGTTACTTTCAGCAGCACACACACTAAGGAGTCAGTAAGGGAGAAGCTCAGACAGTAGGGAACCAGGAATTTAATAAAACTAATACACCTATTTCCTTCTTAGGAGAGTTCTTCTAGGAGAAGGTGAGCGAACTGTAGTATTCTTCCTGAATTGTTACAGCAACAGTTTATAAGTATTCTATTGGTCTGATCTGGTCCATCCTGATGTCCGTCTGTTCCCAGGATAAATGATATAGTTCCCAGTTAATATCACTGCACGAAATCACTGCACAGGACAATGGTCTCAGTGATGGCTGAGAGAACAGACTCAGCACCTATGGCTTTGGTTTACCTGAAGAAGGCTGGTGACAGGCACACAAGTTTTTTCCCGCAGGTGCCTGAGCCCCAGCAGAATTCTCCTCTCTTTCATCCTGTTTGTCTCCCACCCACCTTCTTCTTTTTTTTGTCCTAGATACAAATACACTCACACACACAATTTTATAATCTGTTTTTCATCTAAAAGACATGCATCAATGTCTAAGTAGAATTACTTGTGCTTTACTCTGGCTTTGACTTGCACCTATGGGTCAGTCCTATGCCAATAAACCTAATCCACAGTAATGACCTGAGGTTCTAGCAACTGGACTCTCAATGCTAAATCTTCTGCTGTTTTTCTTATAGCCAAAACCCCAAGTTGGTTGGTTGGTATAACAAAGTAGCCCTTCTAGGGAAAAGGGAAACAGCTCTAAGGAATTTTGTAGTGCAGAATCAGATTGCCATGTCATTTCGGTGAGAAAAGTGGCAAACTATAAAGTGAGGACAGAGAAACTGGTAGGGTAGACCTTAGCTAATTTGAGAGGTCTGGTATGGTATCTGGAGAGAAAACAGGAGGCTGACATTCAGTGCCAGTCACTTTACAATATGTAGGTTTGGGTTTTCAAATTGCCTAAGAGAGACTACAGATCAGAGAGGTTAAGGAACTTGTCCAAAACTTGCAAGTAAGTGGCATATGCCTGGTTCAGTTCTGGAACTGTCCTTCTGTAACATCATGCTGCATAAAGAGAAGTCTCACAGGGAGGGAATGCCATGTATCACACACCAATGATTCCACCAGATAATTAAGACAAGACGGAAAAGTGCAAATGGACCTCTTCCCTATCATCTTTCGTCACAGTGAGCTGGGTTGTGGGCCTGGAGGGAAAGTGCAGAGGATGGGACAAGCTTGCTCTGTGCTATGGCTGCCAAAGGAAAGACCCCTGTGAAGAAAAGACTATTAACAATCTCAGCTCCATTAAATTTAAAGCAGCTGCTAACAGTAGGGGCCTTTACATTGTCAATTATATGAATTTTCCTATTACTATGTCATACCAAAGAGCAATTACAGTACATTCATCAAACACTGCTTCCGCTTCTCTGGTTCTGTCCATTAATGCCACAGTGGCAGGCCATAGAAATCCTCAAAGACAAATCTAACATGCAGACTTTAATTGTTTCAAGGATTTGTGGTCAGAAACAACACTAGGTGAGTAGTAGGGGGTCAATTACACAATTAGATAGTGATAGGCAGAGACCAGCTGAACTTACACAACGCACCAAATATTTATATATCCGCTCACTTTGCAAAGTGTTCTGACACCTACCATTTCACTCCGAGTTTGCTTCTCTCCCATTAACTGGTCTGGGAGCTATTTAATTACCCTGCCTCTTTTATAGTCAAGAAAATGGAGACCGGAGAGTCTCTGCTGAATCAGAGCTGGGGGGATGCCCGTGCAGCCCCACCCGCACCGAGGCAGCAGAAGAGCAGCAAGTGACCAGCCTTACCTCATCATGTGCCATCATGAAAACAAAGGAATAAAATGGGAAAAATGGTCCTACAAAAGGAGGTTAAATAAAAAAGCAAGAGGAGAGAGAGGGAAAGGAGACAGAAAAAGGCTCCTGATTGAGTTACCTTCAAATCAAGCCCCCACTTACACATTGTGTAAGCTTAAGGTGTACAATGTGTTACTTTGACACATTCACATACTATAATAGGTTTGCCAATGTAGTGATATTTATCACATTACATAATTATAGTACAGTATTATTGTACAGATTATTACACTGTACATTAGATCTCTGCTGCTTATTTACTACTCATTACTAGTTTATACATTTAAACACCACCACGCTTTTTCCCCATCCCCTGATAACCACCGTTTTACTCTCTGTTTTTACACAGGTTTAACTTTTTTAGATTCTACAAATAGATATCACATGATACTTCTCTTTGTCTATCTGACTTCTCTCGCTTAGCACAATGTGCTCAATAGTTTAGAAATCACCAGAGAAACGACCTCTGCACAAGATGATTCCTTTCAATTCTATGCAATGAAGTGCTCCTGGAGCACCTAAGTTTCAAATTCTTTCTCTACCCTTGGTAGACAATGAAATCAACAAGAAAGATTTTCTGCCCTTTGGAAATCTGCCATTCCTGGAAATGACCAAAACATTGGCAAATGATTCAATATGGTGTTTTAAAGGGCAGAGGTGAACTCAGGTTGTCATGGGAGCATGAAGGAAGAAGAGCATCTAGATAAGCATAGGGGAGTTCTACCACAGCTGTCTCACATGACAGGTAAGAGCTGGTAGTCTTTTAAAAAAAAGAATAGGAAGGACTTTCCAAAGAAGGAACAGCATAAGACACAGATTCTGCTCTACCACTTGGCCAAGCACATTACGGAAGGAGACAGGTATAAGACAGTTTTTGTGAATGGAGCTGCTCATCGGGCCCCATATACCTCAAGCAATAGGATGCTTTGGGGTGATGGTCAAAGTGCCCAGGACCAAGGACAGTGATGCATCAAACATTTCTCAGACCCTGTGTGGTTTACTCTGGCTCTTCTTATTCTTCCCATATTCTCTCCTCTCTGCAGCTGCCCTAGTTTTCCCACTGATACCTCAGGTTCCTGGAGACACACTGACCCTCTGACTGCTTGGAACAATGTGTGCAGAAATCCAGTATATTCTTAATTCAAATGGGATAATCATTCCCAATGAATTAAGGATAAAAACAAACTCTAAAATTAAACAAAATGACTGGCCTTAGGATTATAAAGCTGATTTATGAAGTTATGTATTTCTGCATCACAATTACCACAGGGCTTAAATTACCCCCAAATGACTTAAAGCAACCACTTCAATTATATGAGTCAGAGATTCAGAATGAGCTTGGTTGGGTGGCTGGTGTCTGATCCACAAGGCATTAGTTGATGGCTGGGATTGAAGAAGGATCCACTTTCATTCTGTACCCTATAAAATTCTGTACTATATATACAGAGTATATACAGTATAGAGTAGATATACAGAGTATATTCTGTATTCTCTATATTCTATAAAATGCTGTACTCTTTACTGGCAGCTTCAAGGTTCCTTTGCCTTCCCTTCTCCCTCTGTCTCTTGCTGTCTTTCCTTCTCCCCTCCCTCATTCTTTTTCTATGATGTCTTATTCTCTGGGATTCATTCATGGGGCCTCAGATTCTTACAAAGTGATTGTTTCAAGATAGTCTCCCTTCCTACCTGGCAGCTAGTTTCTAAGAGAGCGACCCAGAAGCTGCCAGAAGCTGCCAGAAGCTGCCAGGCCTTTTTTAAACCTCTGACACTTGACATTAAACCTCTGACACTTGACATTTTTCCATATGCCATTGGTCAAAGCAGTCACAAAGCACCCCAGATTCAAGTAGAGGATAAACAGATTTCTCCTCTCAATGGAAGGAGTATCAAAGAATTTATGTCCATCCTTAATCTGTCACGGTAACTCAGTAGAGGCTTCATTAAACTGGGAGGCATTTGGAGTAGCCGTCCCCTGGATCCTTATTTCTCATCATGATGAAGGAAAAAACAAAACAAAACAAAGTTTATATTCTAAGATCCTCCTCATAAGTAGATGCCATGCTTGTGAAACTCTATGGCAGTCCTCACGGAAAAAACAAGGAGACAGGGTGCCAACTGCAAAGGAATTCACCTACACTATCTATATCTCTTTGTCCCGTTTGGACCTCCTATAGCAGATGGAATATAGAGAGTGGACCACTGTGCGACCCACACAATTCTCCCCCCACCATGTGCCTATCAATAATTGCTAGAACTTTGTCATGATGTTAACCTCCTCAGTGAGCTAGAATGTGTAATATTAAATTCAAATTCCACTCTCTCACAGGTTAAGAGTTACTGGCAGAAAAAAAAAAAAAACCCAAGACCTAATTTCCACTATGTCTTTATAAGGAATTCACCATGAGAACCATTCTGCACATTATGTCTAATATGATTAGATGGAAGCAGTATTTAAACCTTAAAAAAAAAAAATGCTTCAGTATGTTACCATCATGAATAATTGATGGAGGTGAGACCAGAGTCCTGGCCATCTGACCGACCATCTGACTCCAAAGCCCATCTTCCTACTATCTGCACTGAGCTTCCTAATGCAATTTAAAAAAAAAAAGTCTCAATAGGGACGAAAACTGCCATCCTTGCTGAGAAAGGAGAGAAGCTGCCACTGTCGCCAAATCCTTTTTAGTTCCCCAAAGTGGCCATGGCAGGTGAGCAGACAGAGTGCTTCTTGGGAGCTGCTAATGAACACAGGGCCAGGAGATGATGGGGAGGATTAAAGAGGAGGCAAGCTGTAATATCAATAGTTGTCTCCTGTGTCTGGCTACAGCTCAGGGGGACTTAGGAAAGCCCCAGGCAAATTTGCAGGGTAGGAAGCTTGTCCTCAAGAATTCAACTTTTCTTTCCCTTTACCCACTCTGGACCTCTGAACTTATCTGCTTCCCTACCCCAAGTGCTGTCACCACAGCTTCTTGCAAGTCTGGATGCCCAGCAAAATCATGCTCTTCCCTCCGCCACCAAGACGTCTGCTTCCCCCACCTCGGTATAAAGTGGCTCCTAGGAATGACTGCAGTATCTGCCATTTGCATTCAGGTTTAGGGTTTACCAGTGTGGCTTCCTCTTCAGGAAATACTTGCATTTCCAAGCTTCTACTCCCCTCTTCACTGGCATCTGCTAAACCAAGTAATGGAGGCAGCAGCCATTAGATTATAAATCAATCCCAGGAAATGCTTTATTTAATCAAAACAGGCTTAATCAAAAGATCTAAAGAAAAAGAGAGACTCAATAAATAGCTTCATTGTTATTACTGAGTAAACAATTTCGGAGGACAGGTCACATTTTACTATGTCTTTACAAGGCTATGGTAATTAATTGTGAGAACACTTCCACACACTCTGAATCACTTTCCTAGGTAGGGATGATATTTTTAAAAAATTCAATAATGTTTTATGCTATTCAATTTTTACAAAATTTACATAAAAGGTCAATAAGAATGAAGGTGGGACTAGGACCAAGTCACCTGATCCAAATCCCGTGATCTTTCTATTTTCCTTGCAAATTTCCCTATTGCTTTAGCTCTGAGCTGTCTCTATGGTAACAAAAGGAACTTTTCCAGTCCTTTTTATAGTTTACCAAGAACTTTCATACATATGCTTTCATACACTTAAAGGTAATGGGGATCCATTAAAGGATTCTACATTGTTTCAATCAGGTTAAACTGCAATAAAGAGATCCCCCAAATCTTAGAGGGTGTATTCCAGTGAAAGTTTATTTTCACACACATCCAAGCCCAAAGAATGTTCAACAGATGGCCCTCTTTTTCACAATCCTCTGGGGATACAGGCTGAGAGAGCACCATCTTGTACGTACTGTCTCAGGCTCTAATGCATTCGGAGGAAAACCCTGACCTGCACACTGGCTCTAAAAAGCTCCCACCTGAAGTGACACAGGTCTACTCCACTTACATTTTATTGGCTAAAGCAAGTTGCATAAATTCTGCCTAAGTTCACAGGGAAGGGGTTACTACTCACTTACCATGTGCATCGAAGGAAAGGAAAGGGAACATGTGTGAATAATCAAAATTATTACCATATACTCAAAATGGAAATAAGCATCCATAAAGGTTATCCTAAACAGTAATTAAATAACTCAGTTATAATTCATTTAAAACTTATTTGTAGTCTGTGGGTAGATACCGATAAAAATAAGAGAAGTCCTAGGAGTAAGCATGGTTCCTAAGAAAAATGAAATCAGGAATGAAAAACACTTTTCAAATAATCCCCCAAATTAGTCACAAGGATAAGATGATGGAACACATAGAAGTATTTTGTATATCACAGGTTTCTGGTTCCCGAGATTTAAAAAGCACCATAATTAAAACTAACAATCAAGAATATCCAAAGCTTCTCAAGGGCAAAGATGAACTATTGGTATTTCATCAAGATCAAAAGCTTTTGCACAGCAAAGGAAACAGTGAACAAAACCAAAAGACAACTGACAGAATGAGAGAAGATATTTGCAAACAACATATCAGATAAAGGGCTAGTATCCAAAATCTATAAAGAGCTTAGCAAACTCAACACCCAAAGAACAAAGAACCCAATCAAGAAATGGGCAGAGGACATGAACAGATATTTCTGCAAAGAAGACATCCAGATGGCCAACAGACACATGAAAAAGTGCTCCACGTCACTCGGCATCAGGGAAATCCAAATCAAAACCACAATGAGATACCACCACACACCAGTCAGAATGGCTAAAATTAACAAGCAGGAAACAACAGGTGCTGGCAAGGATGCAGAGAAAGGGGAACCCTTCTACACTGTTGGTGGGAATGAAAGCTGGTGCAACCACTCTGGAAAACAGCATGGAGGTTCCTCAAAAAGTTGAAAATAGAGCTACCCTATGACCCAGAAATTGCTCTACTGGGTATTTACCCTAAAGATACAAATGCAGTAATCTGAAGGAGCACATGCACCCAAATGTTTATAGCAGCAATGTCCACAATAGCCAAACTATGGAAAGAACCTAGATGTCCATCAACAGATGAATGGATCAAGAAGATGTGGTATATATACACAATGGAATACTATGCAGCCATCAAAAGAAATGAAATCTTGCCATTTGTGATGACATGGATGGAGCTAGAGGGTATTATGCTTAACGAAATAAGTCAATTGGAGAAAGACAACTATCATTTGATCTCCCTGATAAGAGGAAGTGGAGATGCAATGTGGGGGGTTAGGAGGGTAGGGAAAGAATAAATGAAACAAGATGTGATCAGGAAGGAGACAAACCATAAGAGACTCTTAATCTCACAAAACAAACTGAGGGTTGCTAGGGAGGGGGATTGGGAGAGGGTGGTGGGGTTATGGACATTGGGGAGAGTATGTGCTGTATGTGCTATGGTGAGTGCTGTGAAGTGTGTAAACCTGGCAATTCACAGACCTGTACCCCTGGGACTAATAATACATTATATGTTTATAAAAAAATTTAAAAATTAAAACAAAGAATATCCAAAGCTTCTATACTATCTCAAAAGCAAAGTTATTATAACTAATCAACTGCATAAGGGAGGTAGATGGAGAAAATTTTTATGAAAATTGGTTGCAACTTTATTGTATGGCAGCTTATTTATCCTAGGATATTGAAACTGACATTATTTGACTTTCTATAATTTATATGGAAATTTCTCACATATAATCACCTCAGATCCCCACAACAATCCAACAAAGCAGTTCAGCCTTATCTCCATTTCACAGAGGAAGTAACTGAGGCTCTATAATTTTATATAGTTTGCCCAAGAGCACTCTTATGAAAAGAGTACCAGAACCCATTCTGAACCCATTTCTGTTCCATTAACCCAACAAAGGGTTGAACTGTGGCAATAAGGTCACAGATACAAAATGCTTAAAGCTGAAATTATTTAGCTTTCCGTTTCTTAAGATGTATTCCCTATAAGAGCAGGTATTCTTGGAAATAAAGAAAAAATGGAGATAGGTTTGGGACCCTCCAGGTTAAGGAAAACACAATTTCTTAAAAAACTTTGCAGAACCTTTAAGGTGCTATGAAGCATTGTTAGTTTCCATGAGTGAGAGTGTGGTAGACAGAATAATGGCCCCCAAGATGCCCACATCCTAATCCCAAACCTGTGAGTATGTAACATGGTGATAGGGACTTTGCAGATGTGATTAAATAAAGGATTCTGAGATGGTAAACTGTCCTGGTTCACCCTGATGGCCCTAAGGCTACCACAAGGGTCCTTATATCAAAGAGACAGGAATGTGAGGATCAGAGAAGATGTGATGATATGACAACAGAGGTAGAGTCTGAGATAAGATGGTCCAAGACACAATCCAAGCGGGAAAAGACAAGGAGATCAATTCTACTCTAGAGCTTCTAGGAGGGAACAGAACCTTGCCAAAACCTTGATTTGGGCCCAGTTGATACCCATCTTGAACTTCTGATCCTCACTATCATAAGAGAATAAATTTGTGTTGTTTTAAGCCACTAAATTTGTGGCAATTTGTTAGAGTACCATAGAAAACAAACATGGAAGGATATAGCAAGTCTTTGTTCTTAAATTTATTTGTCATTGAACCTTTTATTCCCTGAAACACGCACCTCAAGAAACAGAGTTTAGGGAACAATGGTATAATTCAACCCCCTACAATAATCCTGAGATATGGGTCACTGATATTGAGCATAAACAATTTGATTAGGGTGAAAAAATAATAGTAAAATTGAAGAGAGGGCAGTATTTGACATTTAAAGCTCAATGAGAATAACTCACTTCATCACCCCCTTGGTATCAGTTGCAAAGATTTTATCTCCTAAACGTCGCATACGCCTGCCTCTCTTAGCTTCCTGGAGAGAAAAGGCAGCCCTTCTTTCCCTGTCTCCTCTCTCTTCAACACAGACACTTTTCTTAGGTGCTGTAGGCAAAAATAATTTGAAGCAGGTGACAGCAGAGCTCTTCTTTTTAATGCCCTTTGCCTCAGGCACAAGACAATCTTCCCAGACACTAGAATTGTTATGAGCGGACATTCGCCCTTTCTCCCTCTGGCAAAGCCAAAACATACTTTTCAATTGGATCTCAGAAATGCTGATGAATATCAGAGGCCTGACAGGATGCATTTTTTACTTGTGTCTTATTGGGAGTGGCTTGCCCAGGAGAGGAGAAAAGAGTGAGGGCAAGTCTCTCCAACTTTCAGCCCTGCCTTGGCCCGCCAGGGCTGAGAGGCAAGGCTGGTGAAAATCCATCCTGCTAATGCAATAGGCTTAATGCTGGTGGGTTTGAAACCAGCAGAACCACAAAACTGCAAACCTTCTCAGAGTACAGCATCTTAGGATCATAAAAAAAGCATAAATCATCACTAAAATAGTAGAAAACTGGGCCCCCAGTCTTCACAGGTTTCTACAAATAATTTTTACCTCTTACTCAAGAGAGACACTCACGATGTATTAGTTCTGGAGAAAGGAGGAAAAATTTCTGGAGAGCGCAACAATGGTTATGTCACTATCACTGAAGGGGCCAGCATAATTGAACTGTTTTGCCAGGACAGTAGCTCCAATCCCCCAAAGGCAACTGCTATACTCCAGCAACTAGAAAATGAAGGTCTGCTCAATAATCTAGAATGATTGTTAATGTGAATTCCAAAGACATTAAATATGCTTTATTCCAACATGTTCGAGGGCCATTGTTTATTCCAGTTTCGCAGCCCGCCCTCCCTCAGTCTCATCAACATTTGTTCATTGGGATTGTGGCCAATATCCTATGGGCTAGAAAACAAGCCACAATGAAGCAAGCAAGCTGCTGGCAGACTGTTAGATTTTTTTTTTGTTGTTGTTTTTTTATCTAGTTGGAGGGCCCAAGTGATGTACAGATGTCTTCCAAATGCACTCCACTTCTTTACACAGAAGGCAGGCTATGACCATAGGCTATTATCTAGTATTTCCAGTTGTCAAGTCACTTTTGATGACTGACAACATTTACCTTGCTACCAGGGGAAAAAATGGGTTGATCTTTAAGAAATGCCCAGTACAAACTCTGCTCATCTCCCTTTCTCTTTGCAACGATTCAATCAGCAAATACCGGATAGTTTTCTAGTGGCCAGGACACAGAACTGATGAATTCCTTATCTAAAAGGAGCTGACAAGGTTTTGCAGAGTAAATATGCCTGCAAATTTGTGGAATACAGATTGGGTCACAAAGAGCAGAGACATCCATTCTGTCTACATGTCAGCAAAAGTATCACATTACAAGAAGCATTTGAACGCAGTCTTGAGAAGTAAGTCAGAATTCAGAAGTCTTGGCTTTTCAGAGCTGGCAGAGGTATGGAGTGGAGCAATAATGCAGCCACTTGGGGCAGGGCGAGTGACTCTGAATGGCTAAACTGTGGTGTGAGGTGGCAGTTGTCAGAGGTAAGTTGAAGAGACAGGAAGAAACCATATTAGGGAAGGCTTAGTGTGACCCTCAGCTTTATGCCACATCTAAGAGGATTAACAAGTTTACTCAACGCCACTTGGGATAACAGTCTTGAGCTGAAACTGAAATAACCGATGTTCTCTGTCCAGCTTTTTCACTTTTTGTATCAAACAGGTCCAGGTATTTCAAACAAAAGCAGTTATTTTTCAAACAGAGAATTTAATACAAGGCATTGTTTACATAGTGATGGGAATGTCAAAAAGCAAAACAGAGGCAGTGAGGCAACCTAGAAATTAGCAACAGCAGAAAATTACTATGAGATATTATAGGAGCCCAGAAGTCAACGAAGTCTGGCTGGGACCCTTGGAACTGTGGTAGCAGGTCTAGAAGATAGAGTGACAGACACCCCAGCAAGAGGCTGGACCCTGGAGATGACTTGCTTCGAGATGCCACCAAATAGAGGGAAGAAAGAAGAAATACACTGGCTTCTTCCTTCTCCTCCGGTTTTCTCTCCATACTTCCCATTGGGCAAACATATCTAGAAGGCAGAAGACAAGGAAATATTGGAACTGTCTTTACTGTGCACAGAGCACAGTATAGTGTATGAATATACAGTGGAAGTATAGTGGATGAATATGACTGAAACCGTCTGTGACTTCCACAGCCCACTAGTATTTTGCTTCTCAGCGTTCATTGCACTTCTCTGCCCACATTTAGCTCCCACGCTATAACCTGTTTCATAGAATATTATCCACAGAATCCACAGAATAACTGTCCTACCTAAAATGAACATGTTTCTCACCCACTTCCCAAATGGGGAGATGTAAAGGTCCATCATTCACCATGTCCATACTGAAGTAAATATCTCCATGGGATAGGAGTCCTCCCCTTCAAGCCATCACTAGTCCAGTGACATATGAACCAATTTTCTAAAAGTAATCACTACTGATATCTTTGAAATAAAATAGTAGGGAAAATGAAACAAGAATCATATGCATAGCTGCTATAGTCTGTAACTGATCATGAGGCCATAGCTGATAATTTTTAAAACAGCATTATTGAGACATAATTGATATCTGATAAAGTGCACATATTTCAAATATGCAATTTGATATATCTTGAAATTTGAGTATGCCAGTGAAGTCATCGCCACCAAAAGTTTCCTCATGCCTCTTTGAAATTCCTCTCTTCTGTTCCTCTCTATTCCCCATGCCCCCAGCCACACCCCCAGTCCCAAGTAACCACTGATCTTTCTGTCACTATGAACTACATTTTCTGGAATGTTATATAAATGGTATCATACAGTATTTTGCATGGCCTCCTTCACTCAGCAAACTTATTTTGGTACTCATCTATGTTGTTGTGTGTAGCAAAATCCATTCCTTTTTATTGTTGAGTAGTAACATATTATATAATACATATTTTATATATACACATATAGAAATATAGATATAGGTAAGATAACCATAAATAGATAAAATATATAGATATACCATAATTGATTATCTATTTATCTGTTGATGGACATTTGGATTATTTGCCATTGGGGCTATTACAAATAAAATTGCTATGGATATTCATATATATGTCCTCATATGGGCATATATTTCCTTTTCTCTTGAGTAAATATGTAGAAGAGGATCATATATTAGGAATATGTTTAACTGTTTAAGAAAACTGTCAAACTCTTCCCCAAAGTTGTTCCCAAAGTTGTATCATTCCTAGTTAATATTCCTCAAACAAAATGTTACCTTTGCACTAAGTCATCTCTTTGGTCAGGATTTTTTAACTGGTGGGATGTTCTAAACATTCCTGAAATGTCTGGTTATTTAGTTTTCTGCTATTACTGGGTTACATTGTTTTCCACTGCCATTTATTATTAGACATGAAATCACTAAAAGACAATCTAGCGAATCCACTAATGTCCAGAATCTAAGAATGAGGCTCTGAGTTTCCACCTACCTATTCCCATTGTGTAGAGGCAACCTAGTTTACCCCTAGCAATCAGAGTTAATCACCCAGCCAGAACCAATCACCCTTCCGTGACTGTTGGATGAATGGCATGAGGATCCCAAAAGAGCTCCAATCCAACGGAACAAGTGTGTGTTCCCTGGTAGAAATAGTCCTCCTTTGGGAACCGAGACCTCTGAATGGAGATAGGGACAGGAAACAAAAATTCTGTAAATGTACCACTATGTGTAATTATGACACAGTCCACCCCTACTTATACTTTGGTGCCAAGACTTGTAAATTCTAGCCATGAAAGAAAAAGTGTCACAGAGTTCAAAGCAATGCTTTATCCTGTGGGAGAGCAAATTAATCTCACAAAATGCTGTCTCTTACCTAGCCCTGACACTGAATCTTCAACTGATGTCCACCATTCTATCAGGCTATCTGCTTCTGAAAGCAAAAATATAAGAAGAAAATTAACAATTTTTATGGGTACCTTTCTTGATGTAAAATAGTTTCCTCAGTCAAAAGCAATGTTGTGTGGGTTACTACCATGATAAGTAAGGCACTAAGTCTAGGATAGAAATGCATACAGAATATTTTAGCTATGTAAAACAATTATAAAGCCGTTGGGGTATTTTCTAGTAGGTACAGATTGCTGCCCCTAACATATGATGGAAAAGGAGTGAAATATAATCAAACTGTTGTTACCAGATGGCTAGCTTGAGCCCTGGTGACCAGGTACCAGGTTAGGGGCTCAGGACTGGTCTTTGCTATTGGTTCATTAAGCACTTAGGAGCCAGGTAGCCATATCAACTTGAATGAGGGGAAGTGTAGGTTTTTGCATCCATGCAGAGCTTCCTTTCCCACGAGTAGAGGCCAGTCTGTGGAGAAAGCATCAGCACGGTTAAGAGAAGAGACTGACATCTACAGAAACTATCATCATATCCACCTGATTAACCTCTCCATGGACATCTTTTGAGCAGTGTTCACATGAAACACAAATATGCTTACACTATTACATAGGGTCTACACATCTTCTCCCAAACATCTTTGTTGATAATCCTTTAATCATATTTGTTCTGAGTTCCTGAACAAGCCAAATTATTAGCCATTGCTAATAAGAAAGTGTAGATCCATACCTCAAGACATATCTATTTACAAATAAAAGAGATAACCAGGTGAGTTATCTTAAGCTAATCCCACTGATGGGATTTTCTTGACAACTATCTTTAGGGGCTACCTCAGTAATTTTATAATACAACAACAATGATGTTTGGCTGGTTCCATCAAGTTTTATAGACTCATCTGTAAACCAGCTTTGATTTTTTTTTCTTTATCAACTTGTAATAGATCTGGAAGCAATAAGATATGCTTCCTGTGAGTCCTAAGGAAAATGCACATCTTCTTTCAAAGCAATTTTTTTTCAGGTGAATAAATAATGAGCTATTTTATCAGGGAAGACTACCTTCATCAGATATAATTATATCTGCTGTTAATGAAACTTTGGGGACATGTTGTGTTCATGGTTCTCAAATTCAACTGCATCTGCATAAACATCCCCTCCACACTCTCAGTGATCTACCACTTAAAATTAATGCCTTAATGTTACCCTAATAGATTGGTGAGCGTGTGTTTCCAATTCGCATGGTAACTCTGCAAATTATACATGGTTCTGATCCTCAACCTTGATATCCCTTCTGATATAAAAAACTCTAAGAATTGCTATAGCAGCTTTCTGATTCTCTGGTCATGTCCCTTCAGCTAAGAATTTAAAGCTCTAAGCTTATCATTTTCTTTTTGTAAGCAGTCCAGGACAATCAAAAACAGCCATCTCATTTTTGTAGTTAAATGCAATAGCTACTTGTTTTCCCAAAGCCTAGCTTTCAATTGGCACATCAATGCAAACAAACCAGGTTATAATTTAAGTAATTGCAATGCCATTTGATGAGATAGATTAATTATAGTATCCCATTTTCCACCTGAAAGAAGTTTTGCACTGTGTTCAAGCTAAAAGAAGCAAGCAATCTAAGTTCAGAATTTGTTCTTGAGAATTTGTTTCCTGGGACTATTAAAAAATTATATTTTTTATTGATTAATCTGTACCCTGGGGCTAGTAATATATGTTAATTTTTAATTTAAAAAAATAAAAATGAAAAAAATTATATCAGTCAAGGTCTAACCAGGAAAATATAAATCAATTTAAGTATTTCAAATAAGAGAAATTTAATGCAAGCAAATGGTTGCACATGTGTTGGCAGAGGTAAGAAACTTAACAGGAGATCATGAAGCAACCCACAGATTAGCAACAGCAGGAAAGCCAGTGTCACCACACAGGGATAGAGAAAGCAAAAGTGATTTTACTGAAAAAGTTCTGGAGCAAGGCAGAAGGGGCACAATTTGAAGTTTTAAATAATAGGGATATCTCCATTATAAGGAAGAAGGACAAGGTAAATGCAAAGAAAGTGCTGTATCACAGAATTCAAAGAGTGTTTTGAGGAAGATTATGTCAAAACCTGCTGAGAGGTAAGGAAGAAGAAAAGTGTAAGTGTCCATTTACTTTAGTGAAATGGACATTATTGATGACATAAATGAGAGCAATTTTGGTGAAGTCAGGGGATCAAATGCCAAACTGAGGTGAACTGAGAAGCGAATTGAAGAAAGTGGCTGTAGAGGGGAAGACAAGAGAACATAGTATCTGAAGAGAAAGAGGATTCTTTCTGTTGCTCTTAAAACATAAAAGAGATCAGCATGCTTAAAAGTTGATGGAAAGTATCCAGTGAAGAGGGAAAGACTTACTCTGTAAGAGTGAGAAGTTCTGGAGCAATTGAGAGGGGGTAGAATTCAAAGTGCTAGGCAGCTGGGACACTTCCACTGTAATGAGAAGGAAGGACAGGAGAGGTGTAAACACGCATTTGCTTGCAATTGGAAAGATGCTTTGTTGTTTCTGAGGAGATAATAAAATTGTCTTGTGAAGGTTTTTCTTTGCCAAGTCAAGGTCCTCTTCCTGGAAAGAGGGAAGAATGGCTTAGAGGATAAGAATTTTTGGAAAATGAAAGGACGCAGAAAGCAGAAAGGCAGGGCATTCCCATCTCAAGTTTTAATGACTGTATTAGTTGGCTTCTTATTTGGTACACCTTGACTTCAAATTAGGAAGTACTTCCTTGAAGTAGTATCAGGTACCTTTGGAAAGATTACTTTGTGTCTCATTGAGGCTTCTCTCCTCATATTCATGCTCTTTCTCTCTCTGTCTCCCTTGCTACCCCCATCAGATACGCACGTGCACAAGCACACACGCACACAATCACACACCATCACACCATTCAATCCTTTGAAAACTTAATGCTATGTGAATTTTGCTCTTAAAAATCAATCTACTGCCACAAATTTTACAGCTAAAATCACAGTGGAATTTAGTTCCCTGCTAACAAGGAACCTAAAAAACCACTGCCTGACATTTGTGAGATCTGTACTAAGACCTCCCTGGAGAGTTGTTGTCTCTTTTTATCACAACTGAACTTGTGGCAGAGGCATTCCCTTAATCCAAAGCTGCACAGCCTTTACAAAGCCCATATTAAAACTACAAAGAAAAAGGCGGCAGCCACAAATTCTTTTCTTACTTTTCCATACATTTCATGTGAGTGCCCAAGAAACCTATGTAAGAGCTATTTTAACTTCAGTGTGTTACAGAGGAATTGGGATTATATGGAAAAAAATGCATGACAGGTAAAGTGCTTAAAAACTAACATCTGTATAAGCGAATCTCGGGATTACATTGATTTGTAGCTTCCAGTTAGGGAAATTGCAGACTGAATCATATCAAGATTCTCCTTGTCTTAGGTACTAACATTTGCAGAAGTGGCTTCCTTTCTAGAGAACATTACTGGCCACAGAATATTCACCGTAACAGTGCAACATGAAAGTGATCTTATAGATTTCACTCTTACCATTTAAATTAACAGAAATCTTCCAAATATAAAAGGAAGGAGAATGTTCCCTCCTATTTCATCAATTGCTATAAAATTCATGAAGCCCTGTCTGGCTTGGGCCTTCTATCTACTGACAAATGTAATTAAAATTAGACTTGAGAAAAAATAGGAATGGAAATGTCCAAGTATAAGGATGTTGCCACTGAAAATTGGTTTCTAAAAACAGCTTCGATTAGAAAGGAAGTGCAGAGAAATGAGAAATCTGCTGCCAATAGTGCATCTCCAATTATATAAAATATTGCAATCAAAGGCTCATGAGGTTAGGAAGACTTTTATTAAATAATGCAATTAAAAGCTAATAAGTTTAAGCATTCCACCTATACACAGAAAGGGTATTTGATGAATTAGCTTTCCAGTGCTGCTGTAACAAGTGGCTTAAGACAACACAGATTTATTATCTCACAGCTCATTTTTAAAAAAATTATTTATTTGGCAGAGATCACAACTAGGCAGAGAGGCAGGCAGAGAGAGAGGGGTTATCAGGCTCCCCGATGAGCAGAGAGCCCGATGCGGGGCTCGATCCCAAGAACCTGAGATCATGACCTGAGCCGAAGGCAGAGGCTTAACCCACTGAGCCACCCAGGAGTCTCACAGCTCATTTTTTTTTTTTTAAGATTTTATTTATTTATTTTAGATAGAGTGAGAGCAAGAGAGTGAGAGAAAGCATTAGCCGGGGGTGGGGGGTGGAGGGGGTGTGTGGAGGGGCGGAAGGAGAGGGAGAAGCAAGAGAAGCAGACTCTCCAAAGAGCAGGGAGCCCGAGCAGGGCTTGTTCCCAGGACCCCAAGCTCATGACATGAGCCGAAGGCAGATGCTTAACCCACTGAGCCACCCAGGTGCCCCTCTCACAGTTCTATAGTTTAAAAGTCTGGACACAGGTTTCACTGGGTAATCAAGGTGTCAGCAAGGCTGTTTCTTCTGGAGGTTCTGAAGGAACAATTTGCTTCCCTGCCTTTTCCACCTTCCCACACTCCTTGGATTGTGGTCCCTCCATCCATCTTCAAAGCCAGCAGTATAGAATCTAACTCCGGTTCCCCATCATGTCTCTTTCACTGACCTCACTGCTGTCCATTTTAAGGACCCTGTGATTACAGTGGGCCCACCTGAGGCACCCAGGATTATCTCCCATCCCAAGGTTAAATTAATCACATGTGAAAAATCCCCTTTGCTACAGAAAGTAATATTCACAGGTTCTGGGAACTAGAATGCTGACAGTTGGAGGGGAGGCACTATTCTTCCTACCACACTTGGGAAAGTGGAAGGGGATGTTTTTAAAAGAAACATCACTACCAGCCTTCTGTTTTCTAAGCCTATCATGTTCGAGGAGGAAATAAAAGAAATTTTAAGGCTTTTCCCCCCCGTAACTATGCAAGTAGTATGTCAGATAATCAGACCACTTCTTTTCAGGGACAAGAATGCCTAATAAGAACAGGATTCCTTTGGCAGAACGAAACAAACTCCGAAGATAGGGATTAATGCTACCCGGGACACCCACAGGATGTGATACATCTCCTTTCCAGGAAATTACAGCAGTAGATAGAGAAGACATAGGCTGTAAAATGGTAATAAAAATGTATTTTAATTAAATTATTCCACAATAAAACTAAAAGGAATCTAAAAACAACGGCTGATTATTATCCTCATCATGTGCCTTGAATGGCCCATGCAAGACATTATTTTGAGATGAGAGCTGAGATGGTTACAAATCATTTCACCCTGGCTCTCTCTCCTTCTCTATGTCTCTCTCTCTCTCTCTCTCTCCCTCTCTCTTTGCCTCTCTCTACCTCTCTCGACCCTCTCGCTGTGCTATCATGCCTTTCATCCTGCAGGAATGATGACCTGAGTGGAGACTCAGGTGCCTCTGCTCATTACCTTTGAAAGCACAGGAAATCAGTGGCCTTCACATTGCTGTGGGTTAAAATTGGCATCAGGTAACCTGTTGCTTTAGCTATCCTTGTTCTATCTTCAAGAACAGTGTCAGATGCCAAAAGATACTACTGCCAGGAAAGCTGGGTTTCCAAGAAACAATAACTTTCATTTTTGTCATCATAATCTAGAGCCAAAGGAAATAACTTTCATAGTTCTGTCATCATCATCCAGATCTCAATTTGCTTTTTTAAAAAAAAAATCTAGAGAACAAATAAACATCCTACATTTTTCAAATAAAAACCTGGGGCATGTGGTCTAACAAAGCATGTTTCATTATTTATAAATTTAAATGAAAAGTGTTACAAAGTCATAAAAAATAAATTGCACTTAGCAACATATTGAATAAATTTACTTTATGGGGAAAAAATGAAATTATAAGAAATCAAGGCTGTCCCAGAACAGCCAGAATGCGTGGTCACCATTATTTATACCAGGCGGTTCAGAATGCTCTTTGGTTGTAAAGCCCACAATTTATTTTGTGCAGTGTCTGCCAGTGCCTCAAAAGCTTCAGAACAAAAGAAAAAGTCTTTTTATTCCATGTGAAATCATGTGAACTGAGTATTTGGCCTGCTTAATTATCCCAAGAGTCTGGTTCAGTAGTTCAGTGTCTGGCACACTAAATGCTCAATAAATGTAGATTGAATAAATGAACAAATGCATGAACAATTTAAGATTAGCCATATAGAAAGCAGGCCAAGTTTCATTTCTGCCAAGACTGAGTAAAAAGCTCACAAAATCTATCTGGAGGAATGACTTTTCAGGACATCTAGTCCCTTATGGATAGAAACGCTTGTAATATATAACTGGTAACCAATTTAATGGATTTCATCAAGGTGTATCAACTTGTGGTATAGGCACAAAAAGGTGTTTTTGGTTTTGGTTTTTTTTTTTTTTTTAATATATAAGATCTTTATCAAGACTTCATTCCCTTTTGATTTCAGGCTCCCAAGTGGTATCTCAGTCCAATTTCCTAATTTTTCAGAGTGATTTTGACGCTGTTTAAAAACCTCAATGTCACTTTTGAGTCACAGCTTACTCCCTCTACCAACCAAGACAGGGCAAACAGGTATACCGATGGCTTGGAAGGGGAGGGGAGAGGGAGTGGATAGGGCATTCTCTCTCATCTCTTCTGCCATCATTGCTCTTCTGGGACTGGATCAGGGATGAAGGAGAGGAAGGAAGGAAGATGCTCTTTAAGTGATGGTTTATAGTGAGTTGGCCTCTCTCTCTTGTCAATGGACTGCTGTCTGTCCATTATTTCCCTCTCTCCATCACATGCTGACTTCCTAATGGGAGCCATTTATGGACTCTCAGGTGGGACTTCCAGGGGTATGTGGGGTATCTGACTGGGGCTTAGCTTCTTCCTCCTTGCCTCAGGATCCACCCACATCCTCTTATTGTCGGGCTTCCTTTGCCCACTGGGTGGCACGTGGAACCGGGATTGAGAAAAGCTTAATATTCAGCCACCTCCTCACCTTCAGCCAGAGTCCACTCACATATCCCATATCGGTCATACCAAATGCAAATGTGCAGGCATCACCTTGGATCTTCTCCCTCACCTCTATCATCTCTCTCTGGCCCCTCCCCCCATGCTTAAGCCCAAAGAACAGATGACCTACCAGTTCAGTGGCTCAGCAATTTCTAATAGTTTATCCTCAGTTCTTGACCTATATATGGTGTCATAGAAGGCAGCTTAGGCACTCCTAACCTTCTGGGGAGATAGAGGAGAACAAATTGCATAATCCTTTCTTCTTGGGGATGCAATAGTTACCACTGAATACAATTCATATTTCCTTAACAAGTGATATCCCACACTTCTGCAGATTTATTTTACACATGGGGTGGTAAGAAAAGGGTAGGTATGCTCATTCCATTAAACTGCTGTTCCTGGCTTCTCCTGGGGAGAAGTGGCTGGACTCCTAGATTGAGATGTGCTGCACTTAAATATTAAAGTAACTAGTGCCTGTTATTCTCACTTGTAGCCACAAGGACAGTGATCCCTGAAAAAGAGAAAGCTTGCTATGTGGCCAAGCTTTTTTATCTTACACATAGTACTCTACACAGAGCAAGCCATTTTTCTCCCCACAGAAAGTCTAGGAATGAGATGTGTCCATTTTATAGTAAATTGTACAGGAGTTTTCTCTGTATATCTCTAGTACATCAGGTATACTAATAAGTGCTTAAGAAACAGATTAGGTTTTAAAAATAAATGGGCTAACTCATAGTAATTTGGAAGATATTATTGTAATCATCTCAGAATATGGTGAGATCACTAATGTACTGATTCTCATTTACATTAACTTGACCAATTTCACCAAACCAGTAAGTGTTATAATTAGAAATAGGTGTTCTAATTTCATGCCCAATGTTCTTCTTTGATTCTGTGCTCTTAATAGGAAATTCTATCTTTCCACTTGTTCAAGTTCAGGTCCAGTGGGTCTCCTATTTCAGGACAACATCTGTGCCTGTACTGAGATGTCTGTGGACAGCCACAGAGACATGAAATAACAGACAAATGAGTTCATTCACAATGAGTTCATTCAGAAAAATATTTTATTCTAGTGAAGCTAATTCATGAATAAAATACTGCAGTTGTCACAACATGAAATATTCTTGGGCTTCTGGCAGATAACTCTCTGATGTTTCTACTTGGACCATCTCCATGCAAAGGGCAAGCAACATGTGCGTTGGTGGTGTGGTGGTGAGCACAGCAGCCTTCCAAAGGCCAAGCAACTTAAATTATTGAAGAGCAAGGCTGCTTGGACTGCAGAGGAAATTCCATTTGATGCGCAAACATATTCGCCCCATAGTTTTCAAGATTTGGAAATACCTTTTCCTGTATCTTAAAGTCACAGGCTTCAGAGGATTTTGTAACCCAGTAAATACTGTCAAATACTGTCTATTCATTTACCATTTGTAAGGTAGAAAAAAGGGCACTGAAAGTGGTTCAGGTAGTATTAGAACCACTTTGGAATACTGGTGCTGAAACAAAAGACTCACAGAGATCTACATTTCCATGACATAAAGAGAAAGGTCAGTCTTAGTGGATGGATAACTGGAGTCATGAAGATACTAGCACTATCTTCCCTCATAAACAACCTTCAAATGCACCCTTTCTTCCTCAGTTCTGAAATTCTTCACAGCATTAGATTATTTCCTCTAATAAGTCTACTAGAATGCAAAGTCCAACAAAGAATTCATTTTCTACTAATCAGTCAGATATTGTAGGACTCATTTAAATTTATCACTTCATCATATCAATTGACAAAGGCACTGGTGAAATAGCCATATATATTTCTTTAGCCATATTTGAATTGGAGGGAACATGACTATTAACAAGGAGACATGCACAACAATGTTCACTGCAGCATAACATGTAGTAATGAAAAAATCAGAAGCACTTGAGATGCCCATCAAGGAGAATACAGTAAATTATGATGGATAGTTCTGACAGAATACTACATAGCAGTAAAGACCAATGATTGGATTAATATCTCAAAAACATAACGTTGGGGGCACCTGGGTGGCTCAGGGGGTTAAGCCTCTGCCTTCAGCTTGGGTCATGGTCTCAGAGTCCTGGGATTGAGCCCCGCATCCGGCTCTCTGCTCAGCGGGGAGCCTGCTTCCCTTCCTCTCTCTCTGCCTGCCTCTCTGCCTGCTTATGTTGTGATCTCTCTGTCAAATAAATAAATAAAATCTTTTTTAAAAGTTTAAAAACATAAACAAACAAAAAATATAATATTGAAAAGAAAAATGAACTGAGAGAAGATTTTGAAATGCATTCTTGAGCATTAAAAAAAAAAAAAATCCTCTAAGCAATACCACCAAAGGCCTTGTGACATGCTAGAGTGGTTAAAAGCATCAAGCATACTTGATGAAGCACATGATGAAGCACATGATTCTGGAGTGGGGTGCCTGTTTGTCTTTGAATCTCAGCTCCACCACTTAGCTGTGTGACTTTGCCCAAGTTATTTAAACTCTCGATGTCTTAATGTTTAAATAGAGATCATACTAGTACCTATTTCATATAGGATTGTTTCAAAGTCAAGGAAGAAACTTGAAGAACTTAGAATACTGCTAGTTACATACTAAGTGCTCAATAAACATGATTTATTATTATTTATTTATGGGTACATATATGTAGAAGAATATAAAACCAACTGGAATCAATGATATTGGATGGCTCTAGGGAGAAAGGGAGCAGAGAGGTTGAGTAAGTAAATGAGAATGTCACTTTTATTCTGTGTCTTTTATGGAAACAAAACAAATATATGGAACCAAATATAAATGATAATGGTTAAAAATGATAATCATGGTGATGATCACAATGAGGTTAATCATAATGATTTTTTTTTTTTTAGGATTTTATTTATTTACTTGACAGAAAGAGAGATCACAAGCAAGGCAGAGAGAGAGGGAGAAGCAGGCTCCCCAATGAGCAGAGAGCCCAATGTGGGCCTCAATCCCAGGACCCTGAGATCATGACTTGAGCCGAGAGCAGAGGCTTAACCCACTGAGCTACCCAGACGTCCAGTGATGAAGATTTTAAAGCCAGAATATCAAAGAACAGAAGCAACACAAAGGAGCACTTGGGAAGGAGTCTAGACAAATGCCACAATTTTGAAAAAGGCCTGCCCTATTCTGAGGCTCAGGCATGGAAAGGACACTGCATTTAGGAATGTAAGAGGGAAGTCTTTGGGCAGAACTCTTGTACTGGCCTGAACAGATGACTTCTAATCAGGGCAGCAGAGCAAGCTGATCTACAGACAGAAAAACTTCTCAAGAAGTCAAAGTTAGATGTAGCAACACCTGTAACCTCTGTTTAAAAAGAGCTAAGACCTGGAGAATTTATTCAAACAGAAACAGGGCAGATGATGATGGGGGTCTGGAGGACAGTAATACTCTCTTGGACCTCAAGATTGTGTCACCCATAAGCAAAGACCCAAGAAGATTACAGTTAGCCTGAGAAATATCTGGAAAGAGATGTCAAAGACAGTCTGATTTTCAAGGGTAAGAGTCTGATTTTCAAAGACAGGAAGAGCTGCCCCTTGGGAATGAGCAGAAGCCCGGGTACTGGGGTCCAAAAATGAAAATCAGAATGAGAAGAGCTGGGAGATTGATAATACAATCCAGAAACACTGACAGTGCTACAGCTATGGAAGTCCTCTGTTTCCTCTCTGTGGTGCCAGACTTTTTAGAGCTTGTGGAAAGTTTAAAATAACACAGCTGGAGGGATCTGAGGACAAAGTACCAGGCAGTTCCCATAAGAAAGTAGTTCAGCATGGGGTGCCTGGGTGGCAGTGTCAGACTCCTGGTTTCAGTTCAGGTCTGATGTCAGGGTCTTGAACTCACGTCCTGTGTTGGGCTACTTGCTCAGTGCAGAATCTGCTTGAGATTCTCTCTCCCTCTTCCTCTGCTTCTCTCAACCCCCTGCTCTCTTCTCTCACTGAAATAAATAACTCTTTTTTAAAAAAGAGGGAAAGTAGCTCAGTATAGCAACGATGTTGAACACCTAAAACTAATGTAACATTGTGTGTCAACTATACTATAATTAAAAAAAAAAAAAAAAGTAGTTCAGAGAGAGGCTGTTGGTCTCCCACTTTGCAGTTTTTCCCTCCTGCCCACTTCACTCACTCTCTCTATATAGTTTTTCATCCATCAAGGCACTGTGTCAATAGAGCTGAGGTCATTCCAGAAACCCTTGTTTGGAACTGGGCTATTTTATCTTTTTGTACTTTGATTTTCTTATGTCTATGATTGGGATTACAACACCTACTTTAAAAGTTGTTAAAGGATTAATCATGATGACATGTTTAAGAGGTTTAGCCCACAGCCTGGCATAGAAAATGCTTCACAAGTGGCATCAATTACTAGCACTAGACACTTAGTAGGCATTCAATAAATATTTGCTTAACTAATTGATTCAAAGTGTAAATTAAGTTGGAGTCTCTAGATAGATGACCACTAATAGAATACCTGAGCTAATCCCAAAAAATGTCTTTCCCCCCTACTTAGAGGGGTTAGTTGTTATGAGTAAATTATTTTAATATGATAGGCTCATGGTTCACCTTTTACCACCTGACAATTGAGATGTCTCCTCTGCTTGCAGCATTGTGTCACTCACCACTTTCAAATGCCTGACCTAGTGCATGGAGCAGCAGAACAACATGCTGCTTCTCCACTCGGTCATGTAGAACACAAAATGTAGAACCATGCAGAACAGTGATCCAGACTTTGACAAGGATATACCTAGACACTTAGCAACTCACTTAGTATCAAGGTTCCTACACACAGAGTGTCAGCTGTACTATTAAACCACAGAATACACCTGCTTCTGATATTTGATATTTGTCAGATTCCTTGATGTTACCCTGAATTCACATCTGCCACTTCTCCTGATAGGTCTGCTCAACCAGAAATACAGAGTCATGTATACAAATTCCAATTGATATTTCTAACAAAGTGGTCTCCAAATAGCTTGAATGCATATCCAATTAGAAAAAGAAGCATCCTCAACATATGTATGCCTTATGTACTACTATCATTAACTAAGCTTCAACACACATTATTTCTTGTTAACAAAGGTGGATGTAAAAATTTCAACAAATTTTCATTATAATTAAAATTAAAAATTAATTGGCCATATTCTTGACACATTTAATTAGATAACTATTGTTTCTCCTTCCTGGTGTGGTTGCCAAAGAGCTACCTGCTGCCACATTTTAATCATTTTATTACTGGAATTTTTCCTACTATTTTTCAATCCATTGATTTGTTTTAAGCCTACTAAAATTGTTTCCACATAGTATAGTATGTTTAAAATTAATCAACAAGCAGGAATAACACTGGATCAATCAATCCCTCCAAAATGTGAGACCCCCACCTTCCCTCAGGGTAACTCACAATTTGTGACCAGATGAGCGCACCAGTTCTAATCCATATATTAAACACTAATGAAGCTCAAGTAGTCTTTTATGCTAAATAACAACTGAAAAAGAAGTTCTGGTATTTTGTCCCCAAACCCTACTGGATCATTCTACTCACTCCTTTGGCTATCACTTCTCCATCCCCCTTTGGAGACCGCTGAATTGAATGGTTTACCTAAAGTAATAAATACTTCAACAGCATCATTTTAGGAACAATACAACTAGTCTTATGGGAGTCCACTTAAAAAATGTTATCTGATAAGAACCTCAAACTGAAGAAATCCCGAACTGTAGGATTGTAGAAGTGAACAGCTTCTAAATGAGCCATGTGCTCGTGGGCCCATGCATACGAGCAAAAGAGCAGCTGGAAAGAAGAATATTGACTTGAACACCATCATTAATGAAAAAAAAAAAAAAAGAAGTTTTGCTGGGGCAGCAACAATTAGCAACCTCTTTGAACATCCTCCAAATGCACTGTACTCAGAATGATACATTATTCCACCAGGCTTTGCTTGGCCTGCTGAGTGAGGTATTGTGTGATATTTATGGTGTGTCTGAACCTTATCTGTTTGTCAGTGTCATCTTTCTCAAACCAGATCTGGTTGTATTGACTCACAGTTTCCACAGTAGTAAGAGTACAATGATAGATGTACATTAGTACATAGTAAGTACGGTGATAGAAAAGAACCTACTGACTATTTCTAGTATCATTTTTTGGTAAGAGAGGCCAGTTCAAAGGGGCTATTGCAACCACCTCCTGAATCTATTTATTGGAAAGTAAAGTTCATTAGTCTTGCCTTGAATTGATTTGGAAAACAAACTTATAATCCACCAACCAACACTTAAAATTTTTTATTCTTTCTTTCCCCCCTAAATACTTCATTTACATTTGGGGGATGTGAATGCCCTGCTTTGCACATATATTTGTATTTTCCATCTCTTCTCCATCTTTCTGCTTTTAAGGAATAAATAAAATATATCTCCTTTTTTCACCTCTATTTGGAGAAATTTATGAATTTCTGTAAAGATTACAATGGCATATATTCCCCCCATTTAAATACTATTTTCCATATCTACAAAACTCAAATGCTGTAAAGATTTATTTGTAAGTTTATGGGAATGATAGATAATATTTCTCTAGGGGAAAAAAACCTTATAGATTATTAATGAAGTGATAATTTTCGTGTGTGTGTGCATGTGTAAGCATGTGTGTGTGTGTAGTTATACATGCGACCACAGTTAAATACTCTCCAGTAATTTGGAGATAAGGGAATTTAGAAACGACTTAAATCCTTTGGATATAATTTAAGCTACAAACTACCAGAATTGAGTACCCTCTTATTGTTAAACCATAAAATGAGCGAAAATGAATTAGAACAGAAATATGCCATATCATTTCACAGACAAATGATTCTCAGACCAGAATAATATTGATTATATTAACATAATAAAAAACAGAATGTATTCATACAAATGGGCTTTGATCTATAAAGAATTTTAAATAGAATCACTGTAATCACTGTTTCTAACTCATTTCTTCAGTGTTCAAGATGGGTCTATCCTGGCATATTTCTTTTGGAGGCAAATGTTTCTGTTGCACGGATAGGCAAAGCCTTTCTGTAAGGCTTGATATCTCAAAGATTCTACCCAGCAGCCCACACTCCCATCCTTGAATTTTTTACACTTCTTCTGAGGCATAATTTGCATACCATGATAGTCGTCCATTGTAAGTGTGCAGTTCAGTGACTTTTAGTAAATTTATACAGTTGTATAATCATGACCAAAATCTAGTTTTAAAATATCCCCATCATCTGAAGTTTCCTTGTGCTCATTTGCAATCAATTCCCACCCAGACTTTCAGTCTCAACTATAAAATTGCTTCCTGTCTCTACAGATTTGCCTTTTCTGGAAATTTTCTATAAACAGGGTCATATAATATGTACTCTTTTGTGATGAGCTTCTTTCACTTAGCATATTTGAGGTTCACTTATGTTGTTGAAGGTATTAGTAGATCATTTTTTAAAATGACGAATAGCATTCCATTCATATGTATGTATGGATCTGCATTTTATCTATTAACTTCGGAATACTTGGATTGCATGAATAAATTGCCATGAACAAACAAGTCTTAATGTGAACATTAGTTTTCATTTCTCTGGGGTAGGTAGATACCTGGAAGTGGAACTGCTGGGTCAGATGTAAGTATATGTAAGCAACTATACCATTTTACATATTCACTAGTGATGTACAAGGATTTCAGTTTCTCCAAATCTTCAACAACACTAGTATTGTAAATCTTTGGATTATAATCATTCTAGTGGTATTGTATAAGTATCTCATTGTAGTTTTAATTTGCATTTTCTAATTAATGATATTAATGAATGATATTAATTAACTAATGATCTAATTAATGATATTGATCTAATTAATGAAATTAAGCATCTTTTCCTGCACTTATTGGTAATTTGTACATTTTCTTTGTGAAATAACTATTCAAATATGCTGCCCATTTTTAAATTAAGTTGTCTGTCTTCTTATTGTTGAGTGATAAATATTCTTTATATATTCTGGATACAAGTCCTTTTTGGATAGTCCTTTATATATTCTGGAAATAAGTCCAAAATGTTTTACAAATATTTTCTCCCAGACTATTACTGGTCTTTTCATTTTTCTTCTTTAGAAAAGTGAAGATTTTGGTTTTTTTAAAATTTTGATAAATCCAAATTTACCAATTATTCCTTTTATTGACTGAAAAATTATTGCCTATCCTAAGGACAGAAAGATTTTCTCCTAGAAGTTTTCTTCTAGAAGTTTCACGGTTTTCACTCTTAAATTTAGGGCTACAATGCATTTCAAGTTTCTTCTTTTGTGTATGATGTGACATAGAGCCTAGACTCATTTTTTACATGTGCATAGCCAATTTTTCCAGATGAAAAAACTCTCCTTTTCTTTATTGAATAGCTTTGGTAGCTTGGTGGAAAAACAACTGACAATAAATATAAGGACTTCTTCCTTGAAATTACACAAATCACAGTTAATCCCTCATAATAACTCGATTCCCTGAATAAATCAGCCTTTACTCGAGGAACTCAGTACTGAGGTCAGTATGAACTGACCTCAATGCATAGTTCTACTTGAAATAAATTAATTGGAATTCCAATTCACGCATAAGTTTGTAAATTCAACTAACTTAAGTTTCTGAGCCCACAAAGATGAAGACCTAACCAAGATAAATTTCTCAAGGTAATAGTAATCTAGAGGAGGACACTCAGCAGCTAGTCAGCCTCTCCTAAAACCACTTGACAGAAACTTCCTAATTTAATCATGAATAAATCTTTGTTGAGCCTTTTTTTTAATGTGGAAGGCAGTATGAAGTATTCAGAGACATAAAATGGGTCATCATTATTCTAGCATGTGCCAGTATGACTAGCCAGGTGGTTCATAGCCAGACTCCACTGTGATTAGTACGGTCTATACTGCACTTGCTATAAATATTTTGAACATAACCACTGAACAGAAGATATGATTCTCAGTCTCCCATGAGCCTACAAGTCTAGTTGGAAAGATATTCAGCTACATAGTTAAAATGTTCAAGGCAGCAACATAGCATGTTGATTCAGAAGATGGAAAGATAAAAGATGATTAAAAGCTACTGGTAACATTAACAGAAAAAGTAAAAAAAAAGTGTTTCTGAAAATAAATAAAATCAGTTAAAAATTATTTAAGGGGTACCTGGGTGGCTCAGTGGGTTAAGCCTCTGCCTTCAGCTCAGATCATGATCTCTCTCTCTGTCAAATAAATAAATTTTTAAAATCTTTTAAAAAATTATATAAAATTTAGGCCTCACAGACTTACAACTTATTAAAGCCCCAGCTATCCCAAGCAGTACTATCTGATAATATTATTTTTAAAAATAATAATACTGATTGTTACCACTCACTGACTGCCCACTAGATGTTAAGCTATAAACTGTATTACCTATGTATGAAAAGCTATGGACTATATTACTTCTAATCTTTATAACAAACCTAATAATTAGAAGATACTACAGCCATAGGTCTAACTTGGTCAGCATGGAATATAAAGTAAGGCTGCAAGGGAACAGTAATATATTTAAATTTTAATTTAAGTTCTAAACCCCATCCCTATAATGAAAAAGGAAAAAGGCATTCTCCAAACTTTCCCACTCTAAGGGACTACTTGGAACCAAAGGAATACTTATGTAAATTATAAATTAGTCTCATTGCTTATTGCCTCCTGCTTTAGAGGAGAAGGCTGTAATAATGTAGTCAAAGACAACAAAACCAGTCACCAAGATGGCTAAACTCTGGACAGCCAATGTTAAGTTCTTAGTTTCTCCCAGTGGTGTCCTACCATCATCACTGAGGAAGCTCACAAGATTGTGAATTTTCAGTGTTTGAGATTCAAAAACATGACGCTCTTCTCTCTATTGTCATGCTGAGCCCTAGAGCTCACTGTATAAATAGTTTCTAATAAGCAGAAGCAGAAGCACTTTCCTGGGTGTGACCATAGTTCCAAGGTCATGGAGCTAAGGACTTGGCCACATTCTATGTCAAGATGTAGGCCTATCCCTAGACCTCCCCACCCAAGCCCTTAAGAGTTGAAGTTCATGTCTCTTCTTGTACTAAAAGCTGACACAATTCTTGCCCAAGGATCAATTTCTGAAGCGACTGACATTTGTTTCAAGAGAACATTCACATATTACTCTATCTTCATTTTAGAGCTAAGAAAACCGAGGCTAAGAGAGTTTACGTGAGCTGCCAAAGATCACACAGCAAACGTGAAATGCAAACTTGGCAGTTTCAAATTCCCAAAGCTGATAATTACTTTCATTCTGCTTTGCTGTCTACCAAATCCATAACTGCAAATAAGTCAGTTCTGGGCAGGTCAGAGCTGAGAAAAGTCTAAACGTCACCCCTCATGGTTACAGACACACCTAGTCAAGTAAGATGTAAGAGGTGCCTGGCAGGCAACCCAGAGCTTTTTATTAATTGGGAGTAAAGAAAAATGCAGTTGAGTTTAATTCTGATGACAAGCACATAGAATCCAACACACAATCTTGCAGGACAAAAAGGGAGAAAGAGAGAAACATTTCCTGCAGTAGAAAAATTCTTGTCAGAACAACAGGCAAAGGTTTATGGTTGTGATTTTGTCACGGTCTGGCTCTGTGTTTCCCTCAGCAAGTCACTGCCTCTTCATAGATCCCAGATACCTTTTTTTCTTTTTCTTTTTCTTTTCTTTTCTTTCTTTCTTTCTTTCTTTCTTTCTTTCTTTCTTTCTTTCTTCCTTCCTTCCTTCCTTCCTTCCTTCCTTTCTTTCTTTCTTTTTTCTTTTCCTTTCCTTTCCTTTTCTTTTCTTTTCTTTTCTTTCTTTTTTTTTTTTTTTTTGCATGTGAAGTGTTCATTTATTAGCATTGGTACCATGACATGATGGTTTCCAATAAACATGCCGAGCCGCATGGAGGTGATGACACAGGGTGAGGGTCAGACAAAAAAGCAGCACTTTATTTCTTCTACTCTTTCTCATTGCGACTCCACTTAGCAGAGAAACACAGAATCAGGCTGACCTTCATGTTAAGCATCCTTTTGATCTATCTGGCCACCCACTCCTCTTCCAAGGCGTGGGGGATGTGGCAGTACACAGAGCGCTTCTCCCAGATCAGAATGAGTGACGGCATATACAACCATCCTGCCCTCATTAGTGCTCTTACTTGTTTCAGCAAAAGGTCATAGTTTTCTTTTTTCTTTTTTAGATATTTCTCAACCAGAATTATTTATTTAAGAAATATCATGTCAACAACTTTAAAGCCCTGCAATTTTTCCAAGGTGGCCAGAGCACTTAAAAATACTCTGTTTGTTGGGTGGCTCAGTCAGTTAAACATCTATCTGCCTGCAGCTCAGGTCATGATCTCAGCGTCCTGGGATGAAGTACCATGTGGGGGGAGGGGGAGCAATCCCTGCTCAGTTGGGAGCCCGAGCCTGCTTCTTCCTCTCCCTTGGCCACTCCCCCTGTTCGTGCTCTCTCTCTTTTCCAAATAAACAAAATCTTAAAAAAAATACTGTGCTTACTATTCTGACTTGAACTTCATGCCGTCTAAAATACATGGTATTTCCAAGTTCACCTTTAAGCTAGGACAATAGAGGCTGGGTGTGAAGACAAAACAATACAAAAGAGACCCACAGATGAAATGATTTAATACTAATACAACCGCACATGAAGAAACTATCTTTGTTGAACAACTCCATAATATAAATAATGGCCTAGAGTTTAGGAAATACAATGACCTCTGAAGTCAGACAAGTTATAATTAAATAAACTAATTCAAATATAACCTCTATAATTTATCTTGATAATTTTACCTATAGAATTTACAGCTGACCTTGAGCAAGTTACTTCTTTTAGCCTCAGTTTTCTCATCCATACACTAGGGCTAATATTATCTAAAATTGGGTTAAGGGGCAGGTTAATCATACTACTGCCCAAGGTGCTGATTAACAGCAGTGGGGGAGGATCAGTGGGTTGAATGGAAGCTGTGGTGCAAGGTAAGTCAACTTTCTAGGTATGGCTTTTGATAAAACTAGTGACATGTCCTTGGTTCTCTTTTGACCAAAGCAGAAACAGTCCTCTAATAGACATTTTTAAAACTTAACTCCATGGGGCACCTGGGTTGCTCAATGGGTTAAAGCCTCTGCCCTTGGCTCAGGTCATGATCTCAGGGTCCTGGGATCGAGCCCCGTATCAGGCTTTCTTCGGCTCAGCGGGGAGCCTGCTTCCCCCCCTTCTCTCTGCCTGCCTCTCTGCCTGCTTGTGATCTCTCTCTCTCTCTCTCTCTGTCAAATACATAAATAAAATCTTATAAAGAAAAAAAACTTGACTCCAAATTAAAAAATGCACAAACATATGAATATGTTTTTTCAAAGCGACACTACATTAGTGAGGACAGTTTAGGGTACAGTGGAGTAATAAATAACTGAAAAGTCAGTGGCTCAAAAAATAAGGGTTTATACCTTACTCAGTGTCATGTGTAGATTGGTCAGCTATTCTCCAACTTGAATTTATGCCATCTGAAATACACGGTATTTCCAAGTTCACTATGGTAAGGAAATAAAGAGAAAACACATACTGGCTTTTATCTGCCTTATCTCCAAGTGGCACTCATTACTTCTGCTCTTAGTCCCTTGGACAAAACATTTGTATGGGTCAGCTTACCTGGGAACAATAGGCAATATTTACTGGGCCGAGAGGACAAAATATTTACCTGCTTGGGTGCCTAAATGTTTGGGAATGGCATTGATACTCACAGAGTAGTTGTGAGAATTATATATAATAACTTTGAGTAAGAACCTAGTGCAGGGTCTGGGATGTACTTAGAATTCAATAAATGTTAAGGCCTTTCTCCTACCCCCAATCTCACAGGTGAACTTTGCCAATCCTACAGAATCAGCTCCAGCAACTTCTATGTTCTTAGATACTATAGCCAAAGTACCCTGACATCTTGCGCTGGGCACCACAAAGAGGCAGGCTGAATATGGTGATTATATCCTAGATGACAACCTGTAGGCCATGTTTTCAGATCGCCAATATCACAAATGTACATCATAACATTCATCTGCTGAGGGTCGTTCTGTGGTTCCCCAAGTCTTAAGGAAAAAGTTGAAATGCTTTAATGTAACACACAAGACCCCTTTGTACTATTGTTGCTCCAGCCACTCTCACTTAGCTCCTAACGCATGCGTCCCTCATACTCACCACTCCGGCCCTGACAAATAGCTCCAGTGGCCCTGGACAACTCCATTTTATGCCATGTGTCTCTGCATGAGCAGAAATGGCTGCATTTCCTGGAATGAATTTCACCCACTCTTCATCCGACTGCTTGTGCTTTAAACGACAGCTTTTCTGAAATTTTTTCGGGCTTCTCCAGTGTAACTTAGATGCCCACATCCAAGCCTCACAGCATCATGGATATATCTGTATCACAAACTGCTGCATTACAAACACTTGCCCTCTCTCAACTGGAACCTCACGGGAGGCCATAGTAATGCTGTATCTGAAACTGGATGTTCAGGTGCTTTGGCACACTGTGGGAATATATTAAAGTTTATCTAACCAACGAATGCCAAACTCATCCTTGTTTTGTTTGATATTTCACACCATACCACCCCCACCCCCAGCCTGACTCTAAGATTTCCGAGCAAAATATTGATCTGAATATATTACCTCTTTGCTACGGGCCACTTCTGACTCAGTCTGGGCAAAGCCCCGATTTTCATTTGATGACCAAGTTTTAGACTTGGACAGTGCATTGCTGGAACCAAATCTTAGACTCAGCGCTTACTATGCATATGAGCCCAGGCAGGATCTCTTCATTTTTACTAGCTCAGTTGCCTCATAAGAAAATTGGGACTAGTCTCCATGCCAAAGGGCTACTGTAGCTATTAAAAGCGAATCCCAATTTTTGGCCTGCTAGCATATAACTCCAATTTGAAAAACAAAACAAAGCAAAACAAAAGCAAACCATATTCCCTAAAAGCTCCTTTTGGAAAGGAAGGAGGTTTGTTTTTTTTAAGAGAATTTCTTGAAAAACTGGTTGAAATAACAGATAAAACCCCAAAAGAGGCCTGAGTGTGTAAACTCACATCTTGTAAGAGACACAAAGAATTATTCCTTAAGGGTAATAGAAAGTAGGACAAAAGGGAGGAAATAAAAGGAAAAATAGAGTCAGGAAATTATAAAGGACCTCCCTGGGGAACACCCTCCCCCAGTTTTACAGTCCAAAAACATGGAATACACATTTTCAAGCATCTGGTAGTATACTTTGTCATATAATAAGCAGACTATGAATTGCAGATACAATTATTATTTGATGTGTTGTCATTATTATTAACTCAGACTTCATTATCAGTTAATACTATAGATTTACATTCTTTAGTCAAGTGAAAAAGAGGGGAGAGTTTAGAGGTGTAAACATCCAGCTCAGCTTTTGTCCTATCTAGATCATGCCCTTGTCTTTGTTTCTCATTCTAGGATGAATTCTTACTTGTATCCTGATTTTCTTTGCTCATAGTTGCCTACCTAGGGTCTTGCATTGGCTGATCATTTTACAATTATATTGAGGTTCAATCTATGTGCAAGAAATAGTATCCATAAGGAAAATGTGGTCCATATACACTATGGAGTATTATGCCTCCATCAGAAAGGATGAATACCCAACCTTTGTAGCAACATGGACGGGACTTGAAGAGATTATGCTGAGTGAAATAAGTCAAGCAGAGAGAGTCAATTATCATATGGTTTCACTTATTTGTGGAGCATAACAAGTAGCATGGAGGACACTTAAAGAGGAGAAGGGAGTTGGGGTAAATTGGAAGGGGAGGTGAATCATGAGAGACTATGGACTCTGAAAAACAATCTGATGGGTTTGAAGCGGTGGGGGGTGGGAGGTTGGAGTACCAGGTGGTGGGTATTATAGAGGCCACAGATTGCATGGAGCACTGGGTGTGGTGAAAAAATGAATCCTGTTATGCTGAAAATAAATAAATTATTTTAAAATTTTAAAAAAAGAAATAGTATCCATGTAAAATGTACAGTCTGATGAATTTTGATGCATGTGTGCACCCATGACACATGTACATACCCATGAAACCACAATCAAGTTACGGAACATTTCCATTACCCTCAAAAGTTTCCTTGAGTCCCTGTACAGTTGATCCCTCCCTGTGCCCTTGGCCCAGGTAAGCACCAATCTGAAATATTTCACTAGAAAATCTAAAATTTTCTAGAATTTTATATAATCAAACACCCATGAAAATTTGGATTGTATATTTGTATATTGTGAATAATACTGCAAGGAATGTTTACATGCAGGTCTTGGTATGATCATATATACTTTCATTTCTCTTGGGTATGTACCTAAGAGTGGAATAGCTGCGCGATATGTTAAGTATATGTTTAACATTTAAGAAACTTCTGGTTTTCCAAGGTGGTAGTAGCATTTTATATTATCATCAGTGGTATATGAGAGTTCTAGTCACTCCATATCCTTATCAACACTTAGTATTGTCAATCCTCTTAGTTTTTACCATTCTAATGGGTTCATAGAGGTATCTTGTGATTTAATTTGCATTTTCTTGATGTCTAATAGTATTAAATATCATACT
Source organism: Mustela lutreola (assembly GCF_030435805.1). NCBI lineage: Eukaryota > Metazoa > Chordata > Mammalia > Carnivora > Mustelidae > Mustela > Mustela lutreola. Next base: position 79,341,311 of record NC_081301.1, on the reverse strand, counting down.
GTGCATATTTTCCTTTGTCTTCTATTGATTAGTGTTGACTCCTTGAGCACTCTCCTTTCTGGGTCCATGCTGCCCCTACTGTTATTTTGAGGCATCACTTTCATCTTTTGCTGGGAATACTGCTTTCTCACATTATCCTTCATGCTTTATGCTGGACTTTGGGATTTGTTTTTAGCTTTATGCCACTCTTTTCACCTTTGACACATGAATTTTCAAACCTTAACTCTTGGGGATGATCTCTTTAGAAGACATATATTTCATCATATGGAAATTTTACTCACGGTATCAGTTAATTTATCTGAATGTCAACCTTATTGATTACTGTTTTGTAAGTTCAGGATGTCAGATGGAACATGCTAGTATTTATTTTTAAAACTACACCTAACTTGGGAAATCCTAGACTAATCACTTAGTCTCTTAGCCAAGCCAGTAATAGTGACCTTCTGCCTACTTCCTATGTATATGCCATAAAAATTAGGAGTTACAGTAACTCAAATGTGCAAACAAATGTACCATAGTTAAGCTATGTAAGGTAAATTATGAGACTTAGTGATTTAGATTCTTAAAATAAAATGAATATTTAATATATTTGTCTCCAGGTGCATTAAATTTAAATGCAGCTGTTTCCCTCCATGAATTCATAATTAAATGACAGTAATCAGAGCAAAGAAATTTAGAAGGATGAAAACACACCTCAGATTAGCTCATATTGACAAAATATGCATTGTGATGGTTGAAAGTCACAATTTCACCTGAGAACCTAACTCCATGGCTCTTAAGAGTTGCGGGTATCTGTTCTACTGAGCTGGACATACCCGATGAATATTTGTTTCCAAGTTGAGTGGCAAGGAAAAAAAAAGATCTTTTTCTTCATCCTAATGTTTTGCAATACTTTATCATGAGAAGTGTATATATATACATATACAAATATGTTGTTTAATGAGTGTGTATACATAAGTGTGTATATATATATATATATATATATATATATATTTAATGTGTTTTTTAAATCTATGACAACATATCCTCATAAGATGACTTGCATTTTTTTCTCTTAAAAGAAAAAGAAGTTTTGGAGGATTATATTTTTAAAGACACAACTTAGGGAAAGGTGAAATACATCCATTATCATCTGAGAAAGTCCGGTTCACTCTGGGAAATGGGGGTGTCCTTCCAGCATAAAGACAGGATGTTGTTTAGGACCACTAGGATCAGATGAATCTTCATCCAAAGCAAGATCTCTTTCTCCTCAATAAATGTGACCATTATTTTTATCGAATTCACACATCCTTTTCCTACCTTTTTTACTTTTGTGTTCCTATGTGGTCTAGAAGAGCCTGAAGATCATAGTGATGGATACCATAAAATCTGCTTTGAGGATACATCCTGGAAAGGAATTCCTAAGGTCTCAATATTAAAAACTGAGAAATCCTAATAGGATCTGTCTCTAATAAAGCATTCTAAACCAAGCAGGCCACAGATGGTTGATTTTGGTTATACTTGGTAAAAAAGAAGACCCACATCTATCTATAGAATTTGAATTAAATTGGCCACTGTTTTTTTAGAAACTGATGGGGAAACTGAGGAGCAGAAAGGTTATATGATGTGCTGAAGCTTACATAGCCAGTGATAGAACCAGACTAAAAACTCAAGTCTTTTGACTCCCACTATGAGAACAAAATTAGTCACATGAGTGTGCTAGGGCATGCAGACTAGAAAAATAACGGCTTGAATAATTAAGTAATTAGTGACCCTTTCTTACCTATGTCAGTGCTGTGCATTGTAAGTTGCCAGTTCCATAGTTTACTGAAGAAATATTCAGTGCAGGGGTTATAAACATTAATCAGCTATTAGCCTTTCCCGGGAGCTTACAATTTTGTAGGAGAACATTGTGAGTATGGTTCTACATGAATATACTAAATAAAACAAAGGCAAGTCATGAGAAAGTTGGGCAGATAGAGTGGTGGAGAATTTAGGGTGAATGTTAAGGACAATGTCAGTCTACTCCCTTATGGCATCTAGATCAATACTGTTGCTTAAATAGATTTAAGAATTAAGCAAATGCATGTCTAAGTGATGTGAAAACTATACATCCAAGGATGCTACTGGAAACTGAGCAATCTTTCTTTGAAAGAGACACTTGGTTTTCTTAAACTTTGTATTTTCAGTGTGTAACAGAGTCTCTAGTGCATAACAGATAATCAAGACATATTACTACATGAGTGAAAGGATGGAGATTTCCAATACTTTCAGTGCTGATACTGAACAATCAGCACTGCAGGCAGTCTAGATTTTGGACACCTTGCATAAGTCTAAGAACTAATCTTCTTGGCACATCAGGAAGATGTGATCATGGCACATCAAGCCCCAACTAATAATTCCTGTCTAACATAAGAAGAGTTTATATCTTGGGATCCCTAAAACTTCATGAGTCTACCCTCCAGTGAACACAGAGAGCCTCTTTCATCTGGAGGCACTGCAGCCCTGGGGAATGGATTTATAAATCCACTAGCATTACAAATGCAATGAATTTGGTATTCACAGATGAGTCCTTTAATTCCATTTTTCAAAAAGCAGGCAATATACAGATAGAGGTTGGATTTTAATAGTTTATTCATGACTCTCCAAAGGAAGAGTTTGAGTTACATAGAAAGTTTTATTAATACAAACGACAGGATCAGACTGACTATCAGGGAGGAGAAACAAAAAAAATATTGCAAAGAGTAAGAGAGAAATAAGGTTGTCAGTTCGTCGGTATTAACAAGAGATGGGCTTATTTTGTCAAATAAAGCCAATATTGAAGAAAGATCCTGGAGCAACATGCCAGAATTCTTTGTGGATTTCTTCTCCAGCACAATCACTGAGACAAGTCATCCATCAGATGGTTGAAATGAGGATTTGGACATTCTACCTCCAAAATTCAGTGGTCAAGCCTGTTATACTCCAGATTTGCCTGGCAGAAATAACTTCAGTAAGCCTTTGATACTCTGGGTATTCCGCATGCCCTCTAGGGACTCACCATCTGTGAATCTTGAGGGACTGGTTTTGGCTGGGATTTGAAGCTAGAATATTAGTGTGAGTAATGCTACCAGTGAGCAACTACAGACCTGAGAACAATCAAGCTTAGTGGTGTGAAATGTAAAGGATCAAGAAAGCAGCCATGCTCAGCTGAGTGAAGTGAAGCAGAAGCACAAATAGGACTGCATCTGGATAACAACCCAGACGAAATGAAGAGTGACCTCCATGCTTCCAGACTGTTGCTAAACAGGTTTCCCTCCTAAGATCGTAAGCTCTGCTCTGCCCAGAGGGATAGGATTCAATTTAAATCACTGACAAAAATCAGATGTCAAGTGTCTTAGCTCCTAGTTACATTCTCTCATTAGAAAACAAGAAAAGATTTTTATAAATAATTACGAATCCACACACAATAACCCATATTCCTTGTTAAAAATCAAGATCTACCAATAATTAAGATGGGTTCATTGCCTGGAGTGAAATAATTCATTTGTTAGTGGGTTCACAATATTATTTAATAAACTTGAGCATGACACAATGGACAACACAAATAGTGCTCCTTATAATGTTAAATTAGAAAAAGCCCCCTGCCCCCCAAAATCAAAGCAAATTAAAAAAAAAAGAGGATTTCCCTAAATTCTGAAATGAATGTGTTCTGAATATGGCAGGTTTGCTTAGCAAAGAGGAGATTTTTTTTTCTCACCACCTGATTCAAATATTGAAGACTTGGAAAACTATATTTTTTATTTTAAAAATGATACAGAAAATATCTGACCCTGACATTCAAGAAAGCAGTGAGCCAGGTTTCTAATGCATTGTTAGCCTAATGAAGACATCAAAAGCGATATAAAGAAAAGTATTGCAAGAAAGAACAATAAAGTGAAACTGCAATCAGGTGCTAAAGCTTAATCAATATAATCACACTGCAAAGCTTCTAGAGTGTGTTTTCCTTAATGAAAGTTGTGAGGTCACTAAACTGGGGTTTCTCTCAAAGGCTGCTTATCACTTCTATCACCATATACATAAGCCCAGTAATTTAAACATTGGTAGATATGTTGTTCACTAAAGAAGAAAAAAAAAAACCTTCCATTTGCAGGTTTCTCTCACACATTTTTCAATAATGCCAGTTTGGTGATTCAGTATGTTGAAAAAGAGGTTATATCCTATTCCTAAATGTTTAAATAGGGTACTCCATAAAGACCAATAAAGGCAGACATACGGTCATCCCTTTCCGTTTTATAGAAGAAAAATTAGTTCTGAATCCTGAGTAAAATCATGAATCCAATGTTGACACTCCTGGTTTTACTAGTTAAAAATGGACTTTGACCAAAAAAAAAAAAAGGGGACTTTGACTTAAAAAAAAAGTCCCTTTCAGAAAATATTCTAGTTATTTTCATTTATAACTTTCATGTGGGGTGAGGCTACTATGATTAATAGCATTTTGGTGAAGTGAGGTTAAAGAAACTAAATTGCAAGATATAATTTTCCTCACTCCAACAACTGTAATTCTGAAATACTTCTTTCCGTGAAACTTCCTTAAACTCATGGCTTCAGCATCAACATTATGCAAGAAAAGACCCATGCCATTATCAAACTTGTTTACATGAAGCAAATATAACTAGCTACCACTGAAGAAGCAAGGTTCAAAGAACCAGTAACAGAAGATAGGGATTATCCCAGGTATTAAAAAAAAAAAAAAAAAAAAAAAAAGTCAGTTTTTTATTTTTTCATTCCTATCCCTACATTCCTTCTCACCCATCAAATCCAAACACACACTGGGTAAAGGTATCACTGATGAAAATTCTATGAAAGAGACTATGCTGCTAGCATGGTCCTGCCCTGCTTAAATGTTATTTTAAAAGAGTCCATGCAGCAGAGATATGACAGAGATTCCACCAGTTTCAAGCTGAGTGACATTAGGCAAGTCACTTAATCTTTCAGAATCTATTTTCTGAACTGGGAAATTAGGATAATACATAGGGTTGTTTGAGGATGGAATTGGATTATATATGTGAAAAGTCTGGGACAGAATAAGCATTTGATATATGATGGCTAAATATAAGCAAACAAATAAATAAATCCAACTCAACACTTTTCATGGGAAGTTAATAATAATTATATAACCAACAAAAGAAACTAAATTGTTTGTCTTTAACAAAACAATTCCCAGAGTTAAACTCATCGCTTTAAATTATTTTATTTAAAAAAAAAAAAAAAGGAAGGGCACCTAGGTGGCTCAGTCAGCTAAGAGTCTGACTCCTGGTTCTGGTTCAGGTCATGATTCCAAGGTTGTGAGATCAAGCACCATGTCAGGTTCCACTCTGAGAATGAAGCCTGCCTAAGATTCCCTCTCTCTCTGCCCCTCCCCGCCAACTAACATACTCTCATTCAAAAAAAAAAAAAAAAAAAAGTTTTAAAGAAAAAAACAGAGAGACTAAATTTATTCTGTGTATCCAACTAAGTATTTTTAAAAAGATTTTAAAATCTAAGAAAATAATAATAAAGGAAATGAAGGCAGAAATAAAAAGAAAACAAAGACAAAGGAGCAAACAAATCTAAGAGCTAGTTATTGGGGGGGGGGTGCACAGTATATAAATAAAACTCTGAAAAAAAATTCTGAAGCACCTATCTGTATCTACTCCAGACAAAGTAGGCTTTTTCTAGGAATACAGTAACTGATAAGAGATCCATCAGTGTAATTCAGTGCACTGACGCATATTAAAAGGAGAAAAATCCATGTCATCTGAAGAGAGGCTAAGCATTCTATAATTTTCCACATTCATTAATATAAGTAAAAAAGAAGATCTGGAAAAGTAGTAAAATTAAATAAATGAATGAATAAAAAAGGGACTTAATTTGTTATAAAGCATATTCATAATAAATCTATGACAAACATCCCACTTACAGGTGACATATTTAAAGACATTTCTCATTAAATTAAAAAAAAAAAAAAACAAGCAAAACCAATACAAGAATGACTTCTTTCACATTTTCTACTTAATATTGTACTTATTCCAAACAAAGCAATAAGATACAAGATGTAAAAGTTACAAGGCAATGGATGTGAGACACAAAATGATTATTAGCAAATGATGTGACTGACTTCATAGAAAACTCAAGGAAACCCACAGAGAAATGATTAAGATTGAAAGAAGAACTGTAGCATTCTAGTAGTATACAACTTCAATATTAAAATTTCTGTATCTTTCCACTAACAAGTTATATAATATATGAAGAAAAATAAAAACCTTTTCCTTTAGTAATAAACCTTGTAACAAATCTAGTAAGAACTTGCAAAATCTTTCTAGAGAAAATTTTATTTAATGAGGGGTGCCTGGGTGGCTCAATCGGTTAAGAAGCTGACCCTTGATTTTGGCTCACCTCACAATCTCAGGGTCCCAAGATGGAGCCCCAAGTCAGGCTCGGTACTCAGTGGGAAGTCTGCTTGAGGATTCTTCTCTTCATCTCCCTCTGCCCCCGCCCCCAATCATGCCTTCTCTCTCACTCTCTCTCAAATAAGTAAATAAATCTTAAAAACAAAAAAAAGAAGGACCTAACAGGAGGACAGAATAATGAAGTTTATGGCAAGACTAAATGTTTTATAGATCTTATTTAAACTCAAATTAATCTAGAGCAGCAAATTAGTTCTAGTCATGACAATATGACATGACTATGAATGTGACAATATGGCTTTAAGATTCATATGGAAGAGTGCCAAAAGCCAAATACATTAGTTAGGATGTACTTGGTTGCAAGTAACATAAAACACACCCAACAAAAGCCTAAACTATGAAGAGCCTCAAAAATATAGAGATTGTTCTCTTTTAAGAGGCTGACTTGTCCATTTAATCTAGCTACTTTTGAGCATAACATTTTCAGAAGCAACATGAGAAAAGGAAACATAAGCTGATGACAGATAAAAATATCCCAGTATTCCTTTTCTAAAATGAGGGTTAATTGCCTAGAGGCCTTCACATCTCAGTGGACACAATTCATCACATGTTCTATCCTAAACTAATCACAGACAAGGGGAAATGTATTTGCCACTATTATTTAGAATAATCATAACTGTACAGCCCCACCCCCAACCTTGGATTTGGGTGGGGTTCAGATCCCCAAACATATATCACTGTCTTGTCCCTGAAAAGGAACTGAAGTTATACTAGCAAAACAGAATGAGTGGAGAAAATGACCACTGGGTAGGCAAACAGCTGTGTCTAGCAAAGTAAGTATTCTGAATGCGTACAGAGTTCGTCTAATCCATTTAAAATTTAGAAACATGAACAAAAATGACAGACAATTTACAGACAAGGAAATATAAATGTCAAACATGAAAATATATTCAATTTTACTAAATGACCATGGAAATGCAAATTATGTCAATAATTACATACCATTCCATTTTAATTAGATAAAGAGTTAGCACACTTTTTGTTAAAGGGTCAGATATCAAGTATTTTAGGCTTTGTGGGTTAAGAATTAGCAAAATAGAGGCTATTTTGTAGGTATGTATACATAACCACTTTAAATGTAACCATTTAAAAAAAAGTTAAAACCACTCTTAGCTTACAGGCTTATAAAAAATGGTAGTGTGCCAGATTTGACCCATAAGCCATAGTCTGTCACTTTTTTTTTTTTAAGATTTTATTTATTTATTTGACAGAGAGAAATCACAAGTAGATGGAGAGGCAGGCAGAGAGAGAGAGAGGGAAGCAGGCTCTCCGCCGAGCAGAGAGCCCGATGCGGGACTCGATCCCAGGACTCTGAGATCATGACCTGAGCCGAAGGCAGCGGCTTAACCCACTGAGCCACCCAGGCGCCCCTAGTCTGTCACTTTTGAACAAAACTTCAAAAGTTTAATAACATTAAGTGACTGTAAAAATATAAGTAAAAAGAGTGTCCTGCAAATAGAAAGGTTTATTGGAACCATACGGATAATGATAAGGTATTAACTATGAAATGAAACTATGAAAACGTTCACACCTTATTATCCAATAATTTCATTGTTTGGCATTGCCCCCAGAGAAACACTTGGACATATACACAGTAAGTCATGTACAAAATATTTACTATAGCATGATTTATTTTTCAAAAACACTGGAAAAAACTAAATATCTATCATCAGAAAATGGCTGAATAATCTGTAATATATATTTACTACTATTCTTTCAATTAACCAGCTTTATTTATATAAATATGGATATATTGTTGAAGACATACTGGTAATTGTCAAAAGCAAATTACAGAATAATATTTATAGTATATTATTATGTTAAAATATTTAAAATAATAGTATATTTCTCTGTTGTATAGAGATAATTATAGATATAAAGAATATGTTTGGAATGACAGGCTAAACTCATAACTTTCACTACTTTCAAGCAGAAGGCAAATACCAGGTTCTGAGAATGTCTCAGAAGAGCTGAAGTTATATGTGTGTTCTGGGTTTTTTTTAATATTTTATAAAAAGTATTCATATACCCTTTCTGTCTAATTAAAAATTAGAATGCATATCTATAACATTTTGAGAACTGACACAGAATAGAGAATTTAGGAAAGAAGGTGGACATATTTAGTTACAAAATATTTAAATATCATAGCAAATATTTTATATGACTATTAAAATACATATAAATTCTGAGATCTGATTTAGGGGGTCAAACTGACTACATATTTGGAATCCCAACTTACTAAGTTGCGAGGTTTATAAGGCAATGAATAAAAAAGGCTTAAAACTCCCAAGAGTTGAACATAAGTCATTAAGGATTTTTAACTAAATCTCTTTATTTCATACTGAAAATAATGAAAGGGTTTAGAACATACTACTTCAAAATATGCCACTTTGGCATATTGATTATTTGGGGCTAAAGGCACTTGAGAAATAGCAGATGCAGGAAGAGCTCACAGAGCTACCCTTCTACCAAAAATAGGGCATAAAATTTCCCATGAAAAATAGCCTCCCCATATCAGGAAAAGAACGTCCTTAACCACCAGAGACTAGGAGCCAAAACTGAAATGCATCTTTGCAAAAACACACTCCCTAATAACCCCAATCTTCCACTAGTTTTGCTCCCCCACCTCCATACACGTATCTGTAGAGATACGTAGGTCTCTATATATCTTGTACTCATTACTCCACAATTTGTTGTCCCTTGTTTTGTCATTTCTTCAGAAATTTGTCATTTTGTCTAAAAAGTATAAAAACTTTCTGCTCTGGTCACTTCTTCAGGTCTTCATTCTCTTATGTAGGCCTCCAAGTACAGGTAAAAGTTCAATAATGCATGTATACTGTTCTCTCATTAATCTGTCTTACACAGTTTAATTCTTAGGCCTAGATGGAGACCCTAAGAGGGCAGAGAATTTTTCTTCCTCTACAGTGACATTAAAAAATGATCAGATATTATGCTCATTGGGTTTTCAGTACTCTTTTTGAAAACCTTCCACCTTGAATCATTGCAAATGAAGAACAGAAATAAATACATCCCCCCACACACACACCTCTGATGTTTAGGTGGAGTACAACAAAAAATGTTCCTCTATAGATAAGCTCTTAAATAATGCCTTTCTCACTGGAAGTGACCTACCTCCTTCTTTCACAAATGAGGTGATTGACAGGAATGATATCCAATTGCAATTTTTTCCAATTGAGTATTAAGAGGCCACTTCCTTGATGATCTAACAAAGATTCCTTCATTAATAAAACCCTACTCTGGGGCGCCTGGGTGGCTCAGTGGGTTAAAGCCTCTGCCTTCAGCTCAGGCCATGATCTCAGGGTTCTGGGATGGAGCCCCTCATCCGGCTCTCTGCTCTGTACGGAGCCTGCTTCCCTTCCTCTCTCTCTGCCTGCTTCTCTGCCTACATGTGATCTCTGTTTGTCGTATAAATAAATAAAAATCTTAAAAAAAATTAAAAATAAAAAAATAAAACCCTACTCTGTCCTAGCCCTGAGGAATTTCTGATAATGGTGACATAGCAGAAGACAAAGATGTACAAAAGGCAAGAATTCAAACATTGTTTATAATGTAGCATTGTTTACATTCATACCCTCTTAAAGCTGTTTAAAAATTATTAGGACTTTTGTAGAGTTCTTGGCAAGATGTCCCAGTAAGTGTCCACACACGACTGTTCAAACCAAATCTTCACCAGATGCAGGACTCTAGGTTATAGCTTGTCTGTTTTGTTTGCTTATTTGTTTTCAGCAGTTAAATCATTGTTTCTCTGTATGAAATGTGTCATTTTTTGCTGGATGCTTTCAAGATTTTTTTTTTTTATTATCTTTGAGTTTACAGCAGTTTGACTATAATTGCCCATGTATTGTGTTCTTTGTGTTGATCCTGTTTGAATTTCACCAAGTTGCTTGAATAAGTAAAATTATGCCTTTCACCAATTGGACAAAATTTTGGCCACTGTTTCAGACATATTTTTCCCTTATTCCCTCCCTCCTACCTTTCTGATAATGCCCTATAGGTCACTAAAGTTCTGTTTATGTCTTTTTCTAGTCTTTTTCTTTCTGTTCCACAAATTGGATAATTTTTATTAAACTATCTTCAAAATCACCGACTCTTGTCATTTCCACCTTAGGGCTAAGTGAAATTTCTATTTCAGGTAATTTATTCCTCAAGTCTAGAATATACATTTTGTTCTTTTATAAAATTTATATTTATATGGTGAGGTTTTTTTAATCTTTTATTCACCTTGAGTTTATTTTCCTTTATCTCTTTGACCATAGCTATAATAGGAGCTTTAAAATTTTTGCTATTCAAACTTTTGGGTCTGCTTGGAATTGTTGGTCTTTAATTGTTCTTTTACTTATTAATGAATCACATGTTCCTAGTTCTTCATATTTCAAGTAATTTGGGATTGTATCCTGGACAATGTGAACATTATATGAATTCTATTTTAATCCCTGGAGTATTAATTTTTTTCAAGCAGACAACTTGGTTGGATTCAAACTGCCAATTCTGTCTTCTGATTAGCAGCTCAAAAGTCATTTGATTATTTTCTCAGTATCTGAATTCTCTCCCACACAATAATGGTTCTGGAATCATCACAAGATTTCGGCAAAGTTTACACAGAGATCTGGAGGTTTCCTTTTTTCAGATCTCTCTTTTCTAGAAAGGATTCTACCCTAATTTTCCTGTGGCTATCTAACTCTAATCTCTGGTTCTCTGATTCTGCAGGCCAGAGAACTATGGTCTCCTATCAGAGTTTTAGCTACCCTGTGCAAATGTGATCACAGCCTGCCCTCATGCTGAAGTCCATAAAAATGGAATATCACCCCATAATACTCCCCACCCCACCCCACATACACACACTTTCCAGTAAGAGGTTAATTGAAAGGAAAATCTCTGATAGCTTTTTCTACTCCTGATTTGGGCTGGATGATGCAAAAGACAAGGGATTATTCTTGAAATATTCTCAGAAATGTGTAATTTTGCAATGAAGGACTTCTCTTTCATGTACTTTTGAACTTGAATTCTATAGTATTAGTAACCTAGTCAAATCTAGGAGAGGTGGTATCCCATTTAAACATTTCTGTTTCATATAATCCCATTTAGAAACACCAAAAGCATTGATGGAGGCATCTTGAAAAACATGGTGTAGAATTTATAAGAGAAAAAAATAAAGGTGACATTACTGACAATACAGTTCACTTCACTGTGTGAAGATACTAAATAGTGCATCCCTCCCGGGCATAGAGCCAAGAAAAAAACTTTAATAATGAGGACTGCATCTGTCTAAGAAAAGGTAGCAAATCTCATTTGGCTAAAGTTAACAGTTCTGAGAAATTCTTGTCTAGCCTTTATGATAATCTCAGTTCTCCAATGGTAGAAAAATGACATGAGGAACTACTACTCTACACCTACTTCTAACCAGGAGGGGAGTTATTTGGTAATAAAGAAATAATAAAAGTCTTAGAAGAAAGAAGTCCTGTCATCTTAGATCATAATACCTACAGTAAAAATGCTTGAGCAAAACCTGTTAAAAACACCCAGCTGAAATATTTAGGAAGACAGATCTCAAAAATAATATAATTTATGGGTACCATTATATATGGTTCCAAGCATGACTTTTTAATGATTGCTCTTACGGATGCAATTCTAACTACAGAATGGCAAATCATCTTAGGAGAAAAAAGAAAAACAAAAGAGGAAATTCAGAAAGTAAGTACATGCCCCAAGAATGGAAAAAATAAATAAATAACTGAGAATGTGTGCAAAACCATGGTACCAAGGAGTCTAAGTCCAAAGTGAGTGGACTTAAGAGTTACCACATGCTAAGGACAACAAAAAAATTTTTTAATGATATTTTGCAAGCAAAAAAGTCAACAAAAGAGGGCCAGGACCACTGCATGGGACAAAATTTGCTATGTTGACGTTTGATAGAAACAACAGATTATCTAAATTTCTGTCCGGGGCTCTTGATTTCTCTGCCAAGTATAGAACAAATGTTCATAAGGGGATACAAAGTCCAAGAGTAGTAAAGTTGTTTTATGTGAATTCAAGACATTTGGCTTAGTGAATTGTATCCTAAGGCTCTAAGAGAACTTATAAATGCAATCACTTAACAACCATTCTTGTTTAATAAGAAATTTTAGAGAAGGACAAAGGAAGCTGAAAACTGGAAGGAAGCCAGTGTTGGTCCCACTTCTAAGTGGGAAATGACAGGTCTGCCAAACCAACCACTGGATAGGTTACTGACAAAATAGATGGTGAGCACCCAGAAGACAGGGTAGTCATCAAAAAATCGAAGCGCTCGTCACACTCAGCAGTATGTTCTGCTCTGAGAGGAACAGTAATCAGGACCTGATTACTATGAGAATTCCAGACACAAAGCTCATGGGAACTGCAGCAAGTCCACAACCAATCAGTTCTCTTTTTAGATCCTTTTGTGTAAAATGGAGAAATAAGTGTTAATGCCAAGAAAGATTATTCGGTTAGTAGTGGGTGGGTTTATCACACACAAGGAGTAGTGGCTTGGGTTGTAAGGAATTGGGGTCAAACCATAAAATAACGTTTACAGGTGTTACAGTTTGAACTGTCTCCCCCCAAAAGACAAGCTGAATCAGTCTTATCCCCTGGTACCTAGGAATCTGACCTTCTTGGCAATAGGGTTTTTGCAAATGTAATCCAGTTAAGATGAGGTCAGTAGGGTGGGCCTTAATACAGTACATGAAGACAAAGACGCACCAAGACAAACATCATGTGACATGGACACAGAGATCCAAGGGCTGCAGATGCAAGGCAGGGGATGCCAGGGATTGCCAGCAAACCCCCAGACACCAGGAAGAGAGGAGGAAGGAGTCTTCCTACCTTCCCTACCTTAATATCCAACTTCTAAGCTCCAGAACTGTGAGAGAATAACTTTTTGCTTTGGAAGCTACCTAGTTTATGGTATTTTGTTACAACATCCCTGGGAAACTAATATCACAGTTATGTACTAGAATCAGGAAACTGCTTCTGACTCTGGTCCATTTGACACTCTAAAAAGAATTATAAAGACACAGCAGACATGCTAAAAAGACTAGAAACAAAAATTATAAGGATAAAAATGTACTTAATTTAAAATAATACCATACAACTAGTTAAATATAGTTTTATCACAATTTAATAAAACTACACAAGTACCTGCAGAATTTGTTTTTAAATTTTTCATTACCCAGAAATTCAATAAAATAACTTTGTTTTAATCAATTAATTATAGACAATTCTATCATTTCTGTAAGCAAAACTGGAGTAGAAAGCTTAATTCCAAATACAACACATTAAAGAAGTAGGAATGGTGAGGCCTAGTTCAGAGAAAAGTATCAAAAGGAAGGGCCTCAAAACCATGCCATATTAATGCTTGAAGAAAGTAACAAAATAAAGTGAGAGATAAATAAAGTGAATAAAGAGACAGAAGTTAGTGAGGAAAAGCGAAGACACGAAGCAGATACTACACTGTCCACAGATACAGATCCCAAGAGGCACCGGAATGTTTCTCAGTGATTTCCAGAGACTGGAATAGTTTCATAGGGTCTCACACTCCTATAGCTACAGTACATCAAGCAATGTGCTGTCTGCAGTTTGTAATAAGAATCAGAGTGTCATATGGTGGTTAATAACATAAATGCAATATCCAATTAATTCTGAGACAGTTTTTCCTACTCTGAAATGAGCAGTTGTCTTACAATCACTGACTGCCAGGTGGCAGTGATAAAGGAGTTTCACCAACTCCGCCTGGACAAGGTTGGACACAGCTGTTCATATTTTTGTCACTTCGACTGAGTTAGGTACATTGCCGGCATATCGCAATGTTGAGTTACCACTTCTTCAAAAATACTATACTTGGATTAGCAATGAAATGAAACTATTGCCTACAAAGGAAAGTAAGAGAACAAGGCAAAAATGCACATGTTTTTGGAGCAAATACTAAATTAGCAGAGCAAGTATTAATAAAGGAAGGAATGACTGCAATTCTATGTTTACTTACAATGAAACAATCAAATGCTTTACAAGACTTAGGAAAATACAGGGCATTTTGCTATGCTTTTGAACCTGATTTACATGCAAAAAGATTACCTATCTCCTACTAAGCAACATAATTGAAAGCCAGAAGTACTGCCATATTTCTTGGACGAGATGAAACACTGTTCCAAACTAAAAGAGGCTAGTGTGACCCATCCACGCATCAAACAGTATACTAAGGCACTGTATCATAGTCTAGTTGGCAGCATTTTTGTTCTTAGTGAAATATAACTGTTACATCTTACGACTAATAATCTTAGATTGAAGAAAATATGGCATTTTCTATTTATAAAGAACTTTATAATTTACAAAGCATTCCACAAATGTCATCTTAATTGACCTCAACAGCTACATGAAATAGGGGTAGGTCTTTTTTAAAATCATTTAACAGAGGAGAAAATGAATGCTCCGTAACTAATTAACTTGACTAAGGTCACATGTTTAACACAACAAAACTTAAAGTAGAGTTAAAGGCTCCTGACTCCTATTTCAGGGCTTTTTCTATCAAAACAAAACAAAACAAAACAAAACAAAACAAAAAAAAAAACCATAGGTTCATTTTTTTTATGTAATAAAATATTATATTTTATTATGAAATATTATATGTAAATTAAGGTCTAGTGGAAAAGAATATCTACAATATATAAAAACTCAGGAGGAGAACCTTGCATTTTGATAGCCAAAAACCACACCAAACGAACAATTAATCTTTTCAAAGCCCTTTTCAGTTTTACCTCATACAAAGAGGGGCTCAGAAAACAGAAATCAAGAAAGTTGTCACAAGCGATATACACAAAAATCAACTCTTTCGCTCCTGGAAAACAATTAATAGCTTTGTCATTTTACCTCTACAAAAACTAATGTCATTCTGAAACTGAATATTATTGAAAAGATTTCCTAGTCTAGGTTCACACCTATGCAGGACTATAAACACAGACTATGTAATTTTCAAATATCTGTCTGTCTTCTGAAGCATATATTAGCCTGTTTAATATATCTCCTTGATACAAAGCATACAAATATTCTGATTCCTGGATTTAAAATAAAATTTACAATGAAGAACTATGTGTATTAACAGTTTTAGATATTCTCACCAACCTTACTTGGTCATTTTATTCATCCTGTATCCTAACCTCGACCACAATCCCATGAAGTGGCATCATTACCACCATCACCATCATCATCATCATTATCACTGCCATTTGACAGAGGAAGAGACTGAGGTTCAGAGAAATCATGTAAGTAGTTCAAAGTCACTCTGCCAGGGTGGGTTGTTTCACATTTTGGCTATTGTGAATAATGCTGCTCTGAAGACGTGTGCAAACATCTGTTTGAGTTCCTGCTTTTAGTGGTTTCGGGTCTGTATCTTGGAGTGGAATTTTTGGGTCATATGGTAATTCTATGTTTGACTTTTTTTTTTTTAAGATTTTATTTATTTATTTGACAGGTCACAAGTAGGCAGAGAGAGAGGAGGAAGCAGGGTTCCTGCTGAGCAGAGCCCAATGCGGGGCTCGATCCCAGGGTCCCGGGATCATGACCTGAGCTAAAGGCAGATGCTTTAATCCATTGAGCCACCCAGGCACCCCTATGTTTGACTTTTTTAAGAACTACAAACTCCTTTTCCACAGCAGCTGCACCATTTTACAGTCCCACCAGCAACACACAAAGATTCCAATTTCTTCACATCCTCTCTAAAACTTGTACTTTCTGCTTGTTTGATAATAATCATTCTAATGGGTGTGAAGTGGTATCCCACTGTGGTCATTGTCCATTTTTAATTGGCTCACTTTCTCTTTTTATTGTTGAGTTGTTAGAGTTCTTTATCTATTCTAGATACTCCTTTTGATCAAACAACATCTGTTACAGATTGATAATGTCAAGCATGAGATTGATATATGACCGAATCCCCTATAATGGTTTCCACTCAGATATTGCCAAAGAATTGCATGTTTAAAGGAGAATTTACATGTGGAGCGAAGAGCGTTTTTACTGAATTTACGGAGCAACCAGAGCAACACATGTGTTTAATATTCAGAGCAAACACAGCTGCAGTTCCCAGCATGCCTCTGTGCATCCTGTACCTCCATGTGTATGAGTGTTCATTTTTTAAGATCTGTTGCTTTAACAGCCACTCTCAAACTCCAAAAATTACTTTAAGATCCACAGTAACTTCAGTGGGTGGGATTAGAAGCTGCCACTTGTTTATTAACGAAGAGCCCCCGTAATGGCTATTTCTGAAAACCACGGGGTGGTGGGAAATGGTATTTTATGAAATGCTGCAAGACCTTCAAGCAGAAAATGGGCAGGGGTGAGGGGAGGGGGGGCTGTTTCTGTGAGCTGCTGGATGATGCTTTTCCATTTCCTTATCAGAGAACGTGTCAGGGCAGCACTAAGGATTCCCATTCAAATCGAGCAGCCGCGGACAGCCCAGATGGAATACAAATAGACGCAGGAGAAGTGGAGCAGGGTTAGCGAAGTGTGCAGTTGGCAAGATTGATGTTGATACCCTTCACTGCCAAGTGAAATGCCAATAATGCTTGTATAGCATTTTGTGAGGGCAATGGGAGTATTGATTCCTGAGCAATAATAAAGAATGAAGCCGCTCTCTCAGGTATAAAAATATTGGCAACTGTTACAAAGAATTGACTCATAGGGGCCTGAGTGCTGGCCTATCTTAATACAAATAATTCAGGCTTCAGAAGGATTTCAAGAGCAGCCAGGCATGGTTCTCAGGCACCGATTCTGCTATTAATTTACCTGAGGCTTTCACGGGCCTCCCAGTCTATCAGCCAATTGGTCTTAGCAGAGCAGGAGCTGAAGGGATTTCTGAGGTCTCATTAAGAGTTGAGAGAAGACAACAAAAATGAAGAAAGAAAGGAAAGGAAGAAAGGAAGAGAAAAGACAGACCTGTAAAATTTTTACAAGTACATTTTTAAGGTTATGGATTCTATTTGTGTCTCTTTCTGAAAATGAAGTAATGCATGCGGCAACCACCTAAGCAAAGAACACTGTATGTGCCTCTAAACATATTTCTATTTGAGGTGTGATTTCCGGGAAGAATGTTTTATGCCATGGATTACAATAAGTCTTACACACTGAAACCAAAATGCACCACTTGCAAATGTATAGACCTATTATATTTAATGATATCATATACTTGGCAGGAAAGCTTACAAACATTCTACATTTATACAGAGCTGGAAAATTGGCCGGACAAGAGATATAATGCCCTACTCCCAAAGTCACCTATTCTTAAAATAGGCAACCTCTTAGAGAAATAAAAGTAAATCATCACCACTGGGACAACTAAATGTCTTAACAACTCTTACAAAAGTTTAAAAGCTCTTGGTCTCACATGAACTCAGTACCTGGCCTCAGGATTGTAAACCTATTTGAAATAATAAAATCTTTTAAAATATACAACTAGGGCACCTTGGTGGCTCAGTTGGATAAGAGGCCTACTCTTGATTTTTGTTCAGGTCGAGATCTCAGTGTTGTGAGATTGAGCCCTGCATGGGTTCTGCACAGGGCAGGAAGCCTCCTTAAGATTCTTTTTGCCCTTCTCTCAAACTGTCTCTCTAAAATAATGATAACAATAACAACAACAACAACAACAATAATAATAATATAGACCCATGATCAACAGAATTTTGATAATTGCATATAAATGATGATTACATATATATTTGGTGGTTTAGACCCAAGTGTCCCTTATAGAAGGGTGTTTTAAAACCCTAGGAAAAAGAGGCTGGGTTATTAAAATAAAATTTATCCTTTCTCAGATGGCCTTTGGCTTTTCCAAAATGTGTTCACATGCAAATAGTTTGCTTTCTTTTGTGTTTGTTTGTTTGTTTGGTTGGTTGGGTTTTTTTGCTATTCATCTCTTGATCACTCTTTTTTTTTTTTTTTTTTTTAGATTTTATTTATTTTTTTTACAGACAGAGATCACATGTAGGCAGAGAGAGAAGAAGGGAAACAGGCTCCCAGCCAAGCAGAGAGCCCGATGTGGGGCTCGATCCCAGGACCCTGGGATCATGACCTGAGCCGAAGGCAGAGGCTTTAACCCACTGAGCCACCCAGGTGCCCCCTCTCTTGATCACTCTTAAGAACATATGTGAGTAAAATAAGTCAAGCAGAGAGAGTCAATTATCATCTGGTTTCACTTATTTGTGGAGCATAACAAAAAGCATGGAGGACATGGGGAGTTCTAGAGAAGGGGGATGGGGTAAATTGGAAGGGGAGGTGAATCATGAGAAACTATGGACTCTGAAAAATAATCTGAGGGTTTTGAAGGGGCGGGGGGTGGGAGGTTGGGGTACCAGGTGGCGGGTATTAAGGAGGGCACAGATTGCATGGAGCACTGGGTGTGGTGAAAAAATAATGATACTGTTATGCTGAAAATAAATAAATGAAAAAAAAATTAAAAAAAGAACACATGTGGGGCATAAAATAAAATAAAAAAGGTAATTAAAATATACCAGACTTAGAGAAAACAATAGGCTGATACAAACCCAACATTAGTAATAACACAATAACAAAGAAGCACTGGGACCTAAGGTCAGCTTCTAAAATAACCCACACTGGCTTAAGCAGGGCTCTGCAGAAACAGACTTCCCTCACACAGTTTTAAAAGCCCTGGTCATGATAGTCTGTTTATAATGCTCAATGCTGTCCAAGGTGAAAGAAACTTACTCTCATGTGTTTTTTTGTTTTTCGGGGTGGGAGGAACGATGTGACTTTCTCATACTCAATATATATCAAAGCTTTAACATGTTGGTTAATTTGACCCTGAAATTATACATATAAACATGGACAATTCACAATGATTTAGCTATAAGACTATTCACAACTATGCTGTTTATAATATTGAAAAACTGAAGGCAAATATCTAATGTACCACATCAAGGAACTGAGCAATTTTAAGTGAAACAGGTATCAGTTCTTATTTAAAAATAAAAAGGAAGAAAATCAATAGTCACTGGGATTGACACTCCAGGTCACCCAATGTCAATATCAATCTACCCTAATCTTCCTTTGGAATAAATTCTTGATTTTGTGAATATAGTCACCCCATCCCCTGTGACTCAGTAAAGGTGTCCCTCTGTCTAGTCCCCAGGAATGATCATGCTTAGTATAAACCAACCAGAGTCATCTCTTGACCTTTATCAGTGATGAGAGGTAATGAATTGCTTAGGACAGTTTTACTTGAAATTTCTTGCTTTAAACATATTATTTTATGTTTATAATATTATAAACATTTTCTCAGCTATAAAATATTACAATTGAATGCATCCTCAGTAACAGACTATTTTTAATGTATTACTTTCAGAAGCAAGAATACAAAACAATATATACACCGTGGCTTCACTTTTGTTATCAAGCATACAAATATAGTCCAAAATACTGATTATCTTACAGAATTATAGTGATATTATCCATGACTTTTTGTACGTGTATCTATGTAGTCTGAATTTACTATCGTGAATATATTGTAACGGAAATGAGAAGATAGGAAAAGCAATTTTTAAGTCCCTACCAATATTAGCTAATATAAATAATTTGCTAGTTACATTTGTTTATCTGGTTCTATAGCAGCTGAGAGCCCAGGATTTCTAGCTATATTTTAAGGAAGAGGATAATAACGTTCAAAGAATCTAATTTTGCTTCCATAGCAGCAGGTATCATTTAGAATTAGGTCCCCCACTGAATTCTTGGTCTGTGCAGCAGGTACTAGATGAGAAGATACAGATTATCTAAAATTGAAAACATTTTCCTGTTGCTATTTTGATATAATAATATAGCTTCATTATTTCATTAATTTATTAAAAACATTTATTGAGCATCTGTTGTGTTCTAGGCAACATGCTCGCTAGGCAGAGGGATGATAAAGATGAATGAAAAACGGTCTCTACCCTGCAGGAGCTCACAGTCGAAAGGGCAAAACAGGCATGTAAAAGTCGAAGCTATAACAAGATACTGCTGAATTGGAAGCATAAGAGAAGTGGGTGGGAACACAAAGAGGAAAGTGATTAGCTCTAATTCTATTTCAGGGAAGGGATACAGAGGCAACTGCACTAGATTTGGGCCTAAAATAATTAGTAGAAGCTACCCATGAACTGGAGGAGGTAATCCTGGCAAAGGAAAAACATTACCTGTGGGATATCCTGGGAATATCCAACAGATTGGTTTGACTGCAGTGTAAGAAAAGTAGTGGAGCAAGGAGCAGGAAAGAGGTTGGAAAAATAAAATATGTATCCCCTCGTATCTTTAGGCAATGGGGGAGCTGCCAAATTTGTTTGGAAGCAAGCTAATGATATGTTCGATCTCTGTCTTAAATAACATAGGAAGGCAGCCTGAGGGAAAATATGAATGCAGAGTGGTTACTGGGGAAGAGACTGCAGTCATCCAGGTGAGAAGTAAGGAGGATGTAAACTGGGACAGGGATCCTGGAATTAGGGAGGGCACCGGAGGGAGCCATTTAAAGGCAGCCCTGATACTGTAATGTGGCAGCTGAAGGAGGAGACACAGCAAGAGGAACTTGTTCATTCAAGGACTAGGAAGACTGTAAGCATCTTAAATAGGACAGGAAATACAGAAAGAGGGATTCATTTGCAGAGAAAAAAATGTAACAAACCTGGTTTTCAAATGTATGATTTTGAAATTCCTGAGGGAAAGGCAGGTCGACAGGGCTACCAAGAATTTGGTAACATTCTTATTGCTTTAGCTTCTCTCTTTCTCAAATGAAGAGTTATAACTATAAATTATACCCATTCTTTAAATATCATATAAGAGGAGAGATACAAAACTTCTTCCTGGATACTAGTCTGCAGCAGTGGCAGCAGCAGGAGTGAACAACAACAACAACAAAAAAAAAACCTCTGGCTGTTTATTTTAGCAATGGAATGAAGAAAAATCATCAGGGATTAATAAAAAACCCAAAGCCTATTTCTAACTTGGAAATGGAGCCTGAATACATAATACTCATTTGCTCTGTAAAACACAAACTGTAACTATAACATGAACATAACACTTCATCCAGGACCATTTGAATTTCTGCAGTCCCAACAAAAGCAAAACCAACCTTCTCTGGAGAAGCCCTTTGGCATCTCAGCACTCAATGAGATTCCATTAGACTTGTCACCCTACCTAAAGAACAGCAACCCATAAAAAAAATTAACAGCTACCAAATAAGCATGGTGAGGGAACATCAGCCAAAACAGAACACTAAGAACGCTCCAGTACTTGAAATAAAAGAATGGTTGGAAAGTGGGTATAAAGATACATAGGTAGATAAAAGAGATATGGAAAAAAATAAGGAAAAATTAGAACAATATGAGAAAGGAATGAATATGCTTGAGTGGAACCACTGTAAAAAGATTGTCATTGAAATAAAAACTTGCAAGAATGTCACAAAATAAGTCATAGGAAACACAGAACTAATGGACAATGGGAACAATTTTGAAATTTGTGGGATGAGTGTTATAGTTAGCAGAACACTTACAGTCTTGATATCACATATTAGTAAGCAAGGAAAATTACAAATTCCCTTACTTACCAAAACAAGGAATTTGAAGAAAAAAAAAAGTAAACCCAAAGAAAGAAATAGAGAAGAATTAATGGAGACAGGAAATAATGCAACAGGACAAGAAACAATAAAAAGAATCATAAAAATACAATTTTTTGAAAAAAAAAAAAAACACTGATTTAACAAAAGCAGTGCAAAACTTATACTCTGAAAAGCAAAGCATTGTTGGAAAAAAAAAGAAGACCTAATAAATGGAAAGACATCTCATGTTCATGGATCATAGACTCAATATCCTTACGATGGCATTACTTCTCTAACTGACATACCTCATGGTCAGTGGATTTTCAACAAGTGTACCAAGACAATTAAATGGGGAAAGAAAATCTTTTCAAGAAATGGTACCGACACAACTGCATACCTACATGCAAAAGAAAAATGTTACATCACATCATGTATAAAAACTCAAAATGAAATAAAAGATCTAAATGTAGGAACTAAAAGAGTAAAATTATTAGGAAAAAACGCATTAGGCAAAAAAAAGCCTCATATCCTTGAATTAGTCCATGGTTTCTTAGATATAACATCAAAAGCACAAGTGACAAAGGAAACCATCATCACAATTCAAATTTTAGAACATTTTCATCACCCCACAAAGAAACCCCATACTCAGTGGCAGCCATTCCCCATTATCCCCTAACCTCCTCAGCCCTACACAACCACCAATCTACTTTCTGTCTCTATGGAATTACCTAATCTGGAAATTTCACATAAACAGAATCATATAATATGTAGTTCTTTGTGAGACAGGGATCGCCAGTGCGTGAGCTGGCCTAGATAGCTCACCTGTTCTGCTTGTCTGTGCCCTAGATAAAGGGAAGGGGCTGAGAGGGAAGCACTTGCTGGACTCATATTGTGCTTGGCAACCTGGGCCAGCACCACAACCGAAGCGGACACCCCTTCCCAAGGTGCGACACTTTGGGTTAAAATGAAGGACTGATTGAGAGAAAGAGAAATCACAGCTGAAACTAAAAGAAGGAAAAAATGGGTTATGCAATGAGAAAAATATAACATTGTATTGCTCCCTTGAGAGAGGCTCAGAGCAAGAGAATAAATTTGTCTCTTAACACAATGAGATCAAATGCCTGAAAGAGTGGACCTGTATGTTTGCCAAGATCGCCTCCACTTCTGAAACCTGACAAGACTGGACAGAAAGCTGTAAGACTGAGTGGACCACGATAGGATGCATTCTGATCCTATGTTACGAAGCTAAGCTGAGGCAGCTGTTGACAACTGAATGGAACTCTAGCAACATGCAGATATCCTTTGATTCTTACTTTTCAGGTTGTATCTACGACGTAAGTTCTCATTTGGGAAGGAGTTTCCAAGAATCACTCTCTGCTGGGCCTTCAAACCATATGTATAACTCCTGGCAGACTTACCAAAGTGTAAAAATAAATCATGGTGACCAAAGGCTGCTAAGGCCCCTGCCTACAATATATAGTGTATATAATACATAAAGCACAGCAGCTACATACTGTTGTGTGCTGTATACAAATTCGTATCCCTCTCACTGCATGGGTTTCTCTGGACTTCGCCCACATGCCTTTTCACTTTACTGCTTCTCTTCTGAATCCTTTCACTGTAATAAACCATAACCATTCACATAATAACTTCTGAGTCCTCTGAGTCCTCCTAGCCAGTCATCAAATCTGGTGGTAGTCTTGGTAACCCTTAATACAAATACATCCTCGAATGCTCCAATATCTCACACGTAGAAGTCATCCTTTAAAATTTTCTAGATGAATGAATGAACTAGACATAACGCTATACCCACTCATGCCCTCTGGCACCAGGATATGTTGTGAGTGACACTCAGCACAAGATGTTTTAACTTGAGCCACAGGAACAGCTTGTCATGGTCTAGCTGGCTTTACTGATAACCAAAAACAAACAAAATATTCATGCTTTCTTCCTCAGAATATATCAAAAGAAAACTGGATGACAGATTAAATAGCAAATTGAAAAATAAAATAATTTTTAATACTAAGTCTGGGATACCAAGAGAGAAGTCTTGTTAAAAAAAAAAAAGGTAAAAAAAAAAAAGGCATGGAACAAATTAAAGTTATTTTAAGACTCTAAGATAAAAAAGAATTACCTGACCCTAGGCTTAAATAAAAATCAAATATATATAATTTGAAACAGACTAATGAAGAGCATAACATGGAGAGAAAAATGTCAAATACAACACAGAAGTCCTAAAAATACCAATAGGCCGATGATTAAGCTAGACTAATGAGTAAGACAAGACTGAATGTGAGGATAGAATAAAGTAAACCATCAGTTCTGTGGGTGAGTCATATGCTGAAAGGTAGAAATGGCACTTCCATGTGTCTGTATGGACAGACTCATCACACTTGAATATTCATCACTTGGGACTATGTTAATAGTTATCTACCTTTATTAAAGAACGTCATTCAGCCATCGTTAACATAGTTTAAAAACACCAAAAAATATCAGCTGTCCAATTTACTTAGGAACATACATTTTACTCTTTGGGGTATTTTCTTTTTTTTGTATTTAATTAATTAATCAATCAATCAATTAGTTAATTAGAGTGAGAAAAGAGACAGAGCACAAGCAGAGAGGAAGTGTTAGAGGGAGAGGGAGCAGGTAGTCTGATGTAGGGCTCAATCCCAGGACCCTGGGATCATGAACTGAGTTCAAGGCAGAAACTTAACCAACTGAGCCACCCAGGTACCCCTGGACTATTTTCATAAAATCATTTCTTTTGCCCTCAAGGACTTGTATAATACATAGGTTATTACTATCCCATTATAAAATCAGTGAAGCTAGCATTGAGGAATATAATCACGTGAAAATAAGAACATAATTTCCTGATTTTTTTAAGAATGTATGTATGTATTTGATATAAATAGAGAGAGTGCAAATAAGTAGGCAAAGCAGCAGGCAGAGAGGGAGAAATAGGCTCCCCACTGAGGAGGAAACCTGATACGGGGCTTGATCCCAGCACCCAGGGATCATGACCTGAGCTGAATGCAGATGTCCAACCAACAGAGCCACCCAGGTATGCCAGTGTCCTGATTTTTTTTTAAAGAACTATAACTTATAGAACTATACAGTATGATCTCACCTGTGCACAAATACATATATATACATATGTGTGTATTCTGAGAGAGAGAAATGCTACACTGAAGAAATATTCTTCAGAATTCACAAGAAATTATTGTTTTTTAAAGATTTTACTTATTTATTTGAGAGCGAGAGAGACAGAGCAATAGCAGGGTGAGGGGCAGAAGCTCAGGTTGAAGCAGGTTCCCTGCTGAGCAGGCAGGCCAATGAGGGACTCAGGGCTCCATCCCAGAACCCTGAGATCATGACCAGAGCCAAAGGCAGATGCTTAAGAAATTATTAATAATACTTTATTTTGAGGAATGAGATCAAGCACATTGTAGTGGCCAGTGGTAAGGATTCTCCTTACCACTTGTGTTTCATTTTGTACTTTTTGCTACCATTCAAATTTTCCTAATGATAATGTATTACTTATTCAATTGAAAGAAAGGAGGGAAGAAGGTGGGGAGGAGAGAGGAAGAGTGAGAAGGAAATGGGAAAGCAGCAGAGGAGGGAGGAGGTGGGGGTTGGGGGGAGGAAGGAACAAATGAATGGAGGAAAGCGTTGAGAGAAAGAAATTCAGAAGCTTCCGGGAGGGAAAATTTGTTACCCATAAAGAAAAAAAAAATCAGCATCATTTCAGAAATCTCTCCATTAACAATAAATGTCAAAAAGCAGTTTAGGTATTAAGTTTAAGCCACAACATAATCTGGCCACAGAAGTGCTGGGACCATATGTCTTCAAGTTGTGCAGGGCTGAGTTAATATGGTGTAAGACTGGATTTTAAGGGAGCTGGATCAAAGGGGACAAGACAGTAAAGTTGAATCATGGAGTTTACAGATACAGGAAATCTCTTGTGTGCTATAGGACTTAAAACCACAGAAGATGATAATTTCTTGGTCTGAACAGTGTGGCAAAGCAGCAGCCCGCACTACATGAAGCAGAAATGTCAAAGCTGCCAAGGCAGACTGTGGAAAATGAGAAGTGGACTTCTGAGTAGAAATACTACTTAAGGCCAGAGAACCCACCAGATCACCATGTTTTGGGGGCAGATCCAGATGATGCTCCATTTGTCTAAGTGGTAAGACATGTGCACATTAAAAGGGCACCAGTATTATTGAAACGCTCAGTGGTAGCTCTGCTTTGTAGGCCAGTGCCGATGATAGCAGATACTATTACAAAACTTGGCCCTCTAGTAGCAATGGGAAATTATAGAATTGCCAGCATGATTAGAGGCCAGGTAGAAGCACTCAAAGATCAGAAACAAGGTGGGCAGAATTATTTCAGTGAGCAGCAAGGATGGATGCCAGTAAGTGGAGTTTGCTCTCTTCAGATTACAGAATTACAGAATTGGGTAATAAAACATAGCATCTGTAGGAACAAGATCAATGGCCAACCAAGAAAAGTGTTAATCTGTACAACATAAGAAATCTAGTGTAGATGATAAAGAAGCAGACCAGAACTGTCAATCGTGATCAGGGTTCTATCAGACTCATCAATACACAAGGTCAACTGAGCCCAAGAGCTATCTATTATATGATGAAAGTGGTATATAAGTATTTGGGAATGAGCATGGCAAAATGGCAAAAGTAAGCAGCACAAACAGATGGCCATATCCCCTGTCCTCCATTACGACTGAACAAACCCTTCCTGATCTGGGGTTCTCTTACAATCAGCTGAAGGAGGATTAAAATTTTCAAGCTTGGAACACAGACCAGTTGGCTTAGTATATGGGTGCAAACTGGTAACAGAAAACTGAATCATAGCCACATTTGGGGATGATGCTGAAAATCAGCTTTAAGGGGGGGAGGGGGTGGGACTAATGGAAAGGGTTTGGGGCAGTGCAATCAGTCACCCACTTTTTGGGAAAAAGTAGTGACTTGAGGATATAACACATATGAACATATGGGCAGTGGTAAATGGCTCAGCTGATGGATCAGGACCTGGAAGGAGAAAGAGCTCAAGGTGGAGCACAAGGAGATCTGCACATGGACCTATAAGTAAGGAAATGGAACATGAAAATTTTTCTATCACATGTTAACTCCCTCTGAAAAATCCACTATAGAATAGGCATAAATAACCAAGTGGGCAGAATGACTTGGCTTGTTGACATCAGCCAGCTTTCGTTACTTCCTACCTGAGTGCAGTGCTGCCAATCCAACAAGGCCAATCTAGTTGCTTCCATTGCTCAAAGCCCAATCTGCCAGTTGCAATCATTAAAAAATGAACTCTTTGGGACGCCTGGGTGGCTCAGCGTTAAGCATCTGCCTTAGCTCAGGTCATGATCCCAGCGTCCTGGTTTCGAGCCCCTCCTTGGGATCCCTGTTCCATGGGAAGCCTGCTTCTCCCTCTCCCACTCCCTCTGCTTGTGTTTCCTCTCTCACTGTGTCTCTCTCTGTCAAATAAATCAATAAAATCTTAAAAAAAAAAAAAAAAAACTCTTTAAGAAGTCTAGTTAACTCTTTGGCAGCAGATTCACTTCATGAGATCCTTGAACCCTAGAATGTATAGTGATTTATCTTTAACCAGGATTAACACAAACTTGGCATTAGTTTGCTTTTCTTCCTTACAGGACTTCATTCAACATACCATTATGGACCTGCAGTGTGCTTGGTCCACCGGCACAGGTAGCTGAATAATATTACATGAGATCGAGGGATTTATTTTTATAGGTGTGAGAAAAGGGGTATGAGAGTGGCTCAAGATCAGAGGATTCACTGAGTTCATTCACTACCCAGAAGCTTTTGCCTATAACAACCCATGGAAGACCCAGCTAGAGTGCCAGCTTGATGATCCCCTGCAATCATCAAGGGGATGATTGCAGGGGATGGGGTACCATCCTCCAAGATGCAGTGTGTCCCCTAAATCAACCCCAGAGAAACTGGCATTTTAAGTCACATAAGTCTTTGGTGCAGTGGCTGCCCTTGTATTGTGGGATATTTAGCAGCTTCCCTCATGGTACCTACTAATAGCCAGGAGTACATCCCCCCTTCAGGCTGTGACAGGAAAAATGAAACTTCAGACATGACTATATGTCCCTTACGGACACAAAAATCCCCCTTTGTTGAGAACCAGTGCTCTGAATCAACAATTGTAGCAATAATTGTATTGTCCTTCATAGCAAAACACAAATATTCCCAGTGACCACCTACAGGAATTTGTGCATCCTGTGTCTGCAACTCTAGGATCTGTATGTTTAGGAGTCTGGGCTGTCGCAGGAGGAATAAGTTCACCAGGGGATGCAGCAAAAATCCAATTACATTTCAAACTTCAGATTTCTTGTGCCATAAGAAGGCAAACAAAGGAATCCGCATCATTCGGTTGCAATCAGAAGGTAGAGCTTCTGTGACACGATAGGAACAGGGAAGAATCTGTTGGGGGGCAACGGATCTACATGAATATTTCTTGGTATCCCACTCCCTGATTTTGATGGGAAATGGACAAATTCTGCAGTCACAGCCTAGGAGAAGGTGATGACCAGGGACTCGGACCCATATGAGGAAAGGGTTTGAGTCACCCCACCAGGTCAGCCCTCTAGACCAGAGAGGCCTGAAAATTCAAGAGTAGATACTAGAAAAGGGAAATAAAGAATAGTGGTGACAATGGTAAGGGCCCCAGTTCCTCATCCTACACCAAGAAGAGAGGTCCCCCAGAATCTTGGAAGATCTTCTCCCACAACTTCTAGGAAAAAAAAAAAAAAATCAGTGGGCCCACACAACACAAGGTTGGGCTGTTGTGGGTGTTGTGTGGTTCTGTTCAGTCCTCGTGACTTTGGGATTCCAGCACGCCTTTCCTCAGCTACTGAAAGTCACCAAGGATCGCCCGCAGCTAAAAAGAGTTGCTATCCCAAGACCTTCCTGGGAAACCCAAACTGCATGTATTCATAAGGTTAATATCCACATTGTTCCTGGACTCCTACACCAGGGACCTGATGCTGTCATTGTCTCTCAGTGACAGACAGCTCAGGATGTTTAAGCTCTGTGGCTTTGTTCAGAATTTTCCCTTCTAGTCCTCTAACATCTAACTAAAAAAAAAAAAAAAAAAAAAAAGCCCGCCTCCTCCTTCCAGCCTCTCAAGAACAATAATTTTAATCAGTTTGAGAGAATTCATTTGTTAAAAACTCCAGGCGTGATGGTGTTTAGGAAGAAATGTTGCTTCATAATTCTATCAGTTTTTTTTCACGGTTACTGACCCGTTTAGGTTTCCCCTTTTTACAATTTGGCAATTCCTCTTTTCCCAGAAAAGTATCCATTCCAGGATCCCAAATGTGTCTTAATGGAGTTAAATAATTTTTTTTTTCTGCATCTCTGGTAATTTCTCCATTTTGCTTTTGATTTAGTTTATTGTGCTCTCTGTGGTTTTCTTTATTGAGCTTGCTAATGGATTATCTGTTTTATTGACTTTTCCCCTAAAGAGTCTTTTCATGTATTATCTATTTTGACATTGAGTTTTTCTTTCCTTTTTAAATTATTTTCTGCTTTTATCTTGATTGTTTCCTTCCTTCCGCTTTCCCCTGGTTTAATTGGTTGGTCATTTTCTAATTTCTCATGTAGAACATAATTGACTTATTTTATCATTCTTTTTTGTGCAGTAAGATGAATATTAAAAGCTTTGCATTTCTCTCTAATCAAAGCTTTGCCTACATCCTGTAGGTCTTGAAAGGAGTATTTTCATTACGATTATTTCCTTATTACTATGTAATTTTCTTTTTAAATTTTCTTTAATTTTTTTAATTACACAAAAGTAATTAAACAGAGGAGGTTTTATAAATTACAAAGTGGTTAGGATATTTTTGTTGCTATTTATTTTATAATTTCTACATATGTAGCTATATGATGAGAGATACAGGATGATAGTCTTTCTAATTAAGTATTTTCTCATGATAAAACTTTTAGTTGTTACAAAAAACTTTTCCCATTAATTGCTGCAATATCATGCTTGGTTTAATTTGGTATTTTATTTTTTCTCGTTGTTGTTAATTTTTACTATTGTCTTGCTGTTTCCTATCATTTTATTATTTGATCTGCAGTATGTATCTTCTTTCCTCTAATTCTCTCCCTCCCAAAATCAAAAAACATAAATTTTGTTTTCGGATTTTACTTTCACACCCTCATTTCTTTTTACTAACTTTAAAGATTTTATTTATTTATTTGACAGAGAGAGATCACAAGCAGGGAGAGAGGCAGGCAGAGAGAGAGGAGGAAGCAGGCTCCCCGCTGAGCAGAGAGCCTGATGCGGGGCTCGATTCCAGGACCCTGGGATCATGACATGAGCCAAAGGCAGCAGCTTAACCCACTGAGCCACCCAGGCACCCCTCTTTTTACTAACTTTAAAAGTGAACCAGAATCAACTAACTCAATTTTTTAAAGATAAAAATAATTATCACATCAGGACTTCTGTAATAAGTACATTACAATTTTACTAACAGTATATGGTATGTGATATAGATTTCTTTCAACATTTGTAACATTTAAATTTTATGGCATAACAATTCCAAACTTGTTTAGCTTCAGTTCTACATTTAAAGAAGACTCTTAGGTCCCACATTTCCCCTTCCCCTCTATAGACCTTGTTTTATTGTCTTTTGGCACTGAAGGATGCTGAACCAGCCTTATCTTCTCATAGAGAGGACATTTTATCATCTGCCTGGATAAACACAATGGTTTTTTTTTTTTTTCTTTCTTTCTTATTAAAAGCTTTATCAAGGGGCGCCTGGTTGGCTCAGTGGTTTAAAGCCTCTGCCTTCGGCTCAGGTCATGATCCCCGGGTCCTGGGACCGAGCCCCACATTGGGCTCTCTGCTCAGCAGGGAGCCTGCTTCCCTGCACCCCACCCCCGCCTGCCTCTCTGCCTACTTGTGATCTCTGTCAAATAAATAAATAAAATCTTAAAAAAAAAAAAAAGCTTTATGAACACATAAGTCTTTATGCTGATCATTCCTGAAGAGTTTGTTTCCTTTAAAACACAGTATAGCTCCACTTAAGTATTTATGTCTGCCTTAATTTAAAGCTTGAAGATTGTGGCTTTAGAATATTGTTATTTGTAGCTCTTGATTTTCTTCGGTTACAAATCCAGTACTGACATTCACTCTACCTTTCCGAGGCAGATCTGCTCCAGTGGATGTGAAATAACTTCCAGGATATATTGTTAAATGGAAAGAAGTACAAAAGACTATATATAGTATGCTAGCTTTTTGATAGAAATCATTTGTGCATTTGCTTAGTTTTGCAATAGAAATACTTCAAGTCTAAATCAGAAACTAATGAATTTGATTACCTGTGTATGTGGAGAAGGGAGATGGGTGGGAAAGATAAGGAAAGCAATGTATATTTTTAACACTTGGAATTATATTAATGATCTACAATTAACAAAAAAAAAAAATTTAAACCAATAAGCACGCAAGGAACTCTAAAATTGAATGCAAAGAGAAACGCATCTATTACTTCAAATGAAGGGGAGAAAAGAATCCTCCCAAGTATTTTTGAACTATATATTCTTAGTCTAAAGAAAATAAAAAACTGAAAATATATAGTACACTACTATCAGTAGGGTTTTGTTTGTTTGTTTGTTTGTTTTTAGTGGTATAGGCTTAAACATTCTGAAACTATTTTAGGTATATTGTAGCACTGAAGAAATGAAGCACTACATTGGTGTTGCTGAGATTCCCATTTCTCATAAGAGAAATACCAATATGGAGTAAGAGAAGGCAACGAGGAACCCTGTAGGATTGCAGTCAATGTATCAGTAGAAACTCATGGTGCTTTATATATGCATACATGTGTATGCATATGTGCACACACTCAGAAACACATTTTTTTTCTAATTCTTTCCACTAAAAAGATCTGGGAGCAATAAGCAAGCCTAAAGCCTACTTGGTGTTCTAAACAGCATTCCCCAGTCAAAGGCAGGTACCAAATGTAACATGGGAAGCAATACATACCAAATCGACATACTTCAATGATACACCTTCTCCTATGACTCTTGTAAACTATGTAAATATGAGATCTTCATCAACCCCAACCTATCCCTCTGACATTATAAACATATGAAATGCTACCAGGGATTCTCCTCACCACCCTCCCTACTAGGGCACTCACGGAGCTAGCCCTCCCGGGATGCAATTTTTTATCCTGAGTCACTCCCTCCTTCTTTCTCCCTGCTAATTTGCTTCTGTGGAATTTTTTTCAGAGTGTGGTCTCTAAGTTGGTGTAGATGAGGAGGAAAAAAGGATAACAAAACTCTAGTTACTTAAAACAGCAACCCTAAACTAGTAAGCCGCCCTCTGCCTTTATTTGGAGATGAGGACTTGGTGTATCTGAACCTACACTACCCAGTGTTAGACGAAGAATCTACTCAAGAGGATTAGGTTCTCGAGAAGTTCACCAAGCAAGGGATACCACTAAACTGACAAAGAGACCCTAGCCTCCACCGCCCTCCTGCCCCCAGATATCAACGATTAGCCAGCTATCCATGAATAAAAATAGCTTGGGGAGAGCTCAGGCATCCACTTACAAAATTTTGCTTCAGTGTCACCGCACCCAGAGCCTGGAGAAGCTGAGATACATAGAGATGGGTAGGGACAAGGAAGAGAGCATGAGCTACCACGATAAGCCACACAGCAGGGTCAGCTGGCTAACAGTACCCTGCGCTACGGACAACCCCAGTAGCTTTTTGACACTACAGAAACCAAAGGCTAGTAGGTTAGTTCTCTCTTGTCTTTTTAATAAAAGGTATCAGAAGTGGGATTCTTGGATCATATGGTTGTTCTGTTTTTAATTTCTTGAGGAAACTCCATACTGTTTTCCATAGTAGCTGCGCCAGTTTGCATTCCCACCAACAGTGCACAAAATTGCTAAGACAGCAGATCTTAAATGTTTTCACAATAGCAACAACAATCTTAGTTATGCAAGGTGATGGATATGTTCGTTAACCTTATCGTGGAAATCATTTCATGATATATATATGTACCAAAGCATCATACTGTACACCTTAACTGCACACAATGTTATATGTCGATTATATCTTAGTAAATCTCAGCACACTTTTAAATACACATCCTACAATCACGAGTGTTGAGATTATGGAACTTGGTTGAAATTTCCAGTTTTGGTGGTGGAAGTTTTGTCTTTCTTTCTATCTTCATTGGCAGTTCAGCGGGAAGTTAAAAGAGGATACACAAGGAATTGCTAGCCTGAGGCAATTTTAAGCTGAAAATTGCTTTAATCCTTTTTAAAGAAGCCATTAATATTCATTTATTATTTCTTCATTGTACTCTCTCGTCACTGTTAAAACTTGGAGGTGTTTAGTTTGGCTTCTAGCTTTCTAGGCTTTACTAATGTTCCTGCAAATTATCAAAGACATTCTCAATGTTTAGGCAGATTCATTTTTTTTTCCCTCCTAGGAAAATTCAAAGTAGGAAAGTATGTTCTGCTGCTCTCCTAACATGACTTGCTCAGCCATTCCACTTCTCTGTATCCTGGGGCAAGCTCTAATAGCTCTTCTCTCCCTGAGGTGGACAACTATCATTTCTAGCCCTTTCTTCACTTTGCACTGTTTTCCCAGGCCCAAAATGAGTCTGCTAGAGTTGAATTATTCTCACGGCAACAGGAGAAGCTGCTGAAAGGCAGCTGCTGTCACTCTCTCGATCCTATAATCTCGTAATTTCTTCATGGCCTC
This sequence comes from Mustela lutreola, assembly GCF_030435805.1. Taxonomy (NCBI): domain Eukaryota; kingdom Metazoa; phylum Chordata; class Mammalia; order Carnivora; family Mustelidae; genus Mustela; species Mustela lutreola. The sequence goes on along the minus strand of NC_081301.1, from coordinate 79,307,460 downwards.
CTGCACGCTGGGGGTCACCGAACAGCCTTCCACACCTGCAGGTGTTATTCCTGCAACTCTTCCCCAGGGCCCTCAAAACCCGAGTTGGACCTTTTCTTGGCTTCCTGCTGCTAAAAGCCAAACAAAGGGAAGTGAGAGAACATCATTTATAAAAGCCTCTTTAGAGAGTGTCAGGATGGGAGTGAGTGTCTACAAGACATTTATCTCCGGAGGAAAACAATCTCTCGAAGCACATACCTTGGCCTCCAACATGGATAGGTTTATAGGTAAACATGGTTTAACTGTAACCTTTAGCCACCATAGCTCCAGGCAGACTTTCATTTCCCATTCTTCAGTCGTGAGCATTGATTCTGGTTCTGTGGCCAATACTTTCTCAGGTGAGCGGGAAAGGCTGGGCCCACAGATATTTGAGTGCATTAACAGGGAGACTGAGAGCCCGAGGGTGCTACATGTGCTGTTGGCCCTTAGCCATGTCGCATTCCTGCTAGCCCTCTCCACCGCACTCCCCATAATTCCTTCTTGTGCTCCCACATTCTGCTATTACCACAGGGAACAGAGAGGTGGACAGTTTAAAACTACGTGGCTCCGCATGACCTACCTTTCCCGTTTAGTCAAAACAGTAGCAGTGATATCCACGACATTCCCATCCCTACAACCCAGGATCGAGAAAGCCATGCAGTTGCCAGAAACATCTTTACAACATTGTTAGAGGAATTTCAGATGTGTTCCTTGATTCCCACAGATGTGTTCTATTGCTCCCACTTATACAGTGGAATGTCATCTTTATATCCAATTTCAGAAGAATGCCCAGTAGATCTTGAGGGGTAACCCCATTCCCATCATTTTGTTGGTGGTGCTACTAATGGAGCCATGGCCTGGGTGAATTTCTCCAGAACTCATGTGTGATTTTTTTTTTTTTCTTCCCACTATCAACACCTCAACTTTCATACATCCTCTCTCACTGATGAGAGGAGTAGAAAGGGCAAACCGTTCCAGGTTATTTTTCAAAATAAAGAAATTTTTTTCAGATATTTAAAACTGTGATGGGTGTGATAATGACATAAACACGTTTTAGTTTTAAAAGTATCATCCCCATCCCTATAAAGGAAAAAAAAGGAATGAAAAATACAAAAGAATTGCACATACTCACCGCCACAAACACAAAAATTAGTCCTACCTCATACAAAAAAACTCCAAAAATATGTCAGTGCATACATGGATTCAAACTCAACAGAAAAGAAAGGATGTAAAGAACAAATTCTAAAGCTCAAAACCAGAATGCATTACAATGAATTTAGTTATGAGAATAAAATAGTCCTTGGTCTGTAACATCCTCCATCACCTGCAAAAATCCTTCCCACTTCAAGTGTGCTTAACCAGAACCGACTCAGTAAAGTCCACCTTGTCATCCCCTTACTGTCCTGCCAGGTGCAATTATATAACCCTTACCTGTGGGTTTTCATGCCTATTTTAGATAGCATATACCAGTTTGCTATGTAAATATCCATTCCCTCAAATAAGTTATAAAGTTTTCATAATGAGTAAGTGGCATATAGTAGATATTTCATGAATGTCCAATGAATTGCTTGATGTATTAAATCAAAGAACACAGCCTTTTTAAAAAAAAGATTTTATTTATTTGCAAGAGAGCAAGAGCGAGAGAGCACAAGCAGGGGGAACATCAGAGGGAGAGGGAAAAGCAGGTTCCCCCTTGAGCAGGGAGCCTGATGTGGGGCTCAATCCCAGGACCTGGGAAGAAGGCAGATGTTTAACCGACTAAGCCACCCAGGTGCCCCCAAAGAACACAGCCTTAACTAAAATAGAAAAAGTCTACTTGATCGCTCAACCCAAGCTAGAAGCCTAAGTAGTCAGAGACACAAAATTAAAAAGTATGTGGTTGTCTTCCATAGCCAATATTTGACTTGTAAAATAGCACTAATGCATTTTGCTTTGGAGACAACCCAGTATGGATGCCAGGGCCCTGACTACACAAGTTGTGGGTCTCAGTTCAAAATGAAAATGCAGGGTACCTTGTACAAAAAGTGGGAAGAAAGTGCTATTAAAGTTACTAAATTAATAAAATCTTTTCATTTCTTTTGGAGTCTCTTTTGCTATTCATCATAATGTTTTTTATTTGTGATTTAATATAATTCTAAGAAAAATTAAATTTTTAATAACTGGGGTTAATTTTACCATTTATCTTTATATTATGCAATGCTAGTTTTAAATTCAAATAAAAGAGCACTTAATTCATAGGCATAATTACCAAAATTACACATGCATGTTTCATAACTCATATATTCATATATATTTGATTTTCACCAAAAGAATGTAAACAATGAACTGAACTAACTCAACTGTCAGTGAGACAATGTACTTTTTGATATGTACAGATTCTACCAACACTCTCTACCTTCAGCTTTCTGATGAATAATGAAGGACTAAAAAGAAAAAAAAAAATAACGGAGTTTTGCTATCTTTCCTCTATCCTCCTATGTTGCCATTTTCAGCATAAGTGGTTGGTAGGAAGTAATGTAAGTAAGAAAATATATAAGATTCCTTGGTTTTTCCTGTTTCTTTCTTTTTAAGATTTTTTATTTATTTATTTGACAGACAGAGATCACAGGTAGGCAGAGAGAGAGGAAGGGAAGCAGGCTCCCCTCCAAGCAGAGAGCCTGATGCGGGGCTCTATCCCAGGACCCTGGGATCATGACCTGAGCCAAAGGCAGAGGCTTTAACCCACTGAGCCACCCAGGTGCCCCAGTTTTTCCTGTTTCTTACAATCTCATTATCTTCTTGACACATTTTGTTTTATTTAAGAAGCTCCACATGGATAAAGAAGATGTGGAGCTTCTTAAATAAAACAAAATATGTCAAGAAGATAATGAGATTGTAAGAAACAGGAAAAACTGGGGCACCTGGGTGGCTCAGTGGGTTAAAGCCTCTGCCTTTGGCTCAGGTCATGATCTCAGGGTCCTGGGATAGAACCCCGCATGTGGTATATATACACAATGGAATACTATGCAGCCATCAAAAGAAATGAAATCTTGCCATTTGCGACGACGTGGATGGAATTAGAGGGTATCATGCTTAGTGAAATAAGCCAAGCTGGGAAAGACAACTATCATATGATCTCCCTGATATGAGGAAGTGGAGATGCAACATGGGGGGTTAAGGGGGTAGGAGAATAAATGAAACAAGATGGGATCAGGAGGGAGACAAACCATAAGTGACTCTTAATCTCACAAAACAAACTGAGGGTTGCTGGGGGGAGAGGGGTTAGGGGAAGGGGGGTGGGGTTATGGACATTGGGGAGGGTATGTGCTATGGTGAGTGCTGTGAAGTGTGTAAACCTGGTGATTCACATACCTGTACCCTGGGGGATAAAAACATATGTTTATAAAAAAATAATAATAATAAAAAGAAGCTCCATGCCCTGAGTGGGCTCAATGTGGGAGCTGAACTCAAGACCCTGAGACCAAGACCTGAGTTATACCAAGAGTTGGATGCTTAACTGACTGAGCCACCCAAGTTCAAATTCTAGATCAAATGAAAAGCACAGCCTCTCAAGACTGTCCATGGAGGGGCCACTGAATTCTGCACTCATAGGTACTGTGTACATTATAAATGAATGGGGCAGCCGTGAGTAGAAGATATATGTACAGCACATATCACACATGTCCCACTGTCCCACTGGGTTTCAATTACCAAATACAGGTTCAAAGGTAAAATTATCAATAATTTCAAGACAGTAATAGCAGAGTATCGAATGAAGCATGGACCCTTCTGAACCACACACCCATGGACCTGACCGACTGGTTCATGCGCTACACAATATGAGCCCATAACCTGGAGGTAAAGTCCACTGAGGTTTCCACTACAAACTGACAGTTACCATGCCAACTTTTCACTTGTCTATTAAAACAGACTTTCAGCTTATCTCTCCATTTTCACTTTCAGGTGGAAATGTCATCATCCACTCCACACTAGACTCCTGGAAGGTTGTCACAAAACCAAGGGGTGTTTTGGGCTATGCTAAGCATATTCCTAGTTCCAAAGTTCTCTGTGCCTTTAACAGCCTAGCTTACTATGCAGAACATTCCTCAGCAGAGTGCAGTGAGAAGAAAGCATGTCCCACGAAGTCCTTGCTGGGCTTCTGCTGGCCTGAGCCTGTTGAATTCTCATCATGAGCGGGAGATTGCAAGCCCTAAGATGTTAAGCACAATTTTGGTAGAAATCCGAAGGTGGAAACCTTCTCCATCACCGACAACAGGGCTTGCTCAGCCGATAATGGAACTACCGCTGCTGCCTGGGAAAGATTACTGTTAGCATTTTGGAAAAGGCAGTAGAGTGACCTTTCTTTCTGAGAGCCAAAGACCCAAAGTGTCTGACAGGCTCGCTGATGGATTTTTTCTTCTTTTTTCTTTCCACACCTGGGATTCAAGAGGCATTAAAGCACTTTCAAGCCAAAGGAGCTATCCTCATCTCCATGGAGCTTTTCACATCGCGTTCTACCACGTAGCAATTAATTAGATTACGACTGATTATTATTTACTTTTCCTGTCACTTCATTCTACCAACAGAAGCTTATGCCATCCTCCCAAAGAGCATTTCTGTTTATTAATAGGATCCTCTTAACTTTTGGTGAATGTTAAATTTCAATGAAACATGATGAATAGGATGTAATACCAGCAATAAAGTCAGTATAAAGTAAGAAAGGTAAAATAACTAAGAGATTATTTTTCCCTACCTGCAAAAATGACCCCAGTATGGGCGGCTGATTTTTTGCCAGTTTTATTGAGGCATAATTTGTATACAATAAAATTTGCCAATTTATACTATACAATTAGATGGGTTTTGACAACTGTGTATCACCACCACAGCATGATATAGAACACTTCTTCACTCTACCCACTATGCCACTTTGTAGTAAATACATCTGATTTCTGCCACTAGAGTTCTGCCCTTTTAAGAAGGTCATATAAATATTTGGATTTGTACAGCATGTACTTCTTTATGACTGGCCTCTTTCACTTGACAAGATGCTTTTGAGCTTCATACATGTTATACATCTTAGCTTTATTGGTGAGTAGCATCAATTATATAGTTATACCCCAATTCATTTATCCATTTACCTGTTGATGGAAATTTAATGTATTCCTAATTTGAAATGGTTACGAAAAAAGCAGCTATGAACATTTCTGTACTAGTTTTTTTTTTTTTTTTTAAAGATTTACTTACTTGAGAGAGAAAGCATGCGCAGGTGAGAGAGAGTGCGTGAGCACACATGCACACAAATTAAGAAAGGAGGCAGAGGAAGAGGGAGGAGCAGACTCCCTGCTGAGCAGGGAGGCCAATGCAGGGCTCCATCTCAGGACCTTGCAGATCACAACCTGACCCAAAGGCAGACACTTAACCAACTGAACCACCCAGGTGCCCCTGTACTCATTTCTGAATGGATGTATAATTTTATTTCCTTTAGGCAAAACTCTAGGAGTAGGACTGCTGGGTCATATCGTAAATGCATGTTTAAGCTCTAAGAAACTGCCATACTATTTTCCAGTGCAGCTATTATATTTCTCATTCCCACCATCAATGTAGGAGGTTGTTAACATTTCCCCACCAACACTCCTCATTGTCAGTTTTTTGGATTAAAACCATTCTGGTGGTTGGGGCACCTGAGTGGCCCAGTGGGTTAATCCTCTGCCTTCGGCTCAGGTCATGATCTCAGGGTCCTGGGATCGAGCCCCAAGTCGGGCTCTCTGCTCAGTGGGGAGCCTGCATTCCCCCCACCCCTCTGCCTGCCTCTCCGCCTGCTTGTGATCTCTGTCTATCAAATAAATTAATTAATTAATCTTTAAAAAAAAATTCTGGTGGGTATGCAGAGGCATCTCCTCAAGGTATTTATTTGCATTTTCTTAATAATTCATGACATTAAGCATCCTTTTATAAGTGTATTGGTCTTCTATAAAATGTCTGCACAAATTTTTGCCTGTTTTTTCAGCAAACTATCCTTTTATTGTGAAGTTGTAAGAGTTTACACACACACACACACACACACACACACACACAATCTGGATATATATATATAGTTTGCAAATACTTTTATCTCAGCCAGTGCCTTGACATAATGTTCCTATAAGAATCTTTTAAAGAGCAGAAGTTTCTAACTGTGATGAAGTTTAATTTGTCCATTTTTCTTTTTTTTTAATAATTTTTTATTTTTTATAAACATATATTTTTATCCCCAGGGGTACAGGTCTGTGAATTGCCAGGTTTACACACTTCACAGCACTCACCAAAGCACATACCCTTCCCAATGTCCATAACCCCACACCCCTTCTCCCAACCCCCCTCCCCCCCAGCAACCCTCAGTTGTTTTGTGAGATTAAGAGTCACTTATGGTTTGTCTCCCTCCCAATCCCATCTTGTTTCATTTATTCTTCTCCTACCCACTTAAGCCACAATAGCCAAACTATGGAAAGAACCTAGATGTCCATCAACAGATGAATGGATGAAGAAGATGTGGTATATATACACAATGGAATACTATGCATCCATCAAAAGAAATGAAATCTTGCCATTTGCTACAACGTGGATGGAACTAGAGCGTATCATGCTTAGCGAAATAAGTCAAGCGGAGAAAGACAACTGTCCATTTTTCTTTTTAGCTCCTAATTTTTATGTTCAATTTAAAAAAAAAAAAAAAAAAAAAAAGCTTTGCCAGGGTGCCTGGGTGGCTCAGTGGGTTAAAGCCTCTGCCTTTGGCTTGGGTCATGATCCCAAGGTCCTGGGATCGAGCCCAGCACAGGGCTCTGTTTAGTGGGGAGCCTGCTTCCCACCTCTCTCTTTGCCTGCTTCTCTGCCTACTTGTGATCTCTGTCAAATAACTAAATAAAATCTTAAAAAAAAAAAAAAACCTTTGCCAACACAAAGTCACAAATAATTTCTCTTAAAAAAAAAAAAAAGGTTTTTAACTCTGGAAAACAGCATGGAAGTTCCTCAAAAAGTTGAAAATAGAGCTACACTATGACCCAGCAATTGCACTACTGGGTATTTACCCTAAAGATACAAATGTAGTGATCCGAAGGGGCACATGCACCCGAATGTTTACAGCAGCAATGTCCACAATAGCCAAACTATGGAAAAGAACCCAGATGTCTGTCAACAGATGAATGGATAAAGAAGAGGTGGTATGTATGTATGTATATATATATATATATATATATATATATATATATATATATATGTATATATATATGTATGTATATACACAATGGAATACTATGCAGCCATCAAAAGAAATGAAATCTTGCCATTTGTGACAATGTGGATGGAACTAGAGGGTATTGTGCTTAGCGAAATAAGTCAATCAGAGAAAGACAACTATCATATGATCTCCCTGATATGAGGAAGTGGAGATGCAACATGGGGAGTTTGGGGGGTAGGAAAAGAGTAAATGAAACAAGATGGGATCGGAAGGGAGACAAACCATAAGAGAATCTTAAGCTCACAAAACAAATTGAGGACTGCTGGCGGAGGTGGGTAGGGAGAAGGTGGTGGGGTTATGGACATTGGGAAGGGTATGTGCTATGGTGAGTGCTGTGAAGTGTTTAAACCTGGCGATTCACAGACCTGTGCCTCTGGGGCTAATAATACATTATATGTTAATTTAAAAAAAAAAAACTAAAGAAAAAGTTTGGAAATACTGTGCTACCTTCATCCGCCCATATACTAAAAAAAAAAAAAATTGGAAAAAAATGTTTTTATTTACTCATATTTACTGTTTCAAGTGCCCATCATTTTTCTGTATGGATTCAAATAGAATATTGTTTTCTTTCTATCTGAAAACTTTTGTCAATGTCTTCTGTGCATATCTGCTGGCAATGGATCCTCTCAGCTATTGTTAGTCTGCAAAAGTCTTTTATTTTACTTCAATTTTCAAAACTCTTTTTGCTGGGTACAGAGTTCTAGATTTATGTTTTTGTTTTTGTTTTTTCCTTTCAGGATTTTAAAGATGCCGCTCCATTGTCTTCTGACATGCATGATTACCTAAAGGAAATCTGATGTCAATCTTATCATGGCTGATCTGTGTACATAATGTGCCTTTTCCCTCTGGCTGCTTTCAAAATTTTTCTTTATCACTGCTTTCCGTAAATTTGAGTGTGATGTGCCTTGGCATGTTTTGTCTGTTTGGGTCTCAGTGAGATTACTGGATGGTGAGTATAGAGATTTCAACAAATTTGGAAACATTTTGGCCATTATTTCTTCAAATTGTTTTTCTTTTCCTTCTTCTCTCTCCACTCTTTCTGATAATCTAGTCAAACATAATGTAGGACTCTGTACATTGTACCACAACTTCCTTATGCTCTTACTCTACTCTTGATCTTTTTTATCTCTCTGTGCTTCACTTTGGTTGTCTCTTTTGGTAATTTCAAATTTACTACCCTTTTCTTGTATAGTGTCTAATCTTCTATTAATCCCATTCAATGTATATTTTGGTTTGGATGTTCAATTTTTTAATCTCCAGAAGTTTCACTTGTATCTTTTATATCCTTTCACATTTCTCTTCTTTTTTTTAAGATTTATTTATTTATTTGACAGACAGAGATCACAAGTAGGTAGAGAGGCAGACAAAGAGAGAGGAGGAAGCAGGCTCCCTGCTGAGCAGAGAGCCCGATGTGGGGCTCAATCCCAGGACCCTGGGATCATGACCTGAGCCGAAAGCAGAGGCTTTAACCCACTGAGCCACCCAGGCACCCCCACATTTCTCTTCTTATTAGCATAAGGTTTTTCTCTATGCTTTCAAGATATGGATTATATTTCTCATAAATATTTTTAAATTCTTATCTATTAAATCTATTATCTGTCAATTCTGGGCCCCCTTTTATCCCTCCTGAGTATTCATAGTATTTTCTAGTTTCCTTTAATGACTGATAACTTGTTACTGAATGGTTGGCACTGTGTTTGAGCTTGACTGGATGTACTGGGAATAGGCTAAATACAACAACTAGATTTTGTTGTAGTTGTTGTATTCATTTATGTATTTTTGTATTTATTCTTGGATTCAGCTAGTTACTTGAAATCATATTGATCAGTTTTAAAGTTCCTTATAAGCTTTTTAAAGGTGACTCTAAAGCAGTTTTTAGTCTATAGCTAATTGGGCCCCACCACTGAGGAAATACCCTGAGGTCTCTACATGACGAACTGTGTTTTTCTATTCTGACTGCTTAGAATGAAAACTTATTTCCAGTCTGTGTGAGATCTGGCTTTCTTTCCCCAACTTCTTTCTAGTTTTTGCCCCTAACCATGGGCACTTTCCTTCCATGCATGCACAGATCAATACTTAGCCAAATACTCTGGGGAATCCCTTGGCAGAGCCTCTCTGCATCTCTTCTCTGGCCCCCAAATGATAAGCACCTTGTCTTCTACAAACTCCAACCTCTGACTCTTTAATTCAGCAAAGCTGCTCAGTTCTGTTGAGTTTCTGCTATCTAGCATTATGGACTGAACACTTCCATTAGATAGTAAACTAGGGCAGTCATAGGGCTCACTCCATTCATTTTATTTTCTGCTGGTACCACTGATCTATGTTGCTTGTTTTCCAAAGTGTGGAAATTGCTTTTCATATGGTTTTCCTGTTTCTAGTTATTTAAGGTAGGATGGTAAATACTATCCCTAGTATTCCTTTATGCCAGAAGCATTAATCTTGATGTATCTGGTCTTAATGTAGGGAAAATTGTAACAGGAAATTTCAACCACACCTAATGGAAAAACTACATATCTTCACTGAGGTGTTTTTAACAGAAACTCAAGAGTATTAACTCCAGTTCATACTTTTGCTACACATATACAGAACTGATATATCTCCAGATTATCTCATGCCAAAGTTGCTGAGACACTGAATGGAAGAAGGACTGAAATTTTCTCTCATTGCTCCTTTGCTTCCTTTCTCTAAGATTATGATGCCAAACTAGTTGCAACAATTTAGTTAAAATCAACATATTATTCAAAGTGTCACCTCTAATTTTTATTGACTATTTCCTTTAAAAAGAAAAAGTATTCACTAAGGTATCACTCATGTGTTAGCACCCAGAAGAACACAAAGGGATGAATTATACACAATATCAACTACAAGGAACTTATGGCATATTATCACTTTAACAGAATAAAATAAACCATATGACAGAACTAGAGGATATTAATATGAGAATACAGAGAAGCTAATTATTACTCTGACTTAGAGACTGAATAGCTAACTTTTACTGAGTTTTTTTTTTTTTTTTTTTTTTTTTGGTTAGGCATCTGAAATACCTCATATGTATTATCACATTGAAACCTCAAATATATTCAATGAGGTGGATGCTATTAATATCTCCCTTTTACTCACAACAAAACTATAACCCAGAGAGGGTACTTGCTCAAAAATCACAAATATATGGCAAATGTAGAATTTTAACTCAGAGAAAATCAAGTTCTCAAACATTAATTATAATAGGAAAGGATCCACAAACACTGCCATTGACCTGAGCTTAGAAAGATGAGTTTGATTTAGGCAGGTGGAAAATAAGAGAAAATATTTCAGGCTTAGGAAACAGCATTAGCAAAAAAAAAAAAAAAAAAAAAAAAAGTAGTTCATGTGTGTGATTATATGACTGAAGTTTAAGGAAGAATAATGTGGGCATAACACTAGAAAACTATCATGATGACCGTGAAATACCACACAAAAGAGAATTTATTTTCTTGGTAGTTCATAATTATGCATTTATCTAGGTATTAGTTTCTGTGGGGCCAATGTTTAATCTACCATGGTGTGTTGTTGCTAGTGATAAGAATAGCCTGACTACAATTAGACTACTTGCAGTGTATCCAAAAATGGTGGGTTTTCCATAGTAGTGCTAGATAAGTAGTAGTCACACTGAGATGTTTTTTAGTCTGAATATGACACAAGACTTCTCATAGCCTTTCTTGTCTCAGTGTGGACTGTTTCCCAGGGCAATTAGGATCCAAGCATATAAAGCCTACTGTTTTATTCTCATAATAAATCCATCATCTTTCCCTGTTCTGTTTAATAGCTTTCAACCCACAAAAATAAGGGTGCTGTGTATTTGTGCACAGCACTCTGTGGCATGCTAGGCATGCAGCTGCTCTATTTTGTCCATTATAACACATAGGTCTTTCTAAGCATTTAGTCATCAAGGCTTATAGTCACCCTGTAATCAGTCTGCGAGCAGTTGTGTATCACACAATCTGATGATGATCTGGTAAAGAACAGTTTATAGACATTTCTTCCCAAATGATATCCTTTGTAACTGGAAAATGAGAGTCAAAAGATACTAGCACATTACTAGAATTTCTTTTAGCCATCCAAAATTGCATTGCCTGATTTCAAGCTTTACTACAAAGCTGTGATCACCAAGATGGCATGGTATTGGCATACAAACAGACACGTAGACCAGTGGAATAGAGTAGAGAACCCAGATAATGGACCCTCAACTCTAAGATCAAATAATCTTCAACAAAGCAGGGAAAAAATATATACAATGGAAAAAAGACAGTCTCTTCAATAAATGGCTCTGGGAAAATTGGACAGCTATGTGTAGAAGAATGGCTCTGGGAAAATTGGACAGCTATGTGTAGAAGAATAAAACTCGACCATTCTCTTACACCATACACAAAGATAAACTCGAAATGGATAAAAGACTTCAACGTGAGGCAGGAATCCATCAGAATCCTAGAGGAGAACATAGACAGTAACCTCTTCAACATCAGCCACAGCAACTTCTTTCAAGATATGTCTCCAAAGGCAAAGGAAACAAAAATGAAAATGAATTTTGGGGACTTCATCAAGATCAAAAGCTTCTGCAGAGCAAAGGAAACAGTCAACAAAACAGAGAGGCAGCCCATGGAATGGGAAAAGATATTCGTAAATGACAATACAGACAAAGGGGTGATATCCAAGATCTATAAAGAACTCCTCAAACTCAACACACACAAAACAGATAACCATGTCAAAAAATGGGCAGAAGGCAAGAACAGACATTTCTCCAGTGAAGACATACAAATGGCTTACAGACACATGAAAAAATATTTATCATCACTAGCCATCAGGGAGATTCAAATCAAAACCACATTGAGACACCACCTTATACCAGTGAGAATGGCCAAAATTAACAAGACAGTAAACAACAAGTGTTGGAGAGAATGTAGAGAAAAGGGAACCCTCTTACACTATTGGTGAGAACACAAATTGGTGCAGTCACTTTGGAAAACAGTGTGGAGATTCCTTAAGAAATTAAAGATAGAGCTTCCCTATGACCCTGCCATTGCATTGCTGAGTATTTACCCCAAAGATACAGATGTAATGAAAAGAAAGGCCGTCTGTACCCCAATGTTCATAGCAGCAATGGCCGTGGTCGGCAAACTGAACCAAGATGCCCTTCAACGGATGAATGGATAAGGAAGATGTGGTCCATATATACTATGGAGTATTATGCCTCCATCACAAAGGATGAATATCCAACTTTTGTATCAACATGGATGGGACTGGAAGAGATTATGCTGAGTGAAGTAAGTCAAGCAAGCAGAGAGAGTCAATTATCATATGGTTTCACTTATTTGTGGAGCATAAGGAATAACAGAGGACATGGGGAGATGGAGAGGAAAAGGGAGTTGGGGGAAAATGGAGGGGGGAGACGAACCATGAGAGATTGTGGATTCTGAAAAACAATCTGAGGGTTTTGGAGGGCTGGGGGATGGGAGGCTGGGTGAGCCTGGTGGTGGGTATTAAGGAGCACTGGGTATGTGCACGGAGCACTGGGTATGGGGCATAAACAACAAATTCTGGAACACTGAAAAGAAATTTAAAAAATAAATAAAATAAAATAAAAATTAAAAATTGGTCTATTTCAATAACATAACATATGGCTAAATTATTTCCCAGAACAATGTCACTCAGGCTTGTGGGCTGCCATTATATCTCAAGTTCCAAAAGCAAGGGTAGTCTTGGCAATACAATAATGCAGCATTCTGAATATCTGGTTATGCTAAGAGACCATATCATTTTCTTGCCTTCCTTATTAGACTGTGTTTCTGACATTAACCAAGACACTATGGGCATTTCAGGTTTCAAGGTTATTTTATATCATTTGGACATGGAGGCAGAATCAATCAATGCCAGCAACCGTCTCTCAAACAATATGTATCTTATAACAATGTCTGTAAACTTTCTGATCCAAATCCCATCAGTCCCTGCTGGGAGTCACTAATGGGTTTTGTCAAAGGCTCTTATCTGTATTAAGTGGGACTTGCAGATTCTTTAAAAGCTACTTCTGAGTCTGGATCATAAGAACCCAAAGCCATTGATTAACCCACTGTTTCTTGCAACTCAGACATAGCCTGATGCGGTTTGGGCCTCCACTGAAATACGGTCTTCATTCAGGCAGTTTTAAGCCTGAGAGCTAGCAATATTTCCAAATGTGGAATATGCATATATAACCATCTGTGATTATCCAGTAGTAAGCAGTGGATCATCCACCTGAACTTGCTCCTCTATTCTGCAGCATTTAAAACCAAGGAGACTGTTCCTAGCTTAAGTCTCTCCCACAACCCATTTTATTAATGGTTCTTCAGAAAACTGTCATACGGATCCATACGGAACACCTTCATACTATATCCCCTGGTTTCAAGAGTTTTTTGGTTTTTCCCTATCACCCAACTCCTAGACTACTTATCTGATTGGTGACCAAAGGCATAGAGATGTTATCTGCTGTGGCAGCATATTTTTCCCCCTTGGTAGTGGCACTGAGGCCAATGGCCATAGCCTAGACCAGCCATCTGACCATAGCACAGTGCTATAATCTGCCCTAATATTCTCCCTTAATTTCATCTTGGTTATGAAAATAATAATAATAATAATGATAAGGATGAAAAATAATCAAGGGATTGAATGTTTATCTTGTTTCTCACTATTTTGTATTTCTCTAAGTATACAGTGAACCAATTCCTCAATAGTCGAGTTGATCACTTCTAATTTTCAGTGGCAACTTTTGCCTCCAGTAGCTGATGGCAGTGTAACCACTACTTCATAGTATGGGTGACTTGGTGGCTATCCAACTATCAAAAGTTTGTCATTCTTTCTTTTCCCAGACGATATTTTCTCCAGTTTTCAATGAGTCAGGGACAGCAAATCCCACTTCAGATGCCAACTGTATGGCAAGTCCTCTATACCACCTCGGCCTCAATGATTTGCTGAGTCACTGAGCACAAACTCAGAAATTCTGTCATATTCATGGTTTTCAGTGAGTAATTACAGTGACAGTATACTGTTTGACAATGGTATCCACACAGACACACTTAGACTCCCAGTAATAACATACAACAACACATGTATAGTGTTGCCAATCAGGGAAACTCACCTGAACCTTGGTGTCTGGGGCTTTTATTGGTGGTCATTCATGTAGGCAAGCAGTGTCTACATAACCGATCACAACTACTCAAACTCTAGCCTCCCAGAATGAAAACAGGCATTCACCATAAATCATACTTTTAACATAAACTATTAGATCAAACTGGTATTATGTGGCACAAGGCCTCAGTCATACTAAAATGTGTCAGCTTTGAGTAGCCTAGGCCTGCTGAATTAACCCTTTCCTACACATATCTTAGTCAAACTGCTGAAAACTGAAGGTAAAGAAGAGACTTCCAAAAGCAATCAGAGAAAAATGACATATACTATATAGGTGACAAGGATATAGATTACCTGTCTTCTCATCAGATACAATAGAAATCAGACTACAATGGAACTGCATCTTTAAAATGCTGAAAGACAGTAAAAACTGTCAACCAAAAACTCTGTATCTAATAAAATGATGTTTCAGAAAGGATGGGGAATAAAGGCATTCTTGGGGAAATGATAAATCTGATAAAATTTGCCACCATTCAAAAAAAAAAAAAAAAGAACTTCAGGCTGAAGGAAAATTATACCAAATGGACACTTGAATATACAGAAAGGGAGGAAAAGCATTATAAATAGTAAATATGAGGTTAACTATAAAAGACAGGTTTCTTTTCAGTAAACAGTCCTAAAGATTCAGTAACAGCAGCATTATTTCTCCCAGAGGACGTTTACAAAGAATTAAAAGCAGAATTTCCAAGGAGATGATACAGAAAAAAAGTTGAAAATGTGGGCAATTATAACTAAAAGGGATGAATGACAAGTTTATCAACACCCCTAGAGTAGATCCTTCAGTACTAGATTGAGCAGTAACCTGTGGGTAAGCCTTCAGGCCATTAAGCCCACTTGACACCTAATGACTGGGAACAGGGCATCATCTCTCGTCACACAGAGTATTTAGCAGACTGTATGGCAAAGGCAAAATATGACAGGTTGTTCACACTGCGGTTAACTGATCAATTCTTCTTAATGGTAATCAAAGAGACTTTAATTAATCATAATACAATTCATGCACAAAAAGCAGTTCTAGTCTAAATCATCCAGAAAACAGCTAATACTATAGTAGTAGAAGTCATATACTCTAATGAAACACATACTCTAAAGTCCAAGGCCTTTACAGTTTTGAAAGAATTCTTCACCCCTCTTTTCAGAGAAAGGGGCTTACTTTTATTTTACACAAAATTCTAACTTTGCTTATCCCTAGCAGAGTAAATGCAGTAAATCAGAAGGAGGAACAGTACCATTAGTAGCTGATACTTACTGAGGAAAAATAGTTGTTTAGAGGCTGTGTAGGCTTAAGAGAGACCATACCCCATGTAAATAAAGGCCATAGGTGAAAAGCTTATAGCTAAAAAATAAAAAAAGAAGAAATCAGAAAAATAATTGTAAAATATTCAAATTTAAGAATTCAAACAAAAAATAAGACCATTTATTGAGGGAGTAAAATATTTTACACTTAAAGAAAATGCTGCAATATCAAAAAAATGATGAAAACCTGTGGTTTAATATTTCAGTTCCTGCAATTAAAGTCAAATGTGATATATTTGAGAAAACAAGTGTTTTACATGTGATAAATATTGCATTTAAATGTATAACCTTCAGTTATTTACAGAATGTACTCATGTGCATTCCCCCAAAGCCAGATGATCCTGTGCTACTCTAATTACACAAATGACCACCTGGCTCACACATGACACATGCATGCATACATATGGTAATACACGCAGAAAAATTCACTGACTCTCAAACCATAATAAGGAAATTTATTCACAAGTTGTAAATACCAATTATTTTCTGGCTCATTTAAAAAAATTCCCCTCTCAAAAAATTATGTCAAATATATCTTTGCATCATATATCCCAGAAAATATGGCAAATGGCAAATATTTTGCAATTAGAGAGGGAAAAGTTACTGAATTTTTAAAGAAGTTGACTATTTTTAACACTAAGAAACCTACTGATCATTTCTGTTTTCACGGCAAAGGAAAATATATCAGGTAACTCCAACCATTAGGGAAATGCTAATGGTTGGTAGGTTACAAATCTGTTAACAGCTCTTTTACCATGACACGAGGGTACACACCGAAGTTTATTTTTGAAAGATCACTAACTGCTTACCACTAGGCCCAGAAATAAACATTTGCATATACGGTCAAATGATTTTTGACAAGCATGTCAAAACAATTCAGTGGGAGAAAAGACAGTCTTTTTAACAAATGGTGCTGGAAAAACTGGATATTCACGCGCAAAAGAAAGAAGTTAGCCCTTACCAAAAATTAACTCAAAATAGATCAAAGACCTAAACATATGAGCTATAACTGTAAAACTCTTAGAAGAAAAATAAGGCAAAAACTCATTTGCCTTATTGGATTTAGCAATGGATTGGATTTAGCCATGATTTCCTGGATACAATAGTGAAAGCACAGGCAACAGAAGAAAAAAAAATAAATAAACAAACTGGATTTCATGAAAATTTCAAAACTGTGTGCATTCAAAGGGCACTATCAACAGTGTTAAATAAAAAGTAACCTACAGAATGAGAAAAAAAGTTGACATCACATATCTGATAAAGGGTTAATAACCAGAATGTATAGAGAACTCCTAAAAATTGCCAAGGAAAAAACAAACAATCCAATTCAAAAATGGGCAAAGGACTTTTAGGGGAATAACATCAAAACCACAATGAGATTCCACATCACAACTATTAGCATGGCTACTCAAAAATCAATCAATAAATAAGTGTTGGCAAGGATGCAGAGAAACTGGAACCCTTGGGCATTGTTGGTGGATAAGCTATCACAAAAAAGAAGAATAACACATGATTCCACTTATATGAGGTACCCAGAGTAGTCAGATTTTAAAAACAAAAAGGAAATGGCTGGGGAGAGAAAAGAATGGGGAGTTAGTGTTTATGGGCACAGTGTTTAGTTTTACCTGATGAGAAAAGTTCTGTAGATGAATGGTGGTGGTGATTCCACAACAATAAAAATGTACTTAGTACCACTGCACTTGAAAATGACCACAATGGTAAGTTTTATGTTACGTGTATGTAACACCCAAAAGAATGGAGCACAATGCAAAGCTTACTATCCAAAAATATCTGTAATCCAAATTCAGCCACAAAGCTGCAAATTTATCATCTCATTTAAGTAATTCTTTACTTATAATTAGGCTCTAGATGCTCTCTTTCCCCCTCTCGGTTCTCGCAAACTTTTTCTCTCTCACCTCTCTACCCTTTGAACTTTTATCATCTTATTTAAGTAATACTTTACTTGTAATTAGGCTCCAGATGCTCTCTTTCCTCACTCTTAGTTCTTGCAAGCTTTTTATCTCTCACCTATCCACCCTTTGCACAAAGTTCCTCTGGTCGTGTGACAGGAAGCGGTTTCTTCACATAATGAAAAATCTCCTCCAGAATTCAGATGTCCTCTGAATTCAACACTGGCTTTTAAGGGAGGTGGGGCTTTCTGCGTAGGGCCCAGAGCATCCCTTGAAAGCCTGGCAACAGCAGAAATGTCTGTCTCAGTCCATCTGACGTAAATCGTGCACAAGAGAGACTGCAAGGTAAACTGAAGTATTTACTTCCTCGCAGGCAAAGTGTGTAGGAAGCCAAAGAAAATCAGGTCACATCTCAGCCTTGCTATTCAGTTTTTGGGCTCCATGTCTATTTCTTGTTGAGCAAAAATGTTAATGCAGAGTATATGCACAGTATAGGTAAGATCTGAGCAAAGCAAAAGTTTCAAGATCAATTCCTATTCTTCCTGATGAATTTAGAGGTTTCCTCTCTTTGGGATCTGGCTTGAAAACAGACCAGGCATTGAACTTTGTTATGCATTTCTCAACATGCTCTTCATTCTGGAACTCCGCAGTAAACACAGAGAAGTTATTTAATTGAGTGGATTAATGGAAACTAGAAAAAGTTTGGGAGAAAAAAAGAAAAAAATGCAAACAAGTTTAGAAAACTTTATAGTACGCTGAATTTACACCCATTTCTGACCACAAGGGAAATTATTATAGGGCAATATGTCCTTTGCTGCTCTGAAAGTACATCATACTAAATTGAATGGCAATTCACATACTAAGAAACACGGTAGCCAATAAACTTGAAAAATGGGGGCAACTTTATCTGCAATAAGAAATATACCAAAAAAGTATCACATTCCATCTTTCAAATTTATTTAATGATAATCATCAATTCTGGCAAGAACATAGAAAAACAGATACAGAAAAACAGATAAGACCCTTAGAAATGCTCTATTCATTGACCCAGAAAATCTTCTTCTAGAAATTTAACCCATGATATTAATCTACAACATGCCCAAATATTGATGTAAATAAAAGGGGGAAAATGACAGCATATAGGGAATCTGAGTAACAGAGTATAGATAAGCTTCTACATGATGGGAAGATAAAAAAAAAAATCAAATGCATCAGTATCTTTCAGTTGTGTGCTTAGTTAATTTATTTGGAATGGGGGCATTCTTTGGGGGAAAAAGTGTACCTAAACTAAAATTAAATGAAAACATATCATAACTAATTTTTTTAAAGATTTTATTTATTTATTTATTTGACAGAGAGAGAGATCACAAGTAGGCAGAGAGGCAGGCAGAGAGACAGGAAGGGAAGCGGGCTCTCTGCTCAGCAGGGACTCGATCCCAGGACCCTGAGATCATGACCTGAGCCAAAGGCAGTGGCTCAACACACTGAGCCACCCAGGGGCCCCATAACTAATTTTTATAAAGGTGGTTATTAGGAAAAAATAAAAACAAACAAGCCTGCCAAAATATCCATCAGCTGCTTGGGTTGTTATAAAGTCATGATCTGAAAAAAGGTTTCATAGTTTGAAAAAAGATTTACTCTAGCATTGTTATGAGCTGAATTGTGTCCCCCAAATTAATATGTTGAAGCCCTAAATCCTAGTACCTCAAAATGTGACATATTTAGAGACGGCCTTTAAAGAGGAAATAAGTTAAAAGACTGTTAAGGAGAGCCCTAACCCAAACTGACTGGCGTCCTTTTAAGGGATTAGGACACAGAGAGAGAGATGCTAAGGATGCATATGTTCAGAGGAAAGACCATATGAAGACACAGCTAGAAGGTGGCCATTTGCAAGCCAAGGAGAGAGGCCTCAGGAGAAACGAACTCTGCTGACACCTCGTCTTGGACTTAAGGCTTCTAGAACTGTGAGAAAACAAACTGCTGTGCCACCAGTCTGTGGTGTTTTGTTATGGCAGCCCAAGCCAGTTAATACAAGGATGAATCAGACCTCTCCATAGTTCAGGCGAAGTCTGAATCATTGAAAATATGTAAGTGTAACTTTTTTAAAGTTGAAAAATGCTTTCTAATTATGGTTGTCAATCCATCTACAGTGAAGGACCATTTTTTTAAACATTCCAAATCCACTGCAGACCGATACTTCATAAAATACAAAATCACATGCTTTGATGTTATAGCAACGGCAAACTGCTATAAAAGTTACTCAACATTATCAAAATCTGTACTACAGTTTTCAGACAAATAGAACACGGACCTACTGTTCCATGGGTTAAGCCACTTCTGAGTAAAACTGGCTTAAAAGTTCATCTTGTCCCACCCCTTCGATTTATAGCTGAGAAAACTGAGGTCCTGAGAAGTTCGACAACCTCCACAGCATCAGGAAGCTTGTTAGATTTCCCTACAGGAATCATGTTTCATTTGATCTTAAATAAGTCACCAAAATCCTCAATCCATTTCCTTCTAGCCATGCTAATATCAGCCTGCTCTCTCCCAGTTTCTCCTCAAAGAGGTGTGTCCACTCCTGACATCACTAATGCTTAGGAAAACGGAGTCATTTAATTATCTTGTTCAGAAATTCTACCCCTTCTCTCAATAAATTACTTTTGCCACCTGTGAGAGACTCTTGCCTACTGTACAGACACCCTGTTTTCATGTTCTTGAAACACATCTTATTATCAATCCTCTTGTGCAATCTTCTCTTCATTTTCCACCTTTGATTTGCCTGAGCTTTTGTACACTCTCGAAATTTATTCTGTAATCTCTTCCAGCCTCTTCCATTCTGAATGTTTTATATCTTGCATATGCCTCTTGCTCAACCTTGATTACTCTCAGTTCTGCTCCTTCATTTACATGGTCTCTATGAAGTCTGTATTGTGTTTATCATCCAGTTTACCATTCAGCGGTTTGCATGGCCCTGGGCATATATTAATTTTTGTCCTAATGCTTGCCATTTCCCTCTGCATCTTTTACTTCCATTAACATGCCTTATTTGTTCTCAATCCTCACAACCTGTATTATTCAAAATATTGATTTAAAGTTTTTAAAACATTTCTGAGGACTGTTTATTTATAACCCTAAAATTATCTCCATTTCTTTTTTTTTTTTTAATTATCACCATTTCTCGCTTGTGAGTAATGATGGTATCTATCACCTTTTTTCCAGTAGTTTTGTAGCTGACCAGTTTATGATGTTAAGCTAGACATTTAAAATCCATGGGCCTTTTTCCTTATCTGTTATATCAAATGGTTGAACTAAATATTTTACAGGTCCCATCTGGCATTAACATTCTGAATTCTAAATGTTTACTGTGTCATTCATCTATCTCTGAAAGAGATAATTTAATAAATCATAACTTTTAGAATATTCTATTTTTTCTCCAGCCATTCAATCCTACCCATCTTTCAAGGTCAATATCAGATCTCATAGCTCCATTAAGTCATCCCTCATTATTACAGCTAACACTTATCTCTCCATATTATAATTCCTCAGAAAGTCATGCCTTGTATTGATTATTTGGCATTTAAATAGCAATGTAACAACATTTTAAGTTTACTATCTCCTCAGTGAATATTCTTTGATGGCAATCACTATGAAGTGTGTGTGTATCTATCTATATCTATAATATATAATATATAGTAACAGTATATAGTTTTAGTATATATTACAGTATATATAAGATAAATATGTAATATTTAAGTATATATTATATAAATATATATATAATATATATTATATATATTAGATTAAAACACAAGAAATTGCCCTTTTTTCTAAGTAAAAAGTGATTGAATATCAACACCTTAATGTTTTCAATCTAATATATAGGTTTAGTTCATTAAAACTCTATTGAGCACACACAACTTGATAGTGTTGACTAATGTTATATACTGCATTTCATTTAATAGCGAAAACAGCCTGTGAGCTAAAGATTGTTGTTTTTTCTTTACAAACAAGGTAACTGAGGTGTATAAATAATTTTCCAAAATCATATAGTTGAAAATAAAATCAGAAGTTACAATCAAGTCCCCCTGATTCTAGAGTTTTTTCTCAAATTCCCTAGCACGTAGCACAGAACAGGCAAATATTGATTTCCAACTTTGAGAACTGCAATTGTAAAAATGAACAAGCAAACAAACAAAGCCAGATAAACAGAAAAAGAAACCTTTGAATGTCATTTAGTGCTGTACTATAGAGAGTAAACATTTACAAGTTATACTGGTGATTTGGTTCTGACTGACTTTCTAAAAATATGACAAAGAGTTTAACTAAGCCAATAACCACTTTTCTATTGCTAAAGACCTTGAGAGAAATATAATTCAGTACCTCCACTTCCAAATGGTTACATAATTGTTATATTATTCTATAGTTCAGTATGTAGTCATTTAGAAGATAAGCTAGTAGGTCCATAAGCACCAACATAGAAGGATATAGATGATATATTGATGGGTGAGGAAGGAATGTTGTTGAAGAACAAAATTATAATCTTCCATTTAGAGATTTAGAAAATCTATAAATGTGCTTTTGTGGTAACATAAGAATAGATACATTTAATTATATAATTGCATGTACAAAAATATTTGGAATGATATATAAAGTGTTCAGCAAATGGTGCTTGTCTCTGTAAAATTAAAGTAGAAATAGAAAGTAAATGGCAAAGAAGTTTTCTTTTACTTTTTATTCTTCTAGATTGTTTGCATCTTTTTTTTTAACAATCATGTTCTTTTGTATAATAGGGGGAAAAAAGAACAACATTCAATCGATTATCCATTTTAATGATAAATTACCTTCCCTATTAGGAATGTACTATATGGATCATGTAAGTTCCTTGCATTGTAAAAAGTGCATGTTCTAACAGTGACCATAACATAGAAGTCTACACTTGGCCATGTTTTTTTATCTCATGTGTCATATTTCTTATTCCTATCATGATCAATGTCATTCCCCAGTGAACCACCAACAGTAACTCTGCAATGTTCCACATGACTTGCAAAGGGCAGCCTGAAACAGAGCAATGAGAAATTCTACCTATCTCTCTCCTGGGAGCATAATTATCTTTACTACATAGGGAGCATTGATCAATAGATCAATGGGTTTTAAGGATAATTCCTCATAAGTGCATTCTCTTGTATCTTTTAATATTTTTTTCTTTTTAAAAATCATATGATATTTATATTTATGGTATCAACCATTTTGTGGCCTTAACAAAGCATACAATAGGTTGTTCTAAACACATAAGTAGGATCAATAATAATTCCCATGAAAACTGTCTCGCACACTAAAAATGTCCAGTATGTTACCATCACAAATGAAATTTCACCAATTAGGGATGCTTATCTGCTGATAAGGGACTTTCTATAAAGTGAATATGACTTTGAGAATCTGTGAACCTTCGGACATGTGTGTACAATAACCTCATTCAGATAAATATTCTCAAAACACCGAGCTGGAGGGGGCCTGTTAGAAACAGGTGAGAAGTACAGGCCATGCGACTGAGGGTGTGCCTCTCTGGAATGGAAGGCTCTACCAAGGACTGAGCAGGGCAGAATGAGTACAAAAGGACTGTACTTGCAGACAGTCTAGTCATGACCGGATCCGGTCCCCTTTTAAGGCAAAGAGGCCAGGCTTTGTACCCTTTATCAGCCAGTCATCAGCAACAAGTGAAGAGGATATAAATTACAGAATCCTCTGGACTGTGGAGCAGAGCGTTCCCCAGAGAAGTTTAGCTGGTGTTAACCACTAGTCTGGGCACTGGAAGCAGCAGGGGTATGGCCATACTGACTGAAAATGGGATCTGGACCCTCCACCCAGAACACCTGCCACAGCCTTGATGAAGAAAAGGGAGAAACAAAATTGGGGAAATTATGGATTTGTGCACTAAAGAAAGCAACAGGCAGAGACTAGACCAGGTTTTTTTCTCCTCATTAAGAGGTCATTGAAGGGTAAGGCAAAAGAGATCAGGAAGAGGGAAAAAGAGTTAAAGTAGAGTTTAGAGTTCTAAATAGAGATTGTTAACTCATAATTAGTTAATTAAAAAATGTAAATATAGAATTTCATTCTGCCAGTGACTGGATTTGTTTCATTTTTTTTTCCTTTTAGAACTTAAAGCACTAAAGATTATAACACACTTTCTGCCATCTCTTTTGCTAGGATCACCTTGAAAAACAACCTACAGGAGCATCTGTGTAGTTAGGATTCACTAGACGCCCCATGTTCTTTATCTCCAGGACTACCATAGAGAAGGGAACAGGCCCACAATTTACGGTCTTCACGCTTGTGGATGTGCAAAGACCCTCCTTGATTAATGTGACATCATAAAGCACCACCTGGAAAGAACACCTCAGCCCACTTAAACCTGAAAAATACCTTTTTCAGAAATATACTCACTCCTTTCAGACCCTGTGCTTTTCAGAATGATGTCAACTTATAACAGCTTCTTGACATTAATTACCATGCCATCCCGTAAGCTGAGCTCTCTGTGAAGCAGCCTGAAGCTGTCAGGGAGGGTCACACATTTAATATCCACTTACCTCGACACCAAAGTAATTCGAAAAATGCTCACTTTCAGCTCCTCATTCCTTTTTCAAACATTAGAAGGCAAGTGACCCACCATCCAATCCGCAAATCTTGATTAATTCCTTCCACTTAGCATGTCCCAATTTCTGCCAAGGTATGTGGCCTGCAGATTGACAGCCTCATTAAGGACTTATTCAAGTGCTTGATTATATGGCTTTGGAAGTTCCTTGAGACCTCAGGGTCTGAGGAGTACAGTCTCCCTCCCCCGTCCATTGCACACAATCGCCTGTATCATATCCACAGGCAAAGAGATTTCAGATGGAAGGACAGTCAGTCCCTGCACTGAAGTTCTAGAAGCAGCAATTTCTGCTCTTAAGCTTCCTCTTCAGTAGCACCTGGGTGTGTGCCCAGTGTTACCTCTCTATTAGGGCTGGGTAGAGGAGAACTCCAAGGATAGGCCCATGAAGGGCTCGTGCTCAGAATCTAATCTAGAACCATCTTCCAAGCATGTACATATTAATCAAAGCCAAAGATCAAAGATAGAGTTTAAATGTAACTCAAATGGTTGCAAATTTCCAAGTAGGGTAAATGAGGAAAGAGGCCTATGAGAGAAGCACTGTATTTCTATTTACAAAACAGATCTTGTAGCCCACCAAAAGTTTCCTCCTTAGTAGGTTCCAGATAATCATAGCAATAATTTAATACTGCTAAAATAAAGTTACAGTCTCCCTCCTAAGTAGTGTGGGTCTCCTGTGCTTCTTTTGGGTCATATATTGGAAATTGGTAGCATTTTTCCAGTGAAACTATGTCAGCATGTTAGTTAAGGTCTTAAAACTACTTGCCTTCATCAATTTAACCGTATCATTGTAAATGCAATTAAGATGTGGAGGTATAAGCTTCAATCCCAGCATTTTAAAATTTAAACAAACAAACAAAAGTTGAGATATAAAGCAGTAATTTTCCCAAACTCATAGTTTAAAAAAAAAAAAAAGACTAAGCTGCATTGAAATAGTCTGTCTGATCCTGGAGCAGAACTCATAACCGCCATTCTCTACTCTCCCTTGGAACCACTGCTAACAGAACTAACCTACCAACAGGGCTAGAGTGTCTACCACATACAATGATAGTAATAAATGAATTAGATTTACAAATCAAGATGTCCAAACCTCCTTTTCTCTGATGCCATCCCTAGACTGAGAACAAAACCTCTCTTCCAAATTTCTCACAGCTCAATGCATCCCGGCTCAGCTCAGTAGCCACCTCTTTCTGGAAGCCTTCCTTAACCCCTACTCATCAGACTGGGTTGTGGGGCCCACCTTCCTGCTCCACAACTCTCTGTACTAAACTCTGTTGCCACACTCAGCTCACTGTACTGTGATTATCTCTCCCCTTTTTCATCTCTTCCACCAGACTGTGTGCTTCCTGATGGCAGGGATTGTGTGTTATCCATCCCTTGATCCCCAAGGATTGATGCCAGTAACATACCCCCTGTAACAGACTGATCTGAATGGGGGTGAAGGTTCCAGGGAGAGTGTAGAAATGGGTAGTCTAGACACTGGAATCTCCTGGAAACAGTTTCCCCTAGGGAATCCTGCTTGGTCTTAGACAGGCAAGCCCTTCCATTTCTTCTTAACCTCAAAGATAGCTTTCATCATTCCCATCAGTATTCCTACCCTGTTAGGGGTTTTCTGGTCCCTGTAGTCCTCTTTGGAAGGGTTGCTACAGCAGAGGAAGAAAGAGTAGGGGATGGCATACTGTCTTAATTGCTTCCATGGTGTTTGTTAGAATTAGTCAGATGACCATGCCTAGGCACCACGGGGGTTGGGAAGTCTAGTTCTCCCAAATGCCCACAAAGGAGAGAACTGGAAATACCTAAGCACTGATAGACCCCACCCAAATTCAGAACTTGAACCTTTTCTTGCTTTGTTCCTTTTGAGTGTGCAACCTAAACTTTACATTGTTTTGCAGAAAGCTAGGCAGCTATTAGCTGAAGAAAAAAAATCACTGATTATTTAGAGGACTACTTTGGAGCAACATCTATCTACCTCTCTTTCTTCTTGAATAAACTATTAAGATGAACATTTCTTCATCAGAGTGAGGAGAAGGACCTTGAATTGAAGAGACACAGATTGATACTGGTCCTCAATTGGGTCATTGAGAGGTTATGAAACAACAAGTATCAGGGAGAAATGAAATTCCTGCAGCCACCTAAGACAGCCACTTTCATAAAATGCAAAAAAAAAAAAAAAAAAATCATAAGCTAATCTCATATGGTATTTCAATACTGACAAAGCTTTTTTTAAAAAGGGGGTTGGGGCTTAGGTGCTCTTTTAATTTTTTTAAGGCTTTATTTACTTGAGAGAGAGAAATGGGGAGAGAGAGAGAGAAAGAGAGAACATGCGCAAGTGGGGGGATGGACAGTGGGGGAGGAGGAAAGAGAAAGAATCTGAAGCAGATTCCACACCCAGTAAGGAGCCTGATGGAGAGCCTAGGATCATGACTTGAGTCAAAATCAAGAGTTGGATGCTTAATTGACTGAGCCACACAGGTGCCTTTTTATTTTTTCTTACTGTGATGAAAAGAAATAACATAAAATTTACCATTTTGACCATTTAAAAGTGTACAATGTAGTAGCATTAAGTACACTCATGAAATTGTGCAATCACCACTTATCATCACCACTGTTTGCATTAAGCCGTCACTGTTCAGTCCCCCCTTCCCCCAGCCCTTGCAAACCTCACATAGATTTGCCTGATCTGAGTATTTCATATAAATGAGATCATAAAACTTGTGATCTTTTGTTTTTATATTCTTTCATTTAGCATGCTTTCAAGATTCATTCATCTTATACCATGTATCAAGGTTTCATTCCTTTTCACGGCTGAACAATATATTATTCTGTAGGTACACCACATCTTACCTACCTATTTATCACTTGGTGGCCATTTGTGTTATTTCCATCTTCTGGCTCTTTGAAGTTTTTTTTTTTTTTTTTAAGATTTTATTTATTTTATTTGACAGATAGAGATCACAAGTAGGCAGAGAGGCAGGCAGAGAGAGAGGGAGGAGGAAGCAGGCTCCCTGCCAAGCAGAGAGCCCAATGTGGGACTCAATCCCAGAACCCTGGGATCATGGCCTGAGCTGAAGGCAGAGGCTTTAACCCACTGAGCCACCCAGGCGCTCCTGAAATTTTGCTATCAACATTCAAGCACAAGTTTTGGTTTGGACACCTGCTTTTAATTATCTGGGGTACATGTCTAGGGGTGGAAATGCAGGCTCATATGGAAATTCCGTTTAACTTGTTGCAGATTCCATACAGTTTTTTTTTTAACATACATTACTATACTTATTCTTCCCAGTATGTATTATAATCCCCATTTACAGATGAGGCTCAAAGACATTAAGTGAATAGCCAAACAGGGCCTTGATTCACCCTCCTACAGGAGGCACTTTATAAAATCACAGTGCAAACCAAAGTGAGACAGATTTATTACTGGATATATTTTTCATCCACCTTAAAAATAAGACGAATCCTAGAACAGAATATTCCATAATAATGATAGAATACCACAGAATCCAGAATGAGAGAAATCCTTCCTGGCTTCTCCATTCCCTTGCATGCTTCATTAATTTAATATTTAGGCCACCTGCTTTATTAGCTTGAAGGGAATAGCACTATAAAAAATGAAAAACACTCTAGATAAAAACTAGAACTGTTGCATATTTACATACATGGAAGTGATTCTGTCCCAAGACATAGAAGTGGTGGTCTAAGCTGGGATATATAAAATGTCACAAAGTGACAAATGCAAAGAAATGGGTGACAGGGGAGAGAAGTGGAGATACCGGAGCTATAGCCAAAAGAACTTCACCTCTTGCCTTCTTATACTACGCAGTCTATGGCTAAAAAGTTCTGAGCAACTTCTAAAACCTGCCATTTTAATATGTGGATAGTTTGGGTGGCCTAAAACTATTTTGGTTCTGAAAACTGTCTCCTTCTTCCACAGGGTCAAAGTGGTGGGAGGTGGGGCATGTGGAAGCCAAGTCTGCACTTTGGAACCCTCACTGTTGGTCTCAGTTGAATGGAACTAGGGAAGTTGGGGGCCAAATTCTTGTGCCTAGAAAACTGGCATTGAAATTTGGAAAGTGGTTCAACTCTGCATGTAATCAAGACTATAATGTGAATGAAAACAGGACTGTGAAGCAGCCATATTCTGTCTGTGTATAAAGGAGCAGTTTAAGAAAAAAAGAAAAAAAATACACAGAGAAAGTGAAATGAAGCAGCGGCACAAAAATAAAAAGGGAGAGAGGAAGAGAGCACTATCTTATTTCTAGTCCCAGTCCTTCCCCAAAGACGTAGGACTCTGTGAGAACCTCTATATTCTTGTCATAAATCCCATTTTACTTAAGCCATGTGGCAGACTGGCCAGCTGTTTACCAAGCCATTCCCTCTCACTCTGGGCACACAGCCAAACTCTATTCCCAGCTTCTTCTGCACTTAGTTGTGGCCATGTGACTGGGCCCTAACCAACACAAGGTGAGAGGAAGTGATATTCTCTACTTTAGGCTTGACATTAAAAATCTTCCCCATGATTCTCCACAATTTTCCCCTTCCTCACAGGCCAGTTGGATGCCATCACCCAGAGCAACAGTGAAAAGCCTTGTGTGTAAGATGTCAGAGCCACCTTAGCCTAAGTTTCTGAGAGAATGTGTAGAGTAGCCATCCCATCTTTACCAAGGAGGCTTTAAAGCTCAAGAAACAGGGGTACCTGGGTGGCTCAGTGGGTTAAAACCTCTGTCTTCAGCTCGGGTCATGATCCCAGGATCCTGGGATAGAGCCCCGTATTGGGCTCTCTGCTCAGCAGGGAGCCTGCCTCCCTTCCTCTCTCTCTGCCTGCCTCTCTGCCTACTTGTGATCTCTGTCTGTCAAATAAATAAATAAAATCTTTTAAAAAGAATAAATAAAGCTCAAGAAACATTTCTCTTAGGTCAAGATTTCATAGAGTTGAGGTTTTATTGACACAATATCACGCTTTAGCTAAACTAATACAAGGCAGTTTCAGTAGGTTTTTTTTTTTTTTTTTTAACCTACCATTGAGCAGTCGTAAAACATCACACCTTCCACAGCATCTCTTCTCATTCAGTTACTGCCTGTTGAAAAGGCTGAAGATCTTGCGCCGACAACCGAATGTGCCATGCTCTGGAGCCTACAGCAGAGGGGAGAGGTAAAGGATGTAAACTCCAGGATGCCGAACAAGGCTTCCTCAGGTGACATCTCATGCCCAAACACACTGACTTTGTTGCCAGATATCCTTTGAATGGTCTACCAGTTCTGAAAGCGACTGGCCACTGTCTCAGTCCCCATATGGCTGGGCAAGCTAAAAGCAAAAACCTTTCATGTAGAAACTTGGTGTTTCTATTGAAGTCAGTACAGAAACATGTTTCCCTTCCAAATGGTTCAGGCAGATTTCCAAATTGGCCCAATAACACCCTGTTCAATTACTGGAGTTCCAGCATGGAAGGGACTGACCAAAGAAAATGACTTTATCAAAGAGCTATACTGACAGCAGCCATGCCTTCAAGTATTCTGGAAGACAGGTTTGAAAGCAACAGCTCTCTGTGCACAATATACGAATTTCCTGTTCTCACAAATATAAAGCAGTAACTCCTGTGTGAGAGCAAATTTAATGGAGTTTAAGGGCTATTAACAGAGGACATATAAGGCAGATCTTCTTGACATTATTTTACAAACCTAATTAGGCTATCTGGTCAATAAAATGTCTCTAGAAAAGATGTGTTAAATGCAACAGAGCTTGTTTTGAGCTCAAGTACTTGCTTTAAATGGTATGTAGTTTTTGCAATATTTAAAGACATACAAATGGCCAATTGACACATGAAAAAACGTTCAACATCATTAGTCATCAGGGAAATTCAAATCAAAATCACACTGAGATACTACCTAACACCAGTTAGAATGGCAAAAATTAACAAGGCAGGAAACAATAAATGTAGGAGAGGATGTGGAGATAGGGGAACCCTCTTACACTGTTGGTAGGAATGCAAGTTGGTAGAGCCATTTTGGGAAACAGTATGGCATTTCCTCAAAAAGTTAAAAATAGAGATACTCTATGACTCAGCAATTGTGCTACTGGGTATTTACCCCAAAGATACAGATGTAGTCAGAAGAAAGGGCACATGTAGCCCAGTGTTCATAGTAGCAATGTTCACAATAGCCAAACTGTGGAAGGAGCTGAGATGCCCTTCAACAGACGAATGGATAAAAAGGATGTGGTCCATACATGCAAGGGAATATTACCCAGCCATTAGGATGAATACCCATCATTTGTAGCAATATAGATGTAACTGGAGGAGATTATGCTAAGTGGAACTAAGTCAAGCAGAGAAAGACAATTATCATATGGTTTCACTTATACATGCAACATAAGAAATAGCATAAAGGACATTAGGAGAAGGAAGGGAAAAACGAAGGTGGGGAACCAGAGTTAGAGATGAACCATGAGAGACTATGGACTCTGGGAAACAAACTGAGGGTTTCGGGGGTGGGGAGTGGCGGGATGTTTTGGCTGGGTGATGGGTATTAAGGAGGACACATATTGCAATGAGCACTGGATATATACACAAACAATGGATCATGGGACACTACATCAAAAACTAGTGAGGTATGTACGGTGACTAACAGAACATAATAAAAAATAAATAAAAATAAATGAGTAGTCTTCATTGTCTATAACTTATAAGACTGAAGGTGTAAGAGCTGAAATTCAGGGGAAACAATGAAAACATATTACTTTCAGGTAATTTTATCAGTCTTTGAAGAACAGGGAAAACCTCCAAAATGTGAGGAAATATTAAGACTTCACTTTGGGATTTGTTTTTTAGCAGCTGTGCCAAGGCCCAGGGAGATTCTGTACACATAAAATCAACTACCACTCTCCCAACTACAGCCCCTTTCTCAAACTCTCCTGATGTCCCCACTTTACCTGAAATATACCATTTTGCTCTTGTCTTCAAAAAAGCCCACAGAATCTGATAAGCTAAATATATGAATAACAAAATTAAGTAGAATATGGTTCTCCCCATCCTTGGAAAAATCTATGTCTTATAGACATGTGGTGGTGGGAGGAGGTATAATTTCTTCAGCACCTTTTCTGATATCTCAGTATCGTGGTCCATGAAAGGGAATGAATAAGGCGGAAGAAGCCCTGAGCAAGACCACACTTGACTTCTTCAGTTTCCTACTTTAATATTGCACCCTGGAAGGGCACCTGGGTGGCTCAGTCAGTTAAGCTGTCATGCACTCACACACACTCTCTCCCTAAAATAAATATATAAAAGATATATAATATATAAAAGATATATATATATAAATATATACATATAATATATAAAAGATGTGTGTGTGTGTGTGTGTGTGTGTGTGTGTGTGTGTGTGTATTCCACCTTGGAAGACACAAAGAACCTCACATAACTCTTTCATTTCATATTTAAAAGAAGACTCTGAAATAAAAACTAAGATTTTAAGGTTAGAGTAGAAAAGGACATAGCAAAGATCAACTAACTATCCAGTAAGTGGCAGAGAGACGGAGTTTTGATTTTAAGAACAGGGCTTAGTCTGTTGCTCCACATACTCTTTCTAATGTTTACACCTGTTGATCTAACTTATTCTTTCCACAGGACTTTAATACTAGAAAAATATCATTAGCATTTATTATAGCTTTATAGATAACAGAAATATTTAGGTGGATACTAAGGATACCTGCCGTATGATATAGAGTTGATTCTATAGCTCTTTCCAAAGATTAGTGATTAATAATAATCAACTGTAGTTAATCAATGGCAAACAAGAGCTCACTCATTGTCAAAGTCCTAATTCATACTTATAATTGCTTATGACAACTGATATCAATTCATACTTAGCAACTGCTTATGACACAACACAAAATGTATGCTCAATGAATTTCTTGGTTAACAAAACAGTGTCGGTGTTTAATAGGTTTAACAGGTTAGATGGGCAGAGCCAGAGTAGACATGGCATTCAAATTCCCTGCCCATGCATGTACTCTGCTCTTGCCACTAGAGAACTGGCCCTAGGGCTCTCTGAGTACTCCTACCATACCCACTGCTGGTTGCAACAAAGGGAAACAACTGATTTAAGTTGTGTCAATCAACTTCCCATACTTGCAAGTGGGGTACAGGCCATAGGTGGTTAGCTGAGTATCCTGGGTTTAGAAATAACATAGACCCAGAGGCTGTAGGTACAGCTTGGAGATGGTCATTATGGGTCATGGTAAAGTGAAATGGAAGACACATTCTGTAGAACAAAAGAACATGTGAAGCAAACTGTCAGGGAGGGGTGGACAAGAAGTTATGTGATACCAGACCAAGGAAGATGAGGTGGACTTGGTCTCTGCAGGTGGACACTTCCCGGCACAAGTCTTATGGGACACTCCCAGCACAAGGGTGATCTCCACCCTCGGATTCTGTGAGACGTCCCCCCTGTTCTCTGGTCACAAATCCTCCTCCACCTAAACTGGGTGAGTTTCTGTCCTTAAAATCAACCAAAGGATCATTCAAATCCATGAATATTTTTAGATCCTGTTCCCCCTGTAGGAGTGAACAAGATGTAAGAGTCAAATAGCCTACACTCTTTTGAACGGTGTGCTGGGCACACGATTCTCAACCTCTGTGTCCTAGGAGCTTAGGAGTACTTCTCAGAGGAGTAACAGCTTTATCTAGAAGGTTAGATAATTCCTACCACTGGAATATTGTCTCTACCAAGTGACCCCTTCATGCAAAGTGCTATTGGAGTCTTTTAAAAGGAATGAAACCCAGGAATGGATTGAGTTTGCTGGGGACTGTATAACCATTTTTTGTGTGGGTTTGTTAAAAAATATGTTTATACTTCTGTCTGAACTGCTCTTTATAATGAGGTTATGGGGGAGATGAACAATAATCTTGACTTAGCTCTTACTACTAAAGTTTGTCAGTATCAACCACAGAAAATAGTTAATGAATAATTGAGTTGATTTGGCTCAATGTGAATCTCCAGATGTATCAGAAAAATGAGAGGTGGTTGGGAGGATGGGGCTCTCATCTTTTATGTTGCCTCAAGGGACAGAGCTGATAGCAGCTGATCTTATCTCCACTGAGTAAAAACACTTTGGAAATGAACAAAACAGTATAGAAACAAAATGGCTTTCACGTGAATTCTTCCCATCACTAAAAATACAAAAGCCAAATAACTCCTTATCAGACAGGTGGCAAAAAGGATCCCTGCAAGAATGAAATCTTTAAATTGTCCCACCCTTCCAATTTAGGAAACCCTAAATTTCCTTAGCAATCCCACCTGCTCTGCAACCCCCCACATCTTATTTTTGACTGCCTTTCATTAACCACCATTAAGTAATATATCATTTAACCATCACAACATTTTTCTCTGGCAGATTATTATTACTTCCACTATATGTATAAGGAATATATGGCTTCTATATGTTAAATAACTTATCAGAGTCATCCAACTAACAAGTAGTAGAACCAAAATTTTAACCTGGATCCATAACCACTTACAACTTTGCTATATAATAGGTTACACCTATTACACCTATAATAGGTTATACCAGCAGCACTATAGCTTGTGAGACACCCAGACTCTCAGGTCCTACCCCAGACCTACTAAATCTGTATTTTAAGAAGACTTCTGGTGATCTGCATGCACAGGAATGTTTCAGAACCCTAATTTATAAAAATATATCTTTTAATCCTTCCAAAAGCATTACTGCTAATTAAACCTACTCTATGGTTCATTCTATCCATAGGACTATCTAATTCTTTGGCTATATATTGATCTTCTCAATTGTACATTAATCATGTTTTTTATTTTTTGTTTGCTTTGACATCTTGAGGCCTTAGTGATACTGGAAGGGACTATTCGTCCTGGGGTTAGCTAGCTCCCAGAGATTGTAAGCACATACCCAACAGCATGCTCTTCAAAACCAAAACAATCAGAGCTCCTAACCTTTACTGGGATTTCACAAGGCTCTCACATGCCAAGCTACTATTCACTTTCCCTAATAAACCCAGTGCCAAGTACCAGACAAGTAGGAGCCACTACATCCCAAGGTCTCTGAAATTATTCAAACTTGCTAATACTAAACCTGCTTTCTTGGTCTTGTCTTATCTTACCTATGGAAACCACCATGAAAGTTCTTGTGCACATTTCCCCCTCACTTCCTCTACTTTCTAACCAATCCTGCTGCTACTTCTTGTTGCCCTGTGTAGCATGTCATGCCTTCTGTTTCCAGGGACCTGTGAGTACAAAAATGTTCTCCTTCATGACAATCATGTCCACGTCTGTATGTCTTACCATAACTGATTAAAACAAATCCTGGGTACATTTTTAAATAGTTAATATAAAACAAAGAGGCAACCATGGAAAGGGAGAAGATATTCACAAATGACACTACAGACAAAGGGCTGATATCTACAATCTATAAAGAACTTCTCAAAGTCAACCCTCAAAAAACAGAAAATCAAGTCAAAAAATGGGCAGAAGACATGAACAGACACCTGTCCAATGACGACATATAAATGGCTAACAGACACATGAAAAAATGTTCATCATCATCAGCCATCAGGAAATCCAAATCAAAACCACATTGAGGTATCACCTTACACCAGTTATAATGGCAAAAGTTAACAAGGCAGGAAACAACAAATGTTGGAGAAGACATAGAGAAAAGGAAACCCTCTTACACCGTTGGTAGGAATGCAAGTTGGTGCAGCCACTTTGGAAAACAGTGTGGAGATTCCACAAAAAAATTAAAAATAGAACTTCCCTATGATCCTGAAATTGTACTACTGGGTATTTACCCCAAAGATACAGATGTAGTGAAAAGAAGGGCCATCTGTACCCCAATTCATAGCAGCAATGTTCATAACACCCAAACTATGGAAGGAGCTGAGATGATCTTCAACAGATGAATGGAAGATGTGGTCCATATATATCATGGAATATTACTCAGCCATCAGCAAGGATGAATACCCAACTTTTGCATCAACATGGATGGGACTGGAGGGGATTATGCGAAGTGAAATAAATCAAGCAAAGAAAGTCAATTATCATATGGTTTCACTTGTGGAACATAAAGCGTAACATGGAGGACATTAGGAGAAGGAAAGGAAAAGTGAAGTGGGGGAAATCAGAGGGGGAGATGAACCATGAGAGACTGTGGACTCCAAGAAACAAATTGAGGATTTTAGAGGGGTGGGGGCTGGGTGAGCCTGGTGGTAGGTATTAAGAAGAGCACGTATTACATGGAGCACTGGGTGTTATATGTAAACAATGAATATTGGAACTCTACAACAAAAAGTAATGATGTGAGGCACCTGAGTGGCTCAGTGGGCTAAAGCCTCTGCCTTTGGCTCAGGTCATGCTCCCAGGGTCCTGGGATCAAGCCCCACATCAGGGCTCTCTGCTCAGCAGGGAGCCTGCTTCCCCCTCTCTCCCATTTGAAGGTTTAATTATTTACATTTATTTTATATTGATTTTAGTTTTGGGATTATTGAATAATGCATTATTGATTTTAATTGAGCCAGCCTCTCTGACTAAAGATACTAAAGGCTGAATAAAACAAAAACTAAAATGTGCTGTGCAACATGTACAAAACTAAGGAAGTGTGAAAGAACTTTAAGGTCTCTATCTGGATTCATGTAAGGCAAATATTTTCTTTTAAAGGTTTTATTTATTTGACAGAAAGCACACAAGCCAGGGAGCTGCAGGCAGAGGGAGTAGGGGAAGCAGGCTCCCTGTGGAGCAAGAAGCCTGATGTGGAGCTTGATCCCAAGACCCTGAGATCATGACCTTAGCTGAGGGCAGTTACTTAACTGACTGAGGCACTCGGGTGTCCCAGGCAAACACATTATTTTTTTTTAAAGATTTTATATATTTATTTGACAGATCACAAGTAGGCAAGAGAGGCAGGCAGAGAGAGACAGAGGAGGAAGCAGGCTCCCTGCCAAGCAGAGAGCCTGACATGGGGCTCCATCCCAGGACCCTAAGATCATGACCAGAGCTGAAGGCACAGGCTTTAACCCACTGAGTCACCCAGGCACCCCCCCAGGCAAACACATTCTATATGAAAGATGGATCTGAGGACATATGTGACCCTGAATGTAAATGTCACGGTACAAGCAAAAATTCCAGGTAGTCTTACATACTTTCAAGGCACAGACCTGGAAAGACCCAAGTCAATGTCTCAAACAGTAAAGGGGGACACAAGTAATACGTGAATTATACATGGAACAAACAGAAAATTTCATAAGTTTCATAAATGATGAAAAGGAGTAGTAAAGTAGGATGGCAGACCTGAAGGATCTAGGAGGGGTGGAGGGGTCTTCTGAGCTAGGGGGTGGGGGAGGGGCTGTGGACACACCTTGTTTTGTCAACTGTCACCTCCCCCACCCTCAGAAACTCTTTGTGACAGTGCTCTGTGATGTAAGCCTGGGGAGAATATATATTCAGCGTGTGCACCGTATAGGCTGTCTTGTGATTCAGACTATGGAGTTTGAAGACTGGAATGTTCTTTCATTACTGAATAGCAATACCAAACCATGTCTGAGCTTTGGAGACTGATCCCAACTTCACCTTCCTATGTGGGTTGGGATTGCTCCTTCTGTTCCTGTGCTACCTGGTAGGGATTCTATATCCAACTTGGAAAACCAAACCCACCAAAAAGGTAAGGAATCCCAGAGGGAGCGCTCAACACAAATGTTAGAGTTTCAATTTCTTTTTTTTTTTTTTTTAATTTTTTATTTTTTATAAACATATATTTTTATCCCCAGGGGTACAGGTCTATGAATCACCAGGTTTACACACTTCACAGCACTCACCAAATCACATACCCTCCCCAATGTCCATAATCCCACCCCCTTCTCCCAAAACCCCTCCCCCCGGCAACCCTCAGTTTGTTTTGTGAGATTAAGAGTCACTTATGGTTTGTCTCCCTCCCAATCCCATCTTGTTTCATTTATTCTTCTTCTACCCACTTAAGCCTCCATGTTGCATCACCACTTCCTCATATCAGGGAGATCATATGATAGTTGTCTTTCTCTGCTTGACTTATTTCGCTAAGCATGATACGCTCTAGTTCCATCCATGTTGTTGCAAATGGCAAGATTTCATTTCTTTTGATGGCTGCATAGTATTCCATTGTGTATATATACCACATCTTCTTGATCCATTCATCTGTTGATGGACATCTAGGTTCTTTCCATAGTTTGGCTATTGTGGACATTGCTGCTATAAACATTCGGGTGCATGTGTCCCTTTGGATCACTACATTTGTATCTTTAGGGTAAATACCCAATAGTGCAATTGCTGGGTCATAGGGCAGTTCTATTTTCAACATTTTGAGGAACCTCCATGCTGTTTTCCAGAGTGGCTGCACCAGCTTGCATTCCCACCAACAGTGTAGGAGGGTTCCCCTTTCTCCGCATCCTCGCCAGCATCTGTCATTTCCTGATTTGTTGATTTTAGCCATTCTGACTGGTGTGAGGTGATATCTCATTGTGGTTTTGATTTGTATTTCCCTGATGCCGAGTGATATGGAGCACTTTTTCATGTGTCTGTTCGCCATCTGGATGTCTTCTTTGCAGAAATGTCTGTTCATGTCTTCTGCCCATTTCTTGATTGGATTATTTGTTCTTTGGGTGTTGAGTTTGCTAAGTTCTTTATAGATTCTGGACACTAGTCCTTTATCTGATATGTCGTTTGCAAATATCTTCTCCCATTCTGTCAGTTGTCTTTTGATTTTGTTAACTGTTTCCTTTGCTGTGCAAAAGCTTTTGATCTTGATGAAATCCCAGTAGTTCATTTTTTCCCTTGCTTCCCTTGCCTTTTGCGTTGTTCCTAGGAAGATGTTGCTGCGGCAGAGGTCGAAGAGGTTGCTGCCTGTGTTCTCCTCAAGGATTTTGATGGATTCCTTTCGTACATTGAGATCCTTCATCCATTTTGAGTCTATTTTTGTGTGTGGTGTAAGGAAATGGTCCAATTTCATTTTTCTGCATGTGGCTGTCCAATTTTCCCAGCACCATTTATTGAAGAGGCTGTCTTTTTTCCATTGGACATTCTTTCCTGCTTTGTCGAAGATTAGTTGACCATAGATTTGAGGGTCTATTTCTGGGCTCTCTATTCTGTTCCATTGATCTATGTGTCTGTTTTTGTGCCAGTACCATGCTGTCTTGATGATGACAGCTTTGTAATAGAGCTTGAAGTCCGGAATTGTGATGCCACCAACGTTGGCTTTCTTTTTCAATATCCCTTTGGCTATTCGAGGTCTTTTCTGGTTCCATATAAATTTTAGAATTATTTGTTCCATTTCTTTGAAAAAGATGGATGGTACTTTGATAGGAATTGCATTAAATGTGTAGATTGCTTTAGGTAGCATAGACATTTTCACAATATTTATTCTTCCAATCCAGGAGCATGGAACATTTTTCCATTTCTTTGTGTCTTCCTCAATTTCTTTCATGAGTACTTTATAGTTTTCTGAGTATAGATTCTGTGTCTCTTTGGTTAGGTTTATTCCTAGGTATCTTATGGTTTTGGATGCAATTGTAAATGGGATTGACTCCTTAATATCTCTTTCTTCTGTCTTGCTGTTGGTATAGAGAAATGCAACTGATTTCTGTGCATTGATTTTATATCCTGACACTTTACTGAATTCCTGTATAAGTTCTAGCAGTTTTGGAGTGGAGTCTTTTGGGTTTTCCACATATAGTATCATATCATCTGCGAAGAGTGATAATTTGACTTCTTCTTTGCCGATTTGGATGCCTTTAATTTCCTTTTGTTGTCTGATTGCTGAGGCTAGGACCTCTAGTACGATGTTGAATAGCAGTGGTGATAATGGACATCCCTGCCGTGTTCCTGACCTTAGCGGAAAAGCTTTCAGTTTTTCTCCATTGAGAATGATATTTGTGGTGGGTTTTTCATAGATGGCTTTGATGATATTGAGGTATGTGCCCTCTATCCCTACACTTTGAAGAGTTTTGATCAGGAAGGGATGTTGTACTTTGTCAAATGCTTTTTCAGCATCTATTGAGAGTATCATATGGTTCTTGTTCTTTCTTTTATTGATGTGTTGTATCACATTGACTGATTTGCGGATGTTGAACCAACCTTGCAGCCCTGGAATAAATCCCACTTGGTCGTGGTGAATAATCTTTTTAATGTACTGTTGAATCCTATTGGCTAGTATTTTGTTGAGTATTTTCGCATCTGTGTTCATCAAGGATATCGGACTATAGCTCTCTTTTTTTTGGGGATCCTTGTCTGGTTTGGGGATCAAGGTGATGCTGGCCTCATAAAATGAGTTTGGAAGTTTTCCTTCCATTTCTATTTTTTGGAACAGTTTCAGGAGAATAGGAATTAGTTCTTCTTTAAATGTTTGGTAGAATTCCCCCGGGAAGCCGTCTGGTCCTGGGCTTTTGTTTGTTTGGAGATTTTTAATGACTGTTTCAATCTCCTTACTGGTTATGGGTCTGTTCAGGCTTTCTATTTCTTCCTGGTTCAGTTGTGGTAGTTTATATGTTTCTAGGAATGCATCCATTTCTTCCAGATTGTCAAATTTATTGCCGTAGAGTTGCTCATAGGATGTTCTTATAATAGTTTGTATTTCTTTGGTGTTA
Source organism: Mustela lutreola (assembly GCF_030435805.1). NCBI lineage: Eukaryota > Metazoa > Chordata > Mammalia > Carnivora > Mustelidae > Mustela > Mustela lutreola. The sequence goes on along the minus strand of NC_081301.1, from coordinate 79,267,509 downwards.
GTTGTGATCTCTCCTCTTTCATTCATGATTTTATTTATTTGGGTCCTTTCTCTTTTCTTTTTGATAAGTCTGGCCAGGGGTTTATCAATTTTATTAATTCTTTCAAAGAACCAGCTCCTAGTTTCGTTGATTTGTTCTATTGTTTTTTTGGTTTCTATTTCATTGATTTCTGCTCTGATCTTTATGATTTCTCTTCTCCTGCTGGGCTTAGGGTTTCTTTCTTGTTCTTTCTCCAGCTCCTTTAGGTGTAGGGTTAGGTTGTGTACCTGAGACCTTTCTTGTTTCTTGAGAAAGGCTTGTACCGCTATATATTTTCCTCTCAGGACTGCCTTTGTTGTGTCCCACAGATTTTGAACCGTTGTATTTTCATTATCATTTGTTTCCATGATTTTTTTCAATTCTTCTTTAATTTCCCGGTTGACCCATTCATTCTTTAGAAGGATACTGTTTAGTCTCCATGTATTTGGGTTCTTTCCAAACTTCCTTTTGTGGTTGAGTTCTAGCTTTAGAGCATTGTGGTCTGAAAGTATGCAGGGAATGATCCCAATCTTTTGATACCGGTTGAGTCCTGATTTAGGACCGAGGATGTGATCTATTCTGGAGAATGTTCCATGTGCACTAGAGAAGAATGTGTATTCTGTTGCTTTGGGATGAAATATTCTGAATATATCTGTGATGTCCATCTGGTCCAGTGTGTCATTTAAGGCCTTTATTTCCTTGCTGATCTTTAGCTTGGATGACCTGTCCATTTCAGTGAGGGGAGTGTTAAAGTCCCCTACTATTATTGTATTGTTGTTGATGTGTTTCGTTGATTTTGTTATTAATTGGTTTGTATAGTTGGCTGCTCCCACATTGGGGGCATAGATATTTAAAATTGTTAAATCTTCTTGTTGGACAGACCCTTTGAGTATGATATAGTGTCCTTCCTCATCTCTTATTATAGTCTTTGGCTTAAAATCTAATTGATCTGATATAAGGATTGCCACTCCTGCTTTCTTCTGATGTCCATTAGCATGGTAAATTCTTTTCCACCCCCTCACTTTAAATCTGGAGGTGTCTTCGGGCTTAAAATGTGTTTCTTGGAGGCAACATATAGATGGGTTTTGTTTTTTTATCCATTCTGATACCCTGTGTCTTTTGACAGGGGCATTTAGCCCATTCACATTCAGGGTAACTATTGAGAGATATGAATTTAGTGCCATTGTATTGCCTGTAAGGTGACTGTTACTGTATATGGTCTCTGTTCCTTTCTGATCTACCACTTGTAGGCTCTCTCTTTGCTTAGAGGACCCCTTTCAATATTTCCTGTAGAGCTGGTTTGGTATTTGCAAATTCTTTCAGTTGTTGTTTGTCCTGGAAGCTTTTAATCTCTCCTTCTATTTTCAATGATAGCCTAGCTGGATATAGTATTCTTGGCTGCATGTTTTTCTCGTTTAGTGCTCTGAAAATATCATGCCAGCTCTTTCTGGCCTGCCAGGTCTCTGTGGATAAGTCAGCTGCCAATCTAATATTTTTACCATTGTATGTTACAGACTTCTTTTCCCGGGCTGCTTTCAGGATTTTCTCTTTGTCATTGAGACTTGTAAATTTTACTATTAGGTGACGGGGTGTGGGCCTATTCTTATTGATTTTGAGGGGCATTCTCTGAACCTCCTGAATTTTGATGCTCGTTCCCTTTGCCATATTGGGGAAATTCTCCCCAATAATTCTCTCCAGTATACCTTCTGCTCCCCTCTCACTTTCTTCTTCTTCTGGAATCCCAATTATTCTAATGTTGTTTCGTCTTATGGTGTCATTTATCTCTCGAATTCTCCCCTCGTGGTCCAGTAGCTGTTTGTCCCTCTTTTGCTCAGCTTCTTTATTCTCTGTCATTTGGTCTTCTATATCACTAATTCTTTCTTCTGCCTCATTTATCCTAGCAGTTAGAGCCTCCATTTTTGATTGCACCTCATTAATAGCTTTTTTGATTTCACCTTGGTTAGATTTTAGTTCTTTTATTTCTCCAGAAAGGGCTTTTATATCTCTCGAGAGGGTTTCTCTCATATCTTCCATGCCTTTTTCGAGCCCGGCTAGAACCTTGAGAATTGTCATTCTGAACTCTAGATCTGACATATTACCGATGTCTGTATTGATTAGGTCCCTAGCCTTCGGTACTGCCTCTTGTTCTTTTTTTTGTGTTGAATTTTTCCGTCTTGTCATTTTGTCCAGATAAGAGTAAATGAAGGGGCAAGTAAAATACTAAAAGGGTGGCAACAACCCCAGGAAAATATGCTTTAACCAAATTAGAAGAGATCCAAAATCGTGAGTGGGGAGAAAGGGGATAAAAAGAGGTTCAAAAAGGAAGAAAGAAAAAAGAAAAAAAAAAAAAAAGAAAAGAATATTTTTAAAGAAAGAAAACACCTAAGAAAAATGTAAAATATATATATATATATTAGATAAACTAGTAAAAAATCGTTAAAAAAGAAAAAGGTAACAGTTAAAAAAAAATTTTACCCGAAGGCGAGAAAAAAAAAAAAATGAAAAAGAAAAAATTAAATTAACTGCAAGACTAAAAAAAATCACAGGAAAAAAGCCATGAGTTCCGTGCTTGGCTTTCTCCTCCTCTGGAATTCTGCTGCTCTCCTTGGTATTGAAACCGCACTCCTTGGTAGGTGAACTTGGTCTCGGCTGGATTTCTTGTTGATCTTCTGGGGGAGGGGCCTGTTGTAGTGATTCTCAAGTGTCTTTGCCCCAGGCGGAATTACACCGCCCTTACCCGGGGCCGGGGTGAGTAATCCGCTCGGGTTTGCTTTCAGGAGCTTTTGTTCCCTGAGCGCTTTCCATAGAGTTCCAGAGGACGGGAATACAAATGGCGGCCTCCTGGTCTCCGGCCCGGAGGAGCCGAGAGCCCAGGGCCCCACTCCTCAGTGCGCCCTCAGAGAACAGCGCCCAGTTACTCCCGTCTGCCTGACCTCCGGCCGCGCTCCGAGCTCACCGAGCCTGCGACCGGTTCAAGGTAACACGGAGCTGCGAGCTTACTGTCGGCTCTGTCTCTGTAGCCGGCTTTCCCATTCCAATACCCGCAAGCTCTGCGACACTCAGGCACCCCCGATCCTTCTGTGACCCTGCGGGACCTGAGGCCACGCTGACCCCGCGTGGGCTTCGCCCCAGTTTAGCCTCTGGAGCGATGTCCCTCAGCGGAACAGACTTTTAAAAGTCCTGATTTTGTGCGCGGTTGCTCCGCCGCTTGCCGGGAGCCGGCCCCTCCCCCCGGGGTCTATCTTCCCGTCGCTTTGGATTCACTTCTCCGCTGGTCCTACCTTTCAGAAAGTGGTTGTTTTTCTGTTTCCAGAATTGCTGTTCTTCTTCTCTTCGATCTGCCGATGGATTTTCAGGTGTTTGCAATCTTTAGATAAGCTATCTAGCTGATCTCCGGCTAGCTGAAGCAGTCTCAGCTTGCTACTTCTCCGCCATCTTGACTCCTCCTAGAGTTTCAATTTCTAATCCCAAATTTTATTCTTTTAAGAGATTTTATTTAAGAGAAACTAAGAGAGCACAAGTGGAGTAGAGGGGCAGAGGGAGAGCTAAGCAGGTAGTGCAATGTGAGGCTAGATCCCAAGATCCTGGAATCCTGACCTGAGCCCAAGGTAGACAACCAAATGAGCCATCCAGGAACCCTAATCCCAGGTTTTAAAAGGAATTTGGTAGAGTGGGAGAAACACCTAACAGGAAGTCTTAAGAGACATTCACTCCTCTAGGAAAAGAGGCCTGGCAGGGGTAAGGGTTAAGAAAGGACTAAGGTTTCTACTTGAAACTACAGTCTGTATGGATATGGCGGTGGTTCTTGGATAAAATCCCAAACACAGGGAATCTGTAGTCCTGGATTGGGTGATTTGGAGAGGATGAGGTTTGTGTAAGAGAACAAAGCTTCCCAGCACTTGATCATATCGAGTCACATTCCCATGTCCAGCATCACTCGATCAAGCCTTCCTTCATGCTGGGCTGATCAGGAGAACACTGCTCAGCCTCTGAGAAGACAGCGGGGTCTGAGCTATGAACTAGGATACAGCATCCTACCAGAGGCAGCACAGATGTGACTGTTGGGCTTCATTTTTGATGTCCTCATTGAACAAAGGACTTCTGACTGGGAATACCAAGTGGGGACCTCCCAGAGAAAGTCGTCGCCTGAGTTTTTCAAAGAAGTAAGTATTGACAACATTTTATCACCTTAAAAACTGAAAAAAGCAAGGAACACAAAGTTCTATTAAAGTTCTAGAATTCTTGGATAAAGAATGTTTCCATTTCTGAGAGAAGAGTAAGGGTCCCAACCCCCCTCATTCTTTTCATTTTTCTTCTAGTGTCAAGGCAGAGCCAAGAGGAGGAGGAAAGGTGGGACTCTGGAAGGTAAGGTTCTGCCTATTCCACCTGAGCTCTCCAAGGCTGATCCTTGCTCTCCTCTCCAATGAGGGGCCAGTCCAAAATCTCTAAGGATGCAAGCCACTAGATAAACTACCTCTCAGAAAACAGAGGCCTCAGAGGAGAGGCTCATGGAAATGCAGCCAGAGTGCAAAACCCTTCTCAGATTCCCCGCTCTGACCAGTACTGAGCATGAAGCAGTGATGGATCTGGACAATGAGTGCTGCCCAATAGGTGGCCGTGTGAGATGTTGAGAGTCAGAACTTCTGTCTCCTGACTTTGTGAAAACTCTGTGACATCATGGATACTCAGGAGTCTTCCCTGACCTCTCTGCTTCACAGAGTGGTCTGATCATCACATGGATAATTTACATAAAAGTACCATATACATGAAGCAAGATTACTAACCAGCTTCACATCATTAGCCATTTGCCCTCATCTATTGATTATTGGGGCTTTCAGAGTCCAACATCCCAAGGCTGTCCCATAAGGGGACTCCTGTATCTATACCTATGTTTCTACTTTCACTATATAACTCATTCTCCTGTTTCCCCAGATGGCAGATGGTACCAACGGAAAGTGGAGGAGACCCAGAAGCTGATCTCTATTTAAAAAGGTGACCAGTCTTTCCCCTCTATCCTGTTGCTTCTTAGAGCACATATTATGCAATTGCAGGATTCACTGCAGTCTGTCATAGCCATGGGAGGGGGTTGCCTTAGGAACAGATATTGGGGTGAAGGCTGCTGAGTACACTGTCAAGTCATAAAGGTGGGGCATTGTGAAGGGGCATCAGGCTTCAGGTAGCCCCTCCCTTGTCAGGCCTACATGGCCTCCTCCCCTTGTTCTGGTCCTGGCTGCAGTTTTGTACCTCCTGTCTCCTGCAGCCCCTTCGGCCGGCATCATGATACCATCCAGTTTCATCAACTGTTATGTCCAGACCCCTTCTGTGAGGTATGTAAAAGCACAACTGCAGAGATCAATCAACTGCTGTTCCTATAGTCCTGGAAGATTCTACTCCCTTGGCTTCCACAGCTCCTGTGGCTTCATTATTCACTCTCTTCTGACTTCTCAGCAGTCCCTACAGGAGAGCTAAAACCAGCTTTGCTGCCTGACCCTTCCTCACCACCAGCCTCCCATCTTCTCACCTAACCCAGTGATCCCCATGGCTGATTTTTTTCCACCCTCACCACTGGGTGATCCTTTGCCACCAGATCCCTTTCCTCCCTTGAATTCCAAATTGCCAATGGACCATTTCCCAGCCCAACCCCCTGCCTTTTCACCTCCTGTCCCACCACATCATGCCCATTCAGTGGACCTTAGTGTCCAAACAGAGACAGTGTCTCTAAATACCATCTTCTCTCTGGACCCTACCCTTTCCCAAGACGTCAGTCCCTTACCGGAGTTGTCCCAAAAGGTGAATCCCACTGAGACCTTTGCTCGTCATCACTAATGACCAACACGGTCTGCTTCACCACCGCCAGACTGCAATTTAACTGTGACTCCATCTAAACCGATTTCCATCTCAAGGAAGCCTGTTCCAGAGAGCTCACCCCCACAGAGCTCTGGTGGGTTGTCTACTTATGTCCTAACAATCACAGGCATGGACCCCTCCAGCTTGTCAGTTTTAGACCTCCCTTGGTGACAAACTCATGCCAAAGACTTCTTCCCTTCAACGCTGGTTCCATGTGATTTCCATCAAGAGTTTCTGGCCCTCCATTCTTCCGAGGCTTCTTCCAGGGGAGACCCTGCAGCCAACCTTGTAGAGCCTGTTACCCTCTCACTTCTCAGCCCCGATGCCCTGGCACTTGGAGAGAAACAAGTCCAAAAGAGGTGTGACTTCCTCAGGTGGAAGGAAACAAAGGGTTCCTTTCCAAAGCAAACAAGTGCTGATAAGCATGATTTGGCATCCTCTCTTCCTTTCTGGAGCAGCAAGGACCAATCAAAGGAGCTACATATGCATCAGCAGCACCCATATCCGACAACCTTGGAGGAGGGCCATTTACAGCAAACCCCCATCCAGTTCTTCTGGGGTGTCCAAACTCCACATAGTGAGTCCTCCTTCTGCTCCTGATGCCTCAGATAACATTTCGAATGCCTCCCCAGAGCAGGAATGCCCAGTAGTTTCCCATCCACTTCCTCCATCCTTGCCTGAGAACCCACCTCAACTCCTGCCTCAAACCCAGCCCCTACCCATCCCATATGTCCAGCCCCAAGCCCACCTTCAATCCCTACTCCTCATCCTGCCATCTGGTCCTCTACCCGACATCAAGATCTCTGGAGTATATTTTCACAGACCTCAGAATGAATCTGAGAGTCTCATGTCAACTGAAATGCAACATCTGGAATGGAACGTGTTGCACAAGGTGCAGGAACGTGTGTGGGGTTTACCCACTATTGTCCAAAGATCCCAAGAGGATTATTGTCCTTCAGCTCCTAATCATTCTCCCAAACCCTGGGTCTCCCAAGCCCATGCTGCTATCTTTATCCCGCATGCACAGTTTCCTCTCAGTGACGAGATTCAGAACAAACGAGAGTCATCTTCAATAGAGGCTCATCCAACACCGGTGGGGCCTGCCCTTCAGGATCTATGACTCTCTCGCACTGATGAGCGGTCCAAGTACTCTTCCACAGCTACCTAAGTCTCAGTAGTATCGTGGACGTGCAGGGAACTCTAATAAGAGTGAGATCAAATTGATTATCACTAAAAGTGTGTACATGGAGGACCCAGAAATGCTTCAGCTAGAGTACAGTGACCTGGCAAAGTGCAAAGATGACCTGGAGAAGGATAAAAATGATTCATAGAAAGACAAAAATCTGAAGAAGGAAAATGATGACCTGAAGAAGGATCAAGGATACAACCCGGAGAATGGCCCAAAAGATTATCTATTGAGTGACCCAGTTAGCTCTTCAGATAATGAAACGGGGTTGGATTCTGAGAAGGAACTTAGGGGCCCATCAGTGAACAACTGCATGGTGTCTGTGGAGACTATGGGTCAGAGACAACTGAAAATGCCCCGAAGATACATTTACGCAGAAAGTCTAAGGAAATCAATGAGGGTCAGTTGCCTGGGACTGTGCATAATTCATGGCATACTATGAAGCAGACATCACTTCTTTCTGAGAAATCCCAGACTTAAATAAAAAAGAGTTTGCCACCATCAGAGGTTGAGGACTACTCCCTGAATACCTTCTAAGAGTTTCCCTTTGTTGAACCTAGTGCAGAACAGAAGCTAAAAACTATATTAAAAGATTTCATAAGAGGGTGACTTGGGGCCTTCCCCCTAGGGTCCTTGAATCCATTATCTCTTTAAATTGAGAGTCCACATCCCATTCTAGCCTTTCCTCCTCAACCAATGTGATTTCTGCGGCAAACTGTGAACCTGGGAGCTTCAACTCCCTTGATGGAAGCTTGAAATCTCTCTATGGAGACAAAGCAGGAACAGCAAATTCAGCCCCCATTCCGGATTGTCCTCTCCCTGCCACCTTAACTCTGGGCAAGGAATAACAGAGAATTCTGAGGAAATCATCCTCTAATACGAACCATCAGTTTACAGAGGATGCTCCAAAAACTAAGAATGGCTGCCAGACTCTTAAATCTGTCACACATGACACCATAGGCAACAGACAGCCCCCAAGGCTGCCTTCAAGGCAAGGTGCATTCAGATGTGAGCCAAAGGATAGGAGTTCAAATTCCGGTGGTAGAAGAGGAGAGCAACAAAGCATAGAGATGAAGAATCCAGAACCTACTGTTGTGCTCACAGAGTCCAGGGAGATATTCAGGACGAAGGAATTTCATACACATCACAACCTAGGATCTTCACAGTCACCAAGACAGTTAGCTCCCAAATTATACAGGGAAATGAGCATCAAGTCAAAATCACCATCCCACCAAACATACCAATTCCGCAAGATCCTAAATCATTGAATCTCAAAAAACAAGTCTCGTATGAGTTAAGGCTTACGCTGGAGGGCAGGGAGCATGACCAGGCACAAGCCCAATACACAGGCCTGGCCCCTGCCTCAGATCATTTGACTTAAAAGCTTCACTGACTCATGCCCACGGTGTCTCATGCGGGGACACGAGAGCTTCCCAGGTGCTGTGTGTCCATCCAGAGGACATAGGAATTACTATGCAGAACATCAGGAGCCCTGGGTCCCTAAGAATGTCTTAAGGAACAACAGCAGGAGCCCTGGGTCCCTAAGCATGTCTTAAGGAAGTGCCAGAATAAGAACACCCCCACCGGCTGCCATGACCATGAGGCCTCCGGGTTCCAAGGCACAAGAGCATGGTGGAGGGGATGCAGGACTGGGAACATCCCAACCGAGAACAGACAGTTTCCCTACTGAAGATGTGGTATTGAAGAAGAGGTTCCCTACTCAGGGTGCGGTATTGAGGGTAAATCTGGGAAGAGAGCCTTCCCAGACCCTATCACAGAAGGGTCAGCTGCTTCCTGAAAGCCTTTCATGGAAGGGTCAGCCTCCTCCTGAAAGCCTTTTCAGTAAAAAAATGAAGTATTTTTTGCAATGGCTTACTCCTGGGATAAAATGCAAAAGGCAGGAAAACTCCAAGGAGAAGCCCAGTCGCCTATCATCTGTGGAAAGCAGAGGCCTGCTTAAAGGTAGAGTTGCCTTTATTGGGATGCCCGAAGCTCAGAAAATCATGACAGCTGTTGGGAAGTTCCAAGAGGAGAGAATGGGGCGTAGGCATGCAATAGGTAGCACGTGCCCTGAGCAGCCCATTCCCTCCCCAACAAAGTTTGGGAAAACTCAGCAGAAAGCACAAGTGCAGGCCCAGGCACAGCCTGTCCCAGGGTTTCCTTTCCCACCTGTAAGGAGACAAATACCAGGTCCTGCCAGCAAGAAGCTGTTTTTCCTGGCCAAGGCCTTACTGGAAGTAACAGACAGCTCGGAAACAAGAGCAGACAGCCCCAGAAAGTTGTGGCATTTAAGGACCAGATACCGAATCAGAAGTATCGCCTCTCCATGCCCTCAGGGAGCCTGCGCCCCACCCAAAGACCACCTGGGGGCATCAAGCTGCCCAGTGGCCTCCAGGCACTCTCACCACTCCTAAAGGCACTATGTGCAGAGATGTGTGTCTACTATTTAGACAAAAAACCTCTCCAGAATTTCCAGTGAGAGGGTTTTGGGGGGCATTTCCTACCCCAAAACAATCCCTTGTGAAAAATAAATATTTCTCTAATAAAGTGATATCTGTTCTGTGTACTGTCTTGGGAGCATGGGTTTTGGGGAACTCAATTCAGCTGTTACTGATTGCTTCCTTCTGCTTCTAAAAGGTGACCAATCTCCTGGACCTCTTGGGAAATATGTATCATGTGCCCCCAAAAGTCCCCAAAAGCCCATTCCCTCTCTGATGAAGTTTGAGGAGATGGGCTCTCCTGTCCCATGGCTTAGACTTACTGAAAATGTATAGTTGCTCACACCTCTCCCCTCACTGAATGTTTTACACCCTTTACAGCAAGTCTTCTATATCTGAGAAGGATCAAAGACAGGTATAGTTTTCAGAAAATAAAGATTAAGCCTCTCTCCTCCTTCCTCAGTCCAGGCACCAACACTTTGAGGCAGACTGGAATCTGGCACAGCCTACTGATGCCTTATACCAAAAAGGCATGGCTCTGTTCCTTGAGTATGCAAGCAATACCTGCAGGCTGTCAGGCATGGCATCCCCTTTGGGGGAAGGTGATCTTGGTGCCTGCCTTCCATCCACACTCGATGACAATATATAAGATACGGCCTTTACTATGGCTAGGATGGCGGTTTGCCACCTTCAATATTCACAGCCTTAGTGGAGCCATGGTAGCTATTCCCCAGAAGACGTGCAACTTATGAACCAGAGTTGAGTTCTAGACTGTACCAGGATACAGATGTTTGGGGGCTTATCATGGAACTCCATGGAATGCTTTTTTTTTTTTTTTTTTTTTTTTTTTTTTTGAGGCAGGAAAGCCAAGACAGCACACATCCCCACACTTCCAACAGGGCTCTGGAGGGAAGGCAACCCCACCTCAGACTGGGACTCAAAATGGGGTGAGTGTGCTAGAGAACACCTGAGGTAGTCTTCTGGACAGTCTCAGGGCCAAAACACAAAACCAGATGTCCATGACCTCTCTCACTACCATACTTGTAGCTTCTTGTCCAGGTTATCATTGACCCTACACTATTTGAATGTTGGGGTCACAGAAAGAATGCAGATTTGACACTGTGGAGGCCCTGAGGGGGACTATAGGTGGGATGGGGCCCTGGGCAGGGAACCTGAAGAGGTGAGGAGGGGGTACAGGAGGCTCTAACAGCTATGTGGACAGACCAGCCAGTAACCCAGCCTGCCGGTTCCTACATAATCTCAATTTAGAGTCCATTATGGCCAATCCAGTGCCACCCTGTAGAGCTTATTACCAGGAATACTTCTGGCATCAGAATCCTATAGTCTGACATTCTGTCCTTCTGCCTCATGCCCCTGTCCTTCCAGCTTATATGTCCCTATTAGATTTTCTACTCCACATCATCCACTTTCCACTTCTTGCCTATCCAACAAGGCCTTGTTCTTCCTTTCCTCGCTCTCCAAGGTAGAACTGATAGCTTGTCGGGTAACCAACATTTAAAACGCACCAGTGCAGCATAGGATACAGAGTCCATGGTACTGTAACAGCGTTATCTGGTGACATGTGGTAGCTGCAGTTGTGGTGAGCACAGCACAGCATAGAGTTGCATACCTGACACTAATGTGATACTGCATCAGCCATTCTTCAATTAAAAACAAAAGAAAACAGGATCCAGTACAAGTGGACAACATTATTTAATCCCCTTCAGTCCTTCCTGTCTGGCAAAATCTTGTGTGTCTGCCTTTTTTAGAAATGCTTTTCTGTATGTAACTGATTATTGTTGGATTAAATCTCCCACGTCAAAACTGAGTCTACTCACAACTGAGTCTACTGATGCCACATGAAATTCAGCTTCAGCACTCTCTGGAAATCATTAACTCCACAAATACTTATCCAAGACTTACTAACTTGAACAAAATAAATAGAGTTAGATCACTGTTTCCTTAGTACATTCTCTCCTCAGTGTTCTCAGATCTAATTTTATTTTATTTTATTTTTAATTTCATTTGAGAAAGAGCAGGAGCACAATCAGGTACTGGCAGAGGTAGAGGGAGAAGCAGGCTTTCTGCCAAGCAAGGAGTAGGATTCAATCCCAGGACACCAGGGTCATCACCTGAACCAAAGGCAGATTCTTAACTGACTGAGACACCTAGGTATAGCCCTCAGATCTATTTCAAATTTCCTTTACTTTCCTCAAGCTTAGGCCATCTTCACTTGTCCAGCAGATGTGCTGGACCACAGCTCACAGAGGAACAAGAAAGCAGTGATAGAGCTTCTCACAAAACAAAACAAAATCCTTCTGCAAAAATCTCCCCATTCTTCATTTTCCTCTTCCTTCCTATTATATGGAAAGAGGTTTCCTTCCCAATCTTAAAGGAAATATACTTTCTGACTGTCTTTATTGAGAGAGCTAACTTCTAGTCTTGATGGACTGATTCGCCCTTGCCAGGTCTCCTTCTGACCCCTCCTCCCTGTCCTTATGAGGCACCCAACATCTTTTTTTTTAATGGTTTTTACTACAGAAACGTTTAACCTTGTCCAAGGACACACAGACAATATAACTTCCCACATATCCACCACCCAACTTGCTCTACTATCATTGGGCAGGTGTGATACACTGTGATTAAAATGCAAAAGCCCCTTTAAAACACCTTGCCATCCATCTCTGAGACATATGCTATGTGTCCACGTCAAAGCTCTCACAATTCTTTGATGTTTATCACCTGTGGAACACACTTATTCACAACAGGTATACATAGCATTGGTGACAAAAAGGCACTGGGCTTTAGAGGCTTTGGCAACCAGTTCTCCTCTGCCTTATAGTCAACCCTGAGGAGCCATTTGAGTGAATTCCTCAACCCCACACAAGAAGTAATCTTACGGAGCAAATTCAGGGCTGAATTTCACTGTCCCTTAATCACTCAGTAACTGTAATATGCAAAAAGTAGTATAGAAGAACATTGTATTTGTTGTCAAAGACTTGACACTGTGTTTTCAAATATTTAAAGAAAAATTTGTCTTGTTACATTTCAAATAAACTACGGTGTTTCACCTTAAATGAAGTAGATCAAACACTCCCCTCTCTCCTAAATGGCATTAAAAGTAAAAAATCAGATGAAAACTGCTCAATATCATTAACCAATCAGAAAAATGCAAATCGAAATGACTATTTGCCAAAATTTCACACCCACAAGAATGGCTAAAATAAAAATAATACAAATGTTGGTGGGAATGTGGAGAAATTAGAATTCCCCACACAATGTTGGTGAGAATGAAAAATAGTACAGGTATTCTAGAAAACAGTATGGCAGTTACTCAATATGTTAGACATAGGGTTAACATAGGACCCAACTGCTCTACTTCTTGGTATATACTCATGAGGAATGAAAACATGGGTCTACACAAAAGCTTGTAAACAAATGTTCATAGCTACCTTATTGAAAGGTCAAAAGATGGAAACAATTCAAACATCTGTCAACTGAGAAGTGGGTAAATAAAATATAACATATCCCTATGATATAATGTTTTTTTCAAATAAAAAAGACCAATCCATGCCACAACAGGGATGAACCTTGAAAACACATTAAATGAAAGAAGCCAGTCCCTAATGGATACGAATGACTTCATTCAAATGAAATGTCCAGAATAGGAAAATCTAGAAGCAGAAAGTAGTACATCTTAGAGCTGGAGGGAGGAGGGGAGAGGAGAATAATAGCAAAAGGTTGCAGATTTGTTTCTCTTAAGTCATGACAATGTTTTAAAATTAACTGTGGTGATGCATATACTGAAAATCAAGTAATTATACATGTTAAATAAGTGAATTTTATGGTATGTGAGCTGTACTTCAATAAAGCTGTTAAAACAAAGAACTTAAAAATAAATGCTTAAAGAGGACAAGAAGGGGAGCATAAAGGCCAAAGGTGGTCAACACATTTTTGGAAGATGGAAATCTGGTGGAGGACTGGTAACTGACTAGCAGAGCAAACAAAGTACTTGCAAATCAATTCACACTGCAAAACCCAGGAGAGGAGCAACCTGGTGGCACTAGAGAAAAAGGAAATTAGGTGTTCCATGTTAGTAAACAATGTTGATGTTGAACTTTTGTTCTTTATTGTTTGTTTATAATTGCATATAATTTCATATTGCATATAATTTCTAAAATCTTTTTTTTTGAGTGGGGGTGCTCTTTGCCAATGCATATAATTTTTTATATTGCATATAATTTCTAAAATCTTTTTTTTGTGAGTGGGGGTGCTCTTTGCCAATGTTGTAAAACCTTGTTGAAATATTAGCATGTTTCAAATGTGCAGAAATGATCCTACATTTCTTGCATTGGACAGAACCTGAGACAACTTTTAAAGTTGGCATTGCACACGTCTGGGGTTGGGGTATGGTGGAGGCAGTAGCTTCTGGAATCAAAGCCAGAAATCTCAAAGGTTGGGTTAAATTCACTTTAAAAATGCATTTGAAAATAAAGTTGTGGAAAAGTTGCATAGATGGAAAAGCCATAGATGGTAAAGCCATATACCCTTTATCCAAACTGACCTATTAAGACTTTGACCTGTTTACAATCTCTCTCTCCTTTTCTCCTTCCCCTTCTCTACATATAGGAAGACACATATATGCATATGAAAATTATGCATACATTCTTGAATATTTGAGAATACATGTCATGCATCACACACTTTCTCCCTGAATATTTCATAGTGTATTTCTTATGAAAAAGAATATTCTCTGATAGCACAGTTATCTCCTTTGGTAAATTTCACATTGATGTAAAACTTCTAACTATTCTCCCACTCAAATTCCATTTTTATCAATTTATCAAGTAATGTCCTCTGAATGTGTGCACGTGTATGTGTGTGTGTGTGTGTATGTGTGTGTGTGTGTGTGTGTGTGTGTGTGTGTAAACCTCCTTACAGGATTTAGTCTAGAATCACATACTCCATCTAGTTGCTGTATATCTTTAGTTTCCTTTAATCGGGATCAGTTTCTCAGCCTCTTTTAGAACAAGGCCAGGTTTGAAAAATCAATTCGATGTGCCATATTTATAACCCCTACTCACATGGAAATTATTTGGGGTGGAGCTTATCTTGCTCATATTTAAAGGTTGTTTTTATAGTTGTGAGTCCTAGGGGCGGGCTTAAAAACAATTCCAGAAATTCAAAGATAGGTGGAGGGATTTTTCTTAAGAGACATACGTCCTGCAATCAAGGGAGGGTATGTGAAGTGGGGCGGGCTAGAAGTGTACTTCCCTTTGGGAGGGACAGTGGTGAAGCTTTGGATGCTGGTTAAGAGAGGAAAAGAAGGCTGTCATTACTGGCAAATTCTCCTCATATGGGAGGGAAAGGATTGGGTGTCCAGGGCCAAGACCAATTCATCAGCAAGGGAATGTAGGCAAGTCAAGTAAGGAAATGATACAGGGCTTAATTTCAACAGTTTATAATCTAAATAATGAAGCCATAAAGGTTCTGACTATTAAATGACTAGGTAACATGGGGAGAAGAAATAAATACATATAACCACCAACAAAAATGACATTATCATTTCACATTGGTAGAGATCACAATAAGGTATTTTGGTGAAAAGGTAGAAGCTATGTGGGAAAAACAATTTTCATGGAAGAAATAAATACAGGTGTCATTCAAAAATCCAAAAGGTATTTCTAGGTATAGTTACAGTTGTGCTCACTAGACATTATGCTAGAGGAGCCCACTTCCTAAATCAAGCTGAGTTTGGTCTTCTGTGATGCAGCACACTTGCTCTATAAAATAAAGGAATCTTTAAAAATGTTGGGGGGGAAGAGGGACCTGACAGAGAGGGAAGAGGGAGCAGCAGGGAAAGACACTATACATGTGGAAGAAAACCTGTAGGGCGTGAATAGCCTAAGAAGGTTTTGGGGAAATAAAAGAATCACTAAAAGTTTTTAAGTTGTTTTCCTTAGTTCCATGGATATGTCATGCCCTTGTCTCCCTCTTTGTCATGCTTTCTGTTCCTTGGTACAGACTATTCTGCTTTCTTGTGCTTTTTAGTGAACTTTTGAATACTTTTTGGTATTCAATACTTGTGGATACTTTTGAGGAGCTATGGGGGTGGGGCTGCTGCTGAGTCTATTTCTGGCTTCATACAGGGAAAAATGCATGAGGGAAAGCTCAGCTGAAGGCAGAGTACATCCTGAGGGTGTAAATTCTGGGGTAGAGCAAACCTTCAGAGACAAATTAAGGTCCAAAGTGAGATCACCAAGCAGTGAGAAGGGTCTCAGGTAATATCAGGATAACAGGGGACCAAGAACATTTCACTAAGGTAAATATATGATATGTGACTAGGTGAAGCAGGAAGGTAGGCTGGAGGCATCTAACAGGCCAGGAAGGATGGACACATCTGCTGGGCTGGATAGTGGGAGAAGGGTTGCATGTGAGTTTCTCTCTCCTGTGCTGTCCCCTCCCCAGCACTCAGGAACATTTGGTATCTGTACTAAAGTCCTGTGATGTGGGCCTGGAATTCTAGTTTAGCACATGGATTCTCCATGTCCAGCTGCCTAAGGCAGGAGTGCACTTGCAATGATGTGAATCATCTATGTCTGAGAAGCCTTACTGCACCATGGCTGAACTCCAATTACACTTGTGAAGTCTTCCCATTCTCACAGGGCAGGTCTGTTGCGGATGAACTCCCTGTTTTTATTTCTCTAAGTTTTTATTTCTCTTTTACTTTTGCAGGATAGTATCACTAGATATAAAATTTTGGATTGGTGGTTTTTTCTTCCAACACTAAACATTTAACTCCAATCTCTTGCTTTCACGGCTTATGATAATAGGTCATAATTCTTATGTTTTTTCCCTCTAGAGGTAGGTTTTTTTATTTACCTCTGGATTATTTCAAAATTTTATCTTTTGTTTTCATACAGTTTGAATATGATACATCCAGGTAAAGACTTTCTAAATATTTCCCTGCTTGGTGTACTCTGAACTTCTACAATGTATCGCTAACCTGTTATTAAGCTTGGAAACTCCTTGGCTATTATTACTTCAAACATTTTTTCTGTTCTTTCTTCTTCTGGTATTCCAATTACATATCATTATAAAGTTCTTGGATATTCTAGATTTTAGCATTAAGAAAATTCTTTTCCTCTTTGTATTTAAGTTTGGAAAGTTTCTACTGATATTTATGCAGACTCACATATTCTTTCCTTGACTTTATGCAACCTACAGAGGAGTTAGTCAAAGGCATTCTTCATTCGTCATACTGCTTTTGTTTTCTAACATTTCCTTTTGATTCTTTCATAGAAGTTCCCTCTCCCAGCTTACATGCATCATCTGCTTTCATATACTGTCTACCTTTTCAAGTAGAGCCCTTAACAGAATAATCATGGTTATTTTAGCTTCTACGTATGAGAATTCTGAAATATGTCATATCTGAATGTACATCTGATGCTTGATTTGTCTTCTCAGTTTGCTTTTCCCTTCCTTTTAGCATGGCTTTTAATTTTTCTTTGAAAGCCAAACATGATGTATTGGGTAATGGGAACTGAAATAAAGAGACCTTTAATGTGAAGTCTTATGTTAATCTGGTTAGGTGTTGGTATGTCTTTAATATTTAGTGTAACTATACATATCAGAGGCTACAGTTTCCTCTAATGTCCTTGTTTTTGTCTCCCCTAGGGTCTTTAGGTTTCCCTAAATCTCCCTAAATAAAACCTATACCTTGCAGCTCTTTTTTAGCTATGATCCTGTTCCTACAACAGAGCTGTCAATACTGTACAGTAAGGTGTCAGGGGAGGGGAGATGATTAATCATTCGTCTTTTAATGGCCTTATGTTCCTGGATTGTGATGTTCACTAGTATTTCAGAAATTTTTGTTTTGTTTTCTTCCACTCTATACATGAGAGAGGAAAGCTAGAGGGGGCTGCTGTAGTGGGGTAATTTACCTTCTCCCATGGGGCATAAAGCTCTGGTAGGCTTTTCCCCGCTGAGCAGACTTCTGTTATGGAAAACACTCTGGGAATATTTCACAATGTTTTCAAAATGGGTTACCTTTTTCCTTTCTCTCTAACACTACACTCCCCTGCCAGAAACAAGAGCATTTTTTTTTTTTTTTTTGGTAGTTCATTACTATGAGGACCAGGTTGGGTTCCTGGTTATATAATCCATAAATAAATAGGAGGCCCCCATTAGATTGTGATCCCAGGAGTTTCTCACTCTCATGCTAACCCATATTCATCCTCCAGCTATTTTTCAAAGTGTCTATTTAAGTGTTCCTACCAGGAGAGCTGTGTTGAGCCTCCAGTGCCTTCTGTTTCAAGTAAGCGAATCTTAGGTATGATTTTCTGCACTGACACTCTCGTAAGATTTGAGGTAGTGGTTTGCCACTATGGTTCCAAGAAATGTCATTGTTTTTAGTCCATTCAGCATTTTCCTTCTTTCACAGACTGAAGTGATGACTCCCAGGCTTTTAGATCTGGAGCTAGAAGTTGCCCTTCAGAGAATGACTCTTTATTTTCCTGTCCCTCCTCCCATATTTCTCAATGAGTTTGGAAGGGTCAGAGAAACACCAAAAATGGGAAGTCAAAGGAAATAATAGACATTAACTCCTCTAGGAAAAGAGATCTGACAGGGCGAAGGATTAAGGAAGCCCTAAGGATTCTACTTGAAACTCATAGTCTATTTGGCTATGGTGGTGGGTCTTGGGTAAAATTCGAAACACGGGGATTCTGCAGTTCTGGATTGCGTTATTTGGAGAGTATGAGGTCTGTGTAAGAAAACAAGTTTTCCCAGGTCTTGATCATGAGTCACATTCCCATGTAAAGCATCACTCAATCAAGCCTGCCTTCAAGTTGGGCTGATCAGGAGAACAGTGATGAGCCTCTGAGAAGAGACTGGGGTCTGAGCTATATCCTAAGATACAGGGTCTATCCAAGAGAGCACAGATGTGACTCTCAGGCTTTAGTTTATGTCTTCACTGAACAAAGAACTTCTGACTGAAAATATCAAGTGTGGACCTCCCAGACAAAATCCTCCTTTGTTTTTCAAAGTAAATACTGAAAATATTTAATCACATTAAAAGTTGAGAAAAGCAAAGAAAACAAAGTTCTATAAATTAAATTCCTGGCATTCTTGGATAAAGAATGTCTCCATTTCTGAGAGAAAAGTGAGAGATGAGTCCCCACCACTCATTCTTTTCCTTTTGCTCTAGCATCAGGACAGAGCCAAGAGGAGTAAAGGTGGGATGCTGAAAGGTAAGGTTCTGCCTATTCCACCTGAGCTCTCCAAGGCTGACCCTTCCTCTCCTTTCCATGAGGGCTCAGGTCCATAACCTCTGAGGATGCTAGCTGCCAGATACAGTCCCTCTCAGAATACAGAGGCCTCAGAGGAAAGGCTCATGGAAACACAGTCAGAGTGCAAAATCCTTCTCAGATTCCCTGCTCTGACCATGACTGAGCATGAAGCACTGATGGATCTGGGCAATGGGTGCTGTAAAATAGGAGGCCATGTTAGACATTAAGATTCAGAACTTCTGAAGTTCTGAGACTTTCTGAAAGATCTGTGACTTCATGGATACTCAACTTCCTCCCTGAGGTAACCACTGACCCATGTTCCACATAAGGTGGTTTTCAGTATAGCATGGGATAGATAATACATACAAAAGCCCATTGTGAATGATCAAATAATGTAAGTCTTATTATCATTGATCATGTGAACTTGTATACTAATTCTTGGAGCTCTCCAAGTCCAATCTACCAAGGATATTTTTAAAGGACACTCTATTCAGCCTCTTATAAGATCTCTTGCTTCTATCTTCATCATTCTCCTGGTTTCCAAGGGTAGAGAACTTGTCAGAAGGAGGGGAGGCAAGAAAGGTGTATTCTCTTCTGTAAAGGTGAGTAAACATTACCTTCTTTCCTGTACCCCTCTTTTAAGCAGAGTCTATGTATTTCTAGGGCCTCAGGGAAGCCTGGAATTGAGGTGAGATGGAAAATTTTCAGAGTTAGAATTTGAAAGTCTTGGGGATGTTGGTGGGTGGGGGGCAACCTTTGCCAGACCAGCCAGGGTCACATATGTTTGTTCAGTTTTGTACCTACTGTCTCCCACAGCCCCATGGGCCGGTGTCATGATACCATCCACTTTTATCAACTGTTATGTCCAGACCCCTACTGTGGGGTGTGTAACAGCACAACTGCGGAGGTGAATTGGCTGCTGTTCCCAGAGGCTCTGGAAGATGCTACTCCTTCTCTGATACCCTTGGTTTTACAGCTCCTATGACTCACTCATCATTTACTTCATCTCCTAACTTCTCTACAATTGCTCTAGGAGACCTAATACCAGCCTCTTTGTCTGAGCCTTTCCCCCAAACCCCATCCATCTTCTTCCCTAACCCAATGATCCCTTTAGCTGTCTTTTCTTACTCTCTCCCCTGGGCACTCTCTGTCACTAGAGCCAAAAGCTTAGGATTCTTTATTCCCAGGGAACCTTTCCATACCTCTACCCCTTCGCCTTCTTTCCTACCAGACAACCAGAGGCCACTTTACCTCTGAATACCATCTCTGCTCTTGACCCCACCATTTCACAGGGTATCAACCTCTTACCAAATCTCTTAGACAAGAAATCCCACTGATTCATTTGCTTGTCATCATGCACCACCAATGCCGTCTGTTTCACCACTGTCAGACTGCTCTTTAACTGTGATTCAATCTAAATCAATTTTCATCTCATTGAAACCTGGTCCTGAGAAGTCATCTCCAGATAGCCCTGGTGGGTTGTCTACTTATGTCCTCACAATCAGAGGTAGTGACTGTTCAAACCCATCAGGTTCAGAATTCTCCTATTGACAGGCCCATGCCAAGAACACGTTCTTTTCCTCCCCACGTTATCATACTCCGATTTTCAGCAAGAGCAGGTTTACCTCCATCAATCAGAAACCAATCTCTGGAGAGACTCTGCTACTGAGTACAAGGAGGCCAGTGGAATTTCTTTCCCTGGCCTAACTCTCAGGCCCTCTTGGAGAGAAAAATGAAGAAGAGAATGGATTTCCAGATTTTAGAGAAGAAAGTAAAAGAGGAAGGGCCATTTTCCAAACAAATGTGGTCAGAGTACCAGTGGACATCTTTAGGGAATTTGTTGCATCTGATTGATATACAGGTCACCACAGCCCCCCAAACTGGCTGGAATATTGAAGGCAAACCAGAGCAGCTCTCTGTATATCAATAGGTCCTCCATGTCAAGGCTTTAGCAGAAAACTTGCATCAGAAATATAGCCAGATCTTCCAGGGTCTTCCTTCTTTGCACAATGAGTCCTTAGTATCCACTCTCTTGTTTTCTAGTAGTACTTCCCCACTAGAGTCTCACTTTTCTTATTCAATGGAATTGATAATACCTCTGCCATCAAAATGCAAGCATCTCCACCACTTCCTCATCCAAAACCATTTCCTCTTCCCATTGTACACCCCAATCCTTGCCTCAAACCGTATTCCCATCCCAGCCCCTATCTTTCGCTCAGGTGGAACACCCATCCCCATTTTCAATCCTGTCTCCCGATCATACCACCTTCTTCATCCCAGATTAGGGACTGTGGAGTATCTTTCCATAGATCCAGGAATGAATCAGACTCTCCTATCTTGACTGAAAATCAACACCTGGGATAGCAAGTATTACAGAAGCAAGAGGAAAGTTTGTGCGCTTTAGTCCCTGTGTTCCAGAAACCTAAAAAAACCCATTGGTCCTTGAGCTTCCAAACTTTCCTTGGTTTGTCAGCCATCCCATGCCTATATACCAGTCTCCATGCTTCCTGGCCACTTTCCTATCATCTCTGAACCCCAGGAGACACTGGAATTACATAGCCCAAGGACGGCAATCCCATGCTGGTACCTCCATGAATGTGGAAATCTAGACTCCCTAGCAGTGATGGAGCTTCAGCGTAAATCATCAAAAGTCTCTCAGGAAAAAGGCAGACAAGTTCACTCATAATTCTCTGAGTTTCAGATGTACCCACAAGGCAAGCTGGAGCTGGACATGAATGCATGCATGATAATGTGAGTTCCAGTAAAAGAGTAGAAATGGAATAGGACAGAGTGATGGTGGAGAAGAATTTAAAACATTCTGCCATGTCCAACCTGCCCAGGGATATATTTGACACCAAGGAGCTCTGTACTCTTCAACTCCAATCTTGGGACACCTTGACAACCAGTGAGTTGGGAAGCTCCAAAATAATAAATGTCAACACGAGTAAGGTAGAAACTGGCCTGACCATGGAACACCCCTCACTAAAAATACTGGTTTCCCAAGATTCTTAACTATCACACCTGAAAAGACAGATCCTGAGTGAGTGTAAGTTTAAACTGGAGAGTGAGGAGCATAACCAGGCTCAAGGATGTCCCACTGACATGCCCCTTCCTTCAGACAGCTTGACTTCCAAGCCTTCCCTGACTCAGTCCCAGAGTATGTGCAGCAGGGACATGAAAGCATCCCAGGTGCTGCACGTCCAACTGAAGAACAGCACAATGAGCACAGAACAGCAGGAGGAGTCCTTGGACTCAAAGCGGGCCTTCTGTAAGGGCCAGTCTACGAATTTCTCACAAAGTAAAAGTGCAAAGAAAGTGAGACCTCAGGATCCCAAAGCAAGAAAATGAAGAAGTGAGGACTCAGGAGTAGGGACATCTGCAGGCAGAGAGGAGAGCTACCATGCTGAGGACATAACATTAGAGAGTGCTTCCCCAACTCTGTCACAGAACGAATAGTTTCCTCTTGAAAGTTACTTCAGAAAAAAAATGAGGCAATTTTCTCAGTGGATAAATTCCAAGAAAAAAACCACATGGCATCAAGAATGTCCCCCTCAAAAAGCCAAGTTCATGTCCACCTTACTGCAGCACCAAGACCCAGTTGAAAGCGTAGCTGCTTTGGGGAGTGATCAGCCTCCTGAAGCTCACAAGCTCACTTCCTTTGGGAATGTCCTAGAAGAGAAGCTGACACATATGTACGAATCTGAGGCCTCAGAGTTAAGCCAGCAGCAGGAGGAACTACAGGTCTGACAAGAGACCTCCCTCCAACTACTGGGCTCTCTCTGACCCACAACAAAAGAAACTGGCAAGTTTCACATCCAGCAGCCAAGAAGCTGCCTGTGCTAACCAGAACCGTCTTACAAGTGTCAGACACAACAGAGACAGGGTCAGACTACCCCAGAAAGCTGAAGCCTTCAAGGATCAACTATTAAGTCCGGTCAACCCCCTTCTTCTCTGC
Source organism: Mustela lutreola (assembly GCF_030435805.1). NCBI lineage: Eukaryota > Metazoa > Chordata > Mammalia > Carnivora > Mustelidae > Mustela > Mustela lutreola. The sequence goes on along the minus strand of NC_081301.1, from coordinate 79,244,775 downwards.
CCTCTGGGGAGTATGTGCCTCATCCAAGCCTCACCTGAGTGCATCAAGTATGCCAGGTCCTTTGGACCACCAGGGGTGACCCTGACGAAAGTATTGTGTTTAGTGATTTGACTCTTCTACTCAGGCAGAAAATGCTTCTCCAGCACTTCCAGGGAGAAAAATTTCTGTAAGGAAATCATTCAGTCCTTATTGAGAAAGCTTCACAATTTTCATGACAATATATCCTCTGATGAGAACAACCTTCAGCACAACCAAGAATATTAATCCTCCTCAATAAACGTTTCTTCTAATGAAGAGTTTCTTCTGTGTGCTGCACTGGGACTGGGGCTGGGGCTTGTGCTCAGCGAAAGGAAGCAGTGCATTCGACTCTTAGTAGTTAACACTTTTGGGTTCTACAAGGGCACCAGTCCCTTGTAGAAAGCCTGACAGTGGCCTTCTCAGTTTTATCCTGGGGTCCTTTATTTGGTTCTGCTCTGATGTCCTGTATTTAAAACGTTTACATTTTTGGGGGCGCCTAGGTGGCTCAATGGGTTAAGCCTGTGTCTTCGGCTCAGGTTATGATCTCAGGGTCCTGGGATCGAGCCCCACATCGGCCCCTCTACTCAGCAGGGAGCCTGCTTCCCCCTCTCTCTCTATCTGCCTCTCTGCCTATTTGTGATCTCTGTCAAATAAATAAATAAAAATCTCTAAATGAAATATTTAGGGGTTTTCTTTTGTTTTTTTGTTTTTTTCCATAAAAAGTGTAATGTACTTACTCTGAAAACCTTCAGGCCTTTACAAATAGTGTAAAAACCAATCAAAGTCTAGAACTTGATTTAAACTCTCTTTCACCTGCTTCCAAAGTATTTATCGGGTAGGATACTATGTCAGCTAGGCCTTACTTCCTGGAGGCTACTCAGGCCCAATGATATCATTTCAACATATGAATATACGGGATAGTCTTTGATCATGAAAACAGTGCCCTCAGGGATGTTGCCAGGGACATTGTCCTTCTATATGGTGCCTGCCTTCCCAGACATGCAACATTTTACCCCAAGGTTATAGTAATTGAGGGATACTTTAATTATCTATTGCTGTTTAATGGATATTCCAAAATTTAGTGGGTGAAAAAATACATACTTATTATCTCATGGCTTTTGTGGGCCAGAAATTTGGGTGAGGCCTACCTGGATTCTCTGCTTCAAGGTTGCATTTAAGGTGTCAGCTGAGGCTACTACATTCTCATCTGGAGGCTTGACTGGGGAAGGACCAACTCCTATACTCAGTCACACAGTTGCTGGCAGGATGCAGTTCCTCAAATTCTGTTGGAATGAGATCCTCAATACCTTGCTGGCTCTTGGATGGGGCTCCTTATCAAGTGGGCTTCTCCAGCATGGCAGCTTACTTCATCAAAGCAAGGAGAGAGTTTGCAAACAAGATAGAAGTTACAATCTTTTGGAAACCAGTAATGGAAATGACATCCTATTACCTTTCCTTTATTCTATCACTCAGAGGCAAATCACTAAGTCCAGCCTATGCTTAAGGGGAGGTGTAATTACACAAGGGTGTGAACACCACAAGTGGGGATGATTGGAACCTTCTCAGAAGTCTTCCTAATGCAAGGGTTTCTTCTTGGACACCCTATTCAGTTTGCTGAAGCTAAAGTGGCCAAAGTTGCCAGGAGGATCTTTGTCCTCATTCATGTCCAAGTCATCAAGGTCAAAACTGCCTAATGGCTAAATGAAGTGGCACCTAGTAAGTAACCATCAAAGAGATTGGAGCATCCAAAGGAAGGAAGGAAAGGTGACATAGAGAAGTCGAGGTAGTTTGGGTTTATCCTGAATGGTTAAGTAAAATAAACCCTGAGAACCACCTGACTTGCCAGTATTCAAACTTGGGGGGCAGGCAGGGAAGCTGGTGTAATATGGCTCATCTGGCTCTACCACAGTCTCTCTCTTTTGCCCTAGCTCCCAGACCATAGGTGTGTAGAAGTAACTTTCAGATTCTGTAGACCTAGCTAACATTATAGTGGAAGGGAACCCTACAGGTTGCAAGGTTTAATTTCTGTTCTTGTTAATACATTTAATATAGCACATCCATCATTTCAAATTTAATTCTCATAACTTGAACATCAGAGAGAATGGGTCACTCAACTACTGGAAAAGGCAGTACTAAGGATCTTAGAGGACATGCTCCCATTTGGGGATATTTTTCACATACCTATGTCTTGAAGGCCCTGATGCCTGGGAACTCTGTCACACTCAGGCACCCCTGTTCTTTCTGTGATCCTGGGGATCCTCAGATCACACTGCCTCACCTGGGATTCTGCCTGCTTCAGCAGCAAGTCATCTTTAAGACAGGGACATCACTCACTAGAGCTGACTTCTAAACGTTCTGATTTTGTGTTTTGCTACTCTATCACTTGCCTGTAGCCAGCTGATGGAGGCTCCCTCCCCTCCATGGGATTCCCTCCTTTGCATCTCCTGCCTGGCAGAACATGGTCATTTTTCTATTTGTAGAGTTTCAGTATTCTTTTCTTTGATCTCCCCTTGATTTCGTAGGAGGGTCAGAATGATTTGATAGGTATCTAGCTGAATTCTTACAAGCAAACAAAACTAAATTCTCTTACTCCTTTGCCATCTTGGACTGCAATGTAAATGCCTATTTCTTAATCCCCTCTCATAGAAGGGCAATCTGAAGGACAGAGAAGGTAATATATATTTAGTGGCCTAGCATGAAAATGGGAACCAGGGATGGATAGCCCCCTTATAATGTGAGGAAGTATCTGGATGTAAATGACAATAAATATAACTTAAGTGACTTAAAAAAGAGAATCTGTTGATGTACGTACCTGAAAAAGTCTGGGAATAAGGTTGGACTAAGGTATGAGGGTTCATGCTGGGGCTCAATCGATGCCTTCAAGATTCACTTTCTATCCATTTCTTAGCATTCTGGACTGACTTTCTGTCAGATATTTTTTTTAAATTTTTTTTTCCTTTTGTCTTTCTTTTTTTGTTTTCTTTCTTTCTTTCTTTCTTTATTTATTTTTATTAACATAGAATGTATTATTAGCCTCAGGGGTACAGGTCTGTGAATCACCAGGCTTACACACTTTTCAGCACTCACCATAGCACATTCCCTCCCCAAAGTCCATAACCAACCACCCTCTCTCTCCCTACCTGCCTCCCCCCAGCAACTCTCATTTTGTTTTGTGAGATTAAGAGTCTCTTATGTTTTATCTCCTTACCCATCCCATCTTGTTTCATTTTATCCTTTCCTACTCCCCAAGCCCCACACATTGCCTCTCAAACTCCTCATATCAGGGAGATCATATGGTAATTGTCCTTCTCTGATTGACTTATTTCCTTCAGCACAATACCCTCTAGTTCCATCCACATCATTGCAAATGGCAAGATTTCATTTCTCTTGATGGCTGCATATTATTGCATTGTATGTATGTATATACACACACACACACACATACATGCGTACATCCACATACTTCTTCTTTATCCATTCATCTGTTGATAGACATCTAGGTTCTTTCCATAGTTTGACTATTTTGGACATTGCTGCTGTAAAAATTCAGGTGCAAGTGCCCCTTTGGATCACTACAATTGTATCTTTAGGGTAAATTCCTAGTATGATTCCTAGGTCATAGGGTAGCTCTATTTTCAACTTTTTGAGGAACTTCCATGCTGTTTTCCAGAGTGGTTGCACCAGCTTGCATTCCCACCAACAGTGTAGGAGGGTTTCCCTTCTCTGCATCCTTGCCAGCATCTGCCATTTCCTGACTTGTTAATCTGCCATTCTGACTGGTGTGAGGCGGTATCTCTTTGTGGTTTTGATTTGTATATCCCAGATGCTGAGTGATGAGGAGCACTTTTTCATATGTCTGTTGGCCATTTGGATGTCTTCTTTGTCGAATTGTCTGTTCATGTCTTCTGCCCAGTTCTTGATTGGATTCTTTGTTCTTTGGGTGTTGAGTGATTTTGGATACGAGACCTTTATCTGATATGTCATTTGTAAATATGAGAAGAGGATTTCTGAGTACATTCAAAAGTTCTAAAGAAGTCCTCTTTTTAATCTCCAGACTTTTTTAATCCCTTAGATTAAAAGTGGAAGGGGTAATCAGCTGAAGTTACTTTTAAAAAAAAAACTTTACTGAACTATAACAGACATAGAATAAATTACACATTTAAAGTGTACAATTTGGGGGCGCCTGGGTGGCTTAGTGGGTTGAAACCTCTACTTTCGGCACAGGTCATGATCCCAGGGACCTGGGATTGAGCCCCACATCGGGCTCTCAAATCAGCAGGGAGCCTGCTTTCCTTCCTCTCTCTCTGCCTGCCTCTCTGCCTACTTGTGATCTCTGTCTGTCAAATAAATTTAAAAAATTTTTTTTTAAATAAAGTGTACAATTCAAGTTCTGACATATATAAATATATGTATATACACACTCCCATGAGGTCATCACTATAGTCAACATAATGAACTTGTCTATCACACTGAAGTTTGCTCATACCCATTTGTAATCCTTCCCTTTCCCTCCTGGTCCTTCTATAAACCAATGATATGCTGTAACTATAGATTAGTTGATTTTCTAGATTTGTATATACATGGAATCATTCAGTATATACTGTTTTTTTACTGAAAGATATATATGCCATAACATTTATCATTTTGATCCTTTTGAGTGTATACTTCATTGGTATTAAGCACATTCACAAGTGTGTACTATCTTTTATATGACTTGTTTCATTAGAGTACTTTGAGATTCATTCATTTCAATGTTCAATAGTTCACTCCTTTTTATCACTTAACAGAACTGCATTGTATGACTTGTTTATTTATTCACTTATTAATGGGGATTTTGGTTGTTTCCAGTTTGAGGTTGTTATAAATAAAGCTTCTGTGAATATTCAAGTATAAGTCTTTGTAAAGGCAACTTTTCATTCTACTATGCAAGTACAAAGGAGTAAAATGGCTGGGGCACATTTTACTTTATAAGATACTGCCTGTTTTTCAAAGTCCGTATAACGTCTTATATCCCCACCAGTGGTGTGTGAGAGTTCTAATTCCTATACATCTTCACCACTGTCTGGTATGGTTAGATTTGCTTTTTCTAGTCTCTCAAATAGTTGTATAGTGGCATTTTATTGTGGCTAAATAATAATCCTTTCAGGTCCTGGTTTTAAGATTTGTTAGATGAGGGGTGCCTGGACGGCTCAGTGGGTTAAGCCTCAGCCATTGGCTCAGGTCCTGATGCCGGGATCATAGGATTGAGCCCCACATCAGGAATCCCTGCTCAGAGAGGGGCCTGCTTCTTCCTCTCCCTCTGCCTGCACCTTGTCCTGCTTGTGCACTCTCTCTCTCTCTGTCAAATAAATAAATAAAAATATTTTTTAAAAAAGATTTGTTAGGTGGAATCAGAATAATGGTCAGTCTAGTGCTAATTATTCCTCAGTGCTGAACTATACCCTTTGAGTGCTCTATACAAAGTCTCATATATCATGAGGTTTTCCAGAGAGGCTGGTGGAACGGGCACTATGCCCAGCCTCACAGAAAGGAAGGTAAAACTGATCCCTGTTATTCTATCTTGGCAGAAAGCTGAAGACTTCAACTGGCTTTTGACCATCTTCTTTAGTAGTTCAGGCCAAGTAGATTCACACCTCACTGTGGAAGGTGAGAATAAAAGGCATCTATTTTCTTGGGTGTTCAATCAAAATAGAACAGAAAACCTCATTTAACATGTTATTACATGTATAAAGGATCGTTCCCTGTGTGTTTTGTTTGGCTGAGTTTCCATAAATAATTTCATATGACCACAGCACAGGGTAATAGTTCTCTAGGTAATGATGATATGTCATGTGCATCCAGTTTATTCTGTCCCATAACTTCTCACATATACAATGACTCCAATATATTTGATAAATTTATTATTAAAACTTGGATAAAATGAGTGTGATTAAAAAGTAACTCTTGAATTGGGGTGAAATGCATGTTTCTAGATTCATTTAGGCCTGGGCTTAAATCCTGGCTCTTCACCTACTCTTGTTAAGCATTAGGAAACTAACTTAACTTCTCTGAACTGACAGGACACCAAGTTGCTTGCAAGTAAGGAAAAAGGTTCACAATTAGCTAGTTAAATATAATGACATAATGTAATGCACTGTTTTCCATAAAATGTGTATCATGTATTTCCATATAATGCATGTAATGATGCAAAGCAATTAAGGTACAACATAATTAATATATTAATGTGTCTATTAATATATTAATATATTTTTAAGAAGTATTATTACACAATGGAATAACTTCTTATCACAGAGACTAAGGCAATCCATGATCTCCTGAAACATGGACATTCTAGAACTGTAGAAACTTAGCAGTAAGTCTATATGAGAAACACCTCTCTAGCACTAAGGTTTATAGGTTTAAACATAAGGGTAATCCAAAGGTACTCCAGCAATTTGAACTCTTCTCTCTTTTAATGATGAGCAAATGAAAGATTATTCGATTAAAAAATATATTAGATAAGATTAAATGATTTGTCATTATTACTAAACTGTTTGTACTTGAGTAATCTGGAGAGTTCAATCCTGCAAACCATCTTGCCTTTTAACTTGACTATTAGATTTCCTTTGCTGACTTTCTCACCTGTAGAATGAGTGGTACAACACTCATTCTGAGTGTACCACTCAGACACGAGTGGTACAACATGTCGCTGTTATGGAAATTCAACACAATAATTCTTGTAGCGGCACCTGGGTGGCTCAGTTGTTAAGCATCTGGCTTCTGCTCAGGTCATGATCTCAGGATCCTAGGATGGAACCCCACACTGGGTTCCCTGCTCGGCAGGGTGTCCGCTTCTCCCTCTGTTCCTCCCTCACCTCTGCCTGCGTTACCCCTCTCCCTCCCTCACTGACCATGCTCTCTCTCTCAAATAAATAAAACCTTAAAAAAAAAAAAGATAATTCTTATAAAGTACTTAGCATGGTACCCAATAAATATAGGCTATAATTACTTTACATACACTGAGGCATTCACACAACAGTGCTCTAGATCAAGGTAAACTGAGAGCTTTAAAGTTCTCGCAGTGGGATCATCACAAGGTATAGACCAATTCAGTTGCTTCAAATAAATAACCACAGATTAAATAAAGTACCTTCAAAGGTTATATACCACATTGTTAACCTCTTAAAATTGTGGAGTGATATTTATCTGTTTCAAGTAAAAATGTATTCGGGAGCCATTATAAAAAATACTAGTATAATCTTGTTTATTTTACATACTAACTGAAGTCTGAGAAAACCATTGAGATGACCCAAAATTATCAAGAAATTTTATATTTTTTATATTCTGGATTCTTCAGATATGGTTGAAGTCATAATTTCCCAATCAGAATCTAAGTTTCTTGAGAATGTATTTGTTGCTTATTATCACTTATTACTTGTAGGTTAACAAATAAATAAACATGTGCCAAGATAACCAGATCCCAGATACCTTCTTCTTTGCTCCATCTTAAAATATGAGTTGTTAGTAGAAAGAAAAAATCCAAAAAACAAACAACAAAAAAACACTGATTACCTAATTATACACCTCTATATTTAAAATTGAATTTGAAGCAATAGGAATTACTATACCAGCAATTTGTTCTTTGGCACTTCAAACTGATTCCCATCCTTCTAGATTCATCTGGGTGAAATTAAAATTAACTATTTTGATCCTACTTCATTTATCCCTATCTTACCCCATCCTTTGATGGATTATCTATCCAAGAAGTTTTCCCTTTCCTTATGCACTCCAGCCTTTAGTGATCTCCCTCACTTTCAGAATCCTAAAACACGCATGCTCCGTTACACAGTAAAAAAGTCTCCAATATGTAGGTATTTTTCACATTTCAAAGTTGCTGCTCTGAGAGAGAAAAGCCCTAAATTAGGGCGAAGCCCTGGGTTCAAACCCTGGTCTCACTAAATAGAGGCTGAAGGGACTTGCTACTTGACATCTCTCTATCTCAACTTCCTTATAGGTAAAACGAGGATTATGTTTTAAAATTCTGTATCTTGCCATGGTGCCTGAAAATTGGTGTATTAATTGCTTCTTGATTTGACTGATTCAGTGAGTGACTGATAAAATTCCCACCAATAGTAATAATGTTTTACTATTTATTTATTTATTGTGGATGACCCCACAAAATTCCACAATACAAAATGGATGGCCTATAAAGTTTTCTTTATGTGGCTAGTGTGTTGACATATATCACATATATGTCCTGTTTCTTGTCCTGATGCCCATGGACTTCAGGAGAATAATGTATACCTGAGACGGTATGAAAAATTACATGTGTGTACTCACACATGGATCTGACAGAGAGGAGAAATCAACAATGTTGAGAACCATAGTTCTTCTCAGACAATACAAAACCAGAAGTGAGAGAGAGGAAGAGGGAAGGGGAATAACCAGTTCAAGGTTCCAAGGGAGTTGGTGAGGGGGGAGCAGGACTGTTGGTCAAAGAAACAGTGGGTTGGTTACTAATCTAGCTCTGGTTTAGTCCAGACCTAACTAATGAGTCCACGATCCCTCTCTAATTGGTCTAATCAGTCAACCTTGCCTTGTCCACAATGTCCCTACTCCCCACAACAGTGCCTAGAATAGGAATGCACCAATAAACTGCTAAGAATTTCTTTCAGTTTTCTTACCTTATAAAATGAAGCAGATTGAGTAAAATTATCTTTAAGCTTCCTGCCAATTAGAAAACTCTTTTACATTTGAAGCTAATTATTTTATATTGGAAGCTAATTATTTACATTTGAAGCTTTAATTATTTTATGGGAAACAAACAAACATGGAAACTGCTTTTCCCCATGGAGGGAGAATCAGAATTCAACCTCCTATTCCAGGCTCACACTTAACAAGCTTGCTTCTCACTGAAACTCATCTCCAGCAAGTCATTCCTCAGAAAGATGATTTTCATTATTCTGGTCATTATTCTTTAAAGTAAACTACTGACGACAACTTCAAATCCCTGCTTTCTCCTGGGGCTTCCGACAAGGGGCAAGTAATAGATAGTGCATTAACAAATCGGTATTAGTTGAAGAGTTACTCCTCTCACAGCCAGGTTTTTAACAGGCCTGGATTTAAATGGCATTGCTTTCAAGCACATTTCCTTCATCAGTATTTGAAATTTCAAAGAGCAATCTTTCTCAAGGATCTGAATACTAAAATACAGGAGACCTTTGGAAATGCAATTATTGTTTTCTCCTATAGATAATTAGCAACTGAAAAAAAAAAGTTGCTTTGGGTGAGATCCTCTAGGAAAACATCACTGAACACTACTGACATGCTTTGAAAGAATTAGGTGTTCAAACTACCAACAAGGCAGCTTGGGCTCTGTGGTGCTTTTCCAGGAGTGGCGATGGCTCTGTACTAGATGAGCTTCCCAGTGTGACCTCATCAGCCCCCTCTCCACCCACATATCCACAGGAACTGCAAAGCACTCTATACAACACTGGGGTTTGGGGCTGCAGCCCACTGTAATGAGACAGTTCCTTCTGGTGCACACAAAAGAGCATTAGAAGAATCAAACCTATAAGTTTTCACTGCGTACTTCTCTCAAAAAACTCAAGACAGTTGAAATTGCCTTTAACTAGTCCTGAAACGATAAATACTGCAGCACAAGGCGTTGGTTTGAGTGAATATAAAGGAATTTTCAATAGTTTTAGCTGTTCAAAAATGAAATCAGATGCCTTTAGAGTTGTCTATTAACCAAAGTTGTTCGAGCAAGCCAGGCAGTCTACTATGGATGGGATTCCCACAAAACTTGGGGGGCTCATTATTCAAGGTTACCAGAGCTTTGGGTTTCAACCTTTCTCTAAAGCAGACTTCTTGTTAATTTGCTTCATGGCAGTGACATGGAAATTTTCAGACACAAAGAGGAAGACAATCTCACATAGTATTTATCCTCTAAAATTTGATACCAAATATTTTTATGGTTAGCCCACCATACTTTAGTCCTCTGTGGGACTCTTCCATGGGCTAAGTATCCCATGTGTTAGTACCTCCAGGACTGGACAAATGGAAGAGACATCATGACTTCTTAGTCCCGACGTTTTCACCAGAAGGAAAAAAAAAAAAAAAGTTACATAATTCTACCAGGGCATAATATGCCCCCTTTAGGGATTTCCCCCAAACTCCCCATCACCCTTTCAAAGAAGAAGGAAAATGAGCGCAATATTGTTGAGTACCAGGAAATACAATAACAGCTTTGGATACCTTCATTTCATTCAAATTTCATTCATAAGAATAACACTTTGAGATAGTTTCAATATGTCCATTTAACAAATGAGAAGTCTCAGGCTTTATTGAGAGATTAAATCAAATGCACAAGGTCACACAACAAATAACACAAAAGCCAGAATTTAGACTTCCTTCGTTCAGATGCTCCCACCCCGACCTATCTAGAACTCTAGCATATAAAAGTGTGGTCATAAACCAGGAAACAAGGACCTGTGCATCTTTATTCTAACTATGAAATTATTCTTTCAGCAGGCTTTGCAAGGGAGGTATCATTAGAGTGCAAATAACCTAAAGGAAAAATTCTTTTTCCCTGAAAGCTGAAGTGAAAAGAATGTGGGAGAGTGGGGCACTGAATCGTCAGGGAACAGCTCAGCTAAGGAAAGCTCATCCACATCAATCAGCTCTTGGAGTCAGTGCCCTAAGAGAGAACTGACACGAAATTACACAAAAAGTTATGCGGCTCAAGACACTGAAGCTCTTCCTGGGAAGAAAAATCATCTTTCATCCTCAGCTGACCCCATGAAGAAAGGGGGCAGAATAAAACCCAGGAGATGACAATCTGAGGAACTGAGGTGGGGTTTTGGTGCAGTGGGAGTGAGCACGAGATGTATTTAAAAAATGGAACATCTGCATAGATTCTGCTGAAGTTGAAATGAATGTCTCTTGTTCAGCTAGTATTTCAGGGGCTCCTGTGTGCTCCTTGTGGGGGAAATGGTGCCCAGATCAATGACCTAGCATCAGAGCAGCTAGTGGTAGAACAGACTACAGAGCAAGACACACCGGCAGACCAGACTCACAGGTAGTTTTGAACATAAGGCCTCTGTTCTTGTGCTGGCTGAAGACTCATGAATTTCACAGAACTACAGCTGGGAATTGAAACCAGAGAAAAAAAAGGAATGGGGGAATATGCAGCATTCAGTGATAATATCTTGATGGTATTCAGAGGAGAGTTTTTGATATTCTCGACTAAAGCATTAGGGGAAAAAATGAAAACTTGGCCTCTATCTCACACCATACACAAAAGTTAATTTAAGAAACTCTGATGTTTTTAGAGGAAAACATAGAATATTTTGTAAAAAATGAAAAATTGTCTTGGATAGGACACCAAAAGTACTAACCACAAAAGCAAGAGCCAGGCTCAAAATGATGCATATTCTCTCTGATGCCATGTCTAATTCAAGCCCTCCTCTTCTCATGAATTTTTTGGGGAGGGGAAGGAGACAGACACATACACAGTGATTATCTCCTTTCTTTCAATTCCTGTTGTAATTATGTCTGAATTATCTTAAAATTATCACACAGTGCTATCATATTGATTGTGTAGAGTTACTTATTGGCTGTCAGCCCTGGTATGCTGGTAAGAGTTTAGTAAGGGGCTCTCCAGAGTAAAAAGCCCTGATCTGTAATCTTTGCCAATTTCTGTGGTGTAAATACTCCACCGTGGCCTATCTCAAGCCATCAACACGAAGTTACTAGATATAGAGTTGGAAAGAGACCCATACGACTGTGCGTGAGCCAGCACAGCTGGTTGCCACACATCCCTGGTTGCCTGTCTCCCCAGTGAGTCTGAAAGCAATCCCTGGTGGTCTAATTGAATTTAACATGCTTCCTCAGTTTCCTCATTTGGTATAAGTGGGTGTACATACTTAAGAGAGTAACTTCCTCAAGGATAATTCATTCTAAAGCTCTATTTGAAGTTTAAGAAATTAGAGTGGATATTTGCCCAATGTATCTCCAGCAGCCCTAATCTTTTTCTAGAAATAGCCTCCGTTTTCTCTTTTGGATCCATCCATTCTTCATTTTCAAATCATGACAAGCGGGGATACTCACCACTATACTAACGAGGATGGCGGCTCATTTTCAACTCATGGTCCTCAGGTTAAGTTCCCAGTCCAGCTCAGGCGTGGGTCATATGACCAAGAACAATTTGCACATCACATTCTCTCATCCCAGTGATTGGTTCACAGGATTCCCATGTGATCCAATAACAAAAATAAGTAGCAGTGAGGCTTTTGCTGAAAATGCTGTCACATAACTTGACATTTGTTACCGGGACTTGAACCAAAGGAATCAGGAGCTACCAGCATTTCCACCTTGCCACCATGTGGAGCCTGTGAATAATGCAAACCCAATAGAAAGAGAAAAACTAAATGATGAATATGTTTGAGCTTTAAAGTCAGAAATGCCAAAATTTGCAAAGCTTTAGCCTCAGACCTTTTATTTAAGTAAGCCAATAACTCCCCTGTTTTCTTAAACTAATCTGTGTTGGGTTTTCTCTGACATACAGCAAAAAAATTTCAGACTGATTGAGAAACATATCCTGATTAATAAACCCTCTATGTTATTAATGCACTGGAACTATTAGCAAAAACTCACAGCATGAAAATACTTTTCTGTAAAGCATTATTTTGACAGTTTCTTACAAAGTTAAACATGCATTTGTCACATGTTCTGACTGTGGTAAGGAGAATGATGTCCAAATCCCCAGAACTATTAGTAGTCACCTTTTCTGGCAAAAAGTGCTTTGAAGAGCACTTAAAGCTGTGGTTAAGTTAAAGATCCTGAATTATTCATGTATACCAATATAATCATAAGGGTCATTCAGGGGAAGGCAAGGAAAATCACGGAAGGAGATGTGACCATAGAGGTAGAAGTTGGAATGATACATGGTCACTAGGGTATAAGGGTAGCCTCTAGAAGCTGGAACAGGTAAAGAAGTGAATTCTTCCCTAGAGCCTCCTTTCCTAAAACTCTGCCAACACAGTTTAGACTTCTGACCTTCCCAACTAGAAGAGAAGAAGCTTATGTTGTGTTTTTTTAAAGTGACTAAATTTGTAGGAATCTGTTACAGCAGCAATAGAAATCTAATAACCTAGCAATCCTACTTCCAGTTGTTTTACCCAAGAGAAATGAAAACTGATTCTTAAAATATATACATATATATGTATATATGCAAATGTTTATGGCAGATTGACTCTGAGCTGCAAACTCTGAAAACAATCTAAATGTTCTTCAATTGATTAATAAACTGGGTAGCATTCAACTCAATAGAATACTAAACTACTCATCAAAAAAACTAAAAATAAACTACTGATGTGTGTGACAATTGGGCGAACTGCAAATGCGCTGTGTAAAGTAAAGAAGTGAGATTCAAAATGTTACACACTTCACAACTACATTTATAAAACATTCTGGAAAAGACAAAACCATAGGGACAGAGAATAGATCAATGACTGCCAGAGGTAGACAGCGGGGAAATGGCTGATTACCAAGGGGAAGTGCAAGGGAATATTAGGGCTGAAGGAACAGTTCTGTATCCACAGCATGGTGGTAGTTTCACAACTCTGTGCCTATGTCAAAACTCATAGATCTATACATCTAAAAAAGTGAACTATCTTGCATGTAAGTTAAGAAATAAAATTGGGAGATGCCTGCGTGGCTCAGTCTGTTAAGCATCTGCCTTCACCTCAGGTCATTATCACAGAGTCCTGGATCAAGTCCTGCATCAGGCTCCCAGCTCAGTGGGAAGCCTGGTTCTCCCTCTACCTGCCTTTCCCCCTGCTTATGCTCTCTCTCTCTCTCTTTGGCAAATACATATAAATACATACATACATACATACATACATTTGGGGAAAAAAACTGGTTGGAAGCTAAAAAAAAAAAAAAAAAAGAAGCATCTATATATTTGAGAACAAGTTTGAGATGCTGGCATGAAATTATGTCTGTAGAGTTGTTTTCCTATTCTCATCTCACTCACCTTGTCAGGCTTTCACATCAAACCCCCTTTCTTGACCTTCAACCACCAACTCTCAAATAACTAAACAATGGTATAAAAAAATGTGCTAAACTAAAAATCCAGAGTGTCAAAAGGCAAGTCCCGGAAGGACCCATCATCTCTAGAAGCTCAGCCAGCAGCTCACTGGCCCTTTAAAAATACAGTGCTTAACCAAACTGTGACCCTAAAATGTTGCTTGGGTTTTTGTTCCTATTATTCCCTTATTAATTTTTAAAAGGCAAGCTGTTCCACAGTTACACTGGATTTAAAGTCCCAAAAATAATAATTTTTGTGGTTTTAAGATTTCACAACTTTGACTCCATGAGCATCACCAGAGAAAAACACTGGCACTATCTTTTAAAAAGAGAAATAGAAAAGGGGCGCCTGGGTGGCTCAGTGGGTTAAGCCACTGCCTTCGGCTCAGGTCATGATCCCAGGGTCCTGGGATCGAGTCCCGCATCGGGCTCTCTGCTCAGCGGGGAGCCTGCTTCCTCCTCTCTCTCTCTGACTGCCTCTCTGCCTACTTGTGGTCTCTCTCTGTCAAATAAATAAATAAATTCTAAAAAAAAAAAAAAAAAAAAAATGTTTAAAAAAAGAGAAATAGAAAAGAAGAGCAGTCTGATAAAAGTGATACAGTGAGGGGCGGGGCACAGAGGGTGGCATATTTCCAGGAGAAGTAGATAGATGCATGGAGTGTTAGTGGGTGACCTCAGGCACGAAGAGGGCAGAGTCATTCTTCTCCATGACCCAACTTCATCTCATATTATTTTGCAACAGTACAGTGCCTCATTTTCTTCACACTGCAGGGTCACAGCTAGACAACAGCAGAGGAAGAAATGAAAAACAAGGGGGAAAAGGTCATTTTTCCAGCATCTCAGAAATGGAGCGCAGTATTTCTATAACATCTTAGTGGTAAGAGACACACAGCCTAATGTTTTTTCATGAGTTCCCAGTTTCTACTGCATGGAAATGTTTTCATATCACTCTTGCCACAAGCCAAAGAAATAAAGGTACTGTCTGTCTTTATCCTAATACCACGAGGTAAAGGGTCTGAAGTTCAGCAGATCCTTAGAGAATTCCAAGATGTTCTATGAGTGATCCAAGTTTGGGCTATCTCAAGGTAAGGGATAGTTATGGTTATGTCTCTACCACTTCACTAATTCTTGGCTCAAAAATCTAAAACAGATATCCCTGCTGTGAATGAATAGCTTATAATCTCCAAAAAGAACTCACTTCCCTCTAATTCTATAAACAAGATATTACTTCCTCCTTCTCCCTACCCTATGGATCTCTGTCTTTCCCTCTAGGAAAACAAACTAATGAATAAATAAAAACTCATCCCCCAAGATTTCTTTGCTAGTTACTACTTACCACAAGTATTCTCCTCAACATTACACAGTTTTACAGACAACATCAACTCATTTGTAGATTACCTGAGAGACTGTAGGTCATATCACTAAAATTTCTGAATGATTTCAGTGAAAAATTACTAGTTTCTCCACTGTACATGGAAAAAAGAAATATAAAGGAATGCACACAAACTATAGCAAATCTTATTCTTTTAAACAGAAATAAATTTGAGCATTATTTTAATTTTTTGAGAAGAAAATGTGAGGGAGGAAAATCTTCTGTACTGCTCTTACATTCACGGACTGCGGATCTGTGAATTAGACTAGCAGAAGACAGATTAGTAAGAGAAAAGGCACACGACTTTCATTAATGTCTTGGGTGCACAGGAGTTCACAGGAAAGAAGTGAGACACAAAGTAGTCAGCCTTGGGAGCGTAATACCATTCTAATAAAGGAAAGGGTGTTTGGGCTTCCAATGATGATCAGTTGTAACTATGGGGGAAACCAATGGAGGAAGGGTTATTTTGGTAAGGTTGTTTAAGCAGACTCATCTTAGCGTAACTCTCTGTCTCTGTGGTGATGAGTCTCTCACTCCAAGTGGCAGACTTGGGAGTGGCATACTGGGATCCCCTTCAAAAATCTTTTCAAAACATACTATACCCATACAAACCATAACTTAATCTTTAAAAAAAAAAATCAAACCAGGGTCATCAATAGGAACTCCAATTAATGGACTGTATGATAATATGGATTAGTTCTGATCACTTCCTTCTTCCTTTCCACAGAAACCATGTGAGAAAACAAACTATAGGATTCAGAGTCTTACATACATAAGTGGCATTCTGGAAATGCATGTAACTATGTGACCCTAACCACATCTCTTACCTCTGCTGAGGTTAGTGTTTTAATCTGAAAAAGGATAGCAATATGTTTTTCTCCCAGAAATGCTAATTAAGACTATACAGATGATGCTTATATCATAAAAACTGATAACAGGGAATATGATATATTGATTAGGTCTTAATCACATGATCTACTCCTGAGCTGACCCTAATAAAAACATTTCATAGGCCAGCTATCAATAAGAACAGAAAGTATTATCGTTAAGGTTTCAGACACCTCTGAGGTGTTAGAACTGTCTATATTTACTGCAAATGGGCTTAGAATTTTCTTCTCAGTTTGCTCTGGCACCTGTTTTTTAATGATTTTGTATTTCCTCTTTCACTGTCCAGGTATCAGCTGCTTGTCTGCGTGTGGCTTTGAAGGTGCTTGTGGCAGATTATAATCATTTGTCTTGGGTTTTCACTACAGCATATGCATCTATGTCCTTGCCATAGCCTCGGGGTGGAGAAAGTACTTCCCAACACCTTGACTTTCAGTGTGACCACATGCTTTACATTAGCCATTGGGATATTAGCAGATGTTCTACAAACTTGTGCAGTTTGACCCGCTCACTTGCAGTCCAACCTTTATCATCAAAATAAAGACTCAGGTAGCCATTACAGCAATAAGAGAAATAGGAGCAAACTTTACTTAACCTGTATCTGGAAGCCAAACCCACCTTAGGTCAGCTGAGCCGCAACTAACATACAAAGGCACGAGTAACAGATAAATGCTTTTTAGAAGCCAATGAATTTGGAGTCCTTAGGCATCTTTGTGGTAGTAGTAGCTAACTACATAGGCCCTCAATCTTTAGGTTTTATCTCACTGGATGATTACACACTTCCCAAGAACAATACATTTTTATCATTATTAACATGGCAGCCTCTACCACACTCCCCACATCATACTTATCCCAATGCTACCTTCTTTTATGATGATTCTAATCGCTGGAAGACTTTTGTTTATTTATGTATTTTATTTGAGAGAGAGAGAGAGAAAGAAAGAAAGAAAGAAAGAAAGAAAGAAAGAAAGAAAGAGAGAACAGAGGAAGAGTGAGAGGGAGAAGCAGTGAGCAGAGAGCATGACATGGGACTCGATCCCAGGACCCTGGGATCATGAACTGAGCCAAAGATAGACGCTTAACTGACTGAGCTACCCAGGTGCCCCTGGAAGACTTTTAAATATATACAATCCTGTTAGAATTGTGTAATTAAGGATTAAACAGGTCATAAGAGAGAACCTGAAGTAGCACTGTCCAGTAGCAATATAATGTGAACCAAATACAGAATTTAAATTTTCTATTAGCCACTTTTCAAAGTAAAAGAAAATAGCTGAATTTCATTCTAATAATGTATTTTATTTAACCCAATATATCCAAGATGTTTTCACTTCAACATGCAATAAAGTTTCTAATGAGATATTTTATATTCATCTTTCCATACTAGTATATTGCTCTCCTGCACATTCAGAGTAGTCAGATTTCAAATATTCAAAATAGCTACACGTGGCAAGTTGCTATCATATTGTACAGCACTCAACTGGAGGCGTTCATAAAAAATGAAATGGAAAGACTTGTATGCAGAACTTTAGTGACAACCATTAGAACCACTCACAGCCCTTTCCTCCTTCCTTCCGTCCTTCGTCCTTCCTTATTTCTGGACAGCTGGCTGATTTTCCTATAAATAGAGGGCAGCTTGCACTTGGTAGAATTCTGTTCTGACCTCAAACTTGCATTCATCTATCATTTTATTCACGTTTTAATTTTCACTAATTTCTTAGTTTTCCCCCAAAATAATTACCATATTATGGTTTTTCTATGAGCTTTGTTCAACATTATGTGAAGTGAAATTAAATATAAATAATGTACAGTTAACTTCCTGTGCTTTGCTAATAGTATTCCTTTAACCTAGAATATTTTTCCCTCCCTCTCCCCACCTACCCCAGCAAATGACTTCCTCCAGCCAGTTTAACTGCCAACTCATCTCTTGGATTTTTGGCTTTTCCTTATCCCTGCCCTCCCAGACTTTTTCATTTGTTTCTAAGCCCTCAGGGAGATTTGTAAGCTCCTCAAGGAAGTAGCCACTTGAATTCTTTCTAGATTCAAACAGCCTGAAATATCCTATCAAACACCAGATTCTTCAGGTAAATGGAGGCTCAATAATGTTTGTGGACTGACTGATGATCAATGGCCATTGCTAGAAGATTCCCAGTAAGGAAGTCCATGAGCATCATCTATTTTTTTTTTTTTTTACAGCCCTAGTAAACTCTAAATTCAGCTGGAAACATTACCAGTAAAAGATCAGATGCACCCACTATCCGTGGCCCAAGAATTCTATGGGTGACACCTGAATTTTCTCATTCCTATCCATACACTGTTTGCTGTCAGGGGAGTACAAATGGAAGTCATTCTCAAAACTTACACAATAGAAGTGATTTTTAATATTCCATTTTAGTTTAATTTCAGAAGGTTCAGAACCTCATTTATTTCTGATTATTTTTAATATTTTGGCTCAGAGATTAATATGTTTTTATCCCCCCTTTCTCTTCTTGATATTGCTTTCTGTAACCATACTGCACTGGTGAAAACTCTAATTAGAGAATAAAAGCATGGGTAAATTATTTTTAATATGACTAAGACCAGACTATCTTCTAATAAAATTCCTTTTGTTAATGAATTTAAAATAATCTCAATAATGATTTTCTACTGAAACTGATAACATCGTTGGAATTATAATGATTTCGTATTTTTCCCATACAAAGGAGAAAATTAATTTTTGATAATGATTTATACTCCTCCCAGATTTAGCATAGATCTACAAATAATTTTTAATAACCAGGTTGTCCACTGAACATAATCTTATAGCAGAAGATATCGGTGCCATGGTAGGGGATGAGGTATGAATAGCTATAGGGTATGAGGTATGAATAGCTTACAGTATAAGAAAACCATTCCAAATGCTCATGAAATAAAAAATATTTGACAAAAAAACAAAAAAAGATGAATCTATCAGAAATCATCCTATAACTCCACAAAGAATCAGAGTAAAAAAGATAGTAAGTAAATGAGGATGCTAGGATTCCTTTATTTATTTTACCTTCTATTCTTTGGCCCAATTTTCATTAATATATTTGAACTGTTTTTACTCTATTCCTTACATGGTGATTTTCAGATCTTATTTGGAGTTACAGGACTAGGAAGGGAGAAGTTTAAAGTCAGCAGGAAGTAAAGTATTACTAAAAGGCCTACATATTTTTGGTCAATTTTCAAGGTTCTGTTTTGCATTTAGTAATACATGCCTTCATTCATTCCAATTTCCTCTCTCTCTCTCTCTCTCTCTCACACACACACACACACACACACACACCACACACACACCATTATATGTAAGGTGATAGGTTGGTTTTGTAAAAATCAAAGATATTCACATAAAGCTTTTAACCTTCTCATCATCATATTATTATAGTAAGGAAAATAAGAGATGTTGATAAATAATTTTAATAAAGACTTTTTAAAAGACAGGATATAAATGGGATTTTTTCCCCCATGGCTTCAGAGGAGAAAAATATTATTTACCAGGGACAGAGGGGAAAAAAGTAAGGGATTATTAGAATGAAGAATCAGGATCAACTTCAAGGAAGAGGTGGCATTTATTCTAGGGATAAGCATTTAGATGTCCAGAAAGAGGTGATGGGAAGAAAAGGGAAAATACTCCCAGCTTCTGGAAGTATCTATAATCAAGAAAAGATATTTAATAGATGAAAGCTGTCATTTTATTTATTATTCATATGTCAACTCATTCTCTGAAATACTAGAGGCAGTTTGAATACATACGAAATTAATAAAACAAGAATTATAAGGTTCATTCATTAAAAAAAATTAAAGTTTATTGAACACCTCACATGAGCCAGGCTAGTAGAAAAAAAAATCTCTGCTTTCATGTTTACAACTTAGTAGGAGAGACTCACAACAAATAGAAAATAAATACATAAACAAATCTGTAATGCTATGAAAAAATATAAAGCAGGAAAAAAGAGAAAGAGAGTAAGCCATGGAGGGGGTCAGAATAAGCCACCCTAAAATATGCCACTTTTGCATATGGATTTTTGTGAGCTGAATGCAATGAGAATCAAAAGAGGAGAAAGAAGCCTTCATGGTGCTTCCCTTATTGGAATAAAAGCACAAATTTCTGAGAAATGAAGATTGCCATGAATTCACTCTCCTGGCTTTTGAAAGTTTGGGTTGGTTTTTGTTTTGTTTTTATATATTTATTTATTTGTTTATGAGAGAAAGAGAGAGAGCGCGCGAGCAGGGGAGGAACAGAGGGACAAGCAGACTCTCTGCTGAGCAAGGAGCCTGATATGGGACTCGACCCCAGGACATTGAGATCATGACCTAAGCCTAAGGCAGAGGCTTAACTGACTTGAGCCACCCAGGCACCCCAGTTCCCTCTCTTTGGAAAGTTATGGCTGAGAAGAAAACAAAATTTTGGCACTGAGATGGACCTGCACAAACAAACCTTACTAAAATGGCCCCTACCTTCCATTAATTTGCCCCATATATTTACCTTCCAAACAGTCTGTCACACTTGGAAGCCTAAAATCCTGTCCCTCTGTCTTTTCACATCTCCACAATCTACTGCTCTTTGTTAGACATGGTATGTAAGCTCTCAGGCCCAGCTGCTTCTTTAGGTCTTCATTTTTTTTCTAGGAAGACCTCTTTTTCAAATAAAAAACTAACCAGATAAAGTCTGTACACCTTTCTCCTATTAACCTGTCTTTTCTCAGTCTAATTTGCATGGCTTCCACTGGAGAACTGAGGAGAGCAAAGTTTTTTTTTTTTCCCCTCCCCTTACACAAGAGTAGAGAAAGACATGCTATTTTAGATATAAATTGGTCAAAGATGTCTTTCTGGAGAGGCCATTTTTCATCAGAGACTTGAACAAAATGAGGAACTTTTACTGTGTCATGGAATCACCATGGTTGGCTTCTCACATGGCGGCTCGGGGCTCACAGATTGTTCCCAGAAGCCCAAAGCTTCTTAAGAACTACCTTCAAGAGGTGCCTGGGTGGCTCAATGGGTTAAAGCCTCTGCCTTCGGCCCAGGTCGTGCTCCCAAGGTCCCGGGATCGAGCCCCACATCAGGCTCTCTGCTCAGCAAGGAGCCTGCTTCCCCCTCTCTCTCTGCCTGCCTCTCTGCCTACTTGTGATCTCTGTCAAATAAACAAAATCTTAAAAAAAAAAAAAAAAGGAACTACCTTCAAAAAAGACAAAATTTTGTTTCAACTTCATTGTGGTGCACAAGTAAGTCGTCATCAAGGCCAGCCTAGATTCAAGTAGAAGAAAATGGCAGATATAGCAAGAATCCGTAGAAATCCTTAATCCTCCAGAGTTGTACAAATGTTTCAAATTAGGTTGAGGCATCTTTCCCTAAAGAAATGGTCTACACATCAAGGGTCAGCAAACTATGCCTAAGCAAAATTGAACCAACCAGTGGACCTACCCACCCCACTGACTTTTTTTGTAAATAAAGTGATGTTAGAATACAGAAATATCCATTCATTTACTTATTAGCTGCCTATGGCTGCTTCTCTCCTTTAAGAGAAACTTAAGTAGTTGCAACTGACTTCAGAGCCTGCAAAAATTGAACTGTTTATTATCTGACCCTTTATAGAAAAAGTTTGCTGACCCCTGGTCTACAAGAAAGCAATCATCACATTTCTCAATCATTCCACAGAGATCTCCAGCAATTTTATTTTCAATCTTGGCTACAGGTCCCTAGAAATAATTAACTGTGCTTTGAGTAAATTGAAGTTCAAGAAGATTTTGAAAATGTAAACTGATATCCAAGCAGAAAGCAGGTGCCTCAATAAGAAGATAAATATGTTGAAGCAAATCACACCGAACCTGAAGCTAATAGAAGCAGAGCTGAGAGACACAGGTCCTCTTCACACAACCCAGAGAACTGGGCAGCCAAGCCACTACAACCTCCTCAAGTCTCTTTGTTTGTTGCTTAAAATTAAGAAGAGGAAAAATAAACATTCGGGTGCATGTGTCCCTTTGGATCACTACATTTGTATCTTTAGGGTAAATACCCAATAGTGCAATTGCTGGGTCATAGGGCAGTTCTATTTTCAACATTTTGAGGGTTGCCGGGGGGAGGGGGTTGGGGAGAAGGGGGTGGGATTATGGACATTGGGGAGGGTATGTGATTTGGTGAGTGCTGTGAAGTGTGTAAACCTGGTGATTCACAGACCTGGGGATAAAAATATATGTATATAAAAAATATATGTTTATAAAAAATAAAAAAAATAAAAAAAAAAAAAAAAAAAAAAAAAAAGAAGAGGAAAAATATCTCAAATCTTAAATAAAATGCACTTTCCCTACAGACTGGATATTAACCCCATCAGAAAAGGTCAGACTTCTACAATCATAACAACATTTCAAGAGAGGAAAGTTAGGCTTATTTCAAGATGTTTTCCAGCTCTAAAACAATGTAACCACTGGCTAAACCAAAATCTTAATCACTGGACCTGTTTGGCATCACGCCTCTTTGGCATGCCTCCCTGAGACCTGACAAATCACCCTCACCCAGAGTCAAGAGTATAGCACATGTTAACTCACTCCTGAAAAGTAGAACTGTCATCTACTACACAAGGGTAGGACTCGTGGTTTCATAAGCCAAATGGGCAGTCTCAAGACTATCTCAAAGGAAGTGAAGAGTACAATCTTAACTGCTAGAGCACGGATTTTACAATGGGCATATTACTACTGAATAGTGTACAATGTCAAAAGAAAGTGATAGTACTTTTATGAAATAAGCATGCCATTTCTCCAGATAAAATCATTATTGATTTTAGAAGGCTTCTCACATGTTATCTTCTCACAATGTGAGATTAAGTGTGTGTGTGGCAGAGGGAGCGGGGGCCGGGGGGCAGGCAGATGTCGTAAGAATGTTGCAACACAGAGACCAGAGCATCTGGTCTCACCTGTTGTGATGAGCTTCCCTCCGCTGTCTATTCTGGCCAGCTACTATATAGAAATCAAGAACTAAATCTAAAAACAACAACAAAAATCTAAGAGGAGTTGTTATTAAAAGTATGTAATAGGTAAAAATAAAGATTATGTAATAGGTGAAGATATAAGTTCGAAAACAATCAACATTAACAAAGATACACATAATAACTCCTTTAAAACAATAAATATGTTTTAATATAAAATAAATATAAATAAAGCAAAAAAGCCTTTAGAAACAATAAATATTTTTAAATGTAAAGCATGAATATAAAAATGACCTTAATAAAAATTATGTATGTTTTAACATCAATAATAAAATTCAAAGTAGAGATAACCTAAATTCATAAAAATCTAGATTTCAGTTAGAAAATAGGAATAAAAGATGTTTTGGATTATAAATAATAAAATGAGCTATTAATACAAGTTATAAAAGGTAAAACTGGCAAAGTGAAAAACAAAGGACCTAATACAAGTTAACATGATAAAGTATCAGGAGCAAAAATAAGAAGGGAGCATAAACAGAACTTTCAGAAAATACAGGGAAAGATAGTGCGTATAAGAAACTTGAAAAGTTAGCAACATCCTGAAATGGGCTAAGAATAGCCGAAAAAGAACAATTAAAATGGCATGCATTTATTTGTTAACAGTACTCAATTCCAGGACTATAAAATTCTTTATTAAAAATAAAAATAAGGGGGCGCCTGGGTGGCTCAGTCGGTTAAGCGTCTCCCTTCGGCTCCGGTCATGATCCTAGGGTCCTGGGATTGAGCCCCACATCAGGCTCTGTGCTCAGCAGGGAGCCTGCCTTCCCCTCCCTCTCTCTGCCTCTCTGCTACTTGTGATCTCTGTCTCTTCTCTGTCAAATAAGTAAATAAAATCTTTTTAAAAAATAAAAGTAAAAAATAAAAATAAGCACCCTGAAAGCAACACTCACCTGGAAAAAAAACAAGTGGTGGAACTCCTTTTAAGATGAAAATATCAGGCGCCTGGGTGGCTCAGTGGGTTAAGCCTCTGCCTTCAGCTCAGGTCATGATCTTGGGGTCCTGGGGTCGAGCCCCGCATTGGGCTTTCTGCTCGGCGGGGAGCCTGCTTCCCCCTGTCTCTCTGCCTGCCTCTCTGCCTACTTGTGATTTCTCTCTCTGTGTGTCACATAAATAAATAAAATCTTTAAAAAAAAAAATGAAAATATCAGCATGCCCTGTGGAGAACTTTGCAGAGCCTGAACGGCTGGGAGAAAGATCAGAATGAGAAGCCCTTCCCTCCTACATCTCATGTATGCCCAAGCCCCAGCTCAGCTCCTAAATGATCTGTGTGGTGAGCAGCTTGGCTTGCTAGCCACAGTAATGCATGAAGGTAAACAGTGGGAAATCAGGGCAGAAACATATGATGAGAAAGACTAAAGGTACTTTAAATGCCATACTGTTCCACGGTGTTTTCCAAACATGAGCATTCAGTAAACTAACAGGTTCAATCTGGAGATTTTGATTCGTAAATCTGGGGAGGGAAGGATGGGGAGAAGAAAGGAGAAGAGAGAGGATGGGGAGTGGGGAGGGTAGATGCTTGTGATTTTCTCTTAGGACCTTCTCAAACAGGTTCCAACCCTTTTAAAAAGTCTTCCCCGTTCCAAGTAAATTTGACATTTTTCCAAGTTTTAGAAATAATGATTTATGATCTTGAGGCAACTGAGAATTTTCAAGATCCAGGTATCATTTCCAAAACACAGTTGAGAAAAATGCTTTGAATGGTAGCAGGTCAGAGTTACACAAACCCAGTAAAAGGTGCAGCCAAGTAGGAAGGATGCTGGGAACCTGTCGCTTTCATATGAAACTCAACTGTTTTTAATGCTCTTTGCTACTGCCAAGAACCACCGAATTAAGAAGAAGCCATGAATATATGTGTCACTGGTGACTTTTAAGTATCAGAACATTGCCAAAATAAACAGCAAGGGTCCTCTGATATTCATATTTCTCAGGGATCAAATGTATGTACTCCAAGCCATATCTACCTCCTTTGAGACACTGAAAGGATAAAAATTAAGATGATTCAAGGCCTTTTCTTCTCAATTTCAGAAGAGCAAAGATATCTATATCTATATTTATATTTATATCTATATCTATATCTATATCAATCTATCTCTCTCACTGGCACACCTAGGAAATGATTATGTTTGAACAGCATGCTGAATAAACTATAGGGGATCTGGGAGCCTGTGCATAGATACAGTGAAACAAAAATTCATTACATTTTCTTTATATCAGATAATTTGAAAATAAAAATAAAATACAGAGTTTCAAGTGCAGTATTTGTGGCAGGCAGGGAATGCACCATTCCAACCCCTCTTCATGGAAAGGCTTGGCTCATGGATTGACCCACCCTGCACAAGAACACATCTGTCTAGGGCAGCTTATATCTAATGGGCAATCAAGTAGGAGTATAAAGAACCAACCGTATTGGTCCAATGCGGAACAAGTCTGATGGGACTTGAAGGAAGGCTCCAGAGCTGCCTGGAAATTAGGGTGAAGTGGAGTGGGGGCTGGCCCAGACTTTGACCACATCACAATCCAGGGTCCTCTGCGTGGTGACACCCCTTTGTCTTCAGAGGTATGGATCCCTAATGAACACCCTGCCCTACAAACTGCATTTCAGCCTCTGTTCCTGAGGAACTGTCAAATGACAAAGGCAAAAAATGATACAATTTAGTAACAAGGTAGATGTCCTTCACTCAAGGAAAAACAATCGACAGATTGGGGGAGTACAGTGCCTCACAAGCAGTGGAACACTCTTCCCAAGGGATTTGGGGCAAAAGCAAGTTTTATGGCACTTTCCTTCAGATAAATACCCAGAAGTGGAATTGTTGGATCATAGGGTAGTGCTATTTTAAATTTTTTGAGAAACCGCAACAGTTATCTATGGTGGCTGTGCCAATTTACATTCCAACCAACAGTGCACAAAGGGGTTCCTTTTCTCCATATCCTCACAAACACTTGTGTTATCTTTTTCATACTAGCCATTCTAACAGGTGTGAATTGATATCTCATTGTGGGGTTTTTTGGTTTTATTTTAGTTTACTGCAGCATTTTATTTTCCCCACATAAGACACAGTGCTGGGGCTTACTGTTCTCACATGACAATAGAAAACCAAAATTTAAGATTTGAGAATTGTACACCAAAAAACCCCACCTTACATAAATTAAAAGAATGAGTAAATTTACATGTGTAAATGCAAACTGTTTCCCAACTCAAGGCAAGCAATAACCAATGGTGTTCTGGTGGGAAAACACAAGCTAAGAAAGAAAGGTCAATCCAAAGGCTTGGACCTTCCTAACCCTATCAGACCAGCAGGGAAGACATAACAACTGGTTCAGGACTCTTGCCAGCCTCTAGAGAAATCCTGGAATAGCAGCTCTTACACATTAATACCCTGCACAGATCAAGAAACTCATGGTCTGATAGACTCTCATTAAGCCAATAGTTTTGTCTTCCATAAACATGTTCTCACCTCAGCCATGATGTGACTGAGCAACATGTACTAAGGTCTTAGGTCAAAGATAGATACAGCATACTAAACATACAAACGGAACAGTTAACTTTAATACGAGGTCAAAAATAGCAACAAGTTCTACAGTCCAGTGTTAGAATCAGATACATGTTTCAAGGACATATTTCTTTTCAAAGGCTTATTCCAGTTTCATGAGGCTACCATGAAGATTGCTAGGACATATTTACACTGTTGAATTAACTCATGTAGCAAATACTATGCAACTGCTCGAAGTCCATTTAGAGGCACTTGTGGAGGATGATGGAGTGGCCCACCTCCTTGCATTCCTGCTACTGATCCACAACTAAAGAGTGGATAGTGAGGGCAGGAGGGGGCCCCCATCCATACTCAGTACTTATATTCAGGAGGAGCAGTGCTCTCGATCTTCATTGTGCTGGGGACCAGGGCCATGATCTCCTTGTTTCCATAAGGGAGCAAGGATACATGGTGGTTTCAGCAGACATCACCAAGTTAAAGTACAGTATGTTGGGCATCTGGGTGGTTCAGTTGGTTTGGGCATTTGTCTTTGGCTTGGGTCAAGATCCCAGGGTCCTGGGATGGAGTCCTGCCTCAGGCTCCTTGCTCAGAGGGGAATCTGTTTCTCCCTCTGCCTCTGGCCCACCCCCCTGCTTATGCACTCTCACTCTCAAACAAACAAACAAACAAATAAATAAATAAATAAAATGTTTAAAAAGAAAAGAGTACAGAGTGTCATCATCACACTTCATGATAGGAGTTGAAGGAACTGAAGGTGGTCTCGAGGAAGCCATAGGACCCCATACTCAGGAGAGGACTAGAAGAGTGCCTTTGGACACCAGAACTGCCTGTGGCTGATGGTGATCACATGACTATCCAGCAGCTCATAACTTCACCCGGGAGGAGGAGGACGTAGCTGTGGCCCAATCTCCTGCTCTAAGACATAGAAGACCTCCATACAGGTTCTCCCGCTCAGCTACTGTGGTGAACCTGCAATCATGCTCCCTGAGAATCTTCATGATTTCAGGTCTCACCCAGCCAGGACCTGACACAGGATAGTATGGGGCAGAGTGTAGCCCTCATAGGTGGGCACTGTGTGGGTGACTTGGTCCCCATAATCCACAATAATAGTGGTACTACACAAGAGCAACACAGCCTGATGGTCATGTACACAGGCAGAGTGTGGAATATCTGGAATGTGATCTGAATCATCTCTCAGTTGGCCTTGACATTCAAGAGGGTATGAGTCAGCAGCACAGGGTGCTCCTTTGGGTTGTAGAAGTGATACCAGATCTTCTCTATATTGTCTCAGTTGGTGAGAATGCCATGCTTGATGGTGTACTTAAAAGTTAGGATGCCACTCTTGCTCTGGGCCTCATCACCCAAGTGGTCCTTCTGTTCCATGCCTACAATGATGCCCTGGTGTCAGGTGTGTCTGACAGTGGACAAGAATACATCCTGGGTGGGGTGGGGGGAGTCATTCCCAGCAAAGGGAAATTTGCATATCCCAGAACCACTGTCATATGAGCAGTGTGGTTTCTAGTGGAGGTGGTGGGTCCCAGGGTGGAGTGAAGCAGGCATTATGGTTTGATTTGCATCTCCTTAATAATTAATGATGTTGAACACTGCACTTTTTCCTACCTGTTGGCCACCTGTATGTCTTCTTGGAAGAAATGTCTATTCAGATCCATTCATTTTTAACCCGAAATTTTTTTTTTTTTTGCTATTCAGTTGTAGAAATTATTTATATATTTCAAAAATCAACCTCTTCCCAGATATAAAATTTGTAAATATTTTTCTCCCATTCAGTAGGTTGTCTTTTCATTTTGTTGATGGTTTACCTTGTTATTCAGAACCTTTAATTTTGATGTAAGTCTCACTCATTTATTTTCACAAATAATTCTTACTAAATAACTGAAAATAATGAAGCGCTTATTTTTAGACTGCACACATATTGCTAGAGTTATCATCATGTGGTTCAATTCAATGTTACTAAAAGTGAATAGCAGCTATACCATGGACAAAGGTATGAGATATGAAAGCAGAGATTCAAGGCTGCCCTTCCTGGCTATGTTAGTTAGAAAACCGTACCCCTAACCTACAGTACCCTCTTCGGACCCATGAAACACAAATGCCTTCAGCAACTCTGGATCTAGCAATTTTAGTCGCTGCTCAGTGGTAATCCCCTTCTTGGAAATATTCAGAGTGCCCCAGTGGAATAGCAAATGCCCAATTCTGCTCATCACCCTTGCTGCCTGTGTGGACTACTGGATTTGTCATCAGACCTCCTCACTCAGGCTAGTCTCTTTCTTCCTACAACCCTTTTGAAGCTCTTTTAATGCTTTTTTTTTTAAAGTCTAGATTCTTTAGCCTGACATCAAAGACCCTCTCTGAGCCAGCCCCACACTAATGATCCAACTCTTTAAGTGAGTTTTCTTTTTTTTTTAAGATTATTTATTTATTTGGCAGAGAGAGAGAGAGAGAGAGAGATGGATCACAAGTAGGCAGAGAGGCAAGCAGAGGGGGA
This sequence comes from Mustela lutreola, assembly GCF_030435805.1. Taxonomy (NCBI): domain Eukaryota; kingdom Metazoa; phylum Chordata; class Mammalia; order Carnivora; family Mustelidae; genus Mustela; species Mustela lutreola. The sequence goes on along the minus strand of NC_081301.1, from coordinate 79,215,436 downwards.
TGGGAAGCAGGCTCCCTGCCGAGCAGAGAGACCAATGTGGGGTTCGATCCCAGGACCCTGAGACCACAACCCAAGCCAAAGGCAGAAACTTAATCTACTGAGCCACCCAGGTGCCCCATGATCCAACTCTTTAATTGGATGCACCATTAAGAGTAGTCAAAACGATCTATGTGCAGTTCCCTAGCCACTCAAACACTTTCTTATCTACTTAATTCTCCAGTGCTTTGGTTTTCCCCTGCCCTTACCAACCCTGGTCTTCTAATTCCTACCTACATTGGAGGACCCAGCTCAAATGGTATCTTCTCCACAAAGTCATCCCTAACCTTCCATCTAGAAGAAATGTTTCCATATTCAAACTCTTGACTACAGTTAGGTTATACCTCTCCCACAGCTATTAAAATTTTCTACCCTGTATCACACTAGCTCCTGCCCTATCTCCCTTGATACAGTGTAAAATCTGGTAAGAAAATCTCTGAAGTTCCTTCTCTCCGTCTCCACCCCAAAAGATTCAGTAAAAATACCCAACATTCTTGGGGACAAAGGGAAACGAGGCCGGAGCTGCGGGTGCTTTTTCTGCCCGCGGTGTCTCAGATTCATTCTTAAGGAACTGAGAACTTAATCTTCCAAAATATCAAAAAAAGACCATCTTATGCCCCACCCCCCACCGCAGCTCCTGCAACACAAATGCCCAGCACACCAGGGTTTGTGGGTTACAATCCATACCATCACCTCGCCTACAACAACTACAGGCTGGGGGGAAACCACGCACCAACAGCCGGGTCACGGCATCCTTTGGTATTACGATTCCAAAACCCCCAAAGCCACCAGATAAGCTGCTAATGCCCTACATGAGGTCAGCAGAAAGGTCTGGGACCAAGCAAAAGCTTCCAACCCTAACCTAAAGTTGTGGGAGACTGGCAAGATTATTGGTGGCATGTGGCAAAATCTCACTGATGAAGAAAAATAAGAATATTTAAATGAATACAAAGCAGAAAAGATAGAGTACAATGAATCTATGAAGGCCTATCATAATTCCCCCACATACCTTGCTTACATAAATGCAAAAAGTCTTGCAGAAGCTGCTTTAGAAGAAGAAAGTCGACAGAGACAGTCTCGCATGGAGAAAGCAGAACCGTACATGAGCATCCAGCCTGCTGAAGATCCAGACGATTATGATGATGGCTTTTCAATGAAGCATACAGCCACCGCCCGTTTCCAGAGAAACCACCGCCTCATCAGTGAAATCCTCAGTGAGAGTGTGGTGCCGGATGTTCGGTCAGTTGTCACAACAGCTAGAATGCAGGTCCTCAAAGGACAGGTCCAGTCCTTAATGTTTCATCAGTGAAAACTAGAAGCTGAACTTCTTCAAATAGAGGAGTGACACCAGGAAAAGAAGAGGAAATTCCTAGAAAGCACAGATTCATTTAACAATGAACTTAAAAGGCTGTGCGGTTTAAAAGTAGAAGTGATATGGAAAAAATTGCTGCTGAATTGCACAGGCAGAGGAGCAGGCTCGAAAAAGGCAGGAGGAAAGAGAGAAAGGGGCAGCAGAGAAGGCTGAACGCAGTCAGAGCAGCATGGTTCCTGAGGAAGAGCAGGCTGTGAGTAAGACCGAAGAGAAGAAGGACGACGAGAGCATCCCGACGGAGACGAGGAGACACACCTTGAAGAAGCGACGGAAAGCCAACAGAATGGTGAAGAAGGCACATCTACTCCTGAGGACAAGGAGAGCAGGCAGGAGGGGGTGGACAGTATGGCTGAGGAAGGGACCAGTGATAGTAACACTGGCTCGGAGAGCAACAGTGCCACGGTGGAGGAGCTGCCAACAGACCCCGCCCTGGAAGACGAGAAGAAAGAATAAATGTTGCCTGTTTTATGTGTTCTAAATACTTTTTTAAATGAAAAAAAAAAATGTTTTTTGAGTTTAAAAAAAAAATACCCAACATTCTTCATTTTGGGTGTTCAATATATGCTTGATAAATGAACAAAAAATAAATAAGTGTTCCATATACCAAAAAAAAAAAGAACAAAACAAAACAAAACTACTCAGTGAGTGGGTTTATGTGTAAAGAGAGAAAACCTGTGGATATGTGGTTAATTTTAACTCATTCTTCATTTTTCCACCCCCTCTTTTCACTGTGGAGGAAGAGAAAGGGGCATTTAACCCAGATCTACCTAATTCAACAACCCCATTCTTATCTACAAAGATATACTGCCTCTCACATTAAAAACAAACAAACAAACAAAAAAAAGCAATTAACTTGAAAGTGAGGATTGGAGACTATTAGTAATGTGTGGTTTTTATTTCATGTGTATTAAGAAATGGATAGCAGAGGCAGAGTAGCAGTCAGGTCCAGATCTAATAAGGAATTAGAAATCATAGCAGTTATTTTAACACAGAGAATGTAATATAAAGAATTTTTACTAGATATAAAGTTGTAATTAGATAACTAAAAAAGTAAGAAGAGAATTCCAAGGTATTAACAATGTGGTGATTGAAGGTGGCTACCTTCTCTGTGGCCTGGGAGAGTGGAAATTCAAATGGAAAATGAAGAGATAAAAAATGCCAAAATTTACAAATTTAAAAGAACCTCATCAGGCTGAAACTCAGGTTCTGAAAATAGGGACCCTGTTTAGCTGGTGCAAGTGAATTCAGCTGCACCTACAGGAAGGAAATGCTGCTGCCAGGGAGAAGCAGCATTGTTGAGGAGAGGTTCCTAAGAACTGGAAGTAGAGAGGGAGGAGCAAATCCTTCCTTCCTCAACTAGACGCTCTAATACCCCTACTGACTGACCCTAATATAGAAGCAGCTGGCAAAGCAGAAATATGGTTTGCAGAATCCCAGACCCTCCAGCACAGAGATACAGTTATAAAAGGATGAATTTGGAACTGAGAGGCAATAACTTAAGAAGTGGCCTAGGAAGGACACCTATGAAAAGATACCTATTGAAATGTGGCACTTGTGAGCTTGAGAATGAAGTGAAATAGGCCATCAAAAGCAATATGAGATAGATGTCTCACCTATAAAAATACAATAGTACAGACCTCTAGGTGCGGACCCAAAACAAGTAAGGGAGGGGAAAAAAGATGCAGATAGATTTCTTGACTTCAAAAATCAAATAGCAGCTCAAGAAAATACCACCAAGACAAATTATCTGTGATCTTGAAAATGGTGGGGAGGGAATAGCAAATTTGTCATAATTGGCAAAGCACTGTTAATTCAAACCCCAAGGAATGCTAAAATGCCATAGTTTCACACTAGAGGTCACCCCCGGTAAGAAAATATAATTGTACCATCCTTTATTGTCCCTGTAGCTGTTACAATATTGCAGAGCTGCTCCTTATTGCAAAGAGATTGGATTTTTATGAGACTGACATGCTAAGCAGCTTTCTAGTCAAGGAAAATACTGCATTAAACAGAATTCACTTTTGTACTTTGGTTGAGAAGCAGATATATTGACTGTATAGTACAGAAGACGGTATTCATTACATGCAATCACTGACCTATTTCTAAGGTATCAACTTTAATCAGAGGTAGGTCAACACTGTTATCAAGAAACAATACACTGTATATTACATAGATACTGATACTGAAGAAATACTGCCTGTCAGTATTTAAATTAGGGAAAACACTGCCTCATATTAAGAGAAAGCAGCTGTACTACATGAAATAATTGCACTACATATTTTAACAAACTCATTAATTTTGGTGTTTATTGCATTTCAGGCATCTACAGCTTAGGAAATTAGGGTGTCTTTATCATTTCATGGCAAATGACATTTGTTGAAATTCTTAATGGCAAGGGATCCTCTTTAAGTACAGAACTCCAACTTATAAAATCATCTGAATGCACTAAAAATAAGCTGATCATTCATAGATATGATGTGGATCACTTTTACTGTATCTCTATGTCAATGCTCCTTTGATATTTGTGCTCCCAGCTTTTACTCCCCACTGACTCTCATTGCTGTTGTTGTTCTGTTGCTGTTCCTGTTTGTTTGCTGTTCTCTACCAATATTCTGGTCTCTCTACATCATGCATGGAAAATACCAACTGGATTTTTTCTTTATACTTCAGTTGCCATTCTTGGAGTCACCAATCCAATGACCATGTTGTTTAAAGTGTCCAAGAGCCTAACCCTGCGAGTCTGTGCCCCCTCACTCGGTGTGGTCTTTTCTTGCACCTCAGTTCAACAGCAGCTCACCTAGTCACATCCTTTCTGCTTTCATCAAATAAATGCACCACCTTCCAAATTTCTATTAGATAGAAAGATCATATTGTATTGTATTGTCTTATTATATATCCTTTCATTTTACTATGCATTCTAGTGTATCTAAATCCACTGATGCTTCACTTTTCTACAATCTAGCACTTCTCAAATTGGTACTGCCCTCCATACACGTTTAGAACCCATGTATTATCATTGTAATCACTCACTAGTTACCCACTCAACTTTCTTGCCCCACTTTTCCTAGATCACACTCCTTTGGATAAATCCCTACCTTGGTTAAATCCAACTATCTAGTCATACTACACTTTTCTCCATAAAGCTGAATGTTACTAAAAAAAAACCTGAATGTTACTAGACATAGAGCCATGCTGTCAGGTCTAAATTTGAAAATCAAGACAAGAATTATTTGAAAATAATAACCAGAGAGTCAAAGGTCTCTCAATAATTCAAATATACTTCCAGAATACATTCGCTCACCTACTTACCAAAATGGACTTTTAATTTCTCTCCCCTCAGACCTTCAGCACAACTATGCCCCAAAGACACATGTACACATACACTCTCAGCTAGTGATATTATCTCATAATTGAGAAAAAGGAAGCAACTAAAGAGAAACTCCCTTACCATTACCACTATCAAGTTCACCACCTTCCCTGAATCTGTTACCACAGTCTCTGTCTGTCCTTCCATTACATTGGATGAAGTATGCCTTCCCTGTGTACCCCTAAACTTGTGCTCTAGACCCCATTCTTTTTCTACTTTTCAGGGTATCCATTCAGTTCCGGTAATCAATTTCTCTCTCTCTATTGAATCATTCCCTTCAAATATACACACTCTTCTTGATGTCACTATGATCATCATCTCCACTGACCCCATACAACCTCCACTGACCCCATGCTCCACCTCTAGTTTCTGGAGTACTTTCCTTCTCCTTTTATAGCAAAAGTTCTCGAATGGCTTATTTATGGTCCAGTCTTTACTTCCTGCCATGCCAACTCTCCTTAGCCCATTATTTTTCCTATAAAATTGATTCTTCTTGTCAAGGTTATTAAGAATCAACACCATAGTTCACCACATTTCCAAATTTAGTTGGCAACTAAAATTCTTCATCTTATTCAAATTCTTTCTAAAAAATTTTATTTTATTTTTTCCATCTTATTAAAATTCTTGGCAAGATTAGACACTGTCAGCCACTCAGTCCTCCTTAAAACACATCCTTAAGTTTTGTGACTCCACATTTCGCTGTTTTTCTTCCTTATACCTGAATCACTTCTGCTTAGTCTCTTTTTTTGACCCTTTCAGTTCAAAAAAAGAAAGGTTGGAATGCCTCAGAGGTCCTCCAAAGCCCCACTGTTCTCCATCTCCAGTGTTTTCCTTGGTGAGCCTTCATATATTCCCATAATTTTAATACTATCTGTAAAGACTACCGAATTTGTATATCCATCACTGACCTCTCCACTGAGCTCTAAACTCTAAGCTGTAATTAACTGTAATTCTGTGATTGACATTTCCACTTGAATATCTAATCATCTTATTAATCCCAACATGGCCAAACAGAACCTTGATTCCCTTGATTTTATCCCCATTGGGCACTTTTGAACTCCTTCCCTGCCATTATCTCCACTAACCACCTGGTGTTCAGGTACAACATTCAGCATCATTTCAATTCATCTCTGCCCCTCATTCTCCTCCCTCACTTGAAATCCCTAAACAAGTTACTTCAGCCTCAACTCCAAAATAGATTTTAAATCTATCCACTCTTTTTCATCTCTCCGGCACCAGCCACTTCCAGCTGCAATCATTATTACCTTCATGATTGTTCTAATATACAAGAGAGCTTATTTCCATTGCTGGAACTATCTTTTCCACTATCACTTCCATTGCGAAAATATCATTTCAAAACATAAATCTTATGTTACACATGTATGTAACACAACATATCCCACACATGCATACGCACACACACACACACACACACACACACACATTCTTAAAGCCCATCATTTATTTCCCTTCGTACTCAGAATAAAATCTAAAGTCCTTCTTGTTGCCTAGAAGAACCAGTAATGACATGATCCAGTTCTATCTTTCTAGCTTCAGGACTTACTGCTCTCTCCCAATCACATTATACTTCAGCTCTAATAGCTTTGTTTTTATTCCTTGAACTCACCAAATTCTCTCTGCCTCAAGGCCTTTGTACTTGTTCTTGTCTCTGCAGCTCTTTCTGTGGCTGGCCCTTACTACAGCTCAAACTCTATCTTCACAGAGGCACCATCAGTCTGCAATATACCACTCTGCTTTAGTTTCTTCATAGCAATGATCCCTTTATGAAACTCTCTCACCCATTTTTTGTTGTGTTTACTTTCTTTTTTCACCTGTCACCACTAAGTAAAGAACCTTATGTATTTTTTTTACTACTGTATCTAGAGCCTAGACTATCTAGAGCATAGTAGACACTAAATAAATATGTGTGGAAGGAGGAAAATGTGAAGGAAGGAAAATTTAATGATTTTCTCATAAAGGTAATGACACAACTATTTGTACAGTTTCTCTAACATCCATCTTTCCAACTTCCCCAACTAAATTTCATCTCTGCAAGTTTATGCATAACAAAGTACAGAGTACAGCTTAGCTCAGAGGCATGGTTCTGTTAAATAAAACTAATCTGACAGGATCAGACCACTGGGGTTTAGCCATTCACATTCTGGATGGCTGGAAATGATAGTGTGCCAAACCTCCTTGGGTACTCAGTGAACCACACTCTCCACCATCTCCCTACACACTCCAGGCAATTACCCATCTGGTTTGCCTGGCTCACCCAGTCGTATTTGAATGAGGTTTTCAGCTGAAAGTGAATGGTGTGTGTCCAACCTGAAAGGCAGCCTCCGGCAATTGCATCCCACGCCTACTTTCAACTATAGCCATTCTCTCCAGACAGGGGTCAGGATCCTCCCCAAATGCAGCAGGACACATAAAGACAGAGGAGGGAAAGGGGATCCTATGTAGGAGTCTGGAGACCTGGGTTTGAGTCCTTGTCTGTCTCAAGTTCACTGTGACCTGATGAAATCCATGCACCCCTCTAGGTTTGCTTCCCAGCTACAAACTATGGGGTTCATACTAGGTAACTCTAGGAATTTCTTCCAGTTCTAACATTCCAAGCTTATAAACCACCAAGTGGCAAGCATTTGCTGGGTTGCAAATTCTTCAACCCAAGAAGCCAATCTCCAACCTGGAATGAGTGGCGACATTACCACCATGTGGGTTTTTTATATTTGCCCAGAACCTCATAATTATAAGGTTACCCTCACCACACCCCTTTTACATACATGGGTGACAAACATTAATTACCCTGCTTTGCTGGAGGAGGAAAGATGGCACAGAATGATTAAATGACTCACCCACTATTTACCAAAAGCAGTGGTTTGGCAGGGACCAGAAATCCATGAGTTTCTGAGTTGTAGACCTGAGCTCAGGATATTGGGCCACAGGACTCTGCTGGAGCATACCAGTGTTTGGCTTCACTTGTTTTTTATTCTGGAATAGATGAAAAACACTCATGATTGCATTCTCTCTTTTGAGTGATTCACTGCTGTTAGTGCTAATGGAATTGGATAAAAGAGAGAAAGGTCTATTTACTTCAACCAAAAACCTAGGAAAATTTTGTGTGGGCAGGCAGTGAGGTACACAGGGAGAGTCTGGACATTGAAGTAAGAGACACTTGTCTTTGTTTTGTGAGCAAAAAATTTCCAAGTATTAAGAAAGCATGAAAAGCATAAAGATATGTAAGACTCAATTCCACTCATAGCTCTGCAAGATACCTAATTCTCTGAGTCTTGCTTTTCTCATCTGTAAAATGTAACTGATAGAACTTGCCCATGATATCCTTGCAAATACGGAAAGTGATGAGAAAAGGCAGTTACTCACATTGTGGTTCTTCAGTTAATTAGCACCTTTTCCTCTTTCCCTTATCTAGGTAACACAAAATTGGGTGTCCCTACACACACACCCAAAGTCCCCTGCCTCTCACCATCACCCAGTGAAGAACAACCAGACTACAGGCCACTAAAGCAGGTGACCAATCATCCATGGGGTGAAGGGATCCCCTGGGATCTCGTGTTTCAGACTTGCTGATGATATAGGGTATCTTAAAAATTAGTAACTGACCCTGTATCTCCACCTGTAACACTGGAACTAACCAAACTGTTCCGGAAAATATTCTGGAAGAAAGGGTCTCTGAAAGGTTTACAGACTCCTGCACGTAAAACGTAGACTAAATGCTATGGTTTTGTTTTTTGTTGTTTTTGGTTTTGTTTTGTTTTTGTTTTGTGTTTTGCAGTCTTTCATGTTATACTCAAACATTTCTATTCCTCTGAATAGCCACTTCAGCCTTCTTATCCATCAGCTAGTCCCTATCATGCCACCCCAGAGACATCTGCAGAAGCCAGAGGAGAAGAAAAAGAGACACAAAGTAGGGAAGGAACATAGTTCATAAATAAGGCAAATGTCTTAGTTTGTTTCCTTTTCTTACTTTCTGAGATTTGGAGAATCACATTTTTCAACATCAGCCTTCTGTTTTTAACATACATTGTTAAAAAGAGGGGACTCAGAATGACAAATGAGAGGTATGTTTACACTGAGGTGGTCTGTGTCCTTCTGGTGATAAGCCCTGGAGCCTTGGAGGCTGAGTTGAGAGACAGGCTTTCAGGCCTGCACCCACCACCACCGGCTGTGTGGTGATCTGTAGGAGTGCGGACTCCTATAATGAACTGAGACTCAGTTCCCTCACCTCTATATAAGCAGGCTAAGAATAAACTGTCCCCAAAATGCTTACTAGCACTAAAGTCCTATGAATCCTGGAATAACATAAACAGAAGCTGACACACAATATCCATACATACCTTATATTCACAATGTTGGGGGTCCATAGAGCCAAAGGTCCTATATCCTCATGCCCTCTGCTATAACATTTTCATTTTTTCTTTGATGTAGAAATAGATTTTATATCCCTGAGAGAAATATAAATGTATATAAGAACTATGTATTCCAATACATCAGTATCATTAACAAGTTTCCTAGGTATTATAGATTAAAACAAAAAATAAGCCATAAGAAACTCTGGTCTAGACATACATATCCCAAACTATTAACCAGGTAAGAGAGCAAAACACAGGAAAAGACACTTAGAGTATTTGAAAGAAATTAATAATGAATATGCCACTTAAAATAATTATTCTCAAGTATAAGAAAACTTAAAAAAAAAATTCAGATTCCTGAGCACTACTCCATACTTAAGTCAGAACTATGGGAAGGGAGACTAAATGGCTCACGTACAGGTACATCTGCAAAACTCCTAAGGCCGTGCTGCTGATTGCTCATGTCTGGAAACCACAGTTAGAAAGCAAAATCTCAGCAGCCAAGTCTGGCAAATAATGTCGGTCCCTCTCCTCAATGCCCAGCAGAAGTAATTTCTCCTCTCACTTGTGAACATCTGTGATAATCATCACGGAGACCTGGCTTGTTTGTTAATGGGAGGAAGAAAAGCTATTTACCTAGTTTGCAAGCCAAGGGAGAGCTTAATTAATGTCAGAGCAGATACGATTTCCTCCTCTCTCCTTGCCCTAGGAACTCACAGGGATAACGAGAGGATTTTTAATTAATGTTTGAAAAGCATTCTGAGATCCCTGGATGAGAGGTGCTGGAGAAGGGCACAACATGATTATTATTGTTATTAATAGTAGTTTTATTAATAGAAATAATGAAGTTCTCTAAAGCAATTTTTTAAATAAATTCTTGACATCAGTCATCAGAACATTTTTGTGGCAAGAATTTTTGGAGAGAATGAAGGAGAAAGGGAAAAAAAGATACAAGGAAAAAAATGCTTTTTTTAACCCATTAGAACTGGGTAACACTTTGAGGTTCTAACATGAGGACTCCATGAAAAGTTCTTATATTTTTCCAAGGTAAATTAAAATACAACTATTAATTTCAATGTTACCAGAGAAAAATAATGAAGGGACATAGTTATGAAGGAAAGAACCCAAGTTTGGGAAATGCAAGTTCAGAATTTGGGGCTTATCATTGCCTATTTACTGGCTTACCACTTACTAATTATTTAGCCTTGGGCAAATCACATTATCTATGTTTCCTTATTGATAAAATAGGGAGATACTGAAACATGTCCTGCCCAACTCCCAGGTTAATGAAGATGAATGGAGATGATAAATGTGGAAATTTTTTATATGTCTGTAAGTTGTTCAGCAGATATTATTAATGATAACAATGATTGCACTAAAAATTCACCTTGCAAGATGGAAGAAATGAATGTACATTATTTATAATAGATTTTTTAAAATATACTGTTTTAATTTATGAAGTAAAATTGTTCTTCAAGGCTTACAATAAAAAGCAGCTTCAGGAAATTTAGAAAGTTAAAGAAGTTTTCAAGTCTTACAGTGAAAAGTAGCTGGTTCTGTCCATCCCTTCCACCATAGTCCTTATTTCCAGAGACTCTCCTTTTTAATTCTTCAGCTGTTTCTTTTGATGTTTACCACTATAATGCCAATCAATATGATTGAACTGCTATATCTAGCTCTGTACAAATGTTAAACATTATTTGTTTCCTAATATAATAGATATATTAATTCTCCTATTATATAATCTAATAATTAGATAATAGATATATTAATTCTCCTATTATATAATCTAATAATTAGATAATTATATATTAATTCTATTATATAATCTAATAATTAGATAATTATATAGATATAATTATATAATCTAATAGATAAATTAAATAAATTCCTGACATCAGTCAACATTTTTGTGGCAAGAATTTTAATATAATATTATATATATGATATTAATATATTATTATAGATATGTTTATCTGATCTAATATATTATATTAATATATTAATATTAATGTATTAATATATTAATATTAATATAATATTAATATTATAATATATATTATATATAATATATATAATTTATCAATGGATGTAAAATATAAAAAGATATAATGTGTGACTTCAACTAATATAATAATAATATTATATTAATATTAATATATTAATACATTTATATTAATATATTAATATAATATATTAGATCAGATAATCATATCTATAATAATATATTAATATCATATATTATTATATAATTAATATAATTATGTTATATATAATTATATATTATTATATATATTATATTATATATAATTATATCAATATAATATTATATATAATTAATATATAATATGTTACATATTATATATAATATATTATTCATATAATATTGATATAATATATATTATAATATTGTATATAATATAATATGAATAATGTATTATATATAATAATTAGATAATTATATCTATAATTATATCTATAATTATATAATCTAATATATAATAGATATATTAATTCTCCTACCACCTTCATTTGGCTCCCTCCTTTCTACAGATATAGTTACATTTACTTTTGTTAAAATTAATATTTACTATTTACAACATTACTATTGTATAAATGTTATTAATTATTAACCAACTAGCATACTACTATTACATTCCTCTCTTATAACAACTCTTTGTTTTTCCTAGGGTTATTAATTGCCTAACATTTTAAAAACTTGATTACATTTCTGTTTACTTCACACTGGGTTCATTCTATATTCTTCCAGAGCTATTAACTTCTCTTAATACTACTGTATTTTCCACCTTGTCAAATGCATTAGATAATATAACATTTTTCTTTTAATTTTCCCTATACACTCACCTCCCTTGTATTCTTACTGTAACTGAACAATACTATGTCAGAAACCATGAAAATAGTAGTGAATCCTTCCATCTATGGGCTCCCACACTGTGACTACAAGGCATGTGTGAAATCTGTACATAAGCCTCTATATATGTTGTTCCGGGATTCATAAGACTTTAGATCTAGTAAGCATCTTATGGACAATTTATTCCTCTCATACTTACTATATAGAGGTATTGAAATTGAGTTCACTCTCTGACAGTAGAGGCAGATCTAAAAGCACATCTCTCAGATTTAGTTTTGCCAAAATGAAAGATCATTGATACTTCTGTTATTTATATTGTAAATGACAGGTATATAAGAACCTGCCACCAAGAATACTATTCCCAGCAAAAGTATCCTTCATAAATGAAAGAGATATATATTTCCAGAGGGAGAAAAAAAAGTCATGAAGGTTTATTACCTCTAAACCTGCCTTGCCAAAAGAAAAAATGATAAAGGGGGTTCTTCAAGTTGAAGTGAAAGAACACTAAGAACAACATGAAAATATATGAAAGTATAAAGCTCACTAGTAACAGGAAATATATAGTGAAATTCAGTATACCCTAATACTGTAATTGTTTATATAAAGCGCTTTTATCTCTAGTATAAAAGTTTAAAAAGCAATTATTAAAAATAACTATAGCTATCATAATTTATCAATGGATGTAAAATATAAAAAGATATAATGTGTGACTTCAATAATATAGTAGTATGTGGAGGAAGGAGAATTAAAAGGGTAGAGTTTTTGTATGAGATTGAAGATAAGCTGTTATAAGCTTAACACAGACTATTATAACTATAAGAAGTTTTATGTAAGCCTCATGGTAACCATGAAGAATGAACCTATAGTACATAAACAAAAGATAAAATGAAAGGAATTAAAGCATATCAGTACAGAAAAATAAATCACAAAGGAAGATAGCAAGAGAGGAAGAACAAAGGAATTAAGTGAACAGTCAGAAAACAATTAACAAAATAACAATAGTAATTTTCTACCTATCAAAGATTAGCAATATTTTACTTAACAAAAATTAAATGTAAATGTACTAAATTCTCCAATCAAAAGACACAGAGTGGCTGCATGGACCAAAGTAAATAACACCAAACAAAACAAAACAAAACAAACAAAAACAACAAAAAATCCCAAGATCCAACAATATATTGCCTACAAGAGATTCACTTTAGCTTTAAGGACACATATAGGCTGAAAGTAAAGGACAGAAAAAAGATATTCCAGGCAAATGGTAATCAAAAGAGAGTGAAATGCATAACAATGGCTATATGTGTTTCAGATAAAGTAACCTTCAGTCAAAATTAGTCATAAGAGATGAAAAATGTAACTATATTATAATAAAAGTGTGAAGAGGATATAACGATTATAAATATATATGCACCCAACATTGGAACATGTAAGTATTTAAGGCAAATATTAACAAAACAGAAGGCACCAAAAATTAAGAAACTAAAGACTGAAATTATATTAAGTATCTTTTTTAACTACAATGGATATGAGACTAGAAATCAATAACAGGAAGAAAACTGGAAAACTTGCAAATACATGGAAATTACATACCACACTCCTGAACAACAGAAGGGTCAACAAAGAAGTCAAAGGGGGAATCAGAATGAATCTTGAAACAAACGAAAATGAAAACATAACATACCAAAACTTACTGGACACAGCAAAGGCAATTCTAAGAGAAAAGTTTATATAGTAAATACCTAAGTTAAGAGAAACAAAAGATCTCAAATAAACAACCAAACGTTACAGCTCAAGGAATTAGAAAAGAAGAAAAAACTAATCTCAAAGTTAATATAAGGAAGAAAATAATAAACATCAGGGCAGGGAAAAATGAAATAGAGACTAGAAAGACAATAGAAAAAAATAAAAACTAATAAGCTAGTTTATTAAAAAGGTAAACAAAGTCACACTGTTAGCTAGACTAATCAAGAATAAAAAGAAAGGATTCAAATAAACAAAATTATATATGAAAGAGACAACATTAGAACTGACACCACAGAAATATAAAGAATTATAGAAGGCTACTATGACTGTTAACAAATAGGACAACCTAGAAGAAAATTAATAAATTCCTTGAAACATACAACCTATGAAGACTAAATCTGAAAGAAACAAAATCTGACCAGAACAATAACAATTAAAAAGATTGAATCGGTAATAAAAAACCTCCCAGCAAAGAAAAGCCCAGAACTAGATGGCTTCACTGCTGAATTCTACCAAACACTGAAAAATTGATGCCAATCCTTCTCAAACTCTTCCAAAAAACTGAAGAAAGGGGAATACTTTCAACTCATTTTACAAGGCCAGCAACACCCTGATACCAAAGCCAGATAAGGACACTACAAGAGAAGAAAATTAGAGTCACTAGCCCCAATGAACATAGATGCAAAAATTCTCAACAAAATACTAGCTAATCACATTGGCAGCACATTAAAAGGATCAAACACCATGAACAAGTTGAGATTTATTCCTGGGATGCAAGGACAGTTCAACATACACAAATCAATAAATATAATATACCATATAGAATAAAAGATGAAATTCCTCTGATCCTCTCAATACATGGAGAAGAAACATTTGAGAAAATTCAAACTCTTTCATAATAAAAGCTCTCAACATAATGTGTATATAAGGAGCATACCTCAACATAATAAAGCTACAAATAACAAAAACAACTAACATAATACTCAGTGATGAAAAGCTGAAAGCTCTTCCTCTAAAATCAAGAATGGGACAAGGGCGCCCACTCTCACCATTCCTATTCAATATAGTCATAGATCCTAGCCAGAGTAATTAGGCAACAAAAAAAGGCGGGGGTGGGGGGTGGGGGGGGTGGGAGGGCATCCAAATTGGAAAAGGAAAAAGTCGAATAGTCTGTTTGATGACGGAACAATTGTATATATAGAAAACCATAAAGATTCAACCAAAAAACTGTTAAAATAATAAATTAATTCTGTAATGATGCAGAATACAAAATAAGAATACAAAAATCAGTTGCATTCCATTGCAAACAAACTATCTGAAAGAAAAATTAAGAAAATGATTCCATTTACAATAGTATCAAAAATAATAAGATACTTAGAAATGAATTTAATCAAGGAGATGAAATATATGTACACTGAAAAATGTGAGACACTGATGAAAGAAACTGAAGAAGACAGAAACAAATGGAATGTTACACTGTGTTCATGGATTGGAAAAATTAATATTGTTAAAATGTCCATCTTACCCAAAGCCATCTATAGATTCAAAGTAACCCCTATCAAAATCCCAATTTTTTACAGAAGTAGAAAAAACAATCCTAAAATTTGTAGAGAACAAAAAAAGATTCCAAGTAGAGAAATCTTGAGAAAGAACAAACTGGAGGCATCACACTTTTGATTTCAAACTATAATCCAAAACAACAGTGATAAAACAGTATGGTACTAGCATAAAAACAGACATATAGACCAAAAGAACAAAACTGACAACTTGGGAATAAAACCATGCATATAAGGTCAACTGATATTCAAAAAAGGAGCTAAGAGTACTAAATTGTGAGAGGACAATCTTTTCAATCAATCATGCTAGGAAAACAAGATATCAACATGTGAAAAATAAAATTGGCACTCACAAAAATTAACTCAAAATGGAGCACTCTGTTTACAGAACTCACAAAAATTAACTCAAAATGGAGCCAAGACTTAAGACTGGAATGTAAAACTCCTAGAAGAAAACACAGGGAAATGGGTCCTTGACATTGGTCTTCGTAATGATTTTTTTTATATGACACCAAAAGAGCAAGAAACAAAAGCAAAAATAAACAAGTGGGATGATTAAAAGAAATAGTATCTTTGCAGCAAAGGAAAAATCAACAAAAAAGAGATAACCTACAGAATGGGATAATTTGCAATCCATGTATATATGATAAGGGGTTAATAATATTCAAAATATATAAGGAATTCATAAAACTTAATAACACAAAAAAATATAATCCAATTTTTAAATGGGCAAAGGACCTGAAGAGATACAAATGGCTGACAGGTACCTGGAAAGATGTTCAACATCACTACTTATCAGGGAAGTGAAAGTCAAAACCATGAGTTTTCAACTGAGACCTGTTAGAATGGCTATTATCAAAAAGACAAGTGATAACAAAAGCTGCCAGGATGTAGAAACCCTGGTGCACGGCTGGTGGGAATGTGAATTGGTGCAGCCACTAGGGAAAACAGAAAGGAGGTTTCTCAAAAAATTAAAAATAAAACTACCAATGATCCAGCAATCCTACTTCGGGTTATATTTCTGATAGAAATGAAATCACAATCTCAAAGAGATATCTGCATTCCCATGTTCAATACAACATTATTTACAATAGTCAAGACATGGAAATAAGTGTCCACTAACAGATGTATGAACAACAACAACAAAACAGTGAGATAGTATTCAGCTATAGAAAAGAAATTCTGCCATTCACAACAGCATGGCTGGAATTTGGAATCACATAACACTATGTGATTAGAGAAAGACAAATACTGTACGGAAATAAAAAAGCCAAACTCATAGAAACAGAGAGTAGAATAGTAATTGTCCTAGTGGTTAGGAAAATAAAGAGATGTTGGTCAAAGGGTATAAACTTCCAGTTACAGGCAAATAAGATTTGGAGAATCTAATATAAAGCCTAGTGACTATAATTAACAATACTGTATTACAAACTTGAAAGTTGCTAAGAGAGTACACCTTAGATGTTCTCACAACAAAAGAAAAATGGTAATTATGTGAAGTGATGGTGTGTTAACTAACCTTACTGTGGTAATTATTTCATAATATATACATGTATCAAATTATCACATTGTATATCTTAAACTTATGAAATTACATGACATGTCTATTGTATCTCAATAAAGTTGGGGAAGATTTTACTATGAAGCTATAGTAATCAAGACAATATGGTACTCACGTAAGGACAAACATATATATAAATGAACTAGAGTTGATGATCCAGAAATAATTCCTTACATTTATGATCAATTGATTTAGCAAAGGCCCCTGATCAATACAGAGGTGGGGGAGGGAGGAAATGGTGCTGAAATAACTAAATATCCACATGAACGAAGTTACACCTTCACCTCACAAAATATGCAAATACTAGCTTAACACTGTTCATAGACTTAAACAAAATTGCTAAAACTATAAAACTCTTCGTTGAAATGTTCAGAATAAATCTCTTACTTGGACTTGGCAACAGTTTTTTGGAAATGACAACAAAAGCACAAACAACAAAAGAAAAAATACACAAATCATACTTTATTAAAATCAAATGTCTTGTGCATCAAAATACCCTATCAATAGACTAATTGTAGTGGTCATTTCACCATATATATATTGAATCATTGTGTTACACAACTGAAACTAATACGTGGTTATATGTCAATTATACATCAAGTTTTTAAAAGCCCACTATCAAAAGAGTGAAGAGACAATCCTCAGAAAGGGAGAAAATATTTACAAATCTATACCTGATAAATATCTTATATGAAGAATATATAAAGGACTCACAAATCAACCATTAAAAGACAAATAAGCCAAGCAAAGGATATGAATAAGCATTTCCCCAAGGAAGATATTCTCCCAAGGAAAGGTCAACATCATCAGTTATCCTGAAAATGGAAATCAAGACCAGGAGATACCACTTCACATCTACCAGGATTGCTAAAATAAAAAAGACAAACAATAACAAGTGCCGCCAAGGATGCAGAAAAACTGGAACGCTTATACATTGTTCCTGGAATTGTAAAATGATGCAGCCACTCTAGAAAAACACTTTGGCAGTCCCTCAAAAAGTTAAATAGTGTTTCCATATGATCCAGAAATTCTATCCCTGGATACTTACCCAAAAGAATTGAAAACTTATGACCCCACAAAAACTTGTATACCAATGTTCATAACACCATAATTGATAATAAATCATATCCATACAATGGAATATTATCCACCCATATAAAGGACTGAAATATCAATATATGCTACCAGTATTTCAGTAAAGAACACTGAACACATTTGGCTAAGTGAAAGAAGTCAATTACAAAAGGCTTCTTTTATATTGTATGGTTCATTTTTTATTCAATGGTGAGAATAGGCAAATCCACGGGGAAAGAAAGCAGATTAATAGCTGTCAGCAGCTGGGGGTTTCTTACTGAGGTGCCAAAAATGTTCTGTATTAAGAAGGCAGTGATGGTTACATAATCTACAAACACAGTAATAAACCACTGAATAGTACATTTAAAAAAACTTCTCATATAGCTTATCACACGCCATAACATATGTTAAAATCTATTTGGAGATTATGGGAAGATAGCGATATGTTGTGTTAGTAAAGACAGAATAATTACTATGTATAATAAAAATTAGTTTCTTAATAACACATAAATTTCCTTTATTAAAAATATCATAACATCTTTTTAACCTAAAGCACTACTAATGCTGAATTTGCCTTATTAAATGATAATGTTTCATCTTTACTATCTAGATCTCTTCAGAGAACATTTTTAGAAAAACGAATTTTCATCTTGAGCTTATTATCCTTGTTAATTGTCAAACTAAATGCACGTTTGTGTCTCTAAGTGTGTATACTGG
The DNA here is from genome assembly GCF_030435805.1 of Mustela lutreola. NCBI lineage: Eukaryota > Metazoa > Chordata > Mammalia > Carnivora > Mustelidae > Mustela > Mustela lutreola. Next base: position 79,196,768 of record NC_081301.1, on the reverse strand, counting down.
CATAGAACAAAAAAAGAAATTCAGTCCATTAGTATCATCTTTTTAATCTTAAAACTTATCCTTTTCACCATTTTTCAGGTATTTTCTCAAGTAATGAGTTTGTTTTGGAGTTGTATGGACATATCACTGACTTTTAAAAGAAATGTGATCCTTAGACAAAGGGCTCCACGATTTCTTTTCTCTCAAACAATTCTACATCACAGAAGAACCATGCTGAGGATACAGTCTACATCTGGATAGTTTCCATAATGCATTCTAATATTTTCATCAATAACCTCTTTTAATCTTGGTTATTGTCTGATTTGAAAACCAAGCCTAAGCATATCAGTACTCACTCAAAATTCTTGGCAGTGAGTTTAGATTCAATACACACTGCCCAAAAGAAGAAAAGAATAGAAAGGAAATGTAGAAAATGGCATTCTTGCCGCTAAAAGACAATGGGGGAAAAACTTACTACTGAAAGGAATAAAGAGAAAGGTACTATTGATGGTCATCAAGTGGTTGTCATTCTCAACACTGGCCCACTGAATGATGTCCAATCTGCACTGAGAATCTTGAGGGTTTGGGCTCCTTTAGCTCTTCAAAACAATAACATCATCCCGCAAGAGGCAAAAAGGAAATGCCTTCCATGAAATTATAGCCTTTATTGAATAGCATTAAACTAAGTCAATATTACTGTGATGGTTTTGTTGTAGCTACTAGTACTAACTTGCATTTTGACCATGGTATGTTCAAAGCACATACATTTATTTAATTTTATTATCACAGTCATCATCTAAAGTCAGAAGAGATTAGGTATTATTAGTATCACTGTCCACATAAATAAGTTGAAATACAGATATAACTTCTTGGTTTTGCAACCTGTTCACAGGCTCCCACATGTTTCTTTCCTAAAGCTGTTTCTTTGTAAAAACACCACAAAAACATGTGGAACATAAACCAGTGACATGATGTAACCTATTCTTTAATAAACATTTATGTATTTTCAGACTAGTTCCTAAGAACAATTTATACCTGGTAAGAATAACAAAGAAGAATGCAAAAAACCTTTAAGTCCAAATATATTCTGTCACATGGAGTACCCTGAACACTCAATACCAGATGCTTAAGAAAGTACAAAAGAAAAGAGCCAGTATTCAGCACCAGCTATGGAAAGCCTCTTCTTCAGTTTGTGTGTACACCCGTCTCTTAGAGAATACTGACTGTGTGAGACACTGTGCACCAGAGATTACTTGTGCATTTCTGCATGAAAAGGATCTAAGCTGTGACAAGATGTTATTGATGCATTTAATACATTTATAAAGAAATTACTCTAAAAGTTTTAGAGAATGAGAATAAGAGGCTGATGTTTCAAGTCTCTACTTTTAGGATGAACTTTATTAAGGGAACAAATACACTATGTATACATATAATTTTTTTGCAATTATCATTGTTCAGTAAATATTTAATATTAATCTCTATGTCAGGTTTATTATTGGCACTGAAGATACAGCCTTAAACAAGAACTAGAAGGCCTTTACCCTGAAGGAGCATATTTTATAGTAAATGGAAATGGCCAATAAGCAAATACAAGAAATAAAAGACTACTGGAGAGTGGATACTTATAAAGAGAGAACCAATACAGGGCAATGCAAGGAAATATTTGAGTAGTTATATTTGACTGGATAGTCAGGGAAATCCTCTGCAGAAGGTGTTATTTAAGCTAATATTTAAATTATCAGAAGAAACAAATTGAGCAAAGATGTGGAAAGACCACCACAGTGTCCTAAAATGAAATGAGCTTGTAGCTTTTCTAGAAATAGTCTTTGGATTGCTTTTCTTAGTAATCTCCTCCCCCATCATCTTTTTATGTGTAAACTCAGCCTTCGTTGAAAGCAATCTGTGGCAAAGTGGTACCATTTTCCTTAGAAAATAAAAATAAATATGTAGGTAAGTTTTCTTAATTAAAAAATGGAATGAGCCTGAGTTGGTGAAAAACAAAAGAAGTCCATTGTGGCTAAATGATGGGGATTACCAGATGGTGTTGGAGAGTAGGCAGGAGCCAGATTACAATGGGAAGTTGGTAAACTAGAATAAGAATCTATTCATGTGCTGAAAGGAAATGTCTAGCACAAAAGAAGAAATTGATGATGATGGGCAGAGGAGCATCATAACCTAACAACATAATACTAGTTTTTTACTTGCTCCTCTTTTGCTTTATGTGCTGTTTGAGGGTGACTTAACAGGAGTACAAGTATAATCACCCTATAAAAATAAAAATGGTGAAGTCTCCCAATAAAGACAGCTTCATTAGTTTGGACTTTGATGCAAAATCTCTTCTCCAGACAATGAGCAATTATACATAAAAATGGAAATAGAAATACATAAAACTTTTATCTCAAAATCATGATAAATATCTCTTGGATGACAAGGGAGAAAAATATAAAGTGGTTAGCTCAGCTGAAACCATGAGCTACAGACCTCTAAGTCTGAAAAAGACTGTGATAGCCTGCAGGAAGAAAGAGACAGGAACCAGGTTATTACTTGGGGCAAGAGGCTTTGGTGAAGCTCTCTCCCTTTCTGGATAAAGGTTCCACCAATTGTCTAGAGCAGTGGTTCTACACTGGAGGATAAAGATGCTATTCATGGGGCACCTGAGTGGCTCAGTCAGTTGAGCAGTCAGTTCTTGATTTTGGTGCAGGTCATAATCTTGCAGTCATGAGATCAAGGCCCATGCAGGGCTTGGCACTCATCATGAAGTCTGCTTCAGATTCTCTCCCTCTCCCTCCAGCACATGCTCTCTCTCAAATAAATAAGTAAATGAAATCTTAAGAAAAAAAAAATACTACTCATATCTAATATAGAGAGACCAGTGATTTTGCAAAACATTCTACAATTAATACACACATGCACAAAAAGTCCGCAAACAACAAAGAATTGTTTAGTGCAAAATGTCAATAGTTCCCATATATGAATAGTGAATTGCTGAGTTCCAGGTCTCAAAAATGAGAAACCTTGGTCTAAAGGCCCACTTTTAGTCACTTAAAGTGTAGAAACAGGAGAAAACATAGGCAAAGTCTCTCAACCAAAAACTAATAAGCCAAATTGTCCACTGGCTCTGGCATTGGATCTGTCAGTTCCCCCAATATCACTTGGAAGAAGGAGCTGCATGATAAATAATGTGACCTGCTTACAGATAATGGAAGAGTGGGAAAAGAGGAGTGAAGGAGTGAAGAAAATGACCTTTTCAATCAAAATACCAAAACATGTGAAGAAATGCTAGGAAAGATGGAAAACAAAACTAACAATCAGAAGATAAACATAAACACACTTAAGATATAAATAGTTTTAAGGAAAACTAACAAAGATTTTTAAAGGATACTTACAATTATAACAGGGAATATAAGTATAAATATCAAAAAGAAACAAAGAAAGAAAAAATAAAACAAGAAGTTGAAATACAACAAAAATTCGTGAATTGGATTTTATACTGGACTTGACATAGTAAAAGAGAACCAGACTATACCTGCCATTAGAATTTAAACTCCATGAGGGCAGAGATCCGTGGTCTTATTCCCTCCTGTACTGAAATCACAGTCAGCACAGTGCCTGGTCTATGGCAAAGTGTTAATTAACATTTGTCAGCTGAGGGAAAGAATTACTTTGACTCGAGTTTTGTGAACATGGGACCTATTCTTCTAATAAAGTATATGAAATACTCTTCTAAAAAAAGAAAGAGAGAGAACTGGGCTATAAAAATTGTGAAATTCATTTAGAGCACAGAGAAAGTGAAATAAAAAAGAATAAAAAATATAAAAAGTCAGCTAGGGAACATAAAGGATAATCTTCAGGTTCCAATATACATTGCATAAGAATTTCAGTAAAGATAAAAAAGGAAACGGCTGAAAATCAGTATCTATAAAGAAGAGCTGAGAATTCTCCAAGACTGGAGAAAGTCACACACCCTCTAATCAAAACATATTCCAAACTCCAAGTCAGATAGATAAATATAAACTTATTCATAGTTATATCACAGAATATCATATCTAGAAAAAAATATAAAATCTTAAAACCAACAGAGGAGAAATAGTACAATCAAAGCAAGTGAGTTCATCTATGAGATAGTCAATGAAGATAAAATAATCCCTTTCAAATATTTTAGGAAAATGCCTGATAATTGAGAATTTTATGTTCAACCATACTATCTTTTAAGAATAGAAGTGAAATAAAGACTTTTTTATACCTACAAAGGCTATTAAGAGTTTATCTCTCATAGACCCTCCCTAAAATAAATATTAAATGATAGTTTTCTGGAAGAAGAACATGAAGGAAGATCCTTGGGATCCAGAAGGAATGTGGAATGAAAGTAGAAAGGGCTTTTTTTTTTTTTTTTAAGTAAAAAACCATGTCACTCGCACATATTCATTCTTTGCAAAATAATTAGGATACCAGGGGTGGGGTGCCTGGGTGGCTCAGAGGGTTAAAGCCTCTGCCTTCGGCTCAGGTCATGATTCCAGGATTCCAGGGTCCTGGGATCGAGCCCCGTGTCGGGCTCTTGACTCAGCGAACTCTCAACTCAGCGGGGATCCTGCTTCCTCCTCTCTTTCTCTGCCTGGGTCTCTGCCTACTTGTGATCTCTGTCTGTCAAATAAATAAATGAAATCTTTAAAAAGAAGACATTATATGTTAATAAAAAATTTTTTAAAAATAATAATTAGGATACCAGTAAATTGGTACAACACTCTAGCTTTGTAAACAAATATCCTATAAACTTAATCAAAGGCCAGTAATGAGTATAATAGTACCACCACAGGATCTACCCAGAAATATTATAAGGCAATAAATAAATAAATGAATGCCCGGAAACACATTGGAGAATAAACAAATGGAAAACACTCACTGAAATCTTATGATCATGTATTTTGTTACAAGTTTAAAATTTTTGAATTAGTTCTTCAAACGTTGAATACAAAGGAGATCTATAAGAGCTTGAAGAAACTATACCAAGACAACAAAAGTGAAATTTTAAATTTCAAAGATCCAAAAAGAAGTGAAAGAATAATAATCACACAATAACAGTCACATAAAGCTACTGGAAGTAGCTCAAGAATAATAGCCATTGTTTAAAATATACCAGAGGGCGGAGTGGACATAACTGAGCCAAGTGAAGGTATGAAAATAGACCAAAGATAGGAAAATAATAGCCAACATATGGTTAACTGGTATCCGAAAGAAAGAGGAGCAAAATAATAGAAGAAAACAATTTGAAGAGAAAGTTTCACAGATAAAAGCCTTTACTTATAAATTAATTCTTAGGAAATACTAATCTTAGCAATCAATAGAAAGATATACTCTAGTAAAATTATTGGAGTTCAAGGATGAAAAAAGATTAATAAAGTAGGTAAAGTCTAGTAACATTTGTTGGATTTTAAAGATGAATAAAGAGTCCTTTGCTTGACCAACAAAAAAAGTCAAGCCATCAAAAAAGAGGTGACAATTTAGGCAGGCCTCAGACTTTTTTTCCCATAGCAAGCCTTAATATGAAGAAACTATAAAGCAAATTCATATGAAGTTTGAAGAAAGTGTGACGTAAGACACAACCAGACCAACTGTAGCCCAAATATAAAATATTTGTCCCAAAGAGACAAATAATTTTTTTTTAAGATTTTGTTTATTTACTTGACAGAAATCACAAGTAGGCAGAGAGGCAGACGGGGGGTGGGGGGGGGTTGGTGGGGGGGACAGGCTCCCCGCTGAGCATTGAGCCCAACATGGGGCTCAATCCCAGGACCCCGGGATCATGATTTGAGCCGAAGGCAGAGGCTTAACCCACTGAGCCATCCAGGCACCCTGAGACAAATAATTTTTAAAATGAAAAATTTAAATATATTTTCCAACAGTTATCTACAGAAATTACCAGAGAATGAACAAAAAAACCTATGGCATAAGAATTAAAGCTGAGTATTGGATCCATTTTATCATAAAATTAAGACTAAAATAATATGGAGACTATAGTTACAAAAGACAATATAACTGTAAAACTTTTATTAATAAAGCTGATAGAAGGAAAGATGGGAAAGAGTGAATGTGGGTGGATTTCTTCAAATATTATCACCAATATCAAAAAATATTCACATATAATAAATCAAGTAATAGTGGTCTAAAAATATTTAAAAACACCAGATAACATTAATGGAAATAATATATTCAACAAAAAACTGAGTGGCAAAATAGGGATAAAAACGGAGAATTTAAAATTGTACTAATTCCACCATTGCTTATAGAAAGGAATCGATAAATATAGTTATTAGTTCATAAACCAAACACAGAGGACCAGGAGAGACTGAAGACAGAAGCAGGCCACTGCAGATGGGCAGGTGGCAGTTTTATCAAGCAAGGGAACTTAAGAGGCTTAAGCAGTGAAACAATGAGTAGCTCTCCACAGCTACTGCCAGAATCTTCAGAGTTTATATACAGAGATTTTAACAGGGTTCAGGTGTTCTCAAGGACTTACTGATGTTCCAAGGCCATGACCTTGAAAGGGACCCTTGGCTGTGTAAATGGTAGGCAGAGCATGCATCCAAGGATAGGGGAGGGTTGAGGAGCCTCCAATTGCTGGATTGCCCAGATATAGCTTGAGGGTCAACCATTGATCATGACCTCTCGATGACTTCCTCTATAGCTCATAAACATTTTTTTAAAAATTACTAAAACAAAAATATAATCTCTGAAACTAAATATATACACAGAAATACAAACCTTATGAAGGTAAGAATATAGGAGTGATAAAATATAACAGAATTAAGGATAAACATATCTCATATCAATAAATACACCATATGTCTTATACATATAGTAAAATACAATAGTATGTTAAAAGACAAGGGCAAAGCAAGATTTAATTCACTGTGAACTGAAAAGATAGACTGTTCTAATCTAGGCTTCCCTGAAAAAGGAGCTGATATAGGTAGTTAATTTGGGGAAGTAATCCCAAGGATCAGGAGTAGAGGGCTGGGATAGGTGAATCAGGGAAAAGGTGTGTCATGGAGCATATTACCACTAAAACCTCTATGCATCCATGTGAATATACCAACTGTCCCTCTAAAACATGGAAAAGGAGAATATTTATTTGTGGTCACCTGTCCTCTATTAGTCATGAATTACTGCTGATGATAGTAGCTGAGCAGGTATGTAGATACTTAGCTTCACATCACAGAGCAGGTGAGAGGCTGTCAGATCACCCACACAAAGAGCCAGCTGCAGTAACTACTGGGGTAAAAAGTGGGCTCAGGGAATAGGACATAGGGCACAAGCTGTCCATGATACACACACCCAAAGGAAGTGGCTTAGATAGGTTGAAAATAAAACAACTCAGCAAAAGCTTATTGTGTATTTTACATGGAGGAAAAATTCAGACAAAGTTGAATTTAGGGTAAATATTATTTAAAGGATACACTTCATAGGGAAAATCTAAAAATCACAAATTTCTTTGAACCAAATAACAAGTAGTCATTCTCATAAAGCAAAAACTACAGAAAACACAGAGAAAGAGACAGAAAACAAAATCAAAATAAAATTTCAGGGACAACTGGGAGTCCAAGAAATCAAAGTGAAATAGGAAGAATATTTAGAACATAAAAATTAAATAGAAAAAAAAGGAGAAAATATAAAAAAGTTACTTCAAAACAGTAAATGGCCAGGTCCTTTCATCAAGAAATTCTACCAAACCTTTTTTTGAAATATAATATATAACACTATATTAGTTTCAGGCATAGAACATAATTATTTGATATGCATACATATAGCAAAATGATCAACACAATAGATTTAACATCCATCAAAGCACATAGTTTACAATTTTTTTTCTTGTGAAAAAGAGCTTTTAAGATCTATTCTCTTAGCAAACTTCAAGTATAGTATTATTAACTATTATCATCATGCTGTATATTATATCCCCTTAACTTATGAAGAAACAGGTTCCCTTCAGAGCTATTTCAACTCTTCCAGAAAAAAAATTTTTTTCAAATAATCTTTACTAAGCAAATATAACAACAGTACCAAACCCTATCAAAAACTGAACCCACAAAATAGGAAACTACAAATCAATTACCTTTACAAGTATTGATGTAAATGTAACAAAAATATTGGCAAATGGAATATAGGAGAATTTTCTAAAATAATAAACCATGATAAAATGTTTTATTCAAAGACTATAAAATAGATTAATATTAGGAATCTCTTCTTATAATTCACCATATTTATTTTCTGTTTCATGGATAGAAAAATTATACAAAACTACATAATTGCTGACAAAGCATTACAAATTTTAACAACTATTCTTCATAAAAAAATTTTAAAACAAAATACATGGCTATTTCTGTGTATTTGTATCTCTGTGCATATGTGTATTTGATAGGGAAGCACAACTAGAAAATTTCTCATTAAAGTTCTAGAGCAAAACAATTTGTTTTCACATTTATGTTTAATATTTTTCTAGAAGAAATGGCAAAAAAAAAAGAGAAAGAAATGAGGTATCAAAAACAGGAAAAATGAAGGTTAAGATTTGTATCTATTTGCAGGAATTGTTTGTTCATCATTGCTATTATTAACTGGAAACTCCAAAAAGAATCAAGTGAAAAGAAATTTCAAATAGCAAGATAAATTACTTAATTTCACTAGGTAAAAAAATAATATATAGAAATCAAAAGTTTTCATATATAAAAACAAGTTAGTAAATATAATGGAAGAAAAACCAATAGGATACAAAAAAACAAAATACCTAGGAAATGAATTTAACAAGAATTGAATAGGAAATCCATAGGAAGAAATCTTCAAAACAGTACTAAGGAATCACAAAAAGACAAATATATAGAATCACGTTCTTGATTACATATCAAAATGTCAGTTTTTTCCCTGTGTTGATCTGTATTTAATGGAACTCACCCTGAAAAACACAAACAGTTTATTTTTCACAAGACAAGCTGAATCTAATATTTCTATAAAAACATTAACGAGAACATCCAGGAAAAGTCTGAAAGAGTGAGGAAGAGAAAATTGCACTAACCTATACTAAATCTTATTATAAAATTACAGTACTTAACAATGCTGATACATGAGTAGACAGATCATACAAATAGAATTGAAAGTCCAAAATTGAACCTCAGAATAACCTAATATAAGATAAATGTGGTATTTTATTTCAATGAAAAAAGATAGATTATTCAATAAATTGCTTTGAGATACGAGGTTTGCTTCCTTGAGTTCTACCTCACATTTACATAAAAAAAACAAATTTCAAATAGATCAAAGATTCAAATATCAACCTTGTAAGAAAGCACTACATGAAATTATGGGAAAACTTTTTTTCTATATAATTTTGAAAGAAGATCTTTCTAGGTAAGACAAAAAGCTCAGAAACCCGAGATGTAGAAATTAATAAATGTGACTAATCAAAAGGGTTTTTGTTAAATTATCTGCTAGGCAAAAAATACCAGGAATTATATCAAAAAAGTAACTACAGGCTGAGAGAAATATTTGAGTCTCATTTCACAAAGGCCTAATTTCTTTTTTTTAATTGAAGTTCAATTAATTAACATACATTATTTGTTTCAGAGGTACAGGTCTGTGATTCATCACTCTTACATATAATACCCAGTGCATACTCTCCCCAATGTCCATCACCCAGTTACCCCATCCTTCCACTCCCCTCCCCTCCAGCAATCCTCAGTTTGGTCTGATTAAAAATCTCTTAGAGTTTGTCTCCCTCTCTGGTTTCATCTTATTTCATTTTTTCCTCTGTCCCCCTATGATCCTCTGCCTTTCTTAAATTCCACATATCAGTGAGATCGTATGATAATTGACTTTCTCTGAATGACTTATTTCACACAGCGTAATAACCTCTAGTTCCATCCATGTCATTAAATTGCAAGATTTCATTTTTTGATGGCTGTGTAATATTGCATTGTGTACATATACCACATCTTCTTTATCCCTTCCTTTGTCAACAGAAATCTGTGTTCTTTCCGTAATTCGGCTATTGTGGACATTGCTGCTATAAACATTGGGGGATCGGTGCCCCTTTGGCTCACTATATTGTATCTTTGAGGTAATAACCCAGTAGTGCAATTGCTGGTCATAGGGTAGCTCTATTTTCAACTTTTTGAGGAACCTTCATGCTGTTTTCCAGAGCAGTTGCACCAGTTGCATTCCCACCAACAGTGTAGGAGGGTCCTCCTTTCTCTGCATCCTCACCAACACTTGTCATTTCCTAACTGGTTAATTTTAGCCATTCTGACTGGTGTGAGGTGGTGTCTCATTGTGGTTTCAATTTGTATTTCCCTGGTGCCAAGTGATATTGAGCAATTTTTCATGTATCTGTGGGAATTTGGATGTCTTCTTTGAAGAAATGTCTGCTCATGTCTTCTGCCCACTTCCTAATTGGATTGTTTGTTCTGTGGGTGTTGAGTTTCATAAATTCTTTATAGATTTTGGATACTAGCCCTTTATCTGATATGTCATTTGTAAATATCATCTCCCAGTCTGTCCGTTATCTTTTGGTTTTATCCATTGTTTCCTTTGCTGTGCAAAAGCTTTTAATCTTGATGAAGTGCCAATAGTTCATTTTTGCCTTTGTTTTCCTTGCTTTTGGAGACATGTCTAGCAAAAAGTTGCTGTAGCTGAGGTTGAAGAGGTTGCTGCCTGTGTTCTCCTCAAGGATTTTGATGGATTCCTGTCTTACATTGAGGTCATTCATCCATCTGGAGTCTATTTTTGTGTGTGGTGCAAGGAAATGGTCCAGTTTCATTCTTCCGCATATGGCTCTCCAATTTTCCCAACACCATTTGTTGAAGAGACTGTCTTTTTTCCATTGGATATTCTTTCCCGCTTTGTCAAAGATTAGTTGACCATAGAGTTGAGGGTCCATTCCTGGGTTCTTTATTCTATTCCATTAATCTATGTGTCTGTTTTTGTGCCAGTACCATACTGTCTTGATGATGACAGTTTTGTAACAGAACTTGACACAACGGCCTAATTTCTAATTTCTTTAACATAACTTGCATGCCTACAAGAAAATGATTAATAGGGGCACCTGGGTGGTTCAGCTGGTTAAGCATCTGCCTTTAGCTCAAGTTATGATGCCAGGGTCCTAGGATTGAGCTCTGTATCAGGCTCCCTGCTTAGCAGGGAGTCTGCTTCTCCCTCACCCTCCTTCTGCTCCCCCCCCCACCCTGCTTGTGCTCTCACTTTCTCTCAAATAAATAAAATCTTTTTAAAAAAGGAAAATGATTAATAACATGAAGGGGAAATATATAAAAAATTAAATAGACAAAACATAAAAACAGCTCTTTACATATAAGAAAATAATTCTCAACTCCACTGAAGGGGATCAAAATATGCCACTCTGGCATATTATTTTGGGCTGAAAACAAGTCAGAAACAGCAGGCACAGGAAGAACTTTCTGCCTCTGTCTAAAAAGCAGGGCATGAATTCCTGTAAGAAAGGTGCCCTCCCTATACCAGGAAGAGGAGAGCCCTCAAAACACCAGAGATGAAGAGTCAATGCTGAGATGTGAGACGAGTCTGCACAGTCCTTGCCAAAATAACCCTTTTCTTCCATGTATTTTCTCCTCATATTGTCCCATTTATTTCCTGGTCTTCCTTGTATATTTCCCAGTCTTGCCTAAAACTCATTGGCCTTAGAAGCCCAAACCCTCTTTCTTTTGTCTACTCACTTCTCCACAGTTTATTGTCCTTTCTTAAATGGTACAGAAGCTCCCAAATCGAACTGCTTTTTGGGGTTTTCACCCTTTTCTTTAAAACTCTTATGCATATAAAATATTAACATCAATTAAAACTGTATGCCTTTTCTCCTGTTAATCTTTTGTCAGTTTAGTTTGCAGCACCTAGAAACTGAACCTAAGAGCAGAAAAGTTCTTCCTCCCCTACACCACTCACAAGACAAAAAAAAAAAAATACAAAATGCCATTTTTATTTATCATACTGACCAAGATTAAGAAATTTAAAAAAAAAATTTGATTACACATTGAATTAGTGAAAAATTAGTAAGTGGATAGGGCCATGTATTATTGGTGGGTATGAATCACTTCAACAAAAACAATTTGGCCATCTCTCTTGAAATTAAAAATGAGAATACCCATTTTCTCAGTAACGATACTCCTAGAAATTACCCCTATAAATGAAGGTATACACAGTGTAATTAATCATTTGCAAGAAGATTCACTATATTGTTTGCAACAGAATGATCACTAAGACAGCAAGCTAAAAAAATAATGGGAAATCTTCTCATACAATGGAATAAGATAGTCATTTAAAATTAGCTCAAAAGAGACTGGTAAGAAAAGAGTCTTAGGATACATCTTAAATGAAAAGAAAGGGAGGGGCACCTGGGTGGCTCGGTGGGTTAAAGCCTCTGCCTTGGGCTCAGGTCATGACCCCAGGGTCCTGGGATCGAGCCCCGCATCAAGCCCTGCATTGAGCCCTGTATCAGGCTCAGTGGGAGGACTGCTTCCCCAACTCTCTCTGCCTGCCTCTCTGCCTACTTGTGATCTCTCTGTCAAATAAATAAATAAAATCTTTAAAAAAAAATCAAAGTTCTGAGTAAAGAAAGAAAGAGATGTAGATATGTGCGTTCATACATGCACAGGCACAGAGTATCACTGGAAATATCCACCAGATCTTGTAAAAGTGGTTGCTGCCATTGAGAAAATCGAGTTCCTGGGGACACAACTGGGATATTTTAAAATCTCAACCATATTTATGCATTTCCTACTTAGAATATATCACACAGACTAATGTGTATGACAAAACTTTACATGGTGCTTTTGCAACATACTGAGGTATGGAGCCATTTTCTAGTGACTATATAGGGGAAACAGTCACATCTTCTCCATGTCTTCACTAGTAAGAAATGATGTCTCTTTTTCTTTGGATTCATCATATGGTATGTGCTGTGGCAGCATTAGAAAGTAGAACTCGTATTATACTCCCCTGTATTCATGTTTGCTCAAACTCCTTTAAGTCATAAGTTCTTTGAGTCTGTTCCTAGAGCCTCACTCATCTCTGTATTACCAGAAATCATCACAGGGCCAACATACTGGAATTTGTTGAAATGACACATACTTTCCCTTTACACTTTGCATCAGAAGAAACAGTTTTGGGAGGGGGGAGAGGGGTGCCACAGACAGGGACATATGGTGTAGCCCCGTTAGACATAAGCTGCCCATCCATCCAGAAGGGATCTAACTGCCCTGTCCCTTTGGTTACCCTGACTGGTCACTTGACTATTCAGCTGCCCTTGTTATTGTAATCCCTCAGATGGCCATCTGCTCTGCTCACGTGGTAGAGCTGGCCCCAGGGAGAAGTGCTCAGCTGCCCTGCATCCTCAAATCAGGTCAATTACACCAGAGTTCCTTAATTGCTCACGACGGCTTGGCTATTGTGTATGAACCATCAGTAATTTCCAGTTCATTGTGGCTAAAAATTCTAGACTAATGAAGGTTCCAACCTGTCCCCCAGGGTCCCTGGCACCACTCAGCTTGTACATGTTGCACAGCATGCTGGATTCCATTTCACACCCTATCAGCCGCTGAATTTCAAGCAGAAGTGTAAGTTGAAATAAAACCATACCACAAAAGACAAAGCAAGAAGTATCATTTAAAGACAGTGATTCCTTTTCAGAGGAAAGAAAGAGGGAGAACATAATCCTGACAAAGTCCCTGATCGGTCCCTTGAGCAGCAGCCCACAGCCCTGAGCACAGGTTGTTAGGTGGTTGCACTGCTGTTCCATCTGAGGAATGACCAGTCCCACAGGTGAGTGATGCAAATGACTTCCTGGTCCAAATTTAGGTGCTTTTGAAAAATTTCAGAAAAGTTAAATTATCTTTCTTAGACTTCTCATTTGAGAAACTCTGGTGTTCATTTTTCATCTTGTCCTGCTATAAATGAATAATCTTCCTGAAAACTCACTACACTTTGAACAGTTGAGTTCCTTTTGTCTGATGATGAACAAAGAAAAAGTTGATGGAAATGTCCAACATGGCACATTTGAAAAGGCTGTATTTGTAACAAAAAACCAGCCTCTTCTAGCTGATACTAAGAAATTTAAACCTTAAAGTTCCCCAATTTTTCTCTCAGCCCCCCTCTTCTCTACATGATTATACATATGAACACATAATTATTATACACAATTTTTTCAGAATCAGTTGTATATTGGAATACACTCTCAAGGTCAAGGATTTTGTTTGATATCATATTTTATAAAGTTAATAGCATAGAATAGATGTCCTGTCAACTTCTTTTTCTCAGTTTGCAGACAGCTGTACTTGGTATTCATGGTCATATAGATGCTGCTTCCAACATGGTATCGCACTAAACCAAAAGCTAGCCTTTTCCTGTCAACTAATAATACCGCAGCTGTTTTAGATTCAACATTCTTTCCTACAGTCACGGAACTATCCAACTAAAAGAGAACTTCAAGACCACTCTGCCTTTAAGAAGCTAAAGAATCTGAATAGGTTAGATGTGTTTCCAAGTCACATGGCTGAATAGTGCTGATCACCTATTTGGCACCCAGGTCTTCTACACCCTAGGGAAGCACTGTGTGCCTCCCAGACCTTGTCTCTGCCCAAGAGACCCTTCATCTCTCCTTCCCTCCTATCTTACTTCCTTCTCTCGCTCTCTCTTTCTCTCTCTCTCACCCCACCCCACCACACAGAATTTTCTAGTATTTCTATTACCAAGTGAAATTGTCCAATTAAATTAAAATAATCCAAATTAGTTCCTTCTTTTCTTCATTCAAAGGAATTGTGAAAACCTACTTCCCAGGTCTTAACATGCTAAACACATCAAGGGTTAAAACATACTTTGCTGAAAATTCAGATGAGTATATTCAAATTCAGTAAGAATCACTGGCTTAGAAAAACTAAATGTCCTTTACAGGTGAAATTCCATTTAAATTATCCTTTGCAGAAAAGAGTATATCCTGATGGATATTCAGAAAGAAGTGCCCACAATCTTTCCTGATGACCCATCTCCATAATGTTATGGTGGAGAGAACTATGGACCAGAAGTCAGGAGTTTTAGCCCTAGCAGTGGTTGCTCCTCCTTCTGAGCAAAGGACTTCTCCATATCTCATTTGTGAATGAGGGGAGGTCCTTCCAACTGTGCCTTGCTAATTGCGATGGCTGCATGGCCTTTACAAATTTATTTTATTTTTTTATGATGCTTTAAGCACTCTCACAGAGATAGTAGATACATGTCCGAAAAAGTAGATAAAAGCTATAAGTTGTGATATTAAAGTAATGAATTGAAAGTCATGTGTTATTTTGTTTAAAAAAAAAAAAATCATTCCAGCAGTTGTTCTTAGGTAAGCATTGTCCTTTACACAATTATCTTAAGAAGCAGTATGGCCTCAAATCAGTTGATACAGCACATGCAAAACTTCACTACTTATCTTAGAGCACCTTTTTTTTTTTTTTAAAACATTAACTGTTTTGCTTACATCATTCAATTTATTTGTCAAATAGGCCACAATTTGTGACTGATCCTCCAAATCAGAACATCATTGACATCATAAATTGACAGATGAACGTCTGTTGTCAAGGGGAGTGCATCAAATTTGTGGCCTCAAGCTTCAAATATATAGTTGACCCTTGTACAATACAGCTTTGAACTGCATGGGTCCATTTATATGTGGATTTTGGAGGGGCGGAGTGGATATAGGGTTTTCACATTTGGAAATTGGGTGCTCAGAGTCCCAGTTAGAACAAAGAATCAGACCACCTTACCTAATAATTATGCTATTTCTTCACCTAGTAGTAAATGTCAATATTTTTTCTTAATATTATTCCTCTATAGAACAGGAAAAAATGTCCCTAGGGGGCAACCAAAGAAATCTGACTGTGTTTCCTTTTAAAAATGGCACCTAACAAGATGCTACATACCTTCCTCTGAGTTAAATGCTAAAATATCTAAGTAGAAAAAGGGAACTACTTAAAAGAAAATATAATGTTAAGGTAAATAAATGCCAGAATTTGGAAGAAAATTCAAAGAACATTATCAGCAAGGAACTTGAGAGAAATATAACCAGGCTTTAGCTCAGAAAATGCCCTAACGTGATGAAAAAAAAAAAAAAATAGACTTCTTATATCCCATATCATCTGACCCTTGATTTAAAGACAAAGGGGACAAAATGACAAACTGAGCAGCCATCCATATATTTAAGTAGATGCTGCTTTCATTATTAATTTTTTTAAGAATACTTTTACATTCCTTTTGGGGTGAATGAAGAAATTCTGAAATTAGAGAGTAGTAGTTGGGGTACAACATCATGAATGTACTTAATGCCACTAAATTGTGCACCTAAAAATGGTTAAACTGTACATTTGTGCTATCCTGTCACAAAAATTAATTAACTAATTATTTCTCACACATGCACACGAAGAGTAAAATAAAGCCCCACATACCCATCTCCCATTTTCAAAAATTATTAACCCACAGCTAGTATTTAATTTAAATTCTTATCCCTTCCATTCCACATTGCATTATTTTGAAACAAATCCCAGGCAGCATATCATTTTGTCCATAATTATTTCCATGTGTTTCTCTAAAAGATAATAATACTATCTTAAAACATAACTGTTATCATACCTGAAACTAACAGTAATTCATCATCAAATATTCAATCAGGGTTCAGATTGGCTCACAATTCTTGATTTTGAAACAACAGTGAAATAAGGTCGCATTATATTTGGTTGCTATGTCTCTTTTGTCACCAACGTGTAGATTCCCCACTGCTTTGCAAATTTCTTCACAATTTAATCATGGAATGAACAGGATTGTTTGTTCCAAAAAGATCCTTACACTCTGAATTTTGCTGATTACATCAGCATAGTGTTGTTTTACACATTCCCATATCCCTTGAGTGTCCTGAGAGCTAGTAATTAGATCTAGGGGCTTGAGCAGATTCCAGTTGGATATTTTTAGTTCGAATACTTTAAAGTTGTGTTATAGAATCCCATCAGGAAGCATGTGTGTTTGGCTGTCTCTTTTTCCATCATCTAAGACGGATCTGTGGGTTTAGATGTTATCAGTCATAGCCACCCCTAAAGGTTCTCCATAAGCTTTTTATCAAATAGGCTTAGCAGCCAGTGATAACACTGCCTATACCCATTACTTCCTTACAGGTAGCAAAATGGCATACTTTAATTCTATCATTCTTTCTTCTTTGATTAGCTATAATGCATATAAAGAATTACTTCATCAAGTACTAGGATTCACTTAGATGGAATAACTGGAAAGGCAGGATTACATACTTCATTTTGAGGCAAAGAGCACTGTCTCCGAAATCTCCAATGAGACTTGTCAGAGAGCACAAATGAGCCAGCCCCTAAGAATTCCCAGAAATACTTAAGAGGGGATGGGTCCTAGGATGGGGGTGGGGATGGAGGGTGTCTGATGAGCAACTGGAATTCCTGCTCAAATAGAGAACATATTCTACTAAAATTTAAGTAACTGCTGTTATAAAATGACCCAATTAATATCCATAGGGTCATGAAGCACAGGAAAATTCATATTACATTAGATTTTAGTACAACAAATTAATGGGGAAGAGAAAAATTATATATTAGACTGGGAAAATTAAAATTATTATTAAATTAGATTGGGACAATTAAAATTATTATTGAAATTATGTATTAAATTTGACTGGGACAATTACAAAAATATTTGGAGTTTAAAAAATATACCATCCTTAATTTACTTGTTATACCAAACAGCAGCAGGTGAATTAAAGAGTTAAATGTTAAAAATGAAAACCAAAGAAGAGTGAACTTCTTGGCGAACACTTATCTTTGTATAAAATTCGTAAGCCTGGGGAGCCTGGGTGGCTAAGTGGGTTAAAGCCTCTGCCTTCGGCTCAGGTCATGATCTCAGGGTCCTGGAATCGAGAGCCGCACCAGGCTCTCTGCTCAGCAGGGAGCCTGCTTCTCCCTCTCTCTCTGCCTGCCTCTCTGCCTCCTTGTGATCTCTGTCTGTCAAGTAAATAAATAAAATCTTTAAAAAAAATTCATAAGCCTGACAACAAAGGGAAAAGCTACAGTGAAAAAAAAATTATATTTTATTTCACATAAATTTTAATATGTTTGTCAACTCTCACATAAAAGGTAAATGACAACTTGAAAAAACATTGACTAACAATATCAATATATAAGAAGCTCTTACTGGCAAATCAATAAGAAAATGGTAAACATTATAGTAAAATAGAAGATATGCATAAATCATTCAAAATGAAGACATGCAAATTAAAACACAATAAAATTCTCTTTTTTTCCCCTTAAAATTGAAACCAATTTTTTCTCTAATGTTAAAAACTTGCATTGGAACTGGTACAGAAAAAAGAAAAGCCCTGCTCTGCAGAGGAAATCACATATCAGTAAAATTTTTATGAAGAACAACTTGGTAACGTGGTTGAAGGGTCTTAAAAATATTCTTACCCTTTCAGCCAAAACAAATTTAGAATTTCCTTTACAGATATAAATAGAGAGGTATATTCATATTTGTCACAAAGTTGCTTCTGGTAGGAGTGTCTGGGGGGCTCAGTGGGTTAAGCCTCTGCCTTCGACTCAGGTCATGATCTCAGGGTCCTGGGATTGAGCCCCGTATTGGGCTCTCTGCTAAGCGGGGAGTCTGCTTTCCCTCTCACTCTCTACCTACTTGTGATCTCTTTCTCTCTGTCAAATAAATAAATAAAATCTTAAAAAAAAATGTTGCACGGGCAACCTGGGTGGTCAGTCAGTTAAAAAAAAAAAGTTGCTCCTGGTAAATTTGGAATACTTAGAAGCAATTTAGGGAAATAATGTAGAGTTATGAGATGAAAACTATATAGCTAATAAAAATGTTTTCAAAAATATTTTAAGACATGTGAAAATCCTTCAATGGATAATAATGAGAAAAAAATAAGGTTCAAAATTATTTCCACAGTCTAAATCTAATTTCATGTTCATGCATATATATGTATTTTATATACATTGTACTTATATACATACTTACAAATATGTATAAATGTATTTTATGTCCATATATACATATTTACATATATAAATACATATTTATATATTGTGTGTATGTGTGTATGAAAGTGAGTGAATAAAGTGCTCACAGTATTGACGTTAAAGGTTTGTTTTCCTTCTGCATAAATTTGGTTATGGTTACATATTTCCTAATGAAGCATTATTTTACAATCGAAATAAAGAAAACTAATATTATTTTAAAAGAAATCTTTTGTTCGACTCAACTATTCCATCTATATACAATCATTTCCTCACCATCAATTTTACAAGAATTTTCTATCATGCGCCAGGCATTATCATTATTGGGGTCCATGGCAAAAAGGCAGTTATACAATATGGAAGTCATACTCCAGTGAAAAAGACAGATCTTTACAAAACTAGTATGATTTTATTGTACTCGGTCCTCTAACAGTAGTATAAACCAAGAGCAGACAACTATTACATAACCCACACTCTTTTATGCCTCAGTAGAAGGAAGGTCTGATGAGAGCATATACATGATTTGCAAGAACAGCTATCTTTGTAGTATAGCTTCCCTAGCGAAATGAAAGTGTAGACAAAATAAAGCTCAGCGTTACTGCTATTTAACTTAAACAGTGTTGTTCGCTACTAAGAGATAGAACTATCAATCCCATTTCTGCTGTAGTATGGTCCTGGTTTTCTCTTGAGTCCTCACTACCTTCCTAGTGCAAAAGGTTGCCATAGTTCAAGATTTTCCCATTAAACATGAGAAACAGCGACCAGCCACGCTTGTCTTTCTCAGCTTCTCTGCCCTGTTCCACATCAGCTAGCATCAGGTCCCAATCCAAACCAACCTTGGTGGTTTTGCTCCACGAGTTCTGTGGGCAGAGTTAATGGAGCTATCACTTGCTCTTGTCTGCAAACAAGGAATGATGGATGGCTATCTGCTAAATGTATTAAACTGAAGTTCAAGAGAGTTGCTCCTTAGCATGCAAAAGAAGGAGAAAAATTATATTTTTCATTTCTTCATTCACCTCTTACATTCCAGGAAGACTTTGTCTTCTCTTCCCTTCTCATGCTAGTCACCAATATAATAACAAGTTCCTCAGCATCAACCCATATACACAGTTTATTTAACACAGTGCACTTGCTCCTTCACTCTGCAAACATTTATTGAGAGCCCATTAAGTGGCAAAGCTCGGTGCTAGAAGCTGGAGATACAAAATGAATAAAACATAGGGCTGGTACTTGGGCACTTGTGATACAGTGTGAGAGAAAGACATTAAAACAAATCACTGAAATAAAGTATCATAGGTGCTCTAATAAGCAAAGTATGTAGAGTAGCAATTATAAACTCCGTTTATTGAGAACTTGCTATATAGGTTCTGTGGTAAATACTTCATATGCATTAAAAGCCCTCAATCCTTGAAATATCCCTATGAGATAGCGAGAAGTTAAACCAACATACTTTCCTGACCCTGGCTAGACAATTCTGGGCGTCTGTGCTAAAAATACTGAAACCAAGCGAAAGGAAGTACTTTTGTTCCATGAAATCTTTGCTCCTGGAAGACATACTGAACCAATTAAAACAGCCTACTTAATTATTAAGACCAAAGGTGTTCATCAGGCCTTGCTTTAAGATCTCTGCCTTGCCATGCCCACCAATTCCAAGTTATTTTATCATAGAAACTGTCCAATCTCATCCAATTCTCTTCCTTGAAAGCTCCACTTTAAAATCATACGCTCAGACCCTAAAACTCCATAAATATCATCTTCCCCATCGCTAAGAAGCTACTAAACATCAGTCATACTGGCCTTCCCCCCTACTCAGAAGGCCAATAAGCTTAGCCTTGCTTGACTAGCAGGTTTTTTGGGGTATCTTCTGAGGTATCAATGATCAGCAATTGATATGATAAGTATCGTTTCACATTTGTATAAGGATTATGTGACTCTAGTCTAAACCTTGTAATTCTGTCCATTCTGCCATTTATGGTGGATTAAAAGACGTGATATTTTATTTCTCTTTGTTGTCTGATTGCTATTGCTAGGACTTCTAATACTATGTTGAACAAGAGTGGTGAAAGTGGGCATCCTTGTCTTGTTCCTGATCTCAACGGGAAGGCTGCAAGCTTTTTCCCATTGAGAATGATATTTGCTGTGGGTCTTTCATAGATAGATTTGATGAGGTTCAGGAATGTTCCCTCTATCCCTATACTTCGAAGCGTTTTAATCAGGAACGGATGCTGGATTTTGTCAAATGCTTTTTCTGCATCAATTGAGAGGACCATGTGATTCTTCTCTCTTCTCATATTAATTTGTTGTATCACATTGATTGATTTGTGAATGTTGAACCATCCTTGTAGCCCAGGGATGAATCCCACCTGATCATGGTGGATAATCTTTTTAATGTGCTGTTGGATCCTGTTGGCTAGGATCTTGTTGAGAATCTTAGCACCCATATTCATCAGTGATATTGATCTAAAATTCTCCTTTTTGGTGGGGTCTTTGCCTGGTTTGGGGATCAGGGTAATGCTGGCTTCATAGAAAGAGTCTGGAAGTTTTCCTTCTGCTTCAATTTTTTGAAACAGCTTCAGGAGAATAGGTGTTATTTCTTCTTTGAAGGTTTGGTAGAATTCCCCAGGGAATCCGTCAGGTCCTGGGCTCTTGTTTTTTTTGGGAGGTTTTTGATCACTGCTTCAATCTCGTTATTAGATATCGGTCTATTCAGGTTGTCGATTTCTTCCTGGTTCAATTTTGGTAGTTTATATTTTTCCAGGAATGCATCCATTTCATCTAGGTTGCTAAGCTTATTGGCATATAACTGTTGATAATAACTCCAAATTGGTAATGAAGAAGTCAAACTCTCTCTCTTCGCAGATGACATGATTCTTTATATGGAAGACCCAAAAGACTCCACCCCCAAACTACTAGAACTCATACAGCAATTCAACAACGTGGCAGGATACAAAGTCAATGTGCAGAAATCAGTGGCTTTCTTATACACTGACAATGAAAATACAGAAAGGGAAATTAGAGAATCGATTCCATTTACTATAGCACCAAGAACCATAAAATACCCGGGAATAAACCTAACCAAAGAGGTAAAGGATCTGTACTCGAGGAACTACAGAACACTCATGAAAGAAATTAAAGAAGAAACAAAAAGATGGAAGACCATTCCATGCTCTTGGATCAGAAGAATAAACATTGTTAAAATGTCTATACTGCCTAGAGCAATATATACTTTTTTTTTTTTATTTGACAGAGAGAAATTACAAGTACACTGAGAGGCAGGCAGAGAGAGAGAGAGAGAAGGAAGCAGGCTCCCTGCTGAGCAGAGAGCCCGATGCGGGACTCGATCCCAGGACCCTGAGATCATGACCTGAGCCGAAGGCAGCGGCCTAACCCACTGAGCCACCCAGGCACCCGAGCAATATATACTTTTAATGCCATTCCGATCAAAATTCCACTGGTATTCTTCAAAGAGCTGGAGCAAATAATCCTAAAATTTGTATGGAATCAGAAGAGACCGGGAATCGCTAAGGAAATGTTGAAAAACAAAAATAAAGCTGGGGGCATCATGTTACCTGATTTCAAGCTTTATTACAAAGCTGTGATCACCAAGACAGCATGGTACTGGCATAAAAACAGACACATAGACCAGTGGAACAGAGTAGAGAGCCCAGATATGGACCCTCAACTCTACGGTCAATTAATCTTCGACAAAACAGGAAAAAATATACAGTGGAAAAAAGACAGTCTCTTCAATAAATGGTGCTGGGAAAACTGGACAGCTATATGTAGAAGAATGAAACTCTACCATTCTCTTACACTGTACACAAAGATAAACTCAAAATGGATAAAAGACCTCAATATGAGAAAGGAATCCATCAGAATCCTAGAGGAGAACATAGGCAATAATCTCTTCGATGTCAGCCACAGCAACTTCTTTCAAGATATGTCTCCAAAGGCAAAGGAGACTAAAGCGAATATGTACTTTTGGGACTTCATCAAAATCAAAAGCTTCTGCACAGCAAAGGAAACAGTCAAAAAAACAAAGAGGCAACCCACGGAATGGGAGAAGATATTTGCAAATGACAGTACAGACAAAAGGTTGATATCCAGGATCTATAATGAACTCCTCAAACTCAATACACACGAAACAGGCAAACATATCAAAAAATGGAAGAAGATATGAACAGACACTTCTCCAATCAAGACATACAAATGGCTATCAGACACATGAAAAAATATTCATCATCATTAGCCCTCAGGGAAATTCACATTAAAACCACATTGAGATATCACCTTATACCAGTTAGAATGGCCAAAATTAACAAAACAGGAAACAACATGTGTTGGAGAGGATGTGGAGAAAGAGGAACCCTCTTACACTGTCGGTGGGAATGCAAGTTGGTGCAGCCTCTTTGGAGAACAGTGTGGAGATTCCTCAAGAAATTAAAAATAGAGCTTCCCTACGACCCTACCATAGCACTACTGGGTATTTACCCCAAAGATACAGATGGAGTGAAACAAAGGGCCATCTGTACCCCAATGTTTATAGCAGCAATGGCCACGGTCGCCAAACTGTGGAAAGAACCAAGATGCCCTTCAACGGACGAATGGATAAGGAAGATGTGGTCCATATACACATGGATTATTATGCCTCCATGGACGGGACTGGAAGAGATTGTGCTGAGTGAAATAAGTCAAGCAGAGAGAGTCAATTATCATATGGTTTCACTTATTTGTGGAGCATAACAAATATCATGGAGGACAAGGGGTGTTAGAGAGGAGAAGGGAGTTGGGGTAAATTGGAAGGGGAGGTGAATCATAAGAGACTATGGACTCTGAAAAACAATCTGAGAGGTTTGAAGTGGCGGGGGTGTGGGAGGTTGGGGTACCAGGTGGTGGGTATTATAGAGGGCACAGATTGGTGGTGAAAAAATAATGAATACTATTTTTATGAAAATAAATAAATTGAAAAATTTTTTTAAAAAAAGACATGATATTTTAGTGGGAAATGTATGAAGGAAGGGCACAGTAAACACATCACTTAAGCTGAGTTTTAAAAGCCAGATAAAGTGGGGCAACTGGGTGGCTCAGTTGGCTAAGTGTTTGACTCTTGCCTTTGGCTCAGGTCATGATCTCAGGGTCGTGAGATCAACCCTGTGATGAGCCCCATGATGAGCCCTGTGACAAGCCAGGCATGGAGCCCTGCATGGAGTCCTGAATTGGGCTCTATCCTGGGTGTGAAACCTGCTTGGGATTCTCTGTCTCCCTCTCCCTGTGTCCCTCCTGTCCCCACCCTGCTCACATATATTCTCTCTCTCTCTCTCTCAAAAAATCAAAAATAAAAAAACAAGAACCAGGCAAAGTATTCATCTGACTCTCAAGAGAGGAAATGATATTTGCATGCAAAGAAACAAAAAGGCACGAACCTGTAAGGTAGTTAAAAGAAGTTAATTGCAGAAAGAGCTCATGGTGGAATGGGATGCTAGGAGATGAGGCTGGAAGCACAGGTGAGGCCAGATCACAAAAAGTCCTGTTTCCATCCTACAAGTTTTGATTTTATGTTGTAGGCAATGGGAAAATGAAGAGGGGCGCCTGGGTGGCTCAGTGGGTTAAGCCTCTGCCTCAGACTCAGGTCAGGATCTCAGGATCCTGGGATTGAGTGGGAAGCCAGCTTCTCTCTCTCTCTCTCTCTCTGCCTGCCTCTCTGTCTACTTGTTATCTCTCTCTCTGTCAAATAAATAAATAAAATCTTAAATTTAAAAAAAAAAAAAGAAAATGCAGAATTTTTTTTTTTTTTTTTTAACCAGAGTGACATAATCAGTTTTGAGTTTTCATAAAGATTATTCTGGCACTGATTTGAAGGTACAAGTCAGGAAACAGGAAGACTCACTGGGAAGCTGTTACAGTAATGTAGAAGGGGTTCTGGTGATCAGCACGGTGTGGGTGGAGCGAAGAGGATGGGACATATGAAAGCAACCAAGGCCGTAAGGTATGATCATTAATGAGATGTCCTTAGGGGAAAGGAAGAGCTGGAGATTATTCTGGGTTTATAGTTTAGGCCAATGGGTACTTTCAAATATAAAAAATCTGAGGGGCACCTGGGTGGCTCAGTTAGTTACACATCGAACTCTTGATTTCAGCTCAGGTCATGATCTCAGTGTCCTGGGATGGAGCCCTGCATCAGGCTCCACACTTAGCCAAGAGTTAGCTTGAGGATTCTTTCTCTTTGTCCCTTTCTCCCTCTTCCTCTGCCTCTCCACAGCCCCCATCCTCCCTACCCCGGCCCTCCACACTCCCGCTTGGCTTGTGTGCTGCTCTCTTTTCTCTCTCTCTAATAAATAAACAAATCTTTAAAAAGGGAATATTATCTCTAGTGCCTCTGTCTTGAGGGTAGGTCAGTCTGATACTTCTCAAAGCACTGAACATGGGACCTTGAACACTGCGAGACGTGATGAACGTGTATTGAATGAAGGACTCAGAGGCAGGAAGACAGGTAAAAACTTACTGAATTGATCAGTAAGTGGCAGGAATTTGTTAGAAGCTCCCAGCATTCCAAATCTGGGATGCTTGGCCAAAGTAAACAAAGATTCTGAAATCTTTGCAGGCCCCTCACAGCATTAGCTTTTATAGGATTTCTGCGATGGAAGCATTGCCTGCTTTTTATTTTGCTCCCTGGGATTTGAAACGGCTGAGCAGGAATCATGTGAGAGAGGAATGAGAATTAACATTTGGGAGCTTGAGACTCACAAGTGAGCGAAAGAGTCCAGGGAGATATGAAATATGCCAGATCCTCATGGGTCATGAATCTAAAAACAAACCAATCTACCTCTGGTCTGAACTATGCAAAGCCCAAAATACAAATGAAGACCTGAAGTTGATATATATACATATTTTTTTCTCTAATCATAAAACACACAGAGGTTAACATTTGCTTTTTTTAGCCATTTGTAAGTGTACAATTCAGTGGTATTAAACACATTCACGATGTTGTCCCATCATCACCACCACCCATCTCCAGAACTTTTTCATTTTCCCAAACTGAAGAACTTAAGTTCAACACTAGATCAACACATTTGGACTCTGGATTTTCTCAAATATGACCATGTGACAGTCTGTGGCCTTACCAATTCATTAATTCAGGTCACTTGCTGACTCTTCCCAAGTATAACTCAAACATACAGCAAAACAAATTAGCTGACTACTTAGAAATCATCCAAAAAATGAAATTTTAGGGGATATAGTTACTCAGTATGCTAGAAAACAAAGGAGATTCAACGAGTTACAAAGCATCCACCATTTCCTGATGGGTAGATTTCGGGTTGTTTGTTTTCTTAAGCATTGAACAGAATTATCAAGAAATATATTTTATGCAAGCATCTGTTCCTTTTCCATACAAAAAAAAAAAAAAAAAAAAAGCTACTCCTCAAATCATTCCCAGTGCCCAGCTATACTCATTTCCTGTTAACAGATGCTCCCATGTGTCCAAAACACAGTCCCAAGAGGGGATTCTGTATCTTCCATCTGAGCATTTCCAGTAACATAATCTTCTCAGCTAACATGGCAATCGCTGCAGGGTGTCCCACAAGGGGGCAACTCCTCACCTTGTAATGTCTAACCGCTGGAGTGTCTGTGTGGCGAAGATTGATTTACAGCCCAAGGTGTCTGGTCCCTGAGGGCCACTCACTTCACTCTAGCCTTCAGGAATCGTATTTCACAGTCCCGGATAACCCGCTTGGGTAAACAATCAAACTGAGCACCAGAATTGCTGAGAGAACAGCGGATCTGGCAGTCAGAGAGCCAGGATGGCCACCTTCGAGACTGAGTGGATTTCTCCAGAGGTGTCCCCAACACTGAGCCAGGCTTCCTGGCTGGCAAACACTCGGTCTCTAGCCCCTTGTTTTCATCGGATGACTCCAGGGCATGACCACCTTCAGGCTTCAGTCCTCAATCCAGAAAGCCATGTCTGTGACACAGAGGGCCAAATTCCGAAAGGAGTGTGTTGGAGAATTGTTGAATGGTTTTCAAGGGCTAGGGGTCAGCGGGCAGGCAGTGGGCAATTTGCACACACCCCTGGGAGAGAAGGGGCTTCCAGCCTTGTTCTTCACCAACACCAACACCTGGTGCAGAAGCTGCACAGACCGGAGTGTGGCACCTTTTCAAAATGTATCCCAACCTCAGGGCCAGTGGAAGCCAAGCTAAGGAAGTGCCTCAGGGCGCTACGTGGGCTTCTGGGGGCAGAGAGAGCGAGCGCTAATTGGCCAATCAGCCAGTCAGGGTCCTAAGCCCTCTTCAATCGAAACAGCTTTATAGATATGTTCTAATGATTAAAGAAGACAATTCAGCTGACAAAAACTGTATT
Source organism: Mustela lutreola (assembly GCF_030435805.1). Classification (NCBI taxonomy): domain Eukaryota; kingdom Metazoa; phylum Chordata; class Mammalia; order Carnivora; family Mustelidae; genus Mustela; species Mustela lutreola. Next base: position 79,169,366 of record NC_081301.1, on the reverse strand, counting down.
GAACACATCAGGAAGGGGGCAGTCTCCATTCCTAAGGGTTCAGAGAACTGCACTATGTAGCAGATGGTGGACAGATTTTTTAGGGTAAAGGATAAGGGGCAAGGAAGTAAGCATAAAGCCCAGAGCTGGCTTGGCATTTACATATTAGACAACTGGAAATGCTGCATTTCTGGTCAGTCAGAGCATTTCTAGGGACAGGAAAGTTATCCAAGCTTTGGTCTGCAGGCATGGTGTCCTGGGCAGGAGCTGCTCCATCTTGGGCCTACAGTTATTTCAAAATATATACATACATATATTTTTCTCTGTATATTTTTATATTGGGGGAAATCTATATCAGATTTCTTCTATTTCAAAGGATTCCTTTGATATAAGAAACAAACAATACAAAACAAAACCCTCTGATGACAACACAGAGATTTCTAGAGCAAAAAGACTGGGCCAGTTCATCCAGACTGAGTGTGGGCCAGTGTCTGGAACAGTGTCCTCCTCACTCCTGGATCACTGCTTTCTCTCCGCCCCACTGCCTGCCTCACTGTGCACCCTTTAATGTCAAAACACAGAGTGGCTGAGCTATTTCCAATGTTCTGGTCTCAATTCTCATTCAGCGTGAACAGCAGGGAGAAAATGAAACCGTTGAAAGAAGCGAAAAGGATCTGCCTATTTGCATCCTGAAAATCAATGGTGGACCCAGAATAACAGCGAACAAGCCTATCCTGGGATCCAGTGCTCTCTCCACTGAACTCATTTTCACCTGCCCATGAACCCCTCACTATCTTTCTTATTTATGATTCCTGCTTCCTCGAGATGTACAAGGTGACTGGAGAAATCCTAATGGCAGAATCTCTCCCAGATTATCCCTACACCTTGACCTCAAAGAGCTCTGGGATTTCTGTGCCTTCCCAGCTAGTTTTATCTTTAATGCAAGCTTATTTTTTCCATATAATCAAGAGGTTAGGCCCTTGAGACAGAGTGCCTCCCTCTTAGATGCTCCGGTGAAAGGCCTATGTAAAGTCCCTGCATGATTAGTACTCAACACCATAATCAGTCATTTGGAACAAGGAGATGCTTCATAAGAGTATTGCCCTGTTCATTCAGAAAGGGAAAAATCCTCATATATTCCCAGGTTCTTTGAACCAAATTATTCCCACAAGTCCAAGCGCCTACCCCCAGATATTTGAGTAGATGCACTGATTTAACCAACAGAATTCAGAACACCAGCACCCAATGAAATACCAAAGATAGTCCAATTCATTTATTTTAACATTTGGGTAAACTGAGAATTACCCAGAGATTCTAATTAGTTTATAATGAACCCACTCCCCAGTCCTGGATCTTACCACCAAACTCCATGACAAGTCATTGAGACATGTCATTCTCAAACGAATTCCAGTGAAGACAGTAAATGACATGGTCACATCTCCTAGCTACAAGAAGCCACTGGGTTTATAATTAAAATAGATGAAGCCAGTGGAAGGAAGTCAGAGTGTACAGAGCAATAGTCCTTTGATTGAGCACTCAGAAAACCCAACTTGTGTGCTGTGTGCTCCTCAAATTCTCGAGACATCCATGATCCAAAGTAGGTGAACAATCACTAACCCAGTTACGGCTCCACTCCCTGGGCGACCATCCCAGGAGACAACCAGCTGCGCAGCCTCCCGGCTTCTCTCCCTCTCACTGCACCAAATCATTCCCATGAAACCCAAACCTTTCCAAATGAGTTTGGCTCTTATTTTAGTTTTTGTACTAACTCCCTAGGGCCACTAGCTTTGGCAGGATTCTGTTAGGTTTGTCATGTTTCAGAAGGATAATGATTAAGAATTATAGAGGGCAAGGAGTGGGTGGGGCAGAGAAAGCAGAGTAGGAGGAAGAGGGAAAGCAGGAGGAGGAGGAGGAGAAGGAAGTATTGTTAACAACAAGACCACTGGGACAATCAGCCATGGGAATGATTTCAGTTTAAGCAACAAAGACTGTTTTGTTTCCTGAGCTCTCAACTGAGCAGCATTTGGCTGCAACAGAAGAAAGGGATCCCTGGGGAAAGGCGGGGGCTAGGCATTCAACTACCTCTCTTGTCGCCACAGGCTGTCATCTTGTCAGGAGCCCATAAACCAGGGAAAGCTGGGTTCAGTCCTCACGGGGGTGGGGGGGGGAGAGACAGGGGGGTGTAGGGTCATTGAAGAAGACCTGAGACCCTGCAGGTGTTTGGGGTGAAGTCGCTGGGGTCCGTCTTTCCCCTTTGAACCCCCCCACCCCCGCCGCCGCCCCCCTGGGAGATCCATCCTCCTAGAAATCCTGCCTTGTCTGCTGCAGACATGAAATGAGATTCAGACTACTTGGGATACTCAAAGTCCCCAAGCAACTCAGAGAGGGTGAGAAAGTAGTGAGAAGAGATGGGCTTTTAACCTCGAACCCAGGAGTTCCCGTCTCCTTTTCAAGGCATAGCATGTCCATGTTCTTCTCTCACACTGCTTCTTTCAAAATAAAAAAACAGTGATCACTTGAGAAGTGGGGGCAGTTTCCCACTGGAAGGGTCTCTCTGAGCATCAGGGACAAGGTAACAGAGCTCTCTCATCAAATCTGACACCATGGCACTAAATGGCCGCTCTCCTCAGTATTATTAAAAGGCCCTGCATTTGGTTCGTAAATAGGTCTGATTTTTTTCAGAAATAAGTAAATGGCTTCCTAGAAAGAAGCATTACCACTCAGTCACAGGAAGCCTGTTTTAAAAATTACATGCATTCAGGCAGGTGTCTGAAGGAACAGTAAGCCCTGGTCTTGCTGAGAGCCCTCTGAGCATACCCCATTCTGAAAATTAGCATGTCTGAACTCAAAATAACCTCCATAATGGAAGTTGGGAAATGGTCCTGTGGTGCTGGCCTTGCCAGCGCCAGTGTTGTAAGAAGGGCCCATGATACACAGTCCATGTAAAAGCCCCTGTGTGAAAGGACAAATCTCCCTAAAGAAACTCCTACCGCGGGATGACGGATCTGTTTGCCTTAAACTGGAAAAATCCAGGACCGATGAGGCCAGGTAGCCTTTCTTTGAAGTCAGGGCAAATACAGGACAACTTTTTCTCCTCCTCCCACTGGCTCACTGGCCACCACTTGGTTTTGAGACCAAGTGCATTCAAACCCCAAAATCAAGAGCTGACAATGCACACTGCCTTTCCCGAATACCCCACTCCCCCTCTGCTTTTGGCTAGCAGAACAGATTCGGAGCCATGCTCTCTGGAGCACAATTCGTTACTGCTCCGAACAGGCTGGGACTTGCTTTCAAAAGGCAGCTGGGCTTGGGGACCATGTTTCACTTCTTGACACCATTAATTGGGTTATGAGTCAGAGCTGTAATGAAGACAAGTTTTGGTGTCTCCTGAAACTGTCCTGGGAAATGCAAACGCACCAGCCCAAAAGCCACAGAGGGAGGGAGAACCGGACAGATCTGCTTTGTTTATCGGGCCCACACGGTCACCAGATAAATGGTCAGTGTCATGGGACGCCTCTGTGGACAGACCTACAGTTTTTTTCTGCTACTCCCGAGGCCCCGAGATGTCACAGTCCCTCACCCAGAGTGCCTCATTAGTAACAGGAGGAAGTGCGAGGAGGCACAAGTAGATTCAAAGCAAGCTACAGAAGGAGACTTAGGGAAGAGAATATTCTGAGAGCCTAGATGGTGAAGGAGAGGCGAGACCTGGTGTCCCAGGCGAATCAGGCCACTGACTTTCAGGAGCGAGACCCACTCCCTCCCTCCATGAGGGCAGCAAAGGGAGAGCCAGCAGCAGTACCCCTTTCCCCAGAAGCAAACCTCAGAAGGTCTGAATCAAAATAATCGGCCTAGGCTGACCAATCTCACAGAGGGCCAATACCCATGCAATCCTGAATGTAGCCAAGTAGGCTGCATAAAACATGCAACCTGACAAGTCCATCGCCACAGCTAATTCAAAAGTCCAATTGCATTTATAGGATTGTTGGCCTCTCTCATATATCCATGCATCTTTATCAGAAGACTTCATTTTGTCTCCCTGCCTTTCAGGTTATACATTTGTAGCTCCAGCTGCAATCTCACTAGGATTTTAAAATCCCCTGGTCTGTTGTTTACAACTAGCAGGGGGCTCGTGCACAGTTCTTTAGAGAGGATGCATTATGACCTCATCCACGGAAGTTACAACAGACACCATCGACAGATTCTCCCTAAAGTCCTTTGCTTCAGAGCAATTTCATAAATCCCAGCGTTTTACAAACCAAACTACACAAAGGCACAAGGGTGGGTTAAGACTAACTTTCTGAAACACAGACTTGGGAGCCTCCTGCAGGGGCCAGGAGGGGAGAGGGGTGCACTGCTGTTTGTACATGCACTGTGTCCTGAGGACTCCTGGGGACGTGAGAAAGCTGGGGGAGGAGACGGGCAGGTGGGTGAACCAGGCCTAAATGCTGCCCCAGGGAATCTGGGCAGCAGAGAGACAGGAGAGGGTCTGCGTCTTTGAAGCTGTGTATTTAGCGGTCCACTCTAAGTACTCGGGAGTCGGATCGCCCGGTTCTAATTCAGCTCCATTATTCATGTCCTTGGGCAAGTTCACCAACCATTCCTGCCTCCTTCTCCTCTTTCATAAAATGGAGAGAATGAAAGCACCTGCCTCACAGGACAGATGTCAAGGGTGGAGGAAGTAAGACGTGTGGTGTGTGTAGAATGATGCCTGGCACAAAGTAATTGCTCAATACATGTTAGCTCTTATCACTAATATGACTTCTCCAAGCATGTAATCACGCTGACTTTGTTATCTCCGAGGAAATGGAAAGTTGCAGGCTCTGCCCTTGAACAGAACAGAACAGAACATTAACCCAAATAGGCCAAGCAATCTAACAATCTGGCAGCACCAAAATTGCCTGTTGCCTCCACTTTCTCAGTCAACAAACGAAGTAGAGGCTTTCTTGTTGGAACTTTCAAAGACAATACCAGACGAGGCACACTGAGCAGCCTCATATTCTGCTGCCAACCTTGGAATCAGATAGAGTGCTTGGGACTGGACCATGGGCTCTGAACTCCGTTGCCTCTGGTAAGTCTCAATTAAGCCCTTCCTCACCTTTACCAAGCAGCAAGCTGCAAAATCTGAATGCATTTTCAGGCAACAAAAAGCTAAGGGTTTCCTGTTAACCTCAGTTGCTTATTAACCCTCCCATCCTGAGCACTGCAATCTCGCCTAATAACATGCTTATTTATCCCCAGGCTGTACACCCTGATTCAGAAACTGGCATCTTTCCACGTGAAGTTGCCATCCTGGGAACTTCCAGTGCCGAGGGTGACCCCACGAGACTGTTTCATCAAGTAACACTCCCCTGCGAAATCCAAGGATGGAACTCCAAACCCCGCCCCACCTTGCCCCCCATGGAGCTGTGAGTTAGAAATTCTTGTCACCAAATGTCATGCTCAAGTGTTGCTGGTGTTTTCATCTAAGTTGGTCTGAGCTGAGAATATTTCTGGGCTCACTTACTCTTAAAGACAACCCCAGTGTTTCACACTGAGATTAACACTCTTTGACACAGCATACAGTGCCAGAGTATAACATTTACAAGGGGAAAATAACTTGAAAGTGAAGGAGTCCAAAAAGGCATAATTACCCAAGGCAAACTGTTTTGTTCATTCAGTGATTACAGTGGTTTTAAAGCCTTATAATTTATCATAGTTCAGAACAGTTTAAATCTCAGTTGTGCTCCTCTGAGAAACTGAGACACTTCCCTTTCTTTACTCCTTCTGACAGGCTATTCTTTTAATATCATCTTAGTTCTAAGACGGCATAGACTGTAGCTTCCCTACATAACACACAGAAAGAAAGCAAGCTGACAGCGACAGACGTGCACCTTTGCATTAGGCTGCAATGCACAAATAACCAGAGAGTATAACAATTCCAAATGGGTGTAATTTCTTTCAGGTTCAAGTATCAGTTTGCTTGTTTTGCTGCTGCTAATCACCTCTTAAACAAACAATTGCTTTATCTATGTACTGTGCCTCATTTCACTTTCAAATTATGTGTGTGTTTTGCTCCTAACAGCTTATTATGATCTATAATTAACAATTTTGCTGAAAGCAGAGCCGTGTATTGAGGAGAGCCCACATGCTATCTGAGAAGTACTTGAAACAGGAGGCCTTTGTTTTCTTCACAAATTTGGCAAAAAGAAGGTACCTCCTCTCTCTGCTGTGCATTGTCTTCTCCAGAAGTCCAGAAGTGTGCAGGCAGAAAATTAAAAAAAATATTTTGAACTCTGGCAGAACTTCAGTTCACTATCTTTGAATAGCAAACTGAAATTCTCGAATAGCAAACAAATTCTCGAATTTGTCCACAACTGAGAATCACCTGGGGAGCTTTCACAGGAACGCTCAGACCTAACCTCAGACCTATTAAGTTGGAATCTCCGGGGGCAGGCACGGGCCTGAATACTAGTTAAAGCTCCCAGAGGATTATAAAGTACAGTCAAGAATGAGAATGACTGTGGCAAATTATTTAGTCTACTTGTCTAGGGTACCAGGAGCCCAGAGAAAAAGGTAACACAGGTAAGAATTAAATGGTTAAAAGCTGGATTTACTAGACTGCACTAAAACTTATTTTCCAAGTACATGAACATCTCCAATCTAAATGACTTGCACAAGATTCTTTTGACCCACCTCTCAGCTTATACAAACTCACCAAGCAAGCAGCAAAGTTGCTTAAAAATTTCACCCTTGAAAGCAGGTCTTTGAGATAATGGAATGGAAAATCATTTGGGAACAGATTTCCTGGATGTATTCTTGAATAGACAACCTGCATTTCTCTTGTGGGTCAACCACTTTAGAACTTTCTCTGTGAGGCTTGACAAAGTTATTAAAGACACAGCTACTGAATTCTTGTGTTGAAAGATCTGGGTACGGTTCTCCACTTTCACACAATCTGTTACATGGGAGGGAAACTAGTTTCTTTTATGCACATCAGAGAAGTTGGGTGCAAGCTTCAGTAGGAGTGAGCTGTCAAGAATTTTTAGACATAGGTATCTTTTTGCCTTTGTGATGCAGTCCTGAAGCCGTGCCAGGAGAGTTTCTTCTGGACCCAACACTGAAACATGCCAAATTTGTTCCCTGAGCTCTTCTCTACCCCTAGCACAACTCTCTCTGGAAACTGCTCCATCCTTTCTCTCTTATTCTCTTGGACTTAGTATCAGCTAGCTTCCTCTGATCAGTTTTTGTACATACACATTCAAATTCAAGGTGCTAATAAGGAATTCTAAAAGGATGAATTACCTATTGTACTTCATTCATTCATTTATTTATTTATTTTGGCAACTTTCTCCTCTCATGCTTCTAAACAACTCTTTCTTTACCAAACACACACACACACACACACACACACACACACACACCTCTGTTATATGATCCAGTGGTTTCCAAACATGGCTGGTCAATGGACTCAACCAGGGAGCTTTCTAAATATCATTTCCTCGGCCCTACTCCCTGATTCTGCTTCACTAGGTCTGGAATAAGGTCCAAGACTCTATATTTCTGGAAGCTTCCAAAGGGATGCTAATGATCACCCAAGTCTGGAAACTAGTCATCTGTTCCCTAGGAGAATACCAGGTCAGACTGAGGGAGAAAGGAAAGAGTCACCCAACGGAGATGCATGGTGAGAGGTATTCAGAAGTAGGAAAGGATTTCTGGCACCTCTTTAAGTCCCTGGTGCAGTTCTGGCTGCACAGCAGCTGTCCAAGCATGTGCTGCAGGTGTGACACTGTTCAGAGAGTGAATGGCTTGAGGGTTTGCAATCTATCATCATTACTGTTCAAGTAGTTTCGGACCTGTCGAGGGACAGAGCTACCTTTGGCCATAATAAAGATTCTCATTTTCTAAATCCTACTCTCCATGCAATAACTGAGAAAGCATATGCTATATCTGAGGGCCTGCTCCTCCAAAAAAAAAAAACCCTCCAATTAGAAGGTGAAGAGGACCTGAGGGCCTGGGAGGAAGGGAATATTGGTTAAGAAGGTTTATGAGAGGGTATAAAACACCAAGTACAAAAGAGACCTTACATTTAAAAACCAGTTTAACATAGAAATAGTTTCCCTTTCCTGATGGAGCAAGCAAGGACTTGCAACTCTTCTCAGTATCTCTCATTGGCTGGCTTGCCTCACAGTTTCTTCACGAAGAAAACACTGTGCAAGGCAAGAAATATTGTGACTTAAATTACATTCATGAGATTCTCTGATAAAAAAAAAAATCAATGTGTCGGATCAATTTTTCTTAAACAAGTTCATCATACTCTAGAGTGATCAATAGGGAATGTTTTTCAGCCGCTTCCCAGCCTTCCCACTTCAGTAATTGCTAGAATTTCATATCGACAGGCCATAGGATGCTTTGAAGGCTGAATTGATCCATTAGCCTGTGGTGCTACAAAGCTGGGCCACAACAATAATGTGGTGTCCCCCCAGGGACCGGAGCTGAAATCAAACAGGAGGTAAGCCATTACATTATGCGTTTGACCCTGGAGGAGCCAGGCTCCAGCTTCTATTTGCAACCAGGAAAGGCACAAGAGGAAAAGGAATGGAGGACCCAAAAAGAGGATGGGACCAAGAAAGAGAAAGCCGCAGAGGCCGGGAAGGAAGAAAATGTGGAGAGACCTACAGCCTGATTATGAATGGTCCCCATCGAAGAGGAAATGCTGTGTGGCCGGGTGAACCACATATGCTGGGCAGCTGCAGTCAAGAGAAAAATAAACTTGAAAGGACTCCAAATGGGAAGCTAAATGATGTTCATCAGTATCATTTTGGTTTTGAACCTTAGCTCATAGTTCTTCTTTAACAGTGATGTGAATAATTACCTGTGCCTGGGGCGAAGGAAAAAGGGGGAGTCCGAGAGTGCGGCCAAGGAGGGAGAGGCAAGGAGGCCAGGGAAGAGGGAGAAAACTCTTCTCTTTCGCCAAGCGGCCAAATGATTCATCTCCTAATCATTCCTGGACAGCTGTACTGAGCATTCAGACAACCCAATAGCTCAGCAGGTTATAATAATAGGGATTATAATATAAAAAGCGTCTCAGAGAAATCAAGGCTTGATTCACCAAAAAGAAGTCCTACCATACGGGGCCAGGTCAGACTGCCTTTGCAGTACAAAGTCTAACTCTGGTAACAGGAAAATAAAACCTGACAGTCAGAATGTCTGCTAGTGAGAGACACTGATTTGCCTCTTACAAAGCCATAGTTAATCTATTAATCACGGAATTGTTCATTAGTTATCCTACACACTACAGTTACGTGGCCTTCTCAGAAACCTGTTGGAAAGCAATGTCTGTGGAAAGCAAATTTGCACACGAGATGGAAATCGCCCACCACATGCTAGCATGGTTAACCTGCAATTTTTATGTGGAAATTAGGTATGCCTTATTAAAACTCAAAGCCAGGGTTTTGCTGCTCTCAAATAGAAGCATATGTAGATCCCTGTAGCACAAGCATAGTTCTGAGTGACAGGCTGGCATACATGAGTTGCTGGGTCAGACGTCACCAGAGGATAAACTGATGGGTTCCATGCTGTCACACATTGCTTTCTGCATGCACGAGACATCCCAAAGGATGGTGACCTCCTTGGCAACTCACATGTTTTTCAGTTTCCATGCTAACCTTACCTAGGGAGCTCATGTGGGTATTTGCTCAGTGGGTTTCATAATCAGAATCCGGTCTCTATCTCAGGCAAATATAATTAATATGTACACTCTCAGTAAACAGCGGCAGCATCATCTATGCAATTTTTTTTTAATCTAGGAAGTTAAATGTGGGAGAGATGAAATTACAAAAATGATGACTGTTTCAATAATGGGTTTTTTGAGTATGTTACTAGATAAATTCATTGACAGAATTAGATAGTATTGTGCAGTTGGCAATATATGTATTTATAGTGAATTATGGAAAATTAATATCTTACTTCTAGAAACAACCACAGTGGCCCACAGTGGCAGAGATAAGGTGGCAATACCAATGTGATTTCTCACTTAGAGTGCCATGGACAAGCTTGCCACCTAAATGTCTGCTGTCAAGACACAGGGCTAATTCCTGCATAGGGCCAGAGAGACAGGCCATATTCCAGGCAGACTTCTGTGCTGCTCCTATCAAAATTTGATAGGAGTGATAGATAAGTCTCAGGAAATAAACATCCTACACATTCTGTCTACCAACCAACTTTATCCAGATGACTGCGGAGATTTTATAAAATACATATCCCCAACGCCCACTTTCAAAACTTGTGATTTGTGAGATCTGAAGTGGGTTCTGGAATCTGTACTTTTTTAAAAGTCTGTAGGTGACTCTGATGAACAGCCTGGGGTGGAAATCAGTAAGTCCCATCTGATGCCTTAGATGCTCTAAATCCTTACCCTGCAAAGCATACATGGACAGTGGCATATTAAAAATGCAGGCTCCCAGGCCCCACCCCAGACCTACTAAATCAGAATCTGCATTTAAGCAGGATCTCCAGGTATTCTGTGTGGTCAGGAAAGTTCAAGAAGCACTTCTCTCTAATTTGTGTGCATATCTTTTAAGTCATTTGAAGTTATCTACCCAGTGCTCATGGATTGCCAGCACCTTGCTTCATGAGGCAAAGAAACGCCTTCACTAAGTTATTGCATCAGATTTCAGTAAGTCTCATGACGAATGTTTGGTTTTTAGTAAAACCATTGTTTAAGGCATCATATATTGTTTAAGGCTGTCAAATGTCTCTTGGTTGAAAGACCTATGGAAGAAAACAATTTTTTTTAATGAAGAAAAAAAAGCTGGAAAGTAATACATGTTTGCATGAGAAAATACAAACAAACAAACAAAGCAAGCAAATAAAAGTGATCTATTATTCCACTATCCAAATATATTGTTGATATTTTGTTATGGAGTATGCATACATATTCCATGTGTATCATCATAAACATTTCCACGGAATGAAAAAATAATCATTTTCAACATGGGTTTTTTATGCCATTGTAAGATTCTATTATGTGAACACATACTACTTTATGAAATAGTGACATGGAATATTATTCCCTCGGTGTTTACTTCTAGTTACTTTTTTGCTGGTATAAACAATACTATAGCAAACATCCTGAACATCTGCATTTGGATTTGTAAATCCCTGAAAATACTTTTAATATATGTCATATCTAAAAGATTTACTATTTCTCCTAAGGAACTGCTTCGTTAACATTTTTCCAGATGACAGTTACAGTAAATTGAGTTTCCCTTTTTGCTTTCACTGTCAGAAAAGTCAGAATTAAATGTAATGCTCAATTACACTAATTATACTAACCTAGATTCATAGATATACACATTATATGATTACACACTATATATAGATATTATCTATGTATTATATGTATTTTTATGAATTTGAAAATATGCACCTTCAATAAAATACATTAAATATTTTAGGGCAGTAAGGCACTTATCAATTTAAATCAAGGTAATTAGTGGTTTCAAAAGAAAAGTTTCCAAAATTGGCAGGGTTCCTGTTAATGCATGCTAACAAAATTACAGTTAAGTTAACAAACATACTGTTATTTAAATACTAAAAGAAATTTTCCTCCCCATTCTGTTATTAGGGGCTTATTTTTTTAGACCTTCAAGCAGTCCCCTATAAAATGCCTAAATCCATGTTAAATGAAAGACACATTAAATTCAGAGCAAATTGCAGCAAAGGGGAAAGAGGTGAGTATAGGAAGAAGAAGAAAAGGAGTTAAAAGAAGAAACAAAAAGGGCCCCAAGGGAGGCTTTGCCCAGACTAGAGCATCTACTTTGGCAGAGTCTCATAAAGTGGGTTATAGTACCATGACTTCAGAGTGAAATCAAGCTTTAATTCACTATAAATATAGATTACCACACAGGGAGTGGATTTCCTGCAAAGGGAAGTTTAGATTCACTCAGATTTAAATGCAAACAAGAGATGAGGTGAAGGAAGAGAAAGGAAGAATGTAAAAATTACTTCATCCATTGCCAGAATCGAAGATACATATGTAAAACACTGCTGGACAGTTTTGAATCTGATCCTATTCAAAATGATGAAGAGGGAGGAAGCAAGAAAAAGTAGGCAAGTGAGCAGTTCCCACAACAACTCTGGACAGTTCTTAGGAGACCTGACCCAAAACCTTGTCTCACCAATAACTGGCTTAAGCCCAGTGGACAGAATCTGAAGCCTTTTGTAACATTCTCTGCATTCTCAATCCCTTCTTGTTTGCAGTTTGTTAATGCTAGAAAAACTTCTAACTCAAGAATGGAGTAGATAACCTGAAAGCACAAAATAAACATGAGAAAAACTGACGTAAACTTTGAGGATACAGACCTTCTAAGCCTCAGAGCTCATGTTACTTCATCACGGACTGAGATCCGGCCTCATGAACAGAAAACCCCTTGAATATAGCCCTTTATTTGGGTCTCTTCTAGTTTAGAGAGAGAATAAATGGCTTTTATTTGGGGAGCGCCTTAACTCCAGAGCAAATTATTTTTGTCGTACAGTTCAACCAATGCAAGGAATTAATGTAAAAACATGTAAGCATCAGTCCACTTTCCAAGAAGTGAGAACAAAGCTGCTGCCCAGCTACCCTGGGACTGCAATTCTGTAGCCGAGTAAAATGGAATAATAGCTATAGTCCAGTGGTTCTCAGGGAGGGAACCCTGATGTGATAGGCAGAATCATGGCCCCCAAAGATGTCCCTGTCTGATTCCCAGAACCTACGAATATGCTGTTTCGTGGCAAGGCGGTATTAAAATTGCAGATGAAACTAAGGTTGCTAATCAGATGATCTTTTTTTTTTTTTTAAAGATTTTATTTATTTATTTGACAGAGAGAGAGATCACAAATAGGCAGAGAGACAGACAGAGAGAGAGTTGAGGAGAAGCAGGGTCCCTGCTGAGCAGAGAGCCCTATGCGGGACTCGATCCCAGGCCCCTGGGATCATGACCTGAGCCGAAGGTAGTCTTAACACACTGAGCCACCCAGGCGCCCCGCTAATCAGATGATCTTAAAATAGATTAAACTCAATGAGCTGAATGGGTCCAATGTAATTACAAGTGTCATTTAACATGGGAGAGGAAGGCAACAGAGAGGTCAGGCAGAGAGAGATTTAAAGGAGCTGAACTGTTGGCTCTGAAGATGGAGGAAGAGGCCACATGCCATGGAATGCAGGCAGTTTCTAGAAGCTTTTAGAAAAGGCAAAGAAATAATTTCTTCTCTAGAGCTTCCAGAAAGAACAAAGCTCTGTCAACAACTTGACTTTAGCTCAGTGAAACGCATTTCCAACTTATCTCCAGAACTTTAAGACAATAAATTTGTGTGGTTTAAAACCACTAGGTTTGTAGTGATATGTTACAGTAGCAGATCTGGAAACTTATTAAAAATGCAAATTCTCAGGGCACCTGGGTGGCTCAGATCATGATCCCAGGGTCCTGGGATGGAGCCCTGCATCAGGCTCTCTGCTCAGCAGGGAGCCTGCTTCCTCCTCTCTCTCTCTCTCTCTCTCTGCCTGCCTCTCTGCCTACATGTGATCTCTGTCAAATAAATAAATAAATCTTTTTTTAAAAAATGCAAATTCTTTGGCTCCACCCAAGACTTCCTGAATCAGAAATCTTTAGGGTGGGGCTCAAAAATGAGCATTTGATAAACCATGCAGATGATCACATTAAAGTTTAAGAATTACTGATTTAGTTCAATTCCCTCTGAAGCCCAAAATAGTAAACTGATATGCTAATAAGAGCCTCATTAGTGGCAGAACTGGAACTAGACCTAGATATCCTATGTTTTTAAAAATATTTGTTATTTGTATATGCCCTTTTATGCATGTACTACTATTTCATCTAGACTCGGGTTTTTCCTCAGTAAAGCAAGACTAAGTGTGTATAACCTCTCATAGAGCCACTGTCAGCAAAAATTTAGGTAATATGTAAGTCAAAATGCTTTAAATGGAATAAGCTGTTATTCAGAAAAAGTTATTCTTACTACACAGTAATATTACAATGAATGTACTGTGTGCCCAGCAAGTTATTCTATTTTTTGTGTGTGTGCTAATATAATCACTCACACAGATATGGGCACATGACCCTTGCCTAGCCAAATAATACCCTATTCCCCTGGACTGTGTTAGGGGAGGATCAGATGACCCAACAGGGCCAGACGGTGTCCCTCACTGGAACTGCCATATGCACGATTGGCCAGAGAAGCCCTTTCCACTGTTTGTTAAACCCTGGCATTTAGAGAAATTCTATCTGCAGAACAAAGTCAACTATAGAGATGAGGGACAGATGAATGGATGGAGAAATAGATGCATGCATGCACAGAGGAATAGAGAGATGAAGATGGTAGAAAGAGACAGAAAAAAGACACCTGAAGTCAACTACTTAGTGCCAGTTCTTGAGTTCCTGGATCCTATGCTATAATTTCAGTCTTAAAAGCTGTATACTATTGCCTTCCAAGCTTTGTGAGCCTTTTTGCTTAAACTGTTGAAATTGAGTTTCTGTCACCTGTTGCCCAAAGAGTTGTAAATAAGTGTAGCATTCCTTTTAGATATAATACTATTCTTCAACAACACAGTATCACCTTTCTCACCGACAATTCTCTTCATCCGCACTCAGTAGCAGTTTCAAATCTAAACTTCCACCACCTTTGGAAAACAACCCTCTGGGGATCAATTTCCAAGCTTCTGGGCATCTTGTGGAAGTCCCCTTACTAACCACTTCCACTCCCCGATGTTCTCACTAGTCTTCCCTTTAACTGCATAATCAGTTTCCCTAGTCAACAGCTCAATGGTGTGGGGGGACCAAGCCTTGCAAAAGATTTTTCTCTATCCCCTTACGACTTCCACTTATGAACACTTCCACAATTCCCAGCAATATCTATATAAGTGTATCTACAAATTCTCCTTGAAAATTCACTTTGCATCCCGTCCTCATAAAGTTCCCCTGGGCCTTCTAGGTTAAGAGAAGTACGAATAAGAGTCATGGCTTTCCTATGTCATTAGTTGACTCAAGCCAGATGTTACCTGAAACAAGCTATGATAATGTTTGGATGTTTCTCTACTGTGTATGAAATGAGATTATGGTTTGGAGACTAAGCCCAGTTGGGCAAGTGCTCATGCAACAGAGGTCAGAGGCCTCTTGACTGATATGGAACAAGGTGAGTTTAGAAATAATTTTCCTATTGCCCCAAAGGATGTTTCTAGTAGAAACAAGAAAGGGAGGGAGGGAGGGAGGAAGCGAGAAATGGAGGGAGGGAAAAAGAGAGAGAAAGGAAGGAAGGAAACGAAGAAAGGAGGAAGGGAGGAAGGAAGAAAGCCAAACACAGAAGAAAGGGAATGAAGAAGGCTGATTTTTAAAAAAAAATTTTTAGATCCTGAATAAAAGAAAACAACCTTATAGACGTAGAACATTTTCAGGGATAATAAGGAGTTTCACATTTTAAGGTGGACTCTAGGAAAAGTTAAATCCACCAAAAACTTAAAAATAAATATGCCATATAGAATGGTGTAGTATAACACACCTACCTTCTAGATTGAAGCCAGCATTTGCAAGTAAGTAGCCAAGATCATGCCACAGAGAAAGAAATTCCTATTGAGCTATCTCTCTTTATAATCCATGTTCTAGAAGGCAACAAAAGCTTTCCCAAATCCAGGGAAAACATAGGTCTTTTTTATATCATCTACATTTCCCAAACACTCTCCTTGGACCTAACGAACACCTGTGCCTGCCACATGTCTGGGTTCCCCTCAGCAGGCTGTATCATCAAGAAGCCTTCTTCCATTACAAGCCTGTCTTTAAAATATGGTTTCTAAGTCCTGTGGGCTAATTAAGCACAGCTGGGTCTACATCGGCCTCACTCAAGTGTGACGATTAAGCTGGCAAGAAAAAATCAATCATCATTAATCACTAAATCCATGTAGTGACTTCTAGAGGTGCTAAATGGGTTGAGCAGGGCAATGGTGATGCTTTTCATTGAGCGACCAAATGGTTAAAGTGAGAAAGAGCATGCATTCCTCCCAGAATGGGTGGGAACGTCAGAAACTCATGTGTTTACAGAACAGGGAAATCTAGGTAAAGTGGGAATAAAGTGTTTATAATTTCCTGTACATTGCACACCCTTCAATTTTGGCTGTTTGGGCCAGGGGAAATGAATATAACTATTGCCACCACTTGTTATCACCTGAATGGTACCTCTGTTAGAGTTTAAGATATCTCTTTTAGTGCGAATATATATATTCACTTGTAAAGTGTTTTCATTGAGCAGACTTTTTTTCCTTTTATTGGACTATTCCCTACAGCCCTTTGCCTTATGATGCATTGAGAGTTTATGTCTTCTCTGAATATACTCTTTACTGAAGCATTCAGTGTAAAGGAGTCTGGTTTATGCCATGCCCATTTAATTTAGCAAAACCATTCTCCTCTTTGAGGAAGGTGGCACAGAGGTTTCAGATCTGCATGTGGAGAACAATTAGCACTAACATTATTATTGCTTTGTATAACTTTTTGTTTTAGGGTTGTTTTCTTGTGTTTAATTCCCTTCTATTTCAGTGGCCAAAGAGGCTGACTTCAGAAGCTGTGGAAATATTTTATTGTGCTTACAATGAAAATAGGAGTCCTGTCTCTGGTTTCATTACTGGACGTTAGTTTAGAAACCATTTGCCCTATGTCCTGTGAAAGAGAATACAAGTCAGGGTGTGCCTATTTCCCAATAGTAAAGCAAGTCCTGTATTCTTTCTGGTACAAAATGAATGCAGGGATTAATTTAAGCAACAACAAATTGCACACTGCCTCTCCCACACTCCAGCTAATGACAAGTATCTGTGCTGGGAACTCATTTGCAGGCCAGTTGGAAAAGCAAGTGGCATTATAACAGAAAAACAGCCATAAGCAGCTGAGGCGATTTTCACATCTGCCTCCTGAAACTTAAGGATATGTGTCTACTCTAAACTTACCATATCTTTTTTCTGTCCTTGGGTTTGTGTTTGAGGATTCTTGGAGAATTAGCATGGAAAAAGGTGGGCTATAAATCCCACTTCTTGTCACCAACCCTCTGGACCTTCTTCTTTTCTTTCCTTCTTTTTTTAGATTTATTTATTTATCTTAGAGACAGAGGGGGGTAGAGAGAGAGAATGGGAGCTTGAGCAGGGGGAGGGGCAGAGGGAGAGAGAGAATCTCAAGCACTGAGCATGCAGCCCGACGTGGGGCTCAATCTTAAGACCCTGAGACCGGGGCGCCTGGGTGGCTCAGTGGGTTAAAGCCTCTGCCTTCGGCTCAGGTCATGATCCCGGAGTCCTGGGATCGAGCCCCACATCGGGCTCTCTGCTTGGCAGAGAGCTTGCTTCCTCCTCTCTCTCTGCCCGCCTCTCTGCCTACTTGTGATCTCTGTCTGTCAAATAAATAAATAAACAAAATCTTTAATAAAAAAAAAAAAAAAAAAAAAAAAACCCTGAGACCATGACCAAGCCAAAACCAAAAGTCAGACGCTTAACAGACTGAGCCACCCAGGCACCCCTGCACCTTCTTTCTTTCAATCCTAGTGCATGATCACCCTCCTCAATGGAGAGTAAAAACTGGAATTTGGAACTGCTTAAGGAAAAAAGAAAGCCCTAACATCTAAGGTTAAATTTCCTTCTCTTCTTTTAAAGTTGGAATAGCATATGGAGAAAATGAAAGGTGTGACCTTTTTAGGTCTCCATTCCCCTTTACCCTTCTGGAAGCAAGAAATTTAGAGACAATGAGCACAATGGGAAAGAGGGTGGTGAAGGACCAGACTGAGAATGAGATGGAAGAAGAGAAGCAAAAGTGCCAGGAAGAGATGGAGATAAGGAGCAGGGAGGCTGGAAAATAGACAGAAAAGAAAAGGCCTGGACAAAATCATAAAGGAAGCCAAAGTGGTTTACAGTTTCTCCATTTTCTATATGGAGCTCTCATTGCTCTCAGCAATGCTCAGTTACGTGCCCAGCAGTCTCCTCCCACCCGCCCACGCCTACTGGGTGGGACACCACTGCCCCTTGCTCTCAAAAATTCCGTCCACATCACCAGACTGAATTCTTAAGGTCTATTTGACCCCTTTGTGAGCTCCAGGGCCTCTAGCACTGTGAGGACACAAGTACTTAATAATACTCACTGGAAAAACAAAAACAAAACATACAACTAGACAATGAGAACTGGTGGATTATTACTATTTAACTTTAGAAGAATAAATATGAATATTTTTATACCTTCCTGATCTCAATGAGAGATTTCCCTGTTAGAAATCATAGGTATTTGGCAGGCCCTAGAGTAGATATCAGTTGTCAGTCTTTAGGAAGATCTTCAGTTTCTACCAAGGCAGTGATCTAACTCACCAGCTCTAGAGGAAAGAAGGAAAGGCAACAAAAGCTCGACTTACATGATGGTAGGTGGTTAATTCTGGGCTGGTGTGTACACACACACACCATACAGTTCTCACCTAACACACTGGGTTGATGTCATAAATTTAAAAGCTGTGTTACTGAAAGTTTTAAACACCCTGGGACTGCTAACACCCACGCTGTCAGTCATGTAGTGTGAATGGTTCCTGCACCTGTTTTGATAAAGAGGAGGGAATGGGAAGGCAGGTACTATCAATCTAATCAGGAGTCAAAGAGTAAGAGGTTAGGACTCAGACAGAAGAAAAATGTTCAGATGCCCCTCAGGCAAGTTGTACAGGTATGATTCTCTAGACTAGGAAATCATTGGCTGGTTAAAGCAGACACTCACCCAAAACCTGTGAGGCTGACACTCACTCAATCACTCAGAACGGCTGTTTTAAGTCTCGTGAACACGATGCCTCTGTGTTTCTGGCAATGCAGGTGACCCACACGAAGAGGGCCAGCTGTGTCAAAAAGCCGTTTCACCATCTGAACCTATGTTCTCCATGAGCAGGTTTTGCCAACAAACTCATCTCCCAGGGCCTAAGCCTGGCACAATGCAAGCAGACACTGAGAAGAAGGAAGTGTAGGCCGTGAGTAAGCAAAAGCAGGAGAGAGTGATCATGGATGTCAGCCAGACCAGGTTTCCTGAATGAAACACCACCAAGCTCCCAGCATCCAAAAGAGGGAAAGCACAGATGAAAAAAAGACTCACACAGGCACATACCCAGAGAACAAGAACTGCTCGGCAGTAAAAAGAACTTCTAAGTGAGCACAGGTGGCTAGTAGGAAAGTCAACTGAGGCTGAAGATAGGAACCCAAAGTCCTCCAGAGATGTGCAGTAAGCCACCAGGTCCGACCACCAACAGCTCCAGCTCCTAGCTGGTAGAAGAATCCTCCAACTAACAAGGAAGAAGAGAGCAGCATGGCTGAAGCATCCAATCCAGATGCTGTTTTCAAAAATCCACCCCCTCTGCCTTCCTTGGGTGAGAACTGGAGGGTGCTGGCCAGTGATATGGATGCTCAGATAGACAAGTGTAACAGGAAGTGTAACAGGTTGTTCATACTGCATTTGTCAACAGGGGCCTCATAGGACAGGATACCAAAGCTTGTATGAGATACAGCCCCTCACACACAGAATTTACAGTGGCAATGCAGGAGAATCTGTTCCACAAGTCTTGACCCAGCTACCTACTTTGAGATGAATAAAAGGGATGAGAAAGTAGAAGGAAAGGATTGGTAAAGGGGTTTGGTTTGGGGTTTTGTTGTTGTTGTTGTTTGGTTTTGTTTTAGAAGAAAGCTGTGCCCTGCAATGAACCCTTATCACAAGGGGACCCCCTTGCACAGCCCAGGAACACCTTTCCAATTGCATTCTATGTGTTCCAGTGTTCCAGAAGCTGTTGAGATACCCTGGATGAGTACAAACACTATTCCCAGAATTGTACACAGCCACAGCCTGGTGCCGCCATACCACCTGTCCCTTAGGGGCAAAGATGGAGAATGTTGCCTTCACTACACATTCTAACGAGAATATCTGCACAGGTTCACTTCAGAGAGCTTTGAAATGGATTGCCTGTCACTGAGACTCCAAAAGAACTGATGCCTAATTCATTCCTCAGGAAGACAGAGCAGACTGTGGACTGTGACCTGATTCTAGACCACAAAATAAAAGGGTAAGGAGAGAGGTCACTGTTTTGATGGCAAGGCCAGAAATGCACAGCAGCATGGATCCATCAGCAAATTGTGTTCACTGCAGTGGGGTGGTGGGAGGAAGTGTTGAGGAGCACATGATTCTTGTGGGCCATACAGGAGAGCAAGCTTACACAGGAACTCCGAATATGCTCACTTAAAATAAGAAAGCATCTGTCTAGGCCAAAAGGACTATGGAAGAGAAGGGTAGCAAGACCCTCCAAAGTCCCTGCAAAATGTACCAGAGACCACTTGGAGCCTCTGCAGGCCCAGAAGGCAGAAAACACTGGCCTAGGAGGAACTGTCCTACTGTCTACATCTTCTTCCTACTCTGTATCCCTCTTCCCTAGCAAAACCACAGCTAGCTAGTGGTGAAAAGGTGAGCCTAGAGAGAAGAAAGGGATAAGCCAAAAGGCTCCCCTTTACTACTGCAGGCCTGGCAGGGAAAAGAGAGATTTATTTGTTTGCTACTGCTGTGTAACAAATTACTACAATCTTAGCAGCTTACAACAACATCCACTTACTACCTCACAGTTCTATAGGCCAGAAGTCCAGCATGGCTTGGTTAGTTTCTCTACTTAGGTCTGACAAGACTGAAATCAAAGTGTTGGCTGGCTAGGTTCTTATCTTGAGGCTTGAAAAAGGAATCCACTACCAAACTCATTAAGTTATTGGCAGAAATCAGTTTTATGTGGCTATACATTTGAGATCTCCACTTCTCAGCTACTTATGGGTCTCCAGTCCTTGTATGCGGCCCCAAAGACACCAGAAGCACATGGAATGCCTCTTGGGCTTTAGAATCTCTCTGACTTCCCCTTCTACTACCAGGAAGAAAAAACTTTGCTTTTAAAGGCAGCATGTGATTAGATTTGGTCCACCAAGATAATCTCCTAAGTATCTTAAAAGTATGTGTCATAATTTTGACACATGAAGTAACACAAATCATAGTAAGAGTGGTATCTCATCATATTCCCAGATCTCACCCACCCTCAAAAGAAAAGGCATTATATAATACTCAGGATCACTGGAGGTTATTCTTAGAAATTTACCTACCAAAAACAAGTCAGATTGGAAGTTACAATTGCTCCTCAGGTCTGAATATTCAAATTACTAAATCAAGGGACTGTCTGTAACACCGAGGAATGGTGGAACTGTCAGTTAGTGAAGAATAAACAGAAAAGTATATAAAAAATATATGTTTATAAAAAATAAAAAATAAAAAAAAAAAAAAAAAAAAAAAAAAAGTAAATGCGGGAGTTTTCATCAGGGGAGAAGAGGTAAGACAGGGAGATTATCACCAGTGAATAAACATGAAGGACAGTGGGATGCAGCATGAAGTGTTTTGTTTGCATCCTGAGCTGTACTTGCTGGACATACAGTTTACTCAAGGATCATAACCCCCGAGAAAGGCTGGGCTGAATCAAACCAAAATGATGTGCCCTAAGGATGGTAAGACCAGAGAGGGACAAGAAAAGCGGAAGTAAAGTGAAGTTCTCTGCTACAAAGAGAAGATCCCAACTACTAGAAAAAGAATTTGGGGTGGATCTTCATATACCACAGGGGAAACACAGTTATGTCAAAGGATCCCTGGGGTACATGCCAACAGAGTCTTGGCCCCAGTTCTACCCTATCACTTAGATTATAAACTTGGGCAAGACTCTATCTCCCCAAACCTCAGTGTCCTACCAGGGGAATATCCTACTAATGTATGGAATAGGGTGGCATAAACCCTAAAACAGAGTGTGCAAACCAGAAGCCCATCTGCTCCGATAGGCCCACAGATGTGTTTTGTTTGGCCCTTGCAGTGTTTTAAAAAATATAATATGATAACTTTTAATGCCAACATTGTAAAAAGAGCAGCAACAACAACAACAACAGTAGATTTCCATTTAAAAAGAAAAAAAAGGGGCTCCTGCCTGAGTGGCTCAGTTGGTTAAAGCCTCTGCCTTTAGCTCAAGTCATGGTCCTGGAATCCTGGGATTGAGCCCCATGTCAGGTTCTCTGCTCAGCAGAGAGCCTGTTTCTCCCTCTCTCTCTCTGCCTGCCTCTCTGCCTTACTTGTGATTTCTGTGTGTCAAATAAATAAATAAAATCTTAAAAAAAAAAAAAAAAATCCAGTTTTCAGCTTCTCTGGAAAAACCACAAGATCTGGAAACACCAGGCCTGCTTCCCGCGTGGTGGCAATTCTGCACTCTCTGCAGCCCTGTGTCAGCTCTGTCCTCAGATTCAGGCATGGGTGCTGAGGTTCCCCACCGTCCCCACCACACAGGCTTCACACTTCAATCGTCTGAGACCTCGCTGTGCCCCATTGGCATCCACATGTTTCATATTGCTCTAATGCATTACACAAGTGTTAGCTGTTATTACCTGTAAAATGAGGTCACTGGAATGGATGATCTACTTCCGCTCGGAGAGGCTGTAATTTGAGTCCATAAGATGGGTTCATCAGTCACTTTTCCCACAAAGGGGTAAATTGAACACCTAAAACCAAGGGTGGTCCATGTCCCCTGTGTGTGGTATGAAGGCTATAAAATGCTCTGAAAATTGGGCATTTGTAGTGGGAGTTGCAGAAAGACTTCAATAAACTGCATATGTAGTTTTCCACTGGGCAATATTTAGGCACTGACTTCTTTTAAAAGCAAACAGAAAATGGAGATGAGGCAAGGACAAAGTTACCATGGATGCTAAGACACAGGCACAGGCCTCCAGGAGAAGAGGAGATTCAGGAAAAATAAACATTCACCATAAGAGAGCTAATACCAAATGGTTCGTCCAGAGAAAAGAGCCAAGAGTTTATAGTACTTTGGGGTTTGTTTTATTTCTCCTCCACCCCCCACCCAACAAGATATAAATCAATCTATTTAGGTAGGGATGGTTGAGAGAACACATTTTATTGCAATGGATAATTTCCCAAGAGAGAGGATCACTGTGTTTCATTTCTAATGTTTTTTTTTTTCTCTTTGGGTTTTGTGAAACCCCACAAGTTTATGAAAAGTTTGTCCAGATGAGGACACAGAACTTAGCAAACTATTCCCATTTTTAATTCTCATAAAAGTGGAAACGCATACCCATGCTCAGACACACACAGCACTAGAAACCCGGAAAACTAATCGAGTGCCAAGCACTTCTGGTACCCTAAGGATATATATATATTTTGGTAGCCCGAGGCTGCCAGAAACTTTGCCTGCTGAATGAATTATAGAACAGGAAGCAGATGGGCTGTGTATATGAAACAACCACTATCTGGCATGATGTGCTGTGCAATTTGGCTGCAAAGATTAAATTGAGCTATTGAATGTTTAATACACTATGCATAACAAATACAGCCAGAGCCACAAAACAGCATAAATTACAGAATTGGTATTCACACGGCCTTTCCCAGGAATCAATACACTGCCACCGCTCATAAGAGTCTGTTGTTTAATACACATAAAGAAGAGAAGAATTCTTCTATTAAAATGAGTTATCTGGGCTATTTACCAAAGGCAGTGATTTAGCAGTGGTAAAGTCTATGTAGTGCTGTTGAATGCAGATGATAATACTTCTTGTCCTTGTCTGCCTGTTTCATTGCGCCTATCAGTTGCTGGGGCTTGGAGTCCCTTGGGTACATTAGCAGTCAGCCCAGGAAGTGTGTTTAAGTAATGGACATAATGTTCACATTTGCTAGACCAGCCTTCTCCCTAATCATGAATTATTCTTCCCCAAGGCTCAATTGGAACATTACTTTAGAAGCAGAAGATTTAATCCTTTTCAGCTGATTGGAGGGAATGATTACAGTATTATTTTCTTGTACAGGCTGTCTCCAGTGAAGGTGCCTTTTTCTGTCCCCATCTTTAATAGGCAGCAATCTTTATTTCCCTGGAGGGAAATGGCAATGAATTCGAAATGGGATAAATCTTCAGGAATGCAAGGTGCTGAAGCTGTAGATCACTGCTGGTTAGTTAATTAGCTTAGCCCTCACTTGCTTCATCTCCAAGATAGAACACCTTGTAACAAGGGGAAGCAGTGGGTGGGTGGGTGGGTAGGTGGGTGGAATGGGAGAGTGGAGGAACCAGCTGTAGGCGGATAAATAATCAGATGCCTTAAAGCAACAACGCCCCTGCGGATTTCCTTCTGTGTAAATGTTCGGTTCTGGATCTTTGATTCTCACTTGCTACAATCACTAAAATAAGCAGTACTTGCCCATTCTGACTTTTAAGGGCAATTCAAGTCACTGAAAGGGATTGCATCTTTATCTAGTAGAGACAGTTAAAGCAGAATAAGGCAGAACACCGTAGAAGATGAGGTTGAAGAAGATTGGAGTTGTCGCCCTATAATGTTATTTATATACAGGGCTGGCCCCAGACTAAGTCCTGGGAGAGAAAAAAAAAAATGTGTTTGAACATTCCTGGTGAGTGCTCTTGAAACACTGCTGCACAGAGAAGTGATAAATAACAATTGACTCAGGGTGTTGTTTTTTTTTTTTTTTTTAATTTTCATGATTAATGTTTCCGGGCGGGGGGATGTGGCTTAGAAATTAATTACCTTGGGTTGGAAGAGCAAAGCCTTGGATGTGATGTTGTCTTCCTGTCCCAGACCTTTCTGATGGAAAGGCCACATTGACCAACTTTCCACCCCCCCCCCGAATTTGGTTTTATGGGGAGCCCCTAACACATTCCCTTCACCCACCACCAATTTTCTGTTTTCTTCTTATATAAATAACAAAGAAAGAAGCACATCAAACCTAAAGAGATCAACTGAATTATAACGAAGTCCTTGACGGCTAACACGTCTTGCATCTGATTTAAAGCAGGAAGCCCCCATGTCTAGCTGCCTCTGATCCATTTAGAATAAAACAAGGTCATGCTGCCTTGGCCCTGATTATAAATATATTACGTTTAAGTGATGAATGCCGCATTCATGAGGAGCAGGAGATCAAAAGTGCCTGAGGCTGGTGCTTTTCAATCTCTCCTCAGTGCCGAGTCAGAGACTTAAAATAAACATGCTGTTAAATGAATGTTTCAGAACCCATGTACAGAGGCACAGGGATGACTTTGTTTCTAAGGGAGAACATAATGGGAGAGAAGAGGCCATGTTAGAGCTTCTCAGAAGATGGGAAGAAAATTTCCCTCTGTTGGCTTCACCCAGGCCCCCTCTGTCCCCCTCAGCCTATTATTCTAAGCCACCAAGAGAGGCAGGAAAGGTCACATTTCTTCATATCAAAGGGAAAGATGGCACATGTGCCTGTTTTCTATAGACGTACTCACTCCTTGAATTCTTCCATTTTCCACGAACAGTGACACTAGCTCCCCCACAGCTCCACAGATCCTAGAATGACAGGGCTGGTGGAGGAACTCCAGAAAGAGTCACTGCGATCAACCCTCTTGTTTAAAGAGGACAAGAAGCTATTTTAAGGGCACACAGCTGGGAAACAGCTTATCTGGGAATGTGACCCACCGATGCCAGTGCCACGTCTATCTATAGGAGACAAACTGCCCACCTACCATCACATCACCTCAGTCAAGGCACTTCAGTCTACTCTCAAGACTCCCCGACTCCTCTGAATTCAAAAGGCCCCAAGCCTTGGTAAAGGACCACCAGCAATTCCTCTCCTTCCCGTGTCATCCCTTTCAATTCACTGACCAAATCAATGTTGACTGAGTACCTATTTGCCCTTCTCAACAGCTGAGTTCCAAGCAGAATTGTATTTCTTGTCCCAGATTCCTTTAGCTGTCTGACCCACTTTTTTTTTTTTCTTTCATTTTTCTTCCATCAGTTTCTGGCTCAGGAAATTAGTATTTTCCCCAAAACCAACATTTACATATAATATCATATGTTTTTATTCTGCTATGACAGGGATAGGAGTAATTATATACTACATATAATTACAATAATGCTGACAGCTTTCGGCTTTTCTTTCTCTCCCTCTCCTTCCAGAAGACAACACAGTTCAGAGAAATGGCCAGAGCCACAGAAAGCAAGAGGCGCCAGAGAAACACAGGCAGCTGTGTGAAGAGGAATGACCTCGAAGTAAAGGAGTCAGTAGAACTACGTCCTAATCCAGTTGTAGCCAAGACCACTTGCTTGACCTTGGTTGAGCCTCTCAAACCCCTCTAGGCCTTGAGGTTTTTTTAAATGTGAAATATGAGGGCTTTAACTTAGGTCCCTGACTGCTCTATATCTCTATGGTCCTGGTTGCCCCCAAAACATTAATTAGATTTTACATCATTTGATTTCATTTCCGGACATTTACAATTCTCTGAGTAATGGGTAACATTCACAGCCCAATTACTTTCCCAAGCTCATCGAAATTTAATTTGCAGCATGCAGTGACACACAGCCTGAGTTTGACTAGGAAGTCAGCAAAGCCACACCAGTGATTTACACAAGGCTCCCTGCCTACAAAATTTACCATCAGGGATGTCTAATGAAATTTTTTTCTCATGTAAACATACAGCTTTCACATCTACTGGAGTTGGAGCAGATGAGCTTCCCAGGACAGAATGTACTAGACAATGCACTCCTTTTCACATAATGAGCTCAGGAAATTCTGCTGTGAAATGAAGGGTCTTGGGAGTTATTGTAATGCTTCATAAATGAGAACTCTATCTCTTTCAGAACTTCACAATGTTATTTGCATGTTAAAAACACCTGACCCCAAGAGGCTGCATTTATTCCACTACACCTTTAAGAATACTATGACCTCTACATTTACATTTAAATAAAACCTGTGCATTTTTCGCTCTCATTCTACTGTACAGTTTTGGGGAGGAGGGCATTTTGACATGAAATTAATGTGATGTTTAGGAGTCAGGAAATATTATTGGAACTTAGGAGTTACGAATGCAACCATCATTAAATTGCTGGATCAAAAACATTTTCTTCTTCCTGGCACTGTTTATAAACTCATATGCTATATTTATACTGTCCAATATGGTAGCCATGAGCCACATGCGATTATGGGGCATGTGAAACAGTGCTGGTCCAAAATGAGATGTGCCATAAATGTAAAATACACAAAGTCTTAAAGAAAATGTTAAATTACATAGGATCCTCACATATTTCTATTGAACAACCCTACATTAAATGTCTAGAAGCTCTGTGTCATGTTTCATCATCAAGTACAGTATTCATTTGTCTCCACACCATTATTCATTCAGGGTTTACAAAGTGCCATGCTCTGTGCCTGATGGAAAGAATTGCAAAATGAACAAGCTCTTGTTTTCAAGGTAGAAGACGCAGACTCTACACAATACTCACAACTCCCCAATCAGAGGCTTACCTTTAGCTTAGGGGCTACATTCCAGATGTATGTGCAGTCTCCTGTGTAGCTCTGTCACCCTTAGGATTAAATCCCAGGCCTGACTTGTACACCCTGGAGTAGATCCAGATTTTTGTGCAGCCAAAAGCATATGGAAGCAGCTTCAGTAAAAAAGGATATGAATGACAATGACAAAATTAGGTAAATACTGTAACTTAAGTATGAATACTGAATCAAATGTAGGTAAGTGTGATTAATCTTCTGAGGTGTCTCCAGAAGATCCTTGACTTACATCATGTCAGGTAAATAGGAATTTGGTTAGGAGGCTGGGACATAAGGAAAGAGCCTCAGTAAGTGTACAGACGGCTTTTGGCAGGAGTGTAGAAGGAGCCAATAACAACGATACTGGACAAAAGGTGAGCAAGGGACAGATTATGCCAGAGCTTGCACACCAGGCAAAGGTATGATGATTCCATTCTGGAGCACAGGAATTGGGAACCAGTGAAAGATCTGGAATGACATGATCAGTTATGTTTTTGAAAGACCACTGAGAGCAGGGTAGAGACTGGGCCAGGCACACTTCTGACTCAATGTATATACCCACCTCTCCATGGAAGGTGGCATTTTGGATTTTAGTAATCCTCTCAGAGTGTTCCAGCACAATCCCACACGCCTAGACCACAGAATGGCCTTTCCTCTTCTAAGAAGTTCCCTAAGCTGACTAGTATTTATTGAGTCAGTCTTACCTCCCACCTTCCCCACTGACTCCAGAGCTCAGGCACTGCCCTCTAGCCCCCATCAGAAGCTGCTCATTCTAAATGAGCTCCACATTGCCAATCTGGAAACCTGGTGTGACAGCTAACTCTGGGAAACCCAAGGGCCTTGACACACAGCAAAGATAGTGGCATCTGAATAAATATGGCTGCCACAGCGCCCTGTGAAATGAAGGGATAATGACACTCCTCTCAGTGCTACCTAACCCAGTGGTGCCCCAGACCAAACCACGCCTGCCACCCAGAGACACAACTCCTCAGCCTCCCTCACACAGCCAGTCTCCAAATCCCAGCATGCCTTCTGAGGGACTTGCTCAAATGAATCCTGGCCCCACTGCCTCCCAGACACAAAATCATTTTCTCTCGATGATGTAATTTGGAATGGGAGCCAGGCCATCAGTCTCACCTCTTTATATTCTCTGAGTGACCTCATCTCAGGGTCTAATGGGCCTTGGTCAGGATCACCTCAATTTACACCTAACTGGCAAACCATGCATCTTGGGAACTTATGAGCTACTTATGTTAACTGGCTTACCCATTTCCATGCAAACTTCTAGCTCCACCTATCAATAGTGTCACTGGCAAAAGTAAATAAATTGAACTTCCAGCTTGCCAAACATGCAGCCAACAGTTATAGTCATAGAAAGGACCCAGAACTTAATCAATGTCCACTCAAATTGCTTACTTTGCCTACTTCCTAAAGTGAATCCCCAGTGTAGACCTATATATCATAGGACAGTAAATACTCATGATTCCTTTGAGCCCTGGATGGGGGTCTGATTATACTCTGGTACTCAGTCTGGCACCCTAATGGCACTGTCTACACTTCACTGCATGACTCCCCCCCCAAAAAAAAAAGAAAAAAGGAAGGAAGGAAGGAAAGAATGAAAAGAAAAGAAAAGAAAAGAAAAGAAAAGAAAAGAAAAGAAAAGAAAAAAGAAAAGAAAAGAAAAGAAACTCCTTTCAACACAGGAGTATCCAGGAGCAGGCATAAGAGGGGTGACTGCACAGAGCTAAATCTCAACTTTCAGAGCATTGTGTCTACCTTCATTGAGGCTAAAATCTAACCTGCAAACATCTTCACAAAGGTTAAAGTCCATTCATGGTAATTGTAACCAAACTTCACCTAAATGCAAGTCTTAAAATATCTTATAGGGTCTTATGGACTGAACTATGTCCCCTAAAAATTATATGTTACCCTCTAATCCCCCATGTTTTTGAGATAGGGCCATTAAAGAGGTAATTAAGGTTAAATGAGATCATATGCACAGGACCCCATTCCAATAGGAATGGTGTCACTGTAAGGGGGGGGGGGGGGGGACATGCCAGAGATGGGTGCACAAGGAGAAAAAAAACCTGAGGACATAGCAAGAAGCTGATCATCTGCAAGCCAAAGAGAGAGGCTTTAGGAGAACCCAAACCAGCCAACATCTCGATCTTGGACTTCCAGCTACCAGAACTGTTAGAAAATTAATTTCTGAAAAAAAAAAAAAAAAAAAAAGAAAATTAATTTCTGTTGTCTAAGCTACCTAATCTGTGGTACTTTGCTATGGCATCTTCTCACAAACAAATATGCCAGGTATGTGAAAAGAAGAAATATACTGAAGTTAACTCGGTCTATTTTCCAAACTTTAGAAAGAAACCAGGTTTCTTTTTTTTTTTCCAAATGAGTTGTCATTTGATGACAAGGTGATGTGACAAAGTGGTAGAGAAACTTTTGAATGCTTTCTACCTACCAGGGGCTACTCTAAATGCCTTGGATATATTGACCCACCTGACCCTCAAGAGCTTGGATGTGGATGCTATTACCCCCATATTGTTGAAAAGGAGAGGAAGCTCAGACAGCCAACACCCACTGTAAGGTAAAAATCAAGAAACCTCATCGTGTGATCCAGGCAGGAAGTATAAGATGGAAAGCCAAAAAAGGAAGTAAAATTCATATTGGAGGCCTTGCTTTTTCTTGACCTTTGGTTCTTCATGGTAGAGAGCTCTGTCACTGTGGTAGTATAATTGTTTTCATTATTTGTATAATGTGAGTTTACCGACAATGCAACAGGGATGAAAATGTGCCCTCTAGAAACCACCACACCCCAAAGGAAAAAAAGAGAAAGATTTTTCTGAGCAAACGTAATGTAACTCATCTTTCTCCCTTAGAAACTTGAATCATTACCATTTTGTCTGAATTTCCATGTTCTCTGATCCCTAGATCTACTTTGTGTGATGGTATAGACTTAGAGATGAAAGCTTCAGTGGTAATCACCCCAAAGTACATGTACTTTACAAAGTACTGACAGGAAGTCAGTATTTTATTTTCCATATTATGTGTTTCTCAATTTTTTTTTACATCATGCTCTTTTCAAAATAAATGTTATATGATTCTGCTACATTATTTTTCTAATCCATTATTAGTCAGTTCCAACTGACCAAGTGATTGCACAGTAGAAATCTTACGGTTTCACACACATTAACCCAAAGGTTAGATCCCAATTTTTTAGGACTCTGAAGATTCTAAAAGAGATACATTAAAAGAGCAAACTTTGGGGTACCTGGGTGGCTCAGTGGGTTAAGCCTCTGCCTTCAGCTCAGGTGATGATCCCAGGGTCCTGGAAGCCTGCTTCCCCTCTCCCTTTGCCTGTCTCTCTGCCTAATTGTGATCTCTATCTCTCTTTCAAATAAATAAATAAAATCTTAAAAAAACAAAAAGAGCAAACTTTAAGGTAAATACACAACCTCTAGCCCTCCAAAACTAAAAGCAACACACATATGCCACAGGAGGATTAAAAAGTTGTGCTGTCACACACACTTCAGTTACAGAATTTAGGTTCATATTATAAAGGTTAAGTGATTTTTGTTTTGCTTTAGGTTTCCCATTTAAGTTTTTCTTTGTTTCTAAGGTACATCATGCTCTTTTTAATTTACCCACAAGAGTTGCTTCCAGAAATCTCCCAACAATCAGAGAAAGTAAGGCTAAATATAACAATCTCAATACTGGAGAAATGTGAACACACACAGAGAACAAATGAAATAACAATAATAAAACACAAATGAGCCAGAAGAATTGTGTACATTGAAGGGGTGTGGGCAGAGAATGGTCATCACTAGGGAGAGCTAAAATGGCTGGCTGCCAAGAGGCCTCAGAAGGGGGTATCCCAATCCAGAAATGGGGGCTTCAGATTTAAAGGCTCAGAAATTGGATTTTGTGATTATCCCAAGCAAAGATTCATTTCTCAAAAACAGAAGTACATAATTCAAATTCATAAGAGACTAACGTAACAGCCAGAATGTTGCTCAGTATATTCTTCCCTGTGGTGAAATCTACATGGGAAGCCAAATTCTGAGTACAATTCACATGTGTTCTGGCATCAGAATATGGCTGATGCATCTAAGAGGCCCCAAGGCCTCTCTCTTAGGTAGCAACTGATTCACATGGACAAAGTTTTCTCCCATGTTTTATGCAGCTTGCGGAACATTAAGATATCCAAACAATTTAACCCGTCTCTATGTTGGTTAGAACACACAAGCAAAAAGTATCTTCTAACCTCCAGCATTTGGAGATAGGCAGGAGCCACATAACATTACCCTCTTGAACAGAAGAAACTTTTCCTTTAGATTTTAATGAGCTATTGCCTATTTATAATTTGGTTTACCATAACATAATTTTTATATGTGTTTTTAAATCACTTTAGTTCAATCTCCCCTCCTGGAGAAGTTACTAGCCATCAACCACTATCTGCCCACCGCCCCCCCCCCCACCAAAAAAAAAAAAAAGCACGGACCAAAGAGCAGTACAGAATGCCTTTTTAAAATCCACTAATAAGGGTACCTGGGTGGCTCAGTGGGTTAAAGCCTCTGCCTTTGGCTCAGGTCATGATCCCAGGGTCCCAGGATCAGGTCCCATAATCCGGCCCCA
This sequence comes from Mustela lutreola, assembly GCF_030435805.1. NCBI lineage: Eukaryota > Metazoa > Chordata > Mammalia > Carnivora > Mustelidae > Mustela > Mustela lutreola. The sequence goes on along the minus strand of NC_081301.1, from coordinate 79,137,372 downwards.
TGTTGGGCTCTCTGCTCAGCAGGGAGCCTGCTTCCCCTTCTCTCTCTCTGCCTGCTTGATAAATAAATAAAATCTTTAAAAAATAATAAAATCCACTAATATGTTTAGCAGAACTACTATTTAGTCCACTCTGGACAAGCTCTATTTTATATTCTTTTCATTCTACATTACATAGTAGGTGCATCAAAGACTGAAAATGAAACATATAAACACAAAATAAAAACACTTCTGAAGAATGTTAAACTATATCCTGCTGTGTATACTGATTTCTCCCTTAGTTTCCAAAGGTCAAGATACAGCAGACATTTGGACAAGATGTGAGAATATCATAGAAGATATAGCATAATGGATCTGGAGAAAATGAAGACATAGAATCGAAGGTGCCTGGGCTCAAATTTAGGGTTGCCATTTACAAGCTGTTACATGGCCACATCTTCAAAATGGGGTTGATAGTATCTAAAGTGCATGGTGGTTTTTTGAATTAAATAAGCTAATGTAATTAGCTTATGTCTGGCATATGTAGATAATAAATAGTAACTAGTCTCATAGCTGTCATTTTAGAGACACTTCATTTTTTTGAGCATTTCCTTTCTCTTCTCCAAAGCAACCCCACATTCCTTCAGTCAAATTGAGTTTAAAAAAATATCTTCCTAACCCTCAGCATGTGTGTACAGAAAACTGACAAGAGTGCCTACATTCTTAACTTTGCCTGGAGCTTCTTTTGCATGAAAACAAAGAATCAATCAGGTTAGTTTCTGTTTTAATGAGGGAACTAGAGTCACACCAGCCTCCATATCCTCCATATGGAGGTCAGGACCGAAAACTGTATCCTTAAACTACAGATTATCACATAGTTCAGAGGTTGGTTTGGCTCCACTTCCTAATCCTATTTTGATTCTTTCTATGGTTGCCCTTACATTTTTAACAATTTTAGCAAATGTTATTTTTAATCAAAATCTTCATTCCTCCAAACAGAAGAGAACCTTCGCATGGCTCTGACTCAGACAGCCCCCTCCTTCATTTTGCTGCTGTTGAAGGGTTCCAGGGGCAGTCACTCCTCGTTTGCATTTACCAGCAGGTTTTCCTCTTTTATTTGCCTCCCACTTTTTCCTTTTGATTCAATCTGCTTCTTACTGAAGTAAAATATATCAGCGGTTCTTTCAGCAGAAAGAATGATAAATGAATAATACACTCTATAAATAATAAACTCTCAGTCTTTGTATATCTACATTTGCCTATATTTTACACTCTTTCTTGACCAACATTTTGGCTGGGAATAGAAACCCAGCTTGTGCTTTCACAGGACACTGAAAAAATTATTTAATTAATATCTGGCATCTACTTTTTGCTGTGAGGAGCCTATGAGTACAATTAGCTGGAAAGGAATAACAATCTGGCTTCTTTTTTCAGGTCATTTTAAGATTTTCTAGGTACGAATTTGTTTATCAAATTCTGCTTGTAATTTAATGTTGCTTGTTGTGTTGGAGAAACCTCGTCTGTCTTTCAATTCTAAAAAATGTTCAGCGATAATCTCTTCAAATAGTAACCCATTTCCTATTCTCTATTCTCTTCTGGAGCTCATTAGATAAATGCTGGGGCTTTTACTTCTTTCCTCTATGACTGTTAATTTCTCTTCCACTTCCCCCACCTCTTTATCTCTCTGAACAATTTTCACAATTCAGAAAAATCTTGTCTTGTGAGATCTAATTACTAATTAACCTATTTACTAAATTCTGAATCTAAGCATCATACACAAGAACTATAGTTTTAACCTAATTTCCTGAATATATCAAAGAGAGGAAGATGCATATTCTTATGCAAATGTTCCTTTTGTGTGAGATGTTTCTGGAGATGCTCTTGATTCTTTTTCTGTATAAATAGAATCTCGCCATTTGATTCTTATCATAGTGACATATTGGACACTCATGGTAAAATAAAGCCAGGAAACATTTCTAATATACATGGAGACATATATTTTTCCAGTTAATTATCTACCCTATTTTAAAGCATGCTTATTTTTAAAGTGTCAAAATGTACTAATCCGTACTGCAATTGTTTAGAAAACTTCATGAACAAGTATATTTCAGCAAGAAAAGACATTTGATGCCAGCCAAATTCTCTTTTTTCTGTCACTATAAATGGCTTTCCTATTTTCAACAGTTTTTCAAAATCAAAGTCATATCTAAGCTGACAACTTCTTTGGCAAGTTTCAGCTAGATGTAATTTGAAACAGTCAAGGAAGCAAAGCCTAAACAATAAGGTTTTTAATGGGAACGGTGACAGATCCTTAACTACTGTCATGCTGTGTCTGACACCAGAAGACTTGAGAAGAAATTCGTTAAATAAATACTTGCAGTTAAAAGAATACACCTGCATTTAGAGTATGTGTCCTGTTTCATGAAAATATGTTAGATCTGAGAACTCAGTGATGTTGAACACTTAACAAAAACATACCCGAAAAATCTCCCCCAAGGAATTTCTCACTTTAACCTTCAGAATATTCTTTAACTATAGTTGGCATCCAAAGGTCATTAAAAGGTCACAAGGGATTAAAAAAAAAAAAAAAAAAAAATCAAAGCTCTTCTCCTTTTGTCCTTAGATTAGTTCTATACAAAGCAAGGTTGTTTACTTTCTAAGGGAGAAGGAAGTTCTAATGTGACCTTTTAATCACTATTACTTATACACATACACACATATGGTTTGCTTTTACTAGACTGAGGCATTTTTACTATTAATACATATTAATATTCATGTATTATGCATTCAGAATACATGAATATTCTGTTTTAGGAACATTACAAATACGCTAAATCACAAGGAAAGCCAAAATGAGTCTATAATTGGTAGCTGGTTTAATTTATAACAATTTTCTTGACTTAAACCTCCTAAATTTGGTTTCAGATAACCATTACTATCTTTGTTTAGGCTTTTTAATGTTTCAATAGGTTAAATATCAATTCTGATGTTTAATACTGTTAATTTGAATGAAAATAGATGGTAATATGAAGAAAAATAAAGTATATTTTTTAGGGTACAACTAAATCCCCAAACTCTACAGAAGTTTGCACAGTTATCATGGAGAAGAGGAAGCTAGCAGGTGACTCCACGAAGATGAGGCTTGATTATAACTCTCTCCTCCCCAACACTGACTTTATTCTTTCTGCACTGAATAGCTGCTCAGGCCTAGGAGCCACCAGTAGTAAATAAACCCTTGGGTTCTGTGGAATTCCTAATGGAGGACTAGATGCAGGATGTCTCCCTCTTATACTACTTAAGCACCTGAGCCTAGACCCGAGGGTGAATGTCATAAAAAGAGGCGGGATATAGAGAGACCACTCTGGACTGCAGAGATCTGTGTATTCCCACTAAAGGTCAAGATCAACTCTCAGGGAAGAACCTGATTTCATCAGCCCTAACAGGCCAAGAAGGAGCACATGGCTGGACCCAGTCCTTCCTTTCCTTCAAAATACAGAGAATCTTTTAAGTACCCAGAGGCTTCTTCCATCCAGTCCCTCCACAGTGAGCTCATATCTACTTGCTTCTATGCCAATACTGCACAGAAGAGACCACTTCTTCCTAAACTTATCTGAGGACTCTCTCAACACTTAGCATACCTCACTAACACCTGAGCTCCAGGAATCCAACAAAAACAGAAGCCAGCTGGAAGACAGATAAAGACCAGTCTAAACAGAAAATGTTCAGGCACAGAGAATAGAGCTTCTAAGACAGACAAATGATAAATTCAACAGAAACACAAAAGACAATTCAAATACAGCATCAAAGATTATGATCGGGGAGGAAAAGAAAAAGATATTCTAACTAAACAGTGCAGATATCACTGAAACAAAAATTAGGTCATGAGAGTTCAAATGAAAGAAGTAACTTAAAATATATAAAGGGGTTAAAATAATGAAATCATGAAAATTCTGAGGAAAACGGTAAAGAGACTTAAGGTATCAAAAGTACAGATTTAGAAAGTGAAGACACAAAATTAAAACAAGGATATAATTTAACAGATGATAGACTATTTCCTTAAGGTTAAAAAAATACATTAATTAATTAATTAAATCTAGACTTCATGAATGCCAAGCCAGGTTGTCAGGAAAAAAAAACACACTTAGAACAAACAGCCTAGTATAATTCTGGACCTCTGAGGAATGTCTCATTCTCCCTTACTTAAAAAAAGGGTGGGGGAAAAAAAAAGGTGGGGGGATTGGTTTCTTATATGTTAATAATGGACAACTGGAAACTTACATTTAAAAAAAATATCACTTATAATAGCTATAAAAGATGAACTACAAAGGTATAAATCTAAAAAAAATGCACTGGATTTGTATGATTAAACAACAAGATCCTGACGAAAGAAATAAAAGAAGACCTAAATAAATGTAAAGGCACACTATATACATGAACAGGAAGGCTCAACACACTAAAGATGTCAATTCTTCCCAAACTGATACACAGATTTAACACAAACACACAAAAAAATCCAAAATCAATGTACAGAAATCTGTTGCACTGTTATACTAATAATGAAGCAGCAGAAAGTGAAATTAAGTAAAGAATCCCATTTATAAAAAAAAAAAAAAGAATCCCATTTATAACTGCACCAAAAATAGTAAAATATCGAGGAATAAACTTAACCAAAGAGGTAAAAAACCTATACTCTGAAAACTATAAAACACTGATGAAAGAAATTCAAGATGACACAAAGAAATGGAAATACATTCCATGTTCATGACATAGAAAAACAAATATTGTTAAAATGTCTATACTACTCAAAGCAGTCAGTAGATTTAATACAATCCCTATCAAAATACCAACAGCATTTTGTACAGAACTAGAACAATCCTAAAATTTGTATGGAACCACAAAAGACCTTGACTAGCCAAAGCAACCTGGAAAAAGAAAAACAAAATTAGAGGTACCACAATTCCAGATTTCAAGTTATATTACAAAGTGGTAGCAATTAAAACTGTATGGTACTGGCATAAAAACAGATATACAGATCATTGGAATAGAATAGAAAAACCAGAAATAAATCCATAATTATTTGGTCAAGTAAACTACAACAAAGGAGGAATGAATACAATGGGAAAAAGACAGTCTCTTCAAAAAAGGGTGTTGGAAAAACTGGACAGCTACATGCAGGGAGAAAAAAATGGTAATGGACTCTTTTTTTTCTCAGAACAAATAAAAATAAATTCAAAATGGATCAAATATTTAAATGTGAGACCTGAAACCATAATTATCTTTCAAGAGAGTATAGGCAGTAATCACTGTGACACTGGCTATAGCAACATTTTCTAGACATGCCTCCTGAGGGACGGGAAACAAAAGCAAAAATAAACTATTGGGACCACATCAAAATAAAAAGTTTCTGCACAGCAGAGGAAATAATTAACAAAACTAAAAGGCAAAACTACTGAACGAGGAGGAGATATTTGCAAATGACATATCTGATGAAGGTTTAGTATCCCAAATATATAAAGAACTGATACAACTCAATACCCAAAAAACAATCCAGTTAAAGAATGGGCAGAAGATATGAACAGATGTTTTTTCAAAGAAGACTTACAGATAGATGGTCAACAGACACATCAAAAGATACTCAACATTACTCATCATCAGAGAAATGCAAATCAAAGCTACAATGAGATATCACCTCACACCTGTCAGAATGCCTAAAAACCCAAGAAACAAGTCTTGGCAAGGATGGGGAGAAATAGGGACTCTTTTACACTGTCTGTGGGAATGCAAACTGGTGCAGCCACTGGGGAAAACAGTATGGAGTTTCCTTAAGAAGTTAAAAATAGAACTCTCCCTATGATCCAGGAATCTCAATATTATTTACCCCAAAAATATAAAAATGCTAATTCGAAGGTATACATGCACCTTATGTCTACTGCAACATTATTTACAATAGCCAATCCATGGAAGCAGCCAAATGTCCCTCAATCAATGGATAATGAATGGATTAAAAAAAAGTGTGATGGGGTCCCTGGCTGTCTCCATCAGTAAGACATGGGATTTTTGATCTTACAGTCATAAATTCAAGCCCCATGTTGGACATGGAACTTACTTTAAAAAAAAAAAATGTGAGATATATATATCCTATGATGGAATACTAGTCATTCATATAAAAAAATGAAATCTTTCCATTTGCAACAACATGAATGGAGCTAGAGAGTATAATGCTAAGTAAAATAAGGCACTCAGATAAAGACAAATACCACATAATCTCACTCATAGGTAGAATTTAAGAAACAAAATAAATGAGCAAAACGAAAAAAGAGAGAGAAATCAAGAAACAGACTCTTAAATATAGAGAACAAACTGATAGTTAGCAGTTTCCAGGGATGGAAATTAAAGATATACTTATCATGATGAAGATACATTTTTATCATAATGAAAGAAAAGAGTAATATCATCCTACACGTGCCTTCATATTCCATGCGAGATAGGGTAGAATAGCAATAAGGGAAATATTTGAGACTGAAATCAAGACAGGATCACTAAGAAAATCTTCAGAGATGCTAGTAAAAAAGAAGAACTCAGGAGGGCTACATGGATTTAGGAATAGAAAAAAATGTAACAGCACAAGCTTCTCAAAGTTTTATGTGCAAGGAAATCACATGGAAGTCCTGATTAAAAGCAAATTCTTATGTAGTAGTTTGAGGCTGAGTCTAAGAATCAAATTATTTTTTCAAAATTTGTAGAATAAAACATAACAGAAAATGATCTGGAGTTAAGAAAAGAGTTCATGGATATGATACTAAAAACACATCCATAAAATTAAAATAAATTAGACTTAGTCAAAATTTAAAAAAAAATTAAAATTTTTGCTCTTTGAAAGACATTGTTAGGAGATTAAAAAGACAAGCCATGGACAGAGATAAAATACTGGCAAACCACTCAACCAAATAGTACTTCTAACCAAAGTATATAAAGAACTCTAAAAACTCATGTAAGGAAACAACCCAATTCTAAAATGGGCAAAAGAATTGAACAGACACTTCACCAAAGAAGATATATAGATGACAAATAAGCAGATTAAAAGATGTTAATGTCACTGGCCATTAGGGAAATATAAAATAAAACTCTAATAATATACTACTGGACACCTATTAGATTGACTAAAATTAAAAATACTGAGAATATCAAGTCCTGGCAAGAATGCTGAACAACTGGAGCTCTCACACACTGTTATGGAAATGTGAACTGACACAGTTCCTCTGGAAAACAGTTTTTTGGTGTTTAACTGTACGTGTAACTATACATACTTAAATACTTAAGTATTTATCCAAGAGAAATTAAAACTTAAGTTCACACAAAAAACCTGTACAGGAATGTTTACAGTAGCTCTATTCATAATCATCAACAATTGGAAACAACCCAAAAGTCCTTCAGCAGCTGAATGAATAAACAAGCAAACTACTGATTCACACAGCAACATGGATGAATTTCAAAGGCATTATGCTGAGGAAAAGAAGCCAATCTCAGAGAAGCCAGTCTCAAAAGATTATATATTCTGATTCCATTATATGACATTCTTGAAAATACTCCACTTATAGTGATGGAGAACAATCAGTGTTTACCAGGGGCTAGCAGTTGGGCTAGCAGATGGAGAACAATCAGTGTTTACTAAGGGCTAGTGGGGGCTAGCAGAAGGATTTGCAAGAGAGTTTTTGGAATGATGACATTGTTCCATACCCTGATTGTAGTTGTGGTTACAAGTGCTATGATTCATAGGACCTGTACACCAAAACTCAAACTCACTACGTGTTAAGTTTTTAAATAAAATACTGTTAAATCAACTAATCCAGGTCACAGAAAAATAGAGTTCTTCCAAGTCATTTTATGAATCCTGTATAACTTTTCCTTCAAAACCTGGTAAAGACAGCACAAAAAAAGAAAACATTCTTCTTAATTAAAATGAACAATTTCCAAATAAAATATTATCAGAATCCAGATTTTTAGAAAATGAATAAGCCACTATGTCCCAGAAGGGTTTATTTCAAAGATGCATGGGCAGATCATTATCAGGGAATGCAGATCAACAAAATGAATTGCACTGATTATTAAAGGAGGAAAAGCAATGGTCATATTGAGTATGCTGTAAACTGATTTCCTCAAATTCAAATGCCATTCTTATTAAGAATTACAAGCAAAATGGGAATTAAAGGACACCATTTAAAAGTACCAAAGCCTACTATCAAAAACCGACAAAAGGAGTACCTGGGTGGCTCAGTCAGTCCAGCATCTGCCTTCAGCTCAAATCATGTACTCCCAGTGCTGGGATAGAGCCAGTGTCAGGCTTCCTGTTCAGCAGGGAGTCTGCTTCTCTCTCTCTCTCCCTGCCCCTTCCCATTGCTCATTCTCTCTCTCTCAAATAAGTAAATAAAATCTTTAAAAATTATATAAGAAAAACAACAGAAAATGTTATTATAGATTATATATATAAAATACATGAAATACATATTATAGGTTATATACAGACATACATGCATGCTCATAAAACACACAGGTATATACATATACATACATATATAAATGCATAGTTTAAGGAGTTTTTGGTAATTGGATAAAATTATCTTAAAACTTCTCTGGAAGAAATAAATTCCAGAAAACAATCAAGTTTTTAAAATGGAAGAATGGCTAGGGGAGACTTGCTCTACCTGATATTACATGTTTCTATGAAGCCAGCTGTGATTAAGTCTATACGGTATTGGCCTAGGAACAAAAGATCATTGGTATGGAATAGAAAACCAAAATTGGTGCCAACATATTGGAAAATTTAATGGCACAGATATACTATTTTAATTCAATGAAAAAGGAGGATGAAAGTTGGTGGCATCACAATTCCAGACTTCAAGCTCTATTACAAAGCTGTCATCATCAAGACAACATGGTACTGGCCAAAAACAGACACATAGATCAGTGGAACAGAATAGAAAGCCCAGAAATAGACCCCAACTCTATGGTCAACTAATCTTTGACAAAGAAGGAAAGAATGTCCAATGGAAAAAAGACAGTCTCTTCAACAAACGGTGTTAGGAAAATTGGACAGCCACATGCAGAAAAATGAAACTGGACCATTTCCTTACACCACACACAAAAATAGACTCAAAATGTATGAAGGACCTCAATGTGAGAAAGGAATCTATCAAAATCCTTGAGGAGAACACAGGCCTCTTCGACCTCAGCCATAGGAACTTCTTCCTAGGAACATCGCCAAAGGCAAGGGAAGCAAGGGCAAAAATGAATTATTGGGACTTCATCAAGATCAAAAGCTTTTGCACAGCAAAGGAAACAGTCCAAAAAAACAAAAGACAACTGACAGAATGGGAGAAGATATTTGCAAATGACATATCAGATAAAGTGCTAGTATCCAAAGTCTATAAAGAACTTATCCAATTCAACACCCAAAGAACAAAGAATCCAATCAAGAAATGGGCAGAAGATATGAACAGACATTTCTGCAAAGAAGACATCCAGATGGCCAACAGACACATGAAAAAGTGCTCAACATCACTCGGCATCAGAGAAATACATATCAAAACCACAATGAGATACCACCTCACACCAGAATGGCTAAAATTAACAAGTCAGGGAATAACAGATGCTGGTAAGGATGCAGAGAAAGGGGAATCCTCCTACGGTGTTGGTGGGAATGCAAGCTGGTGCAACCACTCTGGAAAACGGCATGGAGATTCCTCAAAAAGTTGAAAATAGAGCTACCCTACGGCCCAGCAATCGCACTACTGGGTATTTACCCTAAAGATACAAATGTAGTGATCCGAAGGGGTACATGCACCCAAATATTTATAGCAACAATGTCCACAAGTGCCAAAGTATGGAAAGAACCTAGATGTCCATCAACATAGGAATGGATAAAGAAGATACGGGGTGTGTGTGTGTGTGTGTGTGTGTGTACACACACACACAATGGAATACTATGCAGCCATCAAAAGAAATGAAATCTTGCCATTTGCGACAACATGGATGGGACTAGAGAGTACTATGCTTAGCGAAATAAGTCAATAGGAGAAAGATAATTATCATATGATCTCCCTGATATGAGGAAGTTGAGAGGCAACATGCGGGGTTTGGGGGTAGGAAAGGAATAAATGAAACAAGATGGGATCAGGAGGGAGACAAACCATAAGAGATTCTTAATCTCACAAAACAAACTGAGGGTTGCCAGGGGGAGGGGGGTGGAGGAGAGGGTTGGCAGGAGGAGGGTGGTTGGGTTATGGACACTGGGGAAGGTATGTGCTATGGTGAGTGCTGTGAAGTGTAAACCTGCCAATTCACAGACCTATACCCCTGGGGCTAATAATACATTATATGTTAATAAAAAAAGAAAAGGAAAGGAAAGGAAAAGAAAAAGGAGGTTGTTTTTAAAATACTAGTTTTAGGGGTACCTGGGTGGCTCAGTGGGTTAAAGTCTCTGCTTTCTGCTCAGGTCATGATCTGGGATGGAGCCCCACATCGGGCTCTCTGCTCAGGGGGGAGCCTGCTTCCCCCTCTCTCTCTGCCTGCCTCTCTACCTACTTGTGATCTCTGCCTGTCAAATAAATAAAATATTAAAATAAATAAAAAGAAAATAAAATACTAGTTTTATTAAGAATTTAAGGGCAAAAAAACCCAATACAGTTCTATAAGAAAATACAGCTACTGGGGCACCTGGGTGACTCAGCTGGTGAAGCGTCTGCCTTTGGCTCAGGTCATGATCTCAGGATCCTGGGATCATGCACATATTGGGCTCCATGCTCAGTAGGAAATCTGTTTCTCTCTCTCTCCCACCTTCCCATCCCCGCTCATGCTCTCCCTCTCCCTTTCTCTCTCTCTCTCTCTCATATAAATAAATAAATAAATAAATAAATAAATAAATAAAATCTTTTTAGAATGAAAAGAAAATATAGCTATTTATAGGCTATACAATCTAGGTGGAGGAAACCCTTTTAACTGAAATTAGAGATTAAGAAACTATAAAAACAAAGAAACCTATTTGGTTCCATGTTTTTCAAATGTGTAGGAAAATAGCAAAATTATCTATTAAATAAGAAACCGGTTTGAAAAAGAAAAAAAACACATGCAATCGGGGAAACAGAGCATTTATATCTATAATATACTTATTGTCTCCTAAATTTATAGAAAAACAACCCCATAGAAATATGGGCAAGATGGGAAACATAGACAATTCAGGGAAAATCAAAACCAAGAAATACATTACAATAAACTAGCAGTCCGGAAAATTAAAATTAAAATAACAAGGAGATATTAGGCAAAAATGAAAAAAAGTCTGATAATGCATATTCCTGCCAGGGATATGGGGGGAAAGTACTTCCCCACATGGCTAGTGAGAATATGAATGAAATATAAAGACTGTGAGGAAAACAACCTGGCAATATCTATATTTAAATTAAGAATCCTCATGTTTTTCAACAGAGCCAAGTCACTCCTAGGGATCCAACCTTTGTGAATGAAAGTACCATTATCTGAGTGCTCTTAACCACAAGAAATATGAGCAAAGATGAGCAAGAGTGTTTGTTGCAACACTGTCAATACAGGAAACAAAGTGAATGTCTATCCACAGGGTAGCTTTCATCTATCTACACCACAAAACTATTGCATAGCCGTTAAGAACAAATACCTAGGGATTTAAAAAGCAAAATGCAGAAAAGGGTATATAATATAATATTTTTAAAAGAAAGAGAAATATTAACCATATTTAGATATGGTTACATGAGCAGACGTATGAGTATGTATGCGTCATGTATTTCTCTATAATCATGTAAGCACAGACACACAGGAGAACACGGACAAGGTTGCTGGGTTGGGCTCTCAAGGGATTCAGGGAGTTATGGGAGAAAATCACTCGGGGTAAGGGAAGAATAGAGGGAAAGGTAAATCAAGCCAAAAGTGGGGGGGGGGGCGGGTGGAAGAGAGGTCGGGGGAGAAAGAAAGGAAAAAACAAGGAAGGAAGGGAAGGGAGGGAGGAAAGGAGGATGGAAGGAAAAGAGAAAGAAAATGTGCCCCCAAAACACAACACACCAGCATATAGGATAATGTCACATTTATACATTTCTGTAAATTATTATTTTGTATAGGAGTAGTAATAAAATCCAGTTAAAGGGGGAAAAAAGCAAGCACACAGAAGAGGAACTGGATGCATTTAACACAGGAAACAACCACAATGTCAAGGAGGGATGTTCCAAAATTTCTATCCTAAACTTGTTGCTTGAAACTTGGATCCCATCTGCCCAAACACAAGTACATATAGATTCCCACATACTTTTTTACCCAGTAATGTCTCCAGACCATAGAGTACAATGACTTCAATAGAAACTAATCAACAGGAAATTTGAGTTCCATCCAGGAAAGCCAGGGCCACCTCCTTGAGCTGTAGCAGTGACACTGGGTACTGGCAGGCCCATTCCATACTGCCCTGCCACTGGCAGGCCCATTCCATACTGGCAGGCCCATTCCATACTGCCCTGCCACCAAAGGAAACCAGAAGTGAGAGCAAGGCCAGGTGTTTTGCACAACTCCAGGGAAAACCATTCACACTGTACTCTAGATGAGTGCCGCCTCCTGCAGTTGTGCGGTGCAGTGGTCTTGGTCAGGACTTCCAGTTCCAGCTTACTGACAGGAAGAAATTCCCATGACCAGGTGCAGGAATTCCCACACATGACAGGGGACGGGGCTCAGGAATGAGAGGTTAGAACTGGGACAGAGGACTAGGGCAGCAGAATGAGAGGAGATGGAGTCAGTGTCGGGGAGAAAGTTGGACAAGCATGTAAGAATCATGACTGACAGGTTTTGTAAATCAACACCTATCCCTCTATATAGTACCTGATAGAACATAAAATTTAGCTATCATCATGTGGCAATGGTACAGGCCTATATCTTCCCTCAACATTGAGTTCTCATATTCCAAATACTAACCTTTACCCAAATAGGTAAATAATGAGGATCCAAGAACAAGCAAAAAATTTAAAAAGTTGGCTGTTGATTTTACTCTCTATTGTGACATGGATTAAAGTTTTAACCGTCATCTTTTGAAGTCACTTTTATATTTTAGTAACTTACTGGATGCTTTAGGCATCTAATCAGGTCCAAATATTTTCCTCTTGCAAATGGAACCATAGGCTATAATTATAGCTTACCATAAGCCACCCAATTATTCAGTGCTTATTCAATTGTGTTGTGAAAAAGCGAGATGTAATATCTGTGGTCTGATACCAACCCTCACCCACAAAGCCTGAAAGCCTCCAAACATAGTTGGGAACTAGGACTACACCAGAACTTTTTTTTTTTTTTTAACCACATACATGCCACCTTTCATTGTACATCTCTTCTTGCTCTTCCTTCTCTAACATGAACTCTTTCACACGGACACAGTGTCATATAATAAAACCCTGACTTAAGGGACTTTCAAGAGTATTCATACTCAACATAGTTTCCACAGTGAATCCTCTCCTGGAATTTAATTGCTAAGCTCTATCTAAGCCCACAGCTGACACACATAACAAGCCTAGACTCTCATCAGTGCAGAACATCCTGTGGCCTAAGCAGGCGGTCATATCACCTTCAGTGAAACTGAGACCATCAAGCAGAACTCTTCTTGTATCAAGGGGTTTAAAGGTAGGCTCATGATTCTATGTTGACAGCAAGGCTTGCACATCAGCCAAGAGTCTGACCTAAAAGAAGGAGGACTCAAGTATAAGCCAAGGGTTATTTACAGCCTTCTAGCACTCTTAAGGCAACCTGGCAAAGACAGCTAGTAAAGTAATAGACATTTTCACTTGTTTCTGATTCTGTCCAACCAGCAGATGAGTCACATAGCCAAAGCCAAGATTACCTGATCATATTTCCCCCTTGACACAAGTTAATCAGGACAGAGACAGCAGAAAGTTCCAAGAGAGGGAAAAACTCTAATATCCAATTGCCAAGCACGGTAAGGGGCAAAATTAATGAGCAGAGTTGAAGGTAGAGTCAGCCCCTCCTGCGTCAGTAGAGAAAAACAAGTAGTTTGTAGTTACAACTTCCTTTTTTAAAGCTAGCCAGGATTGTCTGCTTTCACAGTTAAAAAGAAAACTTTGGCTAACTTCCATCTAAAAAGATATTCTATCAGCACAACCAATTGATTTGGCTGTCAAAATGGAAATGTCTTGGCCAATATGTTGGTTGAAAGTTTATTATTGTGGATCTAAAGGAGATAGAAATGAACAAAGTTCACAAATGTTAGCCTGTCAAAGATGATCAACTTTAATTCCTATAAGAAACTTCCTCTACCCTACATCCTGCTTCTTCCTAACTGATATAAAGCCTTCTTAAAAAACTGCTTATCTTGAAAGTTGTCATTTCTCTAACTAAAGCTGATATTACTTAGACTTTAAATTCTAAAAGATAGCACTAGCAATTAGCCCTAACCAAGAAAACAATTCAAAATTTTAAAATGCCCTGATCCCCAGAGAAGCATAAGTTACACATTTCAAGCAAGTATAATACTGTCTTATTTGGGAAATTATCAACTGTTGCTTTATAAATGTATTTAGGAACCACAAGGGTTTTTCAGCTGGTCAGGACATTTTCCTATTTAAACATTGACTTAGAAACCTTGCCAAGTAAACCAGGAAATCAAGGAAGCAAAATTATCCAGCACATAAAGAAAGCAGCTGCATTTCTCCAATCCTAGTAATTTAACCAGTCATTTCTTTAAACAAAAATGAAGGGGGGGGAAGCAAATCTGGCAGCACTAATCTCATTTCATTATACTGGCAAACCAAAATATTAGTCATCAAACATATTTGATGGAAAACATTTGTCCATTGTGCTGGTGTTCTTAAAAAGTGAAACATACAATATAGTATAGGAATTTAATATCAAATTACATTTGAAGGGCCATTTCAGTAATTAAGTGAGAAAATTATTTCTAGCAGATGCCTTTCAGCTTAAACGCATACCCCAGGCAAAATTCCCCATCATCAAGAAAGATCAAGACTGCCAAGAGATTCAGAAATCTTATATATACACTAAAGGTCAGAAGAGAGAATGTGTAACGTTTAACAATGAAACACAATTTATATGAAGCTGTACATTAGAAGATACAGATAAAAGCAAGTGAGTTAAGTCTTCATCTAACTTGGCATAGAATAAGAAAAAGTGAGAGAGAGCAAGAGAAAGAACGAGACCCTTGTCTAAAGATTATATGACTTCCATGATGCTATGGGGTAGGTACTGGCTTCATGATTAAGATTTCAAATTGCACTGGGTCTGATGCATAAACAATGAATCTTGGAACACTGAAAAAAATAAAATTTAATTTAAAAAAAGATTTCAAATTACATAGATGAAATTTTGTAGACATTTACTTTATCTCCTAGTTAAGCCCAAATGGGAACTAGATAAATCCTGGGAAGAAAGTATGCTTAGAATCATCACACTCCTCTCAATTCCTATTACTCCTTCATCTAAATTTTTGCAGATGACAGAGAAATGCATGCAAATAATCATCAAACCGGTTTGGCTCTTTCATAAACTTTTTGAATATCAGTGAATAGGGATGAGAATTTCTGAAATTACTGCCGTATAAAGAGTTAAATATTCCATCCGCAATCTGACCAGGCTTTGGAGAGAGAAAAGTCAAATCTTTAAAAAGAAGCAATTAGATATGGCACCTGGGTGGCTCAGTGGGTTAAGCCTCTGACTTTGGCTCAGGTCATGATCTCAGGGCCCTGATCAAGGCCCAGATTGGGCTCTCGCTCAGCAGGGAGCGTGCTTGCCCCTGCCTGCTTCTCTGCCTATTCGTGACCTCTCTGTCTGTCAAATAAATAAATAAAGTCTTTTAAAAAACACACACAATATAATATTGATGGCCCCAAAATTTAACTTAAATGATCTTTTAAAATGTAACAAAAAATAGAATATTCTGGATTTTTTTGGTTCCAGAGATGTGCTGTGATGGTCAACTTTTATTTTAGAGACTATTTTAAAGAAAGGCAAAAAGATCACCATTTCAAATATATGGAAAGATTCTATGGTTGCTGTAACAAAGTACAACAACTTGGGTGGCTTGACCAACAGAAATTTAAGTCTTTTCACAGCTCTGGAAGCAAACAAGTCTAAAACCAAGGTGTCAATAAAATTAGCTTCTTCTGAAGGCTTCTCTTGGCTTATAGATGGTCACCTTCTTTTAATCATGATGTTTTCACATGGTATTCCCTCTGTGTGTCTGTGTCCCAATGTCTTCTTATAAAGACATTAATCATATTGGATTATTATTGTGATTGGCTTATGAATTGGCCACCCATAGGACTTCATCATCCAAATATAGTCACATTCTAAAATACTGGGGGTTAGGATTTATCCAAATTCATATTGGACTGAATAATGATTGGATTATGAATTGGCCACCCATAGGACTTCATCACCAAATACAGTCACATTCTAAGGTACCAGGAGTTAGAATTTATGAACTTAAAGTGACATATGAATTTTAAGAGACACAATTTATCCAGTAACAATCTTCTTACTGAAAATAGCTAAAATATACAGTAAGAATTTTTTTGTAAAATGTCTTAATCTGCTATCAATCTGGAAAGAAAGAAATACTCAGGGTCAAAAATAAAGTGAAGAAGAATCCACAGATATAAGCCTGTCACTGAAGCTAGCTTCTACCCTGACAGCATTTGCCTAATACAGGTGATTTTGTCCTTGGTTCTCAAGACCTTCAGGAAACTGTGAATAGAAGATTTATCTAAAGGCATATACAAGGTGAGGGATTTGATGGAAGACATTAACTTTCTTCCCCTTCTAAAACTGAAACCCCAAAGAGAAATCTGAAATCACTTCCGAAGGGGTTGAAGAAAAGTGTCTGTACAAACCACATGGTATAAAAACTTCCCTTAAGAGCTTATCATAAACATGTTCAATATACGTAAATACATTAAAAAGGTAATGAAAATATGAATAAGAAACTGTTTTAAATTACTAAAATTTAAAAAAAGAAAGAATTTCTCAAAATGAAAACTGTTAACAACTGAAATTAAAAACACAAATTTAATAGAAGATGCAACTGGAGAGAAAATTGTAGAACTGGAAAATATTTCTGAAAAAGATGATCTAGAATTCAATACAGAAACAAAGAAATAGAAAATATGAAAAATATTTAAGAGATAGCAATTAAAGTTGTAATTTCTAACATATATCTAATTGGCAGGTAGGCATTTCTAAATGGAGAGGGAAGTAAAAGCAGGGCTGAGGCAATAGTTGAATAGTGAATAATATTCCACAACTCATTATATAATATCAATCTACAGATTTTGAAAATCCAGTAATATCCAACCAAGATAAATCAAAATAAATCCACATTCAAACCCATCTTACTGAATTTGAAGACTACTACTACCAACAAAAGCAAAAAAAAACAAAACAAAAAAAATTTAAGTTGTCAGGAATAAGAATGATATCTTTAAAGAAATGACAAAGGGATCAATTTCTCAACAGCAACAAGGAAGCCAGAGGATAAATGGGAAAATATATTAAAGGTATTGAAAGAAAATGACTGACACCTGGAATTTTATAGCACCAGGAGTGGAAACCGTGGCTTAATTTGACACAACACAAGAAATCTTACCCAGTCTAGACAAAATTAAGACTGAGAAATTGAATGTCTTGTAAGAATGAGATTAAAATAGACTTTATCAGAAAAACAAAACATTCAAAAAATTAAGAGTAGGGGCACCTGGGTGGCTCAGTGGGTTAAAGCCTCTGCCTTCAGCTCAGGTCATGATCCCAGGGTCCTAGGATCGAGCCCCACATCAGGCTCTCTGCTCCACGGGGAGCCTGCTTCCTCCTCACTCTCTCTGCCTGCTTCTCTGCCTACTTGTGATCTCTGTCAAATAAATAAAATATTTTTTAAAAATTCAGAGTACACTGAGTACACTCATCTTGAGTACTGAGAAATGTATAGAATTGTTCAATCATTATACTGTACACCTGAAACTAACATGACACTGTAAAAACATCCTAAATTATATTTTTCAAACAGAATTAAAGACCTTAAAGAGTGAAAGTCTGAGATGAAAGAAAGAATGAAGAGCATAGAAAACATAAAAACATAGAAAGAACCAAATACATGGATAAATTACAATCAAGTGGGGACTACTCGCCACAATAATAACAGTATTGCAATTTGAGTTAACAAGTAACAATTTTCATTTTTTTCCCTTTCAAGGAACTCAGCATTGACATGGCTGTTACCATTTTGTCCCTACAGATAGACAACACCATATGGGTAATGGACAAACAAATGAAAAAAAACCTAGGTCCCTATTTCATGACTATTTTGTCTCTAGTATTTAATAACTGTATGGATCCACTTTTCCAACTGGCCCACTTACCACAGAACTAGTATGTGAAAGACAAACTGACTTCCAACATCTTCAAATCACTGTATTTTTAAAATTAGACTGTACCATCTAAATTTAATATTTATTTCATAATCATTTCATTTTTATCTCCAATTTATGAATTATATAACACTTTTTTAACATCTCCTTTGCTTGCTTTCTTCTTTCTTCTTTTCTGCTACAAACACTTCATACGAACTCTACCTACTTAAAAAAAAAAAAAGATTTTATTTATTTATTTGACAGACAGAGATCACAAGTAGGCAGAGAGGCAGAGAGAGGGAGAAGCGGCTTCCCGCTAAGCAGAGAGCGCAATGTGGGGCTTGATCCCAGGACCCCAGGATCATGAGCCACCCACTGAGCCACCCAGGCACCCTGAACTCTACCTACTTTAAAGTGCACAATATAGTATTGTTAACTATAGACAAAATCGTAAAGCAGCCCTCTAGAGCTTAGTCATACTGCATACCTACAATTTTATACCCACTAAATAGCAGCTCCTCACTTCTCTTCCCCCTAACCTCTGATAACCACCATTCCACTTTCTACTTTGATGAACTTAATTATTTTAATTTTAGTTATTTTATTTTAATTATTTTATTTAATTATTTTATTTTTAATTTTAATTATTTTATATATCTCACTTAAGTGGAGTCATTCACTATTGTCCTTTGGTGACTGATATTTCACATAGCATAATGCCCTCCTGGTTCATCCATGCTGGTGTATATGGCAGGATTTCTTTCTTTTTTAAGGCTGAATAATATTCCATTATACATATATACCACTATGTAATATAATTGTGAAATATTTTACAGAATGCCAGAAAATATTTAAAAAGAAAACAGAACTACAAAGAGAAATAACAGGTACTCTACTAGGATAGGAGATTTTCACCCAATTCTCTCAAACATGCAAATAAGTCAATAAGAATTCAGATAATTTTACCAATAATTAGTAAGCTTGAACTACTGGACATATTTAGAACACTACTGCCTCAAATGGTGAAATACATCTACTGTTGAAGTATAAGTGGAATATTTTGAAAAATGAATATAGGGTCATGAAGTAGTGTGGACAAACTTCACAGGATTGTTACTTTAACAGATTACATTTTATTCATACAATCTAATTACATTAGAATTAATTTAAAAATATGAATAGAAAACCACCATACACTAACAAGTTTAAAAATATACTTCTAAATTACACATGATGTGGCAGAAACTGATCAGATATTCACCATATCTTTTCTAGGTGAGCCATGTACCTAGTTCTCACCAAGAGACTGTGAATAAAAGCAACATGACATTTCCAGGACAAAGCAGTTAAGACTATTCACTTTTCCCCTTTCTCTAGTGACTCTGAAGAAAATGGAGAGGTACAAGATGAAAGAAGACTGGATTCTTGAGTCACCCATTGCTGGATAGCTACCTTAAATGGTCAAAACCAGGAATGTTTGCTTTGGATCTACAAAGAGTGGGAAAAAAAAAAAAAAAAAAGACAATGAATTATTGCCACTGAGGTTTTAGAGTTGTTTGTTATAGCAACAAGT
The DNA here is from genome assembly GCF_030435805.1 of Mustela lutreola. Taxonomy (NCBI): domain Eukaryota; kingdom Metazoa; phylum Chordata; class Mammalia; order Carnivora; family Mustelidae; genus Mustela; species Mustela lutreola. The sequence continues at coordinate 79,117,395 of NC_081301.1, read as the reverse complement.
ACAATTTATCCTGTTATCCTGACTATCCCATTACCGTCAGTTTGGATTCCAAAATATTATAATTGGAGACTCTTGTATTACTCTTCATTTCTCTCTTTGGTTAAATAGGCAAAATTCCCTCCAAAGAGTACGTTTTAATTAGGACAAGTTCACCATATTGCCATATGAAGTTTAGTCTCTACAGTCAGACAGACATGAATTTGAATTCTGGTTCCACCATTTATTGCTATGTGACTTTGGGTCAGTCATTGGTCTTCTCTCTCTGAGTTCAAGTTTCTTCATCTTTTAAATAGGCATAGACCTTTCAAGTTTCAATAATTATTTCAGGATTAAATTAAGAGAAAAATGGGTAGAATTTTTAGCATTATGGCTCATTCAGGTATATGTTAGCATTATTATAAAAGCCTCTTTTATTCAAAAACAGTATGCCTCAATTAGAACCAGTCTCAAACTCTTTAACTGTTCTGTGTTCAGTCCTCCCCCAGTTACCAGTCACAGCTTTTTTTCTCCTGGTTACTTCCAATCCCATAAGTGATTTCACCAGGCCTGAGAAACAAAAAGGACACAAATAGAGAGGGGATGCAAAGTCATATTAAGAGCCAAACACCAGCATGAAATCTCATGACCTGCACCAACTGGGCTCCACAGTCTCTAGGAATGCAGCTCTAGGCCAGTGTGCCTCAACCAGGTATGGAACCTGCTCTTTGAGGTAAGAGAATCTCCTTTGTCTTTCTAAATAAGCCCCTATTTTCATTGGGCAAATTTAGGTAGCAAATTACTGTTCTTTGCAACAAAGGGGTCTGGACTAGTGCAACTTATTCCTATAACTTGAGCCACTATTTTTTTTCTCACTGTGAAGTTGTAGATTTTGGCTGTATTATACCAAAACAGAGAGGTGAACAAGCTATACTCACTCAAGCTTGGGAGGAAGATATCTGATATTTATTTCACTGAATCACAGCAACACCACTGTTCTTCCGAAGACAAAATCTATGACATTCCCATGTGTGAGGATGGGCCCATTTCACCACTTATTTTTCTCAGAAATTTATCAATTCCTTTGGAATCATATGAATATAAACCAGAACAGTAGCCTCTTGGCAGCAACATTTATTCCATGTCCCAAAATAATCTACATAGGATAAAACTCCAGAGATATCCTTTTACATAAAAATTAGAAATTATATTATTATCCTAAATAAATACTGAGCAGACAGCTCTAAGAAACTGAGAAACTTCAAAATAAAATCTCCAAATAAATTGAAAATGAATTTTTCTGGCCCCAGCCTTACTTAACAAATTGCTAACATTTTCATGAGAGCAAATATATTTAAAATCCACCCCCCACCCCGCCCCGGGTTTCTTACAAAATCAGACATCTGGGCCAAAGGCAGCCACTGGATTAATATGAGTCTCTGAGACCAAGAATTGTGTCACTAATGCTGACAGATTAGGCTTTCTTTTCTCCTCCTGGAATCCTTATACTGGGAACACACAAACCTGTATACTGCATTCCAATTTCTCCCGCTTGAGGCAATTTGGAGTTGTATTTAATTACCTCTGATGAAATACTCTGATACCTTGATGAAAAAACCTTGGGGGAGAAAGCTCCTTAAGAAAGTCAATTTGATTATCTAAGACATTTGGGGAATCCATCTCCTCAGCATTGCCATCCATGCTTATGGAGAAAAGCAGTGAGGTAGCTCAGAAACAGTCCTAAAACCATGGTGGATCCATGAGGAAAAAGGTGTCACTGCCAGGATTCTACAATTTGGTTATGGGAGTAGGGTATATATCAACTACTAGGTGGAGTTTCCACACAACTGGATTAGATTCAACTGAAAAACAGAAAAGCCCCCAACTTACTGAGGCCAACATGTTGAGACCACTAGACATAAACAAAGGAAGGGAAGGAAAGAAGAAAACAAATTATTCTAGACTTCTCTTTCAGTCCCCATCTCCAGTTAACACCAAACATCATTTCACTAACTACAGTCTGCTGACTTGTCCCTTTATCCAAATATCAGTTCCTTCCAAAACTGCTATGTGATCTTTCTGGCATGTAAACATGATCATACAACACCCTCTTTAAACTCTCTGAAGATCAGGGGCACCTGGGTGGCTCAGTGGGTTAAGCTTCTGCTTTCAGCTCGGGTCATGATCTCAGGGTCCTGGGACTGAGCACCGCATCAAGCTCTCTGTTCAGCAGAAATCCTGCTTCCCTCTCTCTCTCTGTCTGCCTCTCTGCCTATTTATGATTTCTGTCTGTCAGATAAATAAATAAAATCTTAAGAAAAAAAAAGTCAGAAAGCAAGATAAAAAGGAAAAAAGGACTTATGCTTCAAATAAAAAATAAGGAACAAGATAGCAGATGTAAAGTAAACCACATTACTACCTTAAATATAAATAGACCAAATACTCCAATTAACAGACAGTGATTATTCAACTAGATTTTAAAAAACAAACTTAACTGTATTCTATTTACTTTTTTTAAAAAGGACCAAGATAGGTGAAAATAAAAGTTAAAGGATGCGCTTTGTAAATACTTCAATAAGAAAGCTGCTATGTCTATATTAACCATTAGACTAAGTAGACTTTAAGGTAAGCAGTATTATCACAAGTAAAAAAGTAATAATGATTTAGGGTTAATTCAACAGTAAAGTACAGAAATACTAAACATGTTCACTTAGTAACACAATTTCAGGGGTGCCTGAGTGGCTCAGTGGCTAAGCATCTGCCTTCTACCTGGGGTCATGATCCCAAGGTTTTAGGATTGAGCCCCGTGTGGAGCTCCCTGTTCAACGAGAAGCCTGCTTCTCCCTCTCCCTCTGCAGTTGCTCCCAATTGTGCTCTCACTCTCAAATAAATAAATATTTTTTTAAAAAAAGCATAATTTTGAAAAACACAAAGTTAACATTGACAGAATAAAGAAAAAATTACAGGAAATTCAAAAGTCAACAATTATAACTGAAAATTTTAAGTTATTTATTTTTCTTCACAGGTCTATTTATCCAAAAAACACTGAAAGAAAAATGGCTGGGAGTAATGGGAATTTTGACACCTTTTTTAATCTGACTCTTAGCTGGAAAAAGAAAGAGAACAGAAAGAGTTCTTTAGAAATCAAGTTGGGATGATCCACACAGAAACTCTAAGCTGGTTTGGAAGTAATCTGTATTTGGGAGAGGGATTATTTCTTTGAGGTTGTTTAGCCCTTCAATTTAGTTCAAAGCATAAACAAGATACAGGAGCTAAGCTATTGATTCTTTCTCTAGTAATAGCACCAACTTGGACTCAAATGAATTTACCATTTTGATAAGTGACAAATATTTTTGTTTTTAAGCATTTTCATATGTGTGCTTAATACCAAGTGGAATCATATGAAATTGCTGTTTCTGTAGGTCAAAACTGGTTGAATATGTGCAATTTCATACCTTCAATCACATATATTCATATATGTGCATGCTTTAAGTTACGAAAGTAAATTTCTCCTTTAAAAGATATGCTTACGGGCGCCTGGGTGGCTCAGTGGGTTAAAGCCTCTGCCTTCGGCTCAGGTCATGATCCCAGGGTCATGGGATCGAGCCCCGCATCGGGCTCTCTGCTCAGCGGGTAGCCTGCTTCCTCATCTCTCTCTGCCTGCTTCTCTGCCTACTTGTGATCTCTGTCTGTCAAATAAATAAATAAAATCTTTAAAAAAAAAAAAAAAGGGCGCCTGGGTGGCTCAGTGGGTTAAGCCGCTGCCTTCGGCTCAGGTCATGATCTCAGGGTCCTGGGATCGAGTCCCGCATCGGGCTCTCTGCTCAGCAGGGAGCCTGCTTCCCTCTCTCTCTCTGCCTGCCTCTCCATCTACTTGTGATTTCTCTCTGTCAAATAAATAAATAAATAAAATCTTTAAAAAAAAAAAAAATAGGGGCGCCTGGGTGGCTCAGTGGGTTAGGCCGCTGCCTTCGGCTCAGGTCATGATCTCAGAGTCCTGGGATCGAGTCCCGCATCGGGCTCTCTGCTCAGCAGAGAGCCTGCTTCCCTCTCTCTCTCTCTGGCTGCCTCTCCGTCTACTTGTGTGATTTCTCTCTGTCAAATTAATAAATAAAATCTTTAAAAAAAAAAAAAAAAAAAAAAAAAAAAAAAAAAATAAATAAAAAAAAAAAAAAAAAAGATATGCTTAAAAAATGTTCCCACAGCACTTCTGATGAATACAAAACACTATGAGAAGAAGGAAATCTCCAGTGAATAAAAATTTCCTCCTGACACCTTCTTTTCCACTAGATAGATGTACAGATATAAGACTGTAAAAGTGGGGGGTTTCTGGGTGGCTCAGTCAGTTAAGCACCCAACTCTTGATTTCAGCTCAGGCCTTGATCTCAGGGTCATGAGTTCAAGCTTGGATTCCATGCCTAGCATGAAGCCTACTCAAAAAGGCAAAAACTGTAAAACTGGTCATATATACTGCAATTATATTACAAACATTAGTTTCACAAGTGACATCCAACAGAGTATTCTATCAGATGTCTACCCTGTGAAGTATACTGTTTCAAATGAAATACAATGTCTCAATAGTCATTTCAGGTCAGCTGAGCCTTTAAGTGAATTAAATTAGATTGAAGTGAGTTTCTGTCATTCCTCTTGGTTCTTAAACTCTTCAAGACCATCCCATGATCTGTTCTCTACCTGTATTGTATCTCATTTTCCCCCTTCTTTCAATGTTCCAACACTGCGGCAATAATATAGCTGCTGTAAGATTTATAACCTCACACTGGTGTCCAATCTCAGACTTGATTGAACCGTTAGTCTCCAATTCATTGATCCATTTCAGCTGCAGTATCCCTTTTACAGAAGGTTCCATCCTTCTAGTTGGTTAAGAAATAGGCCTTAAACTGACAGCCTCCATCAATCAACAAAATAAAAATTTGTTTTTATTGTGTATCTCATCATTTTTTTTTCCTCCTTCAAGATGCCAAGGAGAAAATAAATCAGGGTGGCTGAAACATAATAACTAAACTTTTTTTTTTCATCTAGAGAACATGTTAATTATGCTTAAAATACTGAACGTTACATTAAAAGGTTTTTAACACACATTAAAGGTCACAGTATTGCTATGGAATTATGCTTCTAACTGTTAATGATATGAAAAGGTTTATGAGAAGATATTCTGGAAATTTTTGACAAATTGGCAAGAGAAGTGCATGCTACACTTCACTGCCTTGCCTAAGTTCTCACACTCGCTTCTAGGGTCAGATTTGAACTACGAAGGCAGACTAATCAAGACATAAAACTCCAATAATAATTCATCCATTATGATAACTAGAATCTATTTAAAGGTTAAAGGTGAGTCACTCAGGAAAATATAGATTTGCTGATGAGATTTTAAAGAGATTCGCTGATAAAACAAAATTACTAAAACATCTACATTCACCAGAGACTCAAGAACTGTTATAAAACAGCCAGAGAACCAGCTAGTTTTACAAGAATAGTTCCTTCTACAACCACAGAAAGAATTTTTTTTCCCTTGAAAAATCATTCAAGCTGAGGAACAGTTTGAATTAATAGAGAATGTATTCCTCCTCCAGATCATGAATAAATATGAAAAGGAAAATAAGGAACAAATTGTACATGCAAAATTTCTTACTGACTTGGTTAAAAAGTTTAGAAATTTTTTAAAATTTTATATTAATTTTAATTATATAATTTTATATTAAGGTTTTAACTAAATATTTAAACACTTGAAATACATGTTTCTCTTTTGAACTAATTTTACTTTGTTATTGAAGATATTTTAAGCCATTTAAATATTAATTATTTTACTTTAATTTCTGCTCATGAAGAATTAACTTACAGGAACTGCTGTCCCACTGTAAACATTTAGAAACACACACAAAACATTTGAAATAACTGTTTTCAGACATTAACGACACATCAGCAGTAAAGGAAGTTGATTCCTGAGTGAAGGGAAACAAATTAAACAAATTTCATGACTGCCCCAGCTTTCTGTCCAGAGGCATTTCTCAGTCTGTAGTGCAGAGATGGGGGAACACAGAGCCCAGCAGGTAGGTCTTCCTGAGGTAGGGAAACAGAGATCAGAATTCAAAAAAAAAAAATCGAAGAAGCTACAATTTGTAGGACACAATGCTATTGGGGAAGAAAATGCTTAAACAGCTCTAAAGACCTGAAGAGAGTTCCTTTGTCATCTATGCCTGAGTACTGATCAATGCACGTGTTGATGAAAACCTGATGAGACCTCAGGAAAAAACACTGGAAATTAATAGGTCAAACAATTCCCGGAGCCAAAATAAGGTGGAGAATAGTTGGCATCTCACCACCCATAGTGGAGAGACTTCATAATATGTAGGGTCTAAGGTAGAGTTTTCAGAAGTATCTTACCTTACTAGTGGGGCTAAAATGGTCCTTGGACAAAGATTACCAGAATTGACATTATAAAGCTTAATAGTAAGCCTCAAAAAGATAGAATTAACCCCAAGTTAAATGCCAAAACAAAGCCCAACACTCTTTAAAGGAATCTAACAAAATCAAGTATCAAAAAAGTAAAACTCACAATGTCAACTCCAAATGAAAAATTACTAGGCTTACAAAAAAGCAGGAATATACCACCTCTATCTAGAAGAAAAGTAAACCAATACAAACAGATCCACAAATGATGGAGATGATGAATTAGCAAAGCCCTTAAGACTATTTTCAAAATCTTATACATATGGGGGCACCTGGCTGTCTCAGTTGCAGGAGTGTGCAACTATTGATCTCAGATTTGTGTGTTTGAGCCCCACGTTTTAAGAAATTACTTAAAAGTAAAATCTTATTTTTAAAACATCTGATACATATGCCCATGGATATCAAGATATGAAAAAAAAAAACCAATGTTGAAATATCAGTTATTTTGGAGTCTTGATTATTGTGATTCTAGTAAAATATACCAAAACCTGTCCATGATAGCACCTTGCAAAATAGATATAATTATTCAACCCATTCACAATCTCCTATAAAAACATCTCTTTGGCTCCCTATTACCTTCAAAAGAAAACCCAGGTTACAGAACATTTTTTCCTTTCTCTCCAGACCAAGAGATGGGAAACCCTTTCTGTAAAGGAACAGACAGTAAATCTTTTCTGCCTTGCAAGCCATATGGTATCTGTTACAACTACTCAATTTGACTCTTGTACACTGAAAACAACCATTAACAGTATGTAAATAAATGGGCATTATTTGCTTACCCCTACTCTAAAGCTGTTCAATACAAAAGTTACTAGCCACATGTGGTTATTATAATTGAAACTTAAATTACTTAAAATTAAAATTAAACTTAGTAAAATTAGGGGCGCCTGGGTGGCTCAGTGGGTTAAGCCGCTGCCTTCGGCTCAGGTCGTGATCTCGGGGTCCTGGGATCGAGTCCCGCATCGGGCTCTCTGCTCAGCGGGGAGCCTACTTCCCTCTCTCTCTCTCTCTGCCTGCCTCTCTGTCTACTTGTGATCTCTGTCTGTCAAATAAACAAATAAAATCTTTAAAAAAAAAAACTCAGTAAAATTAAAACTTTAATTCCTCAATTGAACATGTGTTAAACATAGATGGCACAGATATAGGCATTTCATTTCCATCACCACAGAGAGTTTTATTGGACAGTGCTGCTCCAGAAACTATGTGCATAAGAATTGCCTGATGTGCTTTGGAAATGCAGATTTCTTCCCCTGTCTCAACATGTTAAACTAGACTCTCTCTGAAGGTGAAATCCAGATTTCTGCAGGGTGAGTCATGTGTACTAAAAATCGAGAACTACTGGTTTAAAGAATGAGGTCCCTAACATAGTCTCATCACAGACTTTTATGCCTACCTGCTTTATGCCTTTTCATTACTCCTTTTGTATTCCTGCCTATTATTCCTACCCAATCTGCTGTATCGTACTTTACAAATGAACCATATAAACTGGCACATCTAACTACAGCAATGAGAAAAACAGAAGAATTATTACCCTGAAGAAACCTAATCAGTGACCTCTTGCCAAATGCATACAAAATTTTCTCATTTTCTAAGTTAAATTACTTAGAAGGAAACAAAGAATGGTTTTATATTGAGCAAACATAATGGATACCACTATTCCTCCACTTGAGCTCTCTCCTCACTTGGGTGTTCCTTTTAGTAAATGGAAAGATATCCTTGACTAATACAAATTTGAAAGGCAGTATGTTCAAGCATGGGATTGACAGCCATATTACTTGGCTTCCTATGTGAACCTCAACAAGTAACTCAGCCATTCTGTGCCTCAGTTTCTTCATGTATCAATGGTAAAAGCAACTGTAGCTACTATATGGATTCCTTAATGTATGTAAAAAACTTAGACTAGTACCTGGCATATAATAAATGTTATATGTATTAGCAGCTATCATTGCTTTCATAGTTATCAGCATTAAGGTAAAATTTTATGATATCAATACTAATAATTACCAAATGATACAAATGATTTCACTATGGCTTGAACACACTGGACTCATTATAAGCTGGACTCCTTTAGTATACATATATATCATGTATGACAGAAATAATGCTATTGGGAGAAGTACATATCAACACAACTGGAAGCAAATGCTGAAGCCCAAACTATCATTGAAAATAGGCATCTCTTTCATGCATGCATTGAAACCACTTTCCTCCTTCTGTCATGTTTTCTACTATTCTTTATTTTCACACATTTAAAAATATTCTAGTGGAATTTTACTCAGCCTGAATCCATGTGTTTGCATTTGTGTGTGTGTTTGTGTGTATAATTTTGAACACAAACTAAACCTAGATTATAATATATTGCAAGTAAACTGTAGGATGCAAATCCTTTCTTTGTATCAGCTGTCTATTGCCATGACAATACTGCATAACAAACAACCACAAAATGTCAGGAGCATATAAAAATAAGTATTTATTTATGCTCATGATTCTTTTAGTTGGTTAGGTATTCTGTTCATCTGAGCTGTGCATGACAGAATTCACGCCAGTAGCCAGTTTTGGGTGGACGAGGCAGCATTGCTAAGCTTGGCTGGGCTCTCTCACATGTCTAGGCCTCAGCTGGGACAACTGGGATGACTCAATTCTATTCCATGTCATCATCTATCAGGCTATCCCAGGCACTTTCTCATGGTGAAGGCAGAAGATCGAGAGAAAGCAAGCCCAATCACACACATTTCTATGTGTTGTGTGACATAGCATCCCACTGACCAAAGCAAGGCATTTAGCTAAGCTCAGAGTCAGAGTAGGAGGGACCACAAAAATATAGGACAAACAGCATGACAGATGGAGGCTATTAACTGGGGCCACTGATGCAATCTATCAAACTGTTAAATAAATTTTGCAATTCCTTTTCTTGGATTAAACTCACTATCTTTCGTTGTCTCATAATCACTAGGATTTTTAATTTGACAAATGTTTCTTTCTTGAAAAGGAGAAGTACACTTGTGTCATTGAGTTACACGTATTTATTTTCAAATAATTTAAATTCTAGTAGCTGTAAGTAACCAAGAGATTTCCATTTTTCTATGTTCTTACTCAATTTTATATAAAACGGATTAGCCTCTGATTAAATGTGTCACCTTCCAAATGTTAAATCATCTTGCTCCTAGAAAACCTGAGAGTATCATTCATAATCCAAAATAATCAAAGATTATATGATTTTCAGTAATTGTCCAAGTAATTAAAAGTCAATTTGGATTTTCCTAAGTTCTAAAAGTACTTCCTAGTACAGCAGTTGGTTTGTCTGTTATCTTCATCTTAAGAACCTCACATAATATCTCATCAGGATGTAATTCCCTGCAAAGAAATCAGAATTATTTCATTTTTATTAGCTACACTATCAGATTATATATAAAGATTCTGAGGTATGCTTTTGGCACATATAGAAAAGGTTTCCACAACTTTTTTCCGTTCTTATAAGCAAATATCCATCAAGTATACATAATGGCTAAATACTATGTTAGATATCCTAAAAGCAAAAGTTAATCTAAGGAAAATGCTTATTCTGTTTTCTGGGCTCAGAGAGTCTCTTCCTGAAATAAGTCTAAATGATGAGATAAGTAGAGAAGAGAAATAGGATAATGTTTACCATAATATTTTCAAGCCTTTAATTATTATCACAGTTTCATATAGGCAGTTTTCTTTTATCTTGAAAATTTCTGCTCATGCCCAGCATACTCACTCAAACCATAAAGCAAGTGAGTGGTGTTCTGGCAGCTGGTATAGATGTCCATGCAAATGCCAGCTACCTGGAAATCAGTGGTTTCCTTGGAATGGCAGCCTATGTTCAAGTCAACTCACTGTAATGTGCTTCTGTTATGCCTTTGTCTGCACCCAGCAGGTTGACATCATGTGCACAAAGATTTACTTACAAATTTCTTAAAAGTGGACATGTATTCTAATATTCTCCCTAATATATCATCCTCTAAATTCCTAATTCTTTTTTTTTAAGATTTTGTTTATTTCTTTGACAGAGAGAGAGAGAGAGATAACAAGCAGGCAGAGAGGCAGGCAGAGAGAGAGGGGAAAGCAGGCTCCCTGCTGAGCAGAGAGCCTGATGCGGGGGCTTGATCCAGGACCCTGAGACCATGACCTGAGCTGAAGGCAAAGACTTATTAACCCGCTGAGCCACCCAGGTACCCCTAAATTCCCAATTCTTACTAGGTTATTCACCTTAATTGAAAGACCACATAAGGGGGCGCCTGGGTGGCTCAGTGGGTTAAGCCGCTGCCTTCGACTCAGGTCATGATCTCAGGGTCCTGGGATCGAGTCCCGCATCGGGTTCTCTGCTCAGCAGGGAGCCTGCTTCCTCCCCTCTCTCTCTCTGCCTGCCTCTCTGCCTACTTGTGATCTCTCTCTGTCAAATAAATAAATAAAATCTTTAAAAAAAAAAAAAAAGAAAGAAAGACCACATAGTCCTCTAAAGCAGTGCCTCCCAACTTTAATGTCCATATCCATCACTGCGGGATACATTTTATGAATGCAGCTCTGGTTCAGTCCGTCAAGAAGAGATGTAAAATTCTACACTTCTAATACTCTCCTAGGTGATGTTGACTTTGCAGTTCCACGAACCCCACTTTGAGTAGCAAGTACAAATTGTAAGGGCTTTTATCCCCATAGGCATATACTACCTAATATAATCCAATCATACTTCCCTCCCTCTCAAACCCTTTCACGGAGTCCTGTTAGATGTACAAATCCCTTCCATTTTAAACCCTACTGAGCACGCCTTTAATCTTCTTATAAAACACTGAGAACAAAGCTTGACACATCTTAACTACTCAATAAATGTGAGTTATTTTTGGTTTTTTTTTTTTTTAACTGAAACCTGGCTGTTCCCTAAAAACATTGTTCTTGGGCAGAAATACTTTGCTTTCATAGCTCATATACCTTGGCCACAAGAAATTTAGTAGTTGTTGTTCTTCCTTCCCATGGCCACTTCCAAACTATTTCTCTTTCTACCTCCATCAGAAACAAATAAACAAAGCTAAAAAAACAAAAAACAAACAAACAAACAAACAAAAACAGGTCTTTAAAGCTTATACCATCTGGTTCTACCACGTACTACCTCATCTTTCGGTTGCAATCAACCAACATCTTGTCATTCCCCTGGCTCTTAACCACTATACCTGTTAGCACTTCTTAGTCACTTCAACATCCATATGGATGAACAAAGTTGTACCCTGACCTCAGTTTCTTGATTTTCTAACCTAAAACAATATTATCCTCTACTCCTCTTCAGCTACCCATCTCATGAACAAACCCTAGACTTTCTCATCATCACCTTCAAAACATCCATGTCAACTATCATATGGTTTCACTCCTATGTGGAACATAAAGAATAGCATGGAGGACATTAAGAGAAGAAAGGGTAGGGAAATAGGAGGAAATAGGAGGGGGAGATGAGTCATGAGAGACTGTGGACTCCGAGAAACAAGCTGAGGGTTTTAGAGGGGAGAGGGTAGGGGAATGGATTAGCCCAGTGGTGGGTATTAAGAAGGGCACATATTACGTGGAGCATTGGGTGTTATATGCAAACAATCTTGGAACACTACACCAAAAACTAATGATGTACTGTATGATGACTAAGATAACATTAAAAAAAAAAAAAAAATCCATGTCAAACAACTGTATCATGTCTGCTATAATGCATACTTTCATCTCACCCGCTCAAGGACCCTCTGGCTACAATTCAATGAGTTCACTGAAACTGCCAGTGTACTGAGATTATAAATACAATAGGAGTTTCTATATAGTGAAATTTGTGTATAATGAAATTACTTACATATACGCATATCATGAAACTCAAGTTTTTTGTACTTTTGCTTGAAATCATTACATTTAGATCCACTTGTCCCTTCTAAATAATACAAATACTGACACAGTATCTGAAAAGACCAAGCATAAATGTGATCTACATGAGGATGAAATTTGAGACTCACAGATGCGAACCATAATATCATTTATAAACAATTATATCTTTAATTACATATTCTTTTGTTAGGGAAAGTGACCACAGACTTCAGGTGATTGTTAAAACAGTCAGGAATGCTTACATCAGGAATCGGTGACCGATTCTCCTTTTTCAGGCATAAAGGAAGAGTAATAATGTCCTCAAGGAAAAAAACAGGGTGAACATGCGAAGTAGAAAAAGCTGTAAGTTTAGTAGGACAGTGAAGGGATGAGATTCTCTTGAAAGCAGATGTCTTCCTAAACTCATTTCCAATCTTAAATTTCACAGTACACAGGTCTATTGAATTCAATTCTTGCTGCTATACAAAGCCCTTTACCTGGGTAACTGCATGGGGCCTGAAGGAAATAAGAAAGCTGTAGCTTTCTTTATCTGTTTTTTTTTTTTTTTCATTTGTTATCACCTTCTTTATTGCAGACATAAATGGATGCATATGAACTCTCTATGAAGATAGGGTATGCATGGCTTCTTTTTGAAACTTTGTCTTCTTTTGAAAATGAAATGTAGGTTATGGGCACTGAGAATATATTATGTACATACAGAGTACAATATAATTTTGTAACAATGCAGATACATGTGTAATTTATGAATCATCAATTTTGTGTCATGATTCAAAATTTTAATCATCTTATGAGCATATATCTTAAAAAAGATTTCTAATGATACAAACCAGAGGAATTATAGCCCTATTTTTTGTTGGCCCTGACATAATAATTCTATGAAATGAAATGCTATGAAAATTTAAGTTCCATGTCCATAAAATGTTTGACAGTCACTGACAGCCATCTCTTGAAATTGCTTTCAAATTCATACACTTCTCTGTAACAAGTAAAACAATGTCCAGTATTGGTTGTCTTCATGGACCTTTCTTTGTTTTTTTTCCTCTTGTTAAAAGTATGTGCTATTGATTTAAAAGCAAATGATTATTTAAACAATTCTAGCCAAACCATTCAAGACTTCATTTCCTCTCTAAGGAGTCTTGAATCATTGATGTAAAGAGGAAGATGTTTCTTTAAACAGAGATCTTAAAAAAAAAAAAAAAAAAGATGTGATTATAAAATCTGATAGGGGAGGTTCCTCTTCTATAAGTGATTGGCCAATCATTTGTATTTAGTGCCTGAGAAATTACCTTTTGCCTGCAGAAGAAATAGGATAAACATGCGTTGCTCAATTTCTTAACCTTAAGATTAAAAAATAAAATATACAGACTGTCATATATGAGGTATCACTGCTAAACCAAAACTTAGCACAAAGGAGAGCTAATTGCTGGTTGGCTGACACTATGATATTATTATTTTAGGTGAAGTAATTATGCACTCAGGTTGATTACAGAATAATGTCAATGACATTTTTATTAAGTGCAAGATTTAGAAGAACTTTCTTTCCTTAGTTTTTGCACTGTTACAAAGGTGGTTAAGAGTCTGGGCTTTTGTACTGAAAGGACCTACATTCAAATTCTAAAGATCAGTGATCCTAGTAATAGCGTCATGATGGCAATATGAGTTCCTCATATGACATTCTGCTAATTAACAGAATATATTAGGACCACACCCAAACACACACAGAATCTGACCAATTCTGATTACCTCCATCATGACCATGCTGGTCCCTAGGATCATCATCTCATGCCTAGGTTACTGCAATTGGCTTGGAACTTATCTCTCTCTGCTCCCACTCTTAAGTTCCTTCTGTCATTCTCCATATAACAAAGCAGTCAGTATGATTTGGTTAACACATTAAGTTAAAATCATCCAGAGGGTGCCAATCACAATCACTCTTTACAATGTCCTTCAAAGATCCTGCTCCCAATGGCAAAAAAATAAATAAAATAAAAATAAGGCTCATCAAAAAGTCTGCTGTTCAACCATATTCCTCAGACTCCTTGAAATTAGGTGGAGCCAAGGTATAGAAGAGCTATGGTATAATAACTATCTACTTCTCTTCTGCAACCAGCAAGGAGTCCATGTGTTCCAAATAGTTCCACTACAAGATGTCAGTGGTCTATCTGCTTACGTCCTTAAGAAACCATGTAAAACAGTCACTGAAAACCCAAAACGGCAATAGCATAAAATAAACTGTTGTTTTATTAATCCACTATGATATGAATTTAAAGAGATTATAGAAATTAAACCTACCCTACACTACACCTCCTTACCTTTCTGAGTGTGCCCCACAACATAATTCCATTCATTCACTCTGTGTAGCCATGGCAGCCTCTCTGTCATTTTGTGAACACACCAAGTATTCTCCCCACTTAAGGCTTTGCTGTTTCTAATCGCAATGCTCTTTCCGTGAGTCTCAACCCTTTTGCCATAGGCTGATTCTCATTTTCTATTTCTTCCTGAGTCAATTTCAATTATGTCTGCATATGATTCTGTCCATTTCATTCAGGCTACCTAATTTGTTAACATAAAATTGTTCAGGGTATTCCCTTATAATCCTTACTACCTTGGTGAATTATACACTTTAAAATGGCTAAATGTAAACATCATTTCATGTACATTTGACCACAATAAAAAAAAAATCTAGAATTGAACTATTCCTAGTCTCATAACCCTGCCATACTGACTGCTTTGTTATATGGAGAATGACAGAAGGAACTTAAGAGTGGGAGCAGAGAGAGATAAGTTCCAAGCCAATTGCAGTAACCTAGGCATGAGATGATGATCCTAGGGACCAGCATGGTCATGGTGGAGGTAATCAGAATTGGTCAGATTCTGTGTGTGTTTGGGTGTGGTCCTAATATATTCTGTTAATTAGCAGAATGTCATATGAGGAACTCATATTGCCATCATGACGCTATTACTAGGATCACTGATCTTTAGAATTTGAATGTAGGTCCTTTCAGTACAAAAGCCCAGACTCTTAACCACCTTTGTAACAGTGCAAAAACTAAGGAAAGAAAATTCTTCTAGTCCATAGGAAGACAATCTGTAAGTTCTTGAGGGGGAAGAGCATGGATGGCGCTAAGAGCTAAGGATTTAGGCCACAGGAGTTCAATAGTATCTGATAACTTAGATAACTTCTGGTTTAATATTCTGTTTGTTCTTTCCACTTTTCCGATTTTAAGGGTGACAAGAATTGATACAAGTAATAACTAGTCCTTTCTCTATTAAGCTACTCACAAATGGCCTACATCCTTCCTTGACTTCAGTTTTAAGGGGATATTGAAAATTTTTAGGTAAAGGGTCAGAAGAATCAATCTGAAATCATATGAGTTGTGGTCCAATTACTTTGCTATGTCCACAGAGTCATTTTTCCATAGAGATTCTAGAATTATAGTTAATTCTGCAGCTTTCTCTTGAATCGCAAATAATATGTGTATTACCTGTAAATTCAGATCAGCTATAATTTAATTGTGTGGAGAGGAATGTCTGGAACTTTTACCAAAAAATCTATCTCGCAGTTCTATTTGCAAAGTATATCTGTACTACATGTACATAATGAGGGTCACAAAGAAGAAGAGTGTTCTTCTGATAATGTTCCCAAAGCAATACTTAAATGTTCAGTGAGGGGAAAAGGCTTAGGATTGTTATAAGTCCCTACTACTCAAGTGGTTTCAATACTCTAAGGAGATTAATAGCCTATGGTATTAACTAGAGTAGACTAAATCAGTAAGAAACTAGAGTTTTGGTCATCTATATTTCTACATCATACTCCTTGTGAATTCAGAAGAACAGGCAATTTCTGGACACTAATGTTTCCCCTGAAGTAGCATCACTGGACATATTTTGGAGAGTTGATTTTTTTTGTTTCTTGAATAATATGGGACACTGGCTCTTCCAAAGTCTACTTTCCTTACAATATCTAATAGATGTCCTTATTAGTGAGCTCTTCATTCTTAGACAATAGAAGACTTTTTGTTCTATTTTTTTTTTTTTTTAATTTCAGGGACTAGTGGTTTTATCTCAAACTGTTTTTATTTCTCACTTGCTTATTTTTTATATTCTTTGAAAATGTTTACCACATATTAAAGACCTTCTAAACTGGTAATTTCCACTTCCAATTTCTTTTTTCTGACTATTTCAGCCTGAGCCCATTTATGAAAACAAAGGACAAGGCTTCTTTTACTCCAGCTGTATAATCTACCCCAGAATCTCATTTGAAAATTTCCTTAGGTCCATTTTAAACTCATCTATTGATTTATCTCTATTTTATTTATTTATAATTTTATATTTTTGACTAATCATTGCTTAACGAAAAAGCTTCTAACATGCAATGGATTTTATATTTATTATATAATATATTTTATATTTATTTGTTACTTTAGTTATGTGCAACTTGGTTACTTAAATCCTCTCCTGGCCTTTCCCTTCTTGCTTCTTTTATCCATTTTCTCCTTGATTGAAAGGCTAACAGTGAATTAACTAGTTGAAACAAATCTGTTATTCAAAATATGGTATTTAGAATTATCTTTAAAAATGCTGAATTCTGCAATAAACACTTTTCTGTATTCTTGATGTTTAGAAAAAAATATTTCATTATAGCTTGACTGTAGCTCTAAACCAGTATTTTAAGTTCAACTTCTATATATTTGTCTTCATATTCAGCAATGCAATCATTCCTTTCTTGAAAACAAGATAGCTAAACTGCCAGGCCTAATCTCTCGCAGCAAATCATATGCTGATTTTAGATCTGATTTTTAGATCTGAGTTCAGGGATTGGCAGATTATCAGATTTTTAAAAAGCTGATGTGGGGGTGCCTGTTAAGCATCTGCCTTCAGCCTAGATCATGATCTCAGGGTCCTGGGACTGAGCAACAACTCTGCTCAGCCGGAAGTCAGCTTCACCCAATGCCCCTCCCCCTGCTTCTTCTCTCTCTCTTTCAAATAAATAATAAAATCTTTAAAAAGAAGAAAAGAAAAGAAAAGCATGGGCGCTCAGGTGAGTCTGGTGCTTAGTTGGTGGTCAGGGTGTGTTTAATAGAGTGAATCTGTTTATAACTGGCTGACTTTGAAATGCAAGATGCTCTAAAAGGCTGGCCTGCAAATTAAACTGGTTTAAAACTGGTCTGATGTTATGAACAATCAATCTTTTCCAAATGCTACGAAAACTCTTTTTTGTCTGACCCACCAGAATACATGCCCCATGACAGCATACATTTTGCTTCCTGTTATACCCCAAAGTCAGAAAAGTAGCTGTCATATAATATTACAAAGTACTTGTTGAATGAATGAATAAATGAATGAATCAAACCTAAGCTTCATTATTTATCTGTTTCATGACTTTAGCCAATGGCTTAATCACTTAATCTTCAGTTTCTTCTGAAGGGGTTAATTTTATTTACTTTACATAGTTATTGTAAGGATTAAATTAGGTTGGGTATATAATACATTCGCTAATGTGCCTGACAAAGATTTCAATAAGCAGTGGTTTCTATTTTTCTTTTATTATTAGATGGCAGGGTAAGAAATACGAAATAATGTACTTCTCTCATTGTGCTTCTCAAGCGACCTTACTTTGTACTGACATCCCACTACGAGAAACATGCTCCAGTCATTCCAAGTTTTATCCTTATTTATCCAAAATGTATCTTTTCTATGTCCCATTCTCTTGGGGTCATAACTTAGCTCTTTGAAGTGCTAATAATGATTGATAATACCATAAATGGATTTCTTTCAAAGGGCATATATCTTTGCCAGAACCCAAATTAATGACTAATTATAGGAACTTAAGATACTAAGGTAGCGGGGCGCCTGGGTAGCTCAGTGGGTTAAGCCGCTGTCTTCGGCTCAGGTCATGATCTCAGGGTCCTGGGATCGAGTCCCGCATCGGGCTCTCTGCTCAGCAGGGAGCCTGCTTCCTTCTCTCTCTCTCTCTGCCTGCCTCTCAGTGTACTTGTAATTTCTCTCTGTCAAATAAATAAATAAAATCTTTAAAAAAAAAAAAAGATACTAAGGTAGCATAGAGAAGATTTTCAGTGATGTCTATAGTTCTTGAATTCACCTTAAGATGCAGAAGCCCACATTCCATTCCAGAATGTCTATTCCATTTCTCCGCAGTGCCTTCCTCACAGTGACAAATATATTAGACTCTCAGATACACCAATCAGAGGTGAGGGAAAAGGTGGTCTATTCAGAAGTTCTTAAAAGTGTCCCCTGACCACCAAATCAGCTACCGACCACCTTCCTGAGAGCAGTTTAAATGATACAATGATATCTGAGGAAGCTAAACTAAGTTGTTTAAAGAATCAGAGAATTGAGAAAAAAAAAAAAAAGTAAATTATTCTTTCAAGAAGTCTTTCCACAATGAGGCACAATACCTTAAAAAACAGGATAAAGCAAGAGTGGTGGTAGTAGTTGTCCCTTTTGTTGTAAAAGGTGGTAGTTCAAGGTCAATTCCACAGCAAATGACTGATAACTGATTAATAATAATAATGTTAATATAATTGTAATTCTTACTTATCTTATCTCATTCAGTCCCTAGTCTAGTAATACTATTATTATCCCCATTTTAGAGGTGAGGTTTAGAGAGGCTACGTGAGTTGTGCACGGTTGCTATAATGGTTAAGTAGAAGAGGCAAGATTCTAATCCAAGCCAGTCATTTGGCTCAAAAAGACCTTTCTTTGAACCACAATTGTACAGTGAACTCAGGTCATCTGTGTTCTCTGCTTTGCTAGGATTGTGCTGAATTGTAGGACTTGAATATTTGTAGCCTGTGGAGCACTTCTTTTCTATGACATCATCTAGCCACTGTTGTAACAAATGAGACACTGGAAAAATGCCCTGAATTCATAAAGCTTGTTCTCCATTTGATCAAACCAGATTCCTTTTCGCTACTGATGTGCAGAGATAATTCTGTAATATGTTTCTCATATTATTTTTCGGTTATTGAAGCCATGAGAAGGATAACTTTGATGCATTAAATGTTTAAATATTTATTTATTTGAGAGAGAAAGAGTGCAGGGAGAAGGAGCAGAGGGAGAGAATTTTAAGCAGGCCCTATGCCCAGTATGGGGCCCAATTTCATGACCCTGAGACCTCCTGACCTGAGCCAAAAGCAAGAGCCTGACACTCAACTGACTGAGCCACCCATGTGCCCCTGAAACATTAAATTTATATGTTCTATGTGGAGGAATTTCTCATTCAACACATAATGTCTTTTTAATAATGATATTGACCATAGCAGATAATTTGTTTTTAATCAGTCATGATTAAAAATAATTAAAATAGTCACTAATCTAAGGAGCTCAGAATACAATTAGATCAGCCATTTGAATATGGATTCACACTCAACTCTGACAAAGTCTATAGCAGCTGTAGTCCATTTGCTTCAGCCATTCATATACCCAGTGGGAAGGCTTTGCAAGAACTACTCAGATATGATCATTGAAAACTGAGAATGGAAAGACTATCCTAAAGTATGGAAAAACCAAAAAAAGAAACCACAAATTCAATATCCAATGGCTATGCCTTGACCTCAAGATCTTCCCCCTCTACTCTTTCCTTTTGTTACACCTTTTAATGTTTTTTCCTCCCATCAAGTTATTCTTCCTTTCCCGTTGTAGAGTGCCTTGTGAAAGAAAAAAAAAAAAAAAAAGCATTATAAGGCTGGATTGCCAATGCACTGAATTTTTAAACCCTCTAAATAGGACATTAGTTCATAGCTTGAATGTTTTGAAATCTGATCAACATGCCGTTTCTCAATACATTAAGCAAAGCAAGCAAAATTAGTCTGCTTTATGTCAGGTGCTTAGCACAAATCCCTTAATAATGTGCTTGAGTGCAGAAACCATTAATAAATGCATAATTCCCTAAGACAGGCTTGATTAATTAAGTCATTTGTGTATCCTTCTAATTAAAAAAAAGAACATTAGGCAGATGAGTGGAAATTCTGAGTATAAAATCCAAAGGCTTTCTTTGAATGCCTTTTGCCTTTCTCTTCAAGATGAAAGGAACGCTGCTGGTTATTGTAGCTGCCAGCAAACAGTTATAGCATGGACACAAAGCACCCAGAACTCTGTGTCTTATTAAAAACAATTTGGTATTCATCTGCCAATTTGTAACTCAGTTCTCAATCAGGGGCCTGTCTGATTAAGTCAGGCAATTCAAATTTGAGGGGGCAGCTGGTGCTGCTATGCAAATAAACAGATGAGGAAGAAATGGGACCAATGAATCAACAAGCAGATGGTAAAAAGCCAAAGCCTGCAAAAAGTACTTGAATTTCTTTTCCTCTGCTTCCCATCACCCTATGTCTCACAGAATTTATATTCCAAAGATTATAAAGATTATCACTTAGTTTAATGATCAACATAGAAAAGTTTTTAATGTTGATTCCTTTAGCATTAAAGATTTACAGAAAAGAAACACTGGTCACATGATGCTATATTAAATGGGTCATCTGCTTCAGTAATTCTTCATTTTTTTTCTTAATTAACTACAAGACAGAATTAAGAAACTCATATAAGCCCGTTTTTATTTCTGCCAAATGTTTTCAGGCAAAGTTGCACGTTCTTTGAAAGGTAGGAAAGACTTCATCTCAGGCCTTTGAAAGCAAAGCCCAAAGAAAGGCACTGGGTCCTGAATCTGCTCATTACCTAAGTTGTACATTTACTCACGACTGGGTCAGTGTCACATTGTCATACTAATTCTTGATCTTTTTCTGCAGCTGGTTCAGGCATTATTATTTGTCCTTGTCTGAACTGGATCTATTTGGAAAATGCTCACAGAGTCTATCTGTATTTCAGGGCATCTCAAATTTCAGATACGACTTTTGGCAGAATTGCTGCCTTAAGTCTCAACATAAATACCTTAATTAACTATGGCCTTTCATTTGTCAAAATCTTTTCCTTAGCTTGCTTTCTTTATCTTCATATCAAATAGACAGGGCCAAATCAAGTAGATTGCACAGGCAATATGATGAGATTAGATGCAGTTGAGAGTTGTTAAAAGATGTGAAGCTGGTATAATATTGGGATACATGTAAAAATATAACATACTTGTTCTTAAAATGCTTGTTGTAAATAGTGAGAGACTGCCATTAGCACTTTGACAGCCGAGAAAACTTTCTTTAGAATACAGTTACAAGTCATTGGTTTTATTAAGAGGAGAGGGGAACATTTCCATTTTTGGAGAAAAATATTGGAACAATTCTTGACTTGAAGGATTATTGAATTGAAGATCTGTTTCTCAGTGGTAATATACAAAACATAGTATTTTTAAAATATTTGTTCATGCTAAATATTTTCGACACAGATCTTTCCAATGAGTTTCCCTTCTACTTTCTTAAATAGAAAGTACTTTTTCATAGTCATATGTTATAGTGTTAGCACACACTATCTAGACTGCTTTGGACCAACTTTGTATCAGACAGTGGCAAGCCCTGTTCTTTTTTTTTTTCTTTTTTTTTGGTAAACTCTATGCCTAATGTGGGTCTTGAACTCATGACCCCAAGATCAAGAGTTGTATGCTCTACAGATTGATCCAGCCAAGTGCCCTTCCCCTCCACCCCCGTCATGTTCTTTTGCAAGTAAGGCAAGGCCTGGATTCTTGCTACATTCTCCATTATTAAGTATTAAAAGAGCCATCTAAGCCAATATAACCTGTGGAAGGGGACAATGCTATATAAGAGCAGCATTATTAAAAGAATTCTGTAATAACATCTCTCCCCATCTTAAATAACAAAAAGCAATGAAGACTAGGATAAAAAGCATTTTCAGGGTGCCTAGGTGGCTCAGTGGGTTCAGCCTCTGCCCTTGGCTCATGTCATGATCTCAGGATCTTGGGATCAAGTTCCACATCGGGTACTCTGCTCAGAGGGAAGCCTCTCTCTCTGCCTGTCTCTCAGCCCACTTGTGATCTCTCTATTTATGTCAAATAAATAAATAAAATCTTAAAAAAAAAAAAAAGCCACTTCCAGAAATCTGTGAGCAATATATACATGCTTAACTGCTGAAGATACTAGGAGGAGTCCAAAATTCATTCCCTTCACATATACAACTCCACCATTTGTATCCCTGAGTGATTTCACTTTAAGGTTTCTATCATCTTCAACAGGAGAATTACTTTAGCTACCCCTATTGATTTCTGCTCCATGGACATTAAGGATAATCTTATGTCCTGATTTGATTCCCTATTTATATCCCTATTTCATATCCACTTGGCTAAAAAGTCAGCTATCAGCTTAATTATTGCCCCTTTGATTCAACTTCTCTTATTCTCTGTTTATAAGATTTTTTTTCTCTTTGTGACTAGAGATGGATTCTTTTCATTTAGGCTACTAAACTGGCACTTCTTCAATATGCAACTTGAAGTCTTACTCAAATGGGGAATTTTCTCAACTATTATCTCTTTAAATATTGCTTTTTCCAGTCTTCTGGAAAAGACTTTCCTTTCTTTCAAGGCTTAAATTATAAATATACTAGATCTTCATTATATCAGCTATGTCATTTTTTGCTTTTTGCATTTTTCATCTTTTGGTCACTCAGTACTTCTGTGTGAATATTTCCTTCTAATCTACTTTCCAGTTTATGAATTCTCTCTTCATCTAGGTCTAATATGTTTAGTACCCAAACTTCAGATTCATAAATTTGGCTTTATAATTTTAAATTCTAGAATTCCCATTTGGTTCTTTTATTTTCTTAACAGTTTCCTGATTTTGGCAAAAATTCTCCATCTCAAACATAACAAGAACAATTATTAAATCTCTGTCTGATAACTCCAATATATTAAGCCACAGTGGGCTTATTTATACTGTCATTTTTTTTTTCTTTTCCTGCTCTTTTGCTAATATTTTCTTTAGTTATCTGGTTACTTTTTATTGTTTTCCAAGCACTGTATTTACAAAATTATTTTTAGAAATAAACTGAGGTAAACAATGATGATATTTTTCACCAGAGATGATTTAAATTCAACTTTAACATTCAGCTAGAGGAACTACCAATATAAGTTCATTTTATTCTAATTTCAGAGACTAAAATGATTTACAACTGAGCTATAGTCCCCAAAAGGCATGCCTTCTTCAAGCTATCTTTATTTAAGGCTTAGAACTTTGGTTGGATTCTCAACTCAACTGGTGTTGAGAATTCACCAGGGCCCTAACTCACCCTTTGGTGACACTAGACTCCAGTTCCTCCCCTTCATGTGACACTGCCAAAACACCACCAAGTTTCTCAGCCACACCCTTTAAAATAAAATGGCCCCAGATGTAAAGCAGCCAAAACCTTTTCCCTGGGCCTTTGAACTCTGCCACATTCTACAGTTGTTCTTTACTGTTTTGTTTTATCCTTTGCCTATAAGCATATTTTTTTTAATATTCAGTTTAATTTTTCCAGTTGTCCTAATTAAAAGAATTAGATTAGTAATTTAGCTCTGCCCTAACTCCTGAATTTGTGAATCCCCTCAAAAGACTCTCTTTGTATCACTGATCCTGCCACAACCCTGTGATACTACCTGACAAACCCAGTCAAAATCTAATGATATATTATAGGTTTTTTTTTCCACAAACTCAGAAAACACAAACATAAACACCACCCCCCACCTACACACTGACAGGACACATTATAAGCATAACAGCTCACCATCTAAAGAAAGTGGTAGTGCCAATAAAAACTAGAAATTTTAAGTTTTGGATAAAATAAAGAGTGCCTAGCTTATACTAATGGTTCTAAATGAATCTTGCTCACTTGTGTGCAAACACACAATCACACATATAAAAACAAGTCATAAGGATTGGCCCATATCTCCAAAATTCATCCATGCAATGTATTTGCCTATTCCCACACTGTTTTTGCTTGCTGTCTCTCTCTCGGCTTCACCCATTTTTATATGTCTCTTCACTCCAGTTTCTGACCAACCCCCTTGATTCACAACTACCCTTGGATCCACTTTCATATCAACACCTTTTCCATTACACTTCTGTCATGTTCCCTCTGATTCAACTCCATAATTTTGGATAAGAATCATCTTACAGCTACAATTCTACTTGGCTCCATTAGTTAGATAGTCTTACTAAATCCATGACCCCTATACAATGCTGCCCAAGGGACAGGAGATAAAACATCTATATACAATTTCCACATTATCTAGTGTTCACATGATTCAATGTTCAACTCAAAATTACTATTTGCTACAAATTATCTAAAATGTATTAAATAGAAACATTTTACTCATGTGGTATTAAAGAGCTTAAAAAAGGATCTAAAAGCACAAATAACAGAGGGAATTGGAGGATTTAAATCAAATAGAATTACAAAGACTTCAGATCTTGTTGGGGGAGTGACAGAAATTTGGTTGATTGTAAGGATAAAGGATTAGAAAATATTTCCATGTCCAGCACAGACTGGGTACATTTTCTCAGTAGTATATAATTTTTATCCTTCAGTTACATAATTAAAGCTCAGGCTACTGGTTTTAAAAAAAATTGCTGCCTAAACTTGTTCCAGGCTTTTGTTTGTTTTTCCTTAGTTCAGTTTGGAAATAAAGCATTTAAAAAAAAATAATGACTAACTGTCACTCTCTCTCACTGACTTGAGTGCCATGGTTCCTCCCTTAAGGAAATCTGAGTTACAGATCTCTAAAAATAGGGGTTTCTAATGGAGACAGAGAGAGGGCAAAGGCACCACTATA
Organism: Mustela lutreola; assembly: GCF_030435805.1. Taxonomy (NCBI): domain Eukaryota; kingdom Metazoa; phylum Chordata; class Mammalia; order Carnivora; family Mustelidae; genus Mustela; species Mustela lutreola. Next base: position 79,092,356 of record NC_081301.1, on the reverse strand, counting down.
ATTTGATAAAGACTTACTTTAGTCAAGCCTCACATTTTAAATAGGGTAAAAGGTTTTAAGCATATTTGTTTTAAAATGATTTATTTAGACCACAACTGATGCCAGGAAGATTAAAGACGGCATTTGCTAGTTTTTTAGATAAAGGGTCTCTTGAAAAAGGAGGTGATAAATTTCTGATATATGTCATACAATTGCTGCTAAGGGGAGAATTAGACCCATATTATAACTCAATTGCTTTATCGGACCACCCAGTTACCTGTAGTGCCCTCATAGTTACTTCATATGCCAAAGATGTAACAATTCTACATATAAATTCCAGGACCACCCAACTGAGAATTTCCCTCCTCCCTGCTTTTTTTAAAAGTTCTGGTAACTTATAACTTCATGCTAATGTCCAGGGCTTTCTGAAGAATGATTATATAAATATTTTTAATTTCATTGTCCTTTTAAGAGCACAAACTACAATTCATCTTAAATATGTCAAGGTCATTGGTTATCTCCATTAAAGTTTTAATATGATATGGCAATCCTAAAGTTCGTCAGTTAACACATCTCAACAATTTTAGGAGTTTCAAAAGGTCTGCTACTGTTCCTATGAACTATATAGAGGGTACTAATCTTCCAAGGGCATCTTACTTCTCCATGTGTTGCCTGTGTTGGCTAAATCCATGGAACAATTTTCAAATGATATCAAAGGTATGAATTTAATTGTATAGAGGAAACTACAGCCCAAATATTAACTCTCAGCTTTCCGTATTTATACTTTTCCATACAAGCAAGGAAACCTACTGAAGATAGTATAAAATAAGTACAATAATCCTTTACTCCTGTGAAAATAAGTAACTTCTTTCCCTCTTTCAAAAAAAAAAGTCTGTATCAATGCATCGCCCATGTAAAGGAGGGCATGAAACAGACAAAAGGCAATGTAAAAGATGCTATACCTAGAACAACATTATGTTTAACTTCATAAGGAGTGTAAAAAAGATTATCGGGAGGGCGCCTGGGTGGCTCATTGGGTTAAGCCTCTGCCTTCAGCTCAGATCATGATCTCAGGGTCCTGGGATGGAGTCCCACATCAGGATCTCTGCTCAGCAGGGAGCCTGCTTCCTCCTCTCTCTGTCTCTGCCTGCCTCTCTGCCTACTTGTGATCTCTTTCTGTCAAATAAAAAAAAAATTATTTAAAAAAAAAAGACTATCGGGAGATTGTATATAAGGAAGTATAGAGTAAATTGCTTCAACAAAGTAAGGGAATTTTTTAATGTAGTACTTTGCTTAAAATAATTCTTTAACACCTTTCCTTCCCAAAAAGCTAGGATGTATATAAAATCTCTTCTATTGCCACTGCAGAGAATAGAGATCATAGGAGGGAATAACTTCAGCTAAAAATTTCAAGGTTTATGTTGGAGAGCAAATTTCATTGAATAATTGTACTGTACTGATGTGTATAGTAACACATGAAAAACAAAGATAGCCAGGGCTATAAAAATTTTTGTGAAAACTCCATATTTGATCTACAAACTTTGGGCAATCACAGAAATAGGGACCGTGAATTCTTGTTAATTGATATAAAAACTCTGATCTAAGGTCATGTTCGCTCCAACACAGGCTATTATGGAATACATCCTACCACATTACATATCAGCAGATAATAAAGAACCAGTCTAAGGAATTAAGAATCTGAATGCATTTATGACAGAAACATTCCCTTACCATTAACTGACTATAATTTTATAAATTCTCTAAGGTAACAGGAGCAATATTTCTTGGTATATACAATTACTATACACACACACACATACACACACATATACATTCACATTTAATATTGTAAATTCATACAGCACATGTCATTATTTATAAAATCCTGTCATTCTCTGAGGAGACTGGCAAAATAGGCGAAGGGAATTAAGGGGCACAAAATGAGAGTTATAAAATGAGTAAGTCATAGAGATGTAAAGTACAACACGGAATATAGTCAATAAAACTTGTAATATCTTTTGCATGGTGAAAGATGGTAACTACACTTATGGTGACCATTTTGTAATGTATACAAATGTTGGGTCACTGCACTGTACACCCGAAACTTATAAAATACTGTATGTCAAGTATGCTTCAATTAAAATTAATTAATTATATTTTATCATTCTCATAAATTCTTTCATTGTTTACATAAAACCTCATATCAGAAGAACTATGACAAATATTTGTAAATATGATTACATTAAATATTCCCATTTGCCAAGCTGATCCATTCTCCACCCCGCTTTGTGACCTGGGAGCCTGACATCCATGGATAGGAATAATAGGCTATCTTCAGGAAGTCCTCTAGCTTCCAATTAGGTTCAGTCAATGGGAAGTAATTGCATGGAAAACTAGAGGAAGGAGGTTTGGGGGTATTTATTCCACCAGCTACTTCTCTGCCAAGCTTTGGGTTGGCAGCAGCTTGGGTCCACTGCTGAAAGTGATAATTCACATTAATTCTTTTTGGACACTGCTCTTCTACAGCTGTAGGAGACAGATAACCACTTCCTCCCCTCTTACCTACAGGCCTACGTGTGGTAAGGGCTCTCCACTGTTGCTACCTTGGGATGGGTCACTGCTTCATACTGGCTCCCTTAACTCTCTGTGCCTATGTGTCTACAAATAGTCCATCATTCATCTCTCCTCAACTTACCCATTTGAGTATGATGGAGCCTGATATTTTATCTTAAGTGAATGGACCAGATTCAGAAAGCAGCACCATTACTGAATGAGAAGTTCTTTAATCTAGAAACACGTCGTGTCAGCAGCACATCCTGCTATAACCAAAGAGGCTCTGTCAACTCTCTGTAAACTATGGTTACAGTGTTTTCAGGCACATGGCCTCACAATAGTATTTTAAATATCTGATCTATGAAACCATTCACATGAAAGGTCTTACAAAAATATAGAACATGAAGCAGGTCCATATTTCCAGGCCAGTCTTTTTTCCCATAGTTAAGTAACATCTAAATGAAAGGAACAGAAGCATACAAGACTTAAAAGTCTTGGCTTTCAAATACTTTAGGGACAGAGTAATGAGATGGTTTTCCCACAGAATTCTAGCATTTGCCACAAACTGAGATACCACTTGATTTGTTGCTGTTTGCACCCTCGGTATGAATTTCCTTTTTATATGAAAAGGGAAAATCTTCTGCAAAAATATTTTGAAGAATAAATGAAACAAGATGGGATTGGGAGGGAGACAAACCATAAGTGACTCTTAATCTCACAAAAGAAACTGAGGGTTGCTGGGGGGAGGGGGTTTGGGAGAAGGGGGTGGGATTATGGACATTGGGGAGGGTATGTTCTTTGGTGAGTGCTGTGAAGTGTGTAAACCTGGTGATTCACAGACCTGTACCCCTGGGGATAAAAATATATGTTTATAAAAAATAAAAAATTAAAATAAATAAATAAGTATTTTGAATGTTTCTCATACAAAATCCAAAGAACACTTCCAGAAGAACTGAAACAATATACAATAATAAAGGCATGAAAGCACCTTCAACAAAGAAAGAGACTTCCCGAAAGAGAAAATAAGGTCTGAGGCAGTTGAACTCCCTTTATCTATATCCTAACAAATAACACCTCCTGTGCCTTAAATATTTAATGTGAAATCTGTGGATTTATATAGCTTACAAAATGCCAGGGGCTTATTATCTTTACAGTTTGCATGACAGGAATATTCATATCATTCAATTCCACAGTCTAAGACAACAGGAATTCCTCCAGGTGCTAATGGCAGATAACTTTCATGTGGCTTCAATAATCCACTAATTATGGAGCCCCTCAGGTAGAACAATGTCATTAATTTGATTAAATTATTTATATTGCTGGAAAGCTAAATCTTATTAGGTCTTCAGTATTTCATTTGGTTCTCCCCATGGATATGCAAAAAGGCAAGACCACCTTTTCTCCAACTGCATTTTTCAGCTGATACAAGATCACCAACAAGGACACCCTGAAGTCCAGAGTTTTCCAGGTCCTTCTGGACCTCCATTCTTGGGGTTGAGGGCATCCTATCATGTTTCAGTTGCAGGGTTGTAAGCCATGATAAGATTAAAGTTCTATCAGAGTCACTGACTGTTAAAGGTACTGTCCAAATTAAAGTGAAGAGGCTTCATTTCTCCCAGATTACTGAGAAGACAGTGAACACCTTAAGGCTAAATGTGCTACCCACTTAGACTGAACACACGCCCCCTTTCAGGTTTTTGGCTACATACTGGCCCATTTTCATATCTGTGCTGGTTTATCAGACATTAAGTTAGAGGATTAGAGAAGCCTGGAGATTAGATTAAATCCCACTGAATTTGATGGGCTACTCAAAACGTGTGCCGTTTATCCAAGCACCATGTGTAAGAATACTAATTTGTAAAATGCTTCACAACATCTAATTTTAAATGTCATACCTGGTTCATCTACCATTTCCATTTTACAGAAAGAGGTACTAACTCTAGACATTCTTTTATTAGAAAAAAATACAACACCTAGAAGGAAAAAGGCATGTTTTTAAAAATGAAAATAAGAATACAAAGTGTTCCGAGCCTTACATGTGATCAAATAAATTAGTTGATGATTTTTTAACCGTATCCAAACTTTCCTGAGTCCAGTTGTCCCATGTCTACTCAAATTTCTATTAAGTTTCTCACTTCCCAAATATTCTTCCTTCTTTCAAGGTTTCCACAACACTGGGAGAAGCTGTGATAAGCCTTTCTCTTGCAGTCCAGGGTTTTCTTTTAATAGATATGTGGTCAAGACACAGCCAATCCAGCTCCCAGCTAAATTTAAATCATATGATACTAGGAACAGAATTCATAATCTTATGTTACAAAAACACCATCCTCTAATAGAGCTTGCAGGACTTCAAACAACTCTATTTTCTTCTTGGACCAGCTGCTAGAAGGCACCAGAGAAATAAGCCTATGCTCAAAGCCAGCCTCAACTAACCATGATAACTTAGAAGTAATAAGAGCCAGCATTTACCCCATCTGCATGAGCTTTCCAATTACATTATTGGAGACAGGCTTCAGGCAAGGGTATCTTGAAAGGCTGCAGGCCAAATACAGTAAATTCTAGAGCAGTAGACCATGTATCTGTCTATCTGCACTGTCTGCAAAAGTGAATGCAAATGTACCTGCATCACCTAGATTTCTCTCTAGAAATGAGGGACTCAGTCCATCAATATTAGCAATGTTGAAGGCAGACAACCCTTAACTGAAAGCCCCATACAAGAACTGCCTCTGCTGAAGACCACCTCCATGCTCTAGATCATCGCCCTTTCTAGGTGGCCCATATCAATGAACAACTGCTGTGGTAGTTATGAAGACCCTGTTCCTTAGCCCATGCCAAAATGATTCCGAAGAATCACTCCAGCTTCAGAGCTCCCCGTGGTTGGTTGAGGCTTCCATTGAGAATGCACTGCTGTCCAACTTCTCCCTCTACCCAATCCTGCTTCTTCCTATTCCTTCTAACAGCTTCAGATGCCCAAAGCATTCCAAAATCAACCTCATATATATTCATTTCCACTGAATCTCCTTCCTGGGCAGCTCAACCTGGGACAAGGCATTCATCACTATACTTCCTAAGAAGTCTCTGGGTCAAAGAACATTCTCTGCTTCTTCAAGTTCTTCTGTGTTAAATCAGGATTTCTAGCACTAAATTTGCCCAGACTTGCATAATTAAAGATGAGAAATGAGTCTGGTTCCAGAAGAAGGTAGGAAGAGAAGAAGAACTGAAGAGATAGCATGCAAATGGGCACTAAATCTATTATTTTCTTACAAGATGGACTTCTTTGAAGATAAGTGAAATAGGAATGTTGAGATTAACAGGCACTTGGGATGACTTAGTACTCAAAAGACCACTCTGCTTCTACTTCGACCTTGGAGACTGACATGTTGTCAAACACAGTACCAAGTCCCTTAACAGTTGGGATGGGCTAGGCTGAAATCCAAAACAAAAACTTTACAGTATACCCCATGGGGTCCCCCTGAGGACTGTCTTTAGTAACTAGGGGCATAGTAATGGGGAGATATATATTCTAAACCACCAAGAGAATTCCTCAATCATTTCATTTACAAATGAAATGAAATCTTCCCAAATACTACATGCTCTATGTCAGGTCCCCTGTAAGTTGTCTGAGACAGGGTGTACTATGCAAGCAATTTTATATCAATATAGAGGGCATGCTCCCAGGTAAAATCTATGAGGGAGCGCTGAAGAATGAATGACACAGGAGAAGCCAAGATGTGGGTGCAGCTGAAGTCTACCCTTTGTCTGTTCCTACAGGGAACTCTGGAACTTGAATAGCACCACAGAATTGTCCCACCTTAAAAAAGGACCCTAGGCTTTTTCACCCCCATATCTATCAGTTACTTGTTGTGGGCTGCCATTTGGTTGGGACTGAGGGTGACAGGAAGCATACCTCCCAAGCATTTTTTTTTTTTTTGTCAGAGAGAGAGAGAGCATGAACACAGGCAGACAGAATGGCAGGCAGAGGCAGAGGGAGAAGCAGACTCCCTGCCTAGCAAGGAGCCCGATGTGGGACTCGATCCCAGGATGCTGGGACCATGACCTGAGCCAAAGGCAGCTGCTTAACCAACTGAGCCACCCAGGCATCCCTCCCAAGCATTTTTAGATGAAGTAGCTTCCTAGGCCAAGAACAGGTACAGCGCTGAATTGTTTGCAGCCCACTCTCACAGAAGTGGCAAACAGCACAGTGGGCCCCTAAAGAGAATTTTCAATGGAGCCAACAGCACTGACTACACAGAGCAAACACCATGTGCAAAGTACCACGCAGGCAAGAAATGTAAGTGTAAGACAGGATCACAACAAACATTGCCTCAGTGCCCTCCCCCATCTCCACATCTATTCTAGGTCCACTATTAAGGGTTTGGCCCTGTCATGGGACATCCCTTGAGAATAAACTTTGTTCCTTTTGGAAGGACACTGAAGGGACTCCTATAGTCTCTAAAGGAGAAGGATTCTGTAAAAGAAAGGGCAGTGCTCACTCAGCCATTTTTAAAGAATTATGCCTTCATAAATTGATCATGTAGAATGATCCTTTAAAAAACTGTAACTTTTATTGATAAATTTCATTATTTATATTGATCTTATTCTTATTAGTTAAGTCATCAGGAATATGTGATGATAGGTAAATAAGTCCTAATATTCAGAAATAAACTAAAAGATCTTGATTAAATTCCAGCTGCAGTCATAACTTTTACTTATCTAAATCAAATGTTTAGCTTAAAATGAAGCTAGCCTCACCCCAAACCTGAATGAAAGGCCCAAGAAACTATTTCCAACACCTTTATATAACTGGCCATTGATTCCAATGCCAGGTACAGGAAAGTATGGATCTAGTCACTAAAGCCTCCTGTTGTGTTGGGCTGAACATGCACCTTAAGTGGCTCATTTATTCAAGAACTTGAATACTTGAGTACCTGAATACCTATTATACGTCATGCATTAAGCTAAGAGTTTGGGACAGAATGATAAGAAAAATAGCACAAGTTTCCTGGCAGAGCTCATGATCCAGGAAAGAAGATAACACAAATAAGTTCAAAAATGTGAACTGTGATAAATGCTATGAAGAAAACAAAAGGTGAGGAAATATAAAATAATGGAAAGGAGCTATTTTAGATTAAATTTTTATGGAAGGCATCTACAAAAATGTAATACTGAAGCTGAGACCTAAAGATAGTAAGGAGTCAACCATGTAAAAAACATTCCAGACAGAAGGAATAGGTAATGCTCTTAAAAATGCTAAGTTTACCTTAGCATTTTTAAGAAATTTTAAAAAAGATTACAGTAGATAAGGTATAATGAACAAGCTGTACAGAGGCACAAAATGAGGTTGGAAAGATCCAGATCATGTAAATAAGAATAAAGAATACAAATTTTATATCCCAAGAACAATGGGAAGCTATGGCAATTTTTTTGAACAGGAGTGGAACATTATCCACTTTACATATTGGCTCTCACTAGTTGTTGCATGGAGAACCGACAGAAGGTAAGAGTAAGATACAGGAGATGTATAGGAGGCAATTCTGTGGCATAGTGAGAAATAGTGGTGTTCCTGTTAGGGTAGTGGGTGATAGCAGTGGAAAGAAGACATGTTTTGGTAGCAATGACATATATCTGATATATTGATTATGTGAGAGATTGATGAAGAGGAAAGAAAAATCAAGAATGGTATTTGCGTTTCTAACACACATAACAGAAGGATGGTGATGCCATTTACTTTTGAAAACTGGTGAGTGAGAAGGAAAATCTTTGGGATGGAATCAGGAGCTCATTTTGGACAAATTCAGTTGCTTAAGAGACATACTAGAAAATATGTCAAATAAGCAGCTAAATGTATACATTTAGCCATCAGAGAAAAGATTCTGCCCATTTACTACCATTATCTTCATCATCATCATCATCATCATTATTATTATAATAAAGCACTTAACCTCTTGAAGACAGTCTTTTCATAAACAAAATGGGGAAAATAATTTCTATTATTATAGATAGATCTATAGATCTAATAATAGATCTATCTATAATAGACACACACAATTTAAATATATAGATATTGTATTATGAATAATATTCAGTATTTCAATTAAAAACCAGTTCTTTTTTTTTTTAAGATTTTATTAATTCATTTGACAGAGAGAGATCACAAGTAGGCAGAGAGGCAGGCAGAGAGAGAGGGGGAGGCAGGCTCCCTGCTTAACAGAGAGCCCGATGTGGGACTCGATTCCAGGACCCTGAGATCATGACCTGAGCCAAAGGCAGAGGATTTAACCCATTGAGCCACCCAGGCACCCCTAAAAACCAGTTCTTTTATACTTGAGTCCCTACCAGCAATACTCACACACGGCTCTCACAGATCACAGTAATAATTCCAGTCCCTAAAAGTTAAACCATTAAGAAATTCTTTTGGAAGTCTATAATATGAACTGGTTCTAGATTATGATTTCTACATATCTGTTCCCAACAGATACCTGACATTTCCAAGGAGGTTTAAAAGGTGAATATAAACAGTAATGCTAAGCATTGGCTGGGGTTGGGGGGGGGGGGTGACTAAATTAATTGTCAAACACAGGTCACCACCGGCTCATGTCAAACACCAGTAAATACTAAGTATTCAAGAGAAAGGACTCACTTTAAGAGATAAGAAAAATCTATAAAAAGATACTCTTCCTGGGGTGCCTGGGTGGCTCAGTGGTTAAGCCGCTGCCTTCAGCTCAGGTCATGATCTCGGTGTCCTGGGATCGAGCCCCACATCGGGCTCTCTGCTCAGCAGGGAGCCTGCTTCCTCCTCTCTCTGTCTGCCTCTCTGCCTACTTGTGATCTCTGTCTGTCAAATAAATAAATAAAATCTTTAAAAAAAAAAAAAAGAAAGAAAGATACTCTTCCTTATACATCACTTTCCTTATCATATTAACCCAAGGAATAATTTTCTCCAAGTAGAAACAAAGAGTATTTTCCTGTTAGAAGTTCCTGTAGACATAAAGAACACTCCTCTGGCCTCTGAAGAACACACTTCCAGTAAGATGCAAAGTGAATGCTGAAGTTCCAGTAACTTCTTGAGGGATTAACCATATTTATACAAGTCTCTGTCTCTTTAAACAGACCTTCTGGAGTCAAAACCAGGATAATTAATCCTCTCCATGGAATCGCTCTGGCAGACAGAGGCTGGTGCCAATATGAAAAAAAATATATAGACATAGACAAGAAAGATACTGTTTTATCACCAAATACCCTAAACTGACAACCAGATAAAGTGATCAATGATAACGAAGCAAAACTTCTGGAAATCTGTCATGGCAGCAGGAAATGTTTATCTCCATGACCAATTTCTACAACAGATTTGGTTAATTGGGCTCCTTTTAAGAACCAGTTAAAAGATAAAATGTATTATTACAGCTATTATTGGTAGTGATGGTGACATTTTCAGAAACTTGTTCTTTGTCTTTGCCATATACTCTGAGGATACCTCCCAGCAACACAAAACTCAAAATATTATAAATAAAATTTTTATATTTATTAAATTAAGCTTCTAAAATTCTTTTAATATTTAATTAATTTAATTGCTTATTTAAAGATGGTTAATACAAAGATCTTACGTAATACCAACTGTTACAATTCATCTTGTGAACAATTTCTGGAGTGTCTTTGAAAACATTAAGTTTACATGACTGGAATTTGAGATAGAGAAGCAAAAGGCTTTCTGAACTTAGGGCGATGTGGTAGTATAGGGAGTAGGAAAGATGAATCTCTGGGGGAAGAGAAGCAGTACCCCACAATTTTTTTAGATGTATAAGTGGTGCTAGGGCAAGGAAGAGCCCACTGTGATCATCTTCCTTAATTAGGGATCTCCAGAGTGAAGTTCAGAAAATCCTGCTTGCATTTATTTTTATTTCTTCCTTTTAATTACTGTATATATTTAATGATGAACATAGTACATCGAAATATCTAATTAAGATAAATAAAATATATTTATGCATGTTATAAATATATGTGTGTAGTATACTTACATACTTATATTTTCCTGTTTATATTTACAATTTTTTCCTGATAATGCTAAATAATCCACATATTTGGAGACCCCTGCTCAGAGTCTCAGGGTATAACCAGTGATGTCTTAAATATATATATAAACTGACTTGCCCTAAAATATTTTTCATGGGTATTATACCATTGCAAAGCCTCTGATTCAGAACCAAACTGTGACTTTCTGCTAATCAAAAATGAGCCCTTTTTTCAGGTGGACCTACTCGAAAAGCATAACTTTGAGAACTGAGCAGGGGCCAGATTGCCACCTATCCCTCAGCAGATACCCTTACACAGCAAACAAAGTGCACAAACATCTAAATGCGTGGGCCCCACTTGTTCCACTTTCAAAGAACATGCTCAGAGCAATCATGCCTCTTGCCTCCATCTGGCTAAATTTCTGGGCAGTGGCCCCAGCAGCCTCACAGTTCTTTGGTGAATGTTTCTATAGCGCAGAGTCTGATTCTCAGCCTTACAGCCTCAGAAAGGAGATCCTGTCAGCACTGAGGACAGATTGCTTTATTTTAACCCAAGTCAAAAAATTATCAAATTTATTACTTTGTCTCAAGAAAGTGTCACAGAAACCAGAATTCTCTGTACGAACAACAATGAGCACATTTCCTTGCCATAGGCAAAACTGTATGGAAAGGCACATTATAATCAGAAAGAAAGGACCCATCAAATGAATCAAAAGCAGACAGCATCAGGTCAAGATGGCCAGATGTCTATAAATGACAGAAGTGGTTTTACCAATAGGACCTAAAGGACTCTAGCTTTGGATCCATCTCCATTTTAGATATATTTTCAACAAGAGCTGTTACCAGTGTAACCAGCAAACTGAACCAGGAGGCTCTCTTCCTACACATTGCATGGGAAGGCACAGCCATTGTGTGCATCTCACTGATTCTTCCTGGTACATCCCTGGATAATAAAGCATCTCCCTTTCTCTCTTTTTGTTTTCTCTCTATGTAGTTACAACAATGAATTGGGTTTCAGTCAGTCATAAAGGTAAAGCTTTCCGTTTCAGGTAGCTGTGGCCTGTTAGCTTAACGACATTTAACTTTTTAAAGAAAGTCCTTTTTTTTTTTTTTACAACTTTTTCAGGGTGCCACACTGTACCCCCTCCCACCCAAGTTCCAGAAACAATGTGTTTTTTCTACTGCCTCTAGAACTGCAATAACCTTTGACTGATAGAGTTCAGATTCTCAGGAGTCAGGCAGCCATCTACACATCTACAGAGTCCTTGGTCAACTACTGCTAGTCATGTGACTTCTTCATTTCTAAGACATCTCACGAGATGGCCGTCCTCATTACTAAGACATTCCGACCATGCAGTCCTCCTCATAACCAAAAACACCAGCATGGTAAACACCTCTTTCTGATAAATGTATTATTATAACTTTGGTAACCAATAGTGATGAGAAAGCAATGTGTTTGGACTTGACCGAAAATAAACTCTACCAGGGGAAAAATGTGCCTATTCATAAAGCTGTTTATACTAATACGGCTCAACAGAAGAAAATTATTTATTTAAAATCCAAAACATTTCTCTGAATGGTAAGCCTGACCTGTTTCATGTCAGAGTCTAGTAGAAGAATGTATCCCTATGTATTTTCATTTTCCCATTAACATATGCTACACTTAGAGAAAATAAATAAGTAAAAACTAAGTCAAGTCAATGAAGTCAATGAATTTATGTGAATTAGTTTTTCATGTTTCAAAGCTGGCAGCAAAAAGTGATTGCCAGAAAGTGCAGAGGTTTATAGATACCCAAAGTCAGCTGTTTTTTGTAAACATAGCTTTTAGATGTTTACAACATGTCCTTAGACCAGAGTTTTGGGCCATTGCTCTATTTTCCCATTAGATCTCCTGCATGTACATAAAATGTCTCTTCTCATTTTAGTGAGTGTGAATTGGCTGCCTATTCTTCAAATGATCATTTTTTATCTTTGAACAAATTGTTAAATTTGTTATTGATCATGCATGAAAATAACTATTTGGCCTGAAACCTGGAAAAATTTATCAGACTTTACTAGCTGATGCTATTTTTGAAGGTAAAATAACATCTATTACTTAGAGCTGTATTAAACTATTCACACCTCTTCAAGAATTGTGATTTTCAGATTCTTCTTTATATAGAAAATAGCAGTTAGTTTCTCTTATGCCAAAAGCAGTGGGCTGGACAGTGGGGAAAATAGGAAAGCAAATTAGGCCTGGTTTCTGCCTCCAGGAATATGAGACTATATAAGGAGCAACAGGTGAAACATGCACATACATGGCTCTAATGTGAGCAGCACAAAATTAGGGGCATGAAAAGAAGGACCAAGTACCCTGAGAATTCAGAGGAAGCCTCGCTTCCAACAGCTATGGTCAGGGAATGCTTTCACCACAGAGGAGGAGGCATCTGAGTTGGGCATTAAGCCACGAGTCAGATTTCAGAAGGCACAGATGGGGGGATGAGGCATTGCAAGCAGACGGAATGGCATGAGCAAGGACAGAAGTAGAAAAGTACAGGGAACAAACAGTGATCCAATTTGGCTGGACCATGGTGTACGACAGGGGGTGGTGGTGCTTGGGAGTGAAGGTAAGTTGAGGTTAAATTGTGAAGGGTTTTAAATGCATAGTAAAAGAGAATAAACTCTGGAGAGCAATGGAGGAAAAAGTGATCAACCTTATTAGAATGCATTTTGGAGCAATTGACCAAGCAGTGCAATGTGGAATAGAGGAAAGAAGGCAGGGTAGGAGGGGATGATGTCTTTCATAGACAAGATGTCTAGTGGCCTTCCCAACAGACTGCAATGAGCAGAGAAGTCTCAAAAGCAGCAGGGATTTGTCTGTATGTCATCTTTCACTCAACCTATTTTTCCCCCCTTCTGGTGATAGAAGTTAGAAAAGCTAAAATCCATGGAAAGATCATCAGTCCAAAATACTAGATGTGAATTCTAGGGAGCAATGGTATCTGAAGGTCAGAGGTGAGTGCTGAAGCCAAGCTGCAGAGCTAAACTTCTGGAACCAGAAAAATAAGGACAAAGCACAAACCAAGGCAGTCCAGAGCAATTTGAGGGTAGGAAGAGAGTCCTGCTGAATTGCCTAGAATGGAGTTTTTAAATTTTGTGTTTTCTTTTTGATGATTAAAACATTTGTGAAAGCTTATTTTGAGCCATGTGGAAAACCGATCTAATAATGAGTGCTTCTACTCTATTTTAGTGCCTGTGCTTGCATTTTCCTATTGCACTGACACCAAGTAACTGATACTATTGCAATTTGCATGGGCTAATGCAGAGAAAACAGAGGAGGAATTAATATAGAAACAACATCCTGCACCAGTTGAGGGCCAAATGAAAATCCTGGTTAACCAAGTGAACAACGAGTTCTCAATTGTTCAGCTAAAGAAATGGGAAAATTTAGTCCCTGATACCCAAACTAGACAAAACTAAATAAAGCCTCAAAGTCCACTGTAATTAGCAACTAAGTTTTCTTTTTTTTTTTTTTTCCCCAGCACCTAAATTTTCTTAAATCAGTGTCAAATCTGGATTTCATTGGTTTGGTAATTTTCTTGGTATTTAATTTGTAAATGTATTTTGATCTTATAATTATTTGTCATCTATAACCATAATGATCTTATATTTAATTACATTTGCACGATACAAGTACCATTATCTTAAAACAGTATCAGTTACTTTGGTATGAGAAGAATGAGTGAATAGTGAATATTTTTTCATTAAAGTGAGCCTATATACTACTAATTTTGGGAAAACACGCATTTTGGTTATTGCCTGCTCTTATATAGTAGAGGTATGGTTACTATTTGCTTAAATTGCACAGCAAAGAGGATACTCATTAATATTCTAAGAGTGAAGCCTGCCCATTTTTCAAGCTGTAAACTTCCAAATTAATATACACAATAAAAAAGTAGTACTCAGTACCTATTTGTGGCATTGAATGAGTTTATTTACTATGTAATTTAGTCAGATAACTCCTCCTTTCCAGGCTATAAAGTAAAGCAACTAAACCTAGATTTTTAAAATATCTATTTTAGAAAAAATTCCCAGTAATTTTTCATTTTGTTTTTATTCCATCTCAATTCCAATACTAGGTAGTCAGAAAATATAAAATAATATATACCATTATGGTAGCTGAACAGGCAAATAAAAATCAGCATACCAGTCAGCACTAGGATTATGTTATTTTTAGCATGGCCGCTATGAAGTGAGGTTTAGTGGGATTCTCTGTTACATTAATTGGCTACCAGTTCTGCTAAGTGTAATTAGCACCACTATTCATATCTCAGCCCATGTGTGAGTCTGGCAGCACTGTCAGCATAACACACCTGTTGTCCTCGCCCAGGGTATCAACTGAGCAACAACTGACTGATATCCTGAGTTATGTTAAATATATTTAGTAGTATTTCTGTCATGTTTTCAAAGCATGCAGATTTTTTTCTCATTGCTAGTATCATATAAAGAAATGTGTAATTTCCCATGAGCTTCCCAAATGTTAGCTAAGTCATCTTTAAACTATCTCCATGAGATATTAATCTCATTATTTCTTTTGTATAGATTTGGGACCCAGGGTCAGGATGTCCAAAGCTTTAAGACTCTGGCTCATCAAACTCTCAGTTTCCACCGCAAATAAAACCCTCACAGGAAATGCTTCCAGCATGTGGTAGAACATGCATGACAATTTAAGACTGAACAATTTTAGTGTTGGAAAAATTAATGGGAAGTATTAGATTAGTGTTTATATGAAGATAAATATCTTAAATAAAACACATTATTAAATGCACTTATCTAGAATAAATTGGAATCCAAGTCATAACAAATAATCACAAACGGCTGAATTAAAAAATTCTAGGTTTCAATCACATCTTTTGACTGCTAACAGTGCCCTCTTAATATCTCCAGCCAATTCCCATGTTCAGATGCCTTGTCAACTGGTCTACAAGTAAAAGGGCCATCACATATTCAAGCCTTCATACCACACTTCTTGTTTTTCAGAGCACTCCATTTCCACTTACCTCTGTTCTTCCTTCTAGAAGGACACTCGAGGAACTAGTCTTTTCAAATCTCTAATTTGCTTTATATGAAACGAATCCCAGCAGTTCCCCATCAATTCATGAATTCCTTTTATGCCAATTCTGCAAGATTCAGGAAACTGCTTTTCTAATGGGGGCAGCTTTTTTCCAACCACAACCAACAAAATGCACCTAGAATCATGATGAATAGACCTATAATCCACCAGGTGCCTACTCAATGTAAATCCAGGTACCTCAAGCCTCCCCATTACTCCAAAATGTCCAAATGTCTTTTCCATCTACCTGCTTTAGTGCCAGAAACATTATCTTTAGTCCTAACTTTTGGGGTGAAATATTACACCCTGAACACTCCTATTAAATTTAAATTTATGGGAGTGCCTGGGCGGCTCAGTGGGTTAAAGCCTCTGCCTTCGGTTCGGGTCATGATCCTGGGATCGAGCCCCGCCATCGGGCTCTCTGCTCAGCAGTGAGCCTGCTTCCTCCCTCTCTCTCTGCCTGCCTCTCTGCCTACTTGTGATCTCTGTCTGTCAAGTAAATAAATAAAATCTTAAAAAAATAAAAATTTTAATAAATAAATAAATTTAAATTTATGAAGGCAATACATTAATCTATTGATTACTAAGCAGACATGTGCAACAGAATCCTCTAGTGGAGTTTTTCAAACACATACTGACCCTCACTTTCTAGAATATGTGGCTCAGTAGGTGAGGCCTGGGGAAATGGCATGTTGAGACAAAAGGATCCTAGGCCACTATGAGGTTCATCCCAGCTTTAGATACACTGAAGTAATCCCTCAGCAAGCATCCATAGACAGGAGAATTTTTCTTTGCTAAGGGCCATGAAAGAATAAGTTTAAAAGTAAGATGGCAGTTAGGAAGGAAAAAAAGTAGAACAGAACAGTTTGCTTCAGGGAGGGGAAAAAAAAAATCCCTAGAAACCCAGGGGACAGCATGAAGAAAACTGGGTCCTAGAAGGGAATGAGATAAGTAAATGGAAGAGAAGTTTTGAAACTACTTGCTAATTTGACATAGTTTAAAGAGGCTCCAGTACTGAAATTTCCAGACTTTTTTTTTTTAAGATTTTATTTATTTATTTGACAGAGAGAGATCACAAGTAGGCAGAGAGGCAGACAGAGAGAGAGGAGGAAGCAGGCCCCCAACTGAGTGGAGAGCCCGATGTGGGGCTCGATCCCAGGACCGTGAGATCATGACCCGAGCCAAAGGCAGCGGCATAACCCACCCAGGTGCCCCCAGACTTAACTTCTTTATAACTGTGATAAACAGTTGGTGGTCCCTCAAAAAAGTTAATTATGAAATTATCAAATGACACAGAAATTCTACTCCTAGACATACACCCAAAAGAATTGAGAATGAATGTTCAAATACTGGTACACAAATGTTTATAGCAGCACAACCCATAGTAGCCAAGGGTAGAAATCACCAAAACAACCATCAACCAATCAATGAATAAATAAATATAGTATATCCATACAACAAAGTATCATTCAGTCCTAAAAAGGCATGAAGTATGATACAAGAAAAACTTGGATGAATATTTTTTTTTAAGATTTTATTTATTTGTCAGAGAGAGAGAGGGAGAGAGAGCAAGCACAGGCAGACAGAATGGCAGGCAGAGGCAGAGGGAGAAGCAGGCTCCCTGACGAGCAAGGAGCCCGATATGGGACTCGATCCCAGGTCGCTGGGATCATGACCCGAGCCGAAGGCAGCTGCTTAACCAACTGAGCCACCCAGGCGTCCCTTGGATGAATATTTTAAATGTTTTGCTGAGTGAAAGAAGCCAGATGCAAAAGGCCAGATATCATATGATTCCATTTATTTTAAATATTCATTATAACCAAATCCATAGAGACAGAAATCAGGTATAGTAACTACAAAGGACTAGGGAGGGAGCTGGGGATGCATGGGAATGGGAAGTTATGCTAATGTGTATGGAGTTTCCTTCTGGGGTGATAAAAAAATTCCAGAACTAGACAGTGGTCATAGCAGCATGAAAATGTAAATGTACTTAATGCCACTGAAATTATGTATGTATATTTTACCCCAATTTTTATTGAAAATAACTAATAAATAAATAATAAAATTAGACAACTTAGGTAAGCAGAATGCATTGACTAAGTATGCGTGTGAGAGGAAACACAATGTTGTATTAGTTTCAGGCACACAACATAATGATTCGATACTTGTATACATTACTAAATGGTTTCCATGATCAGTTTAGTTACCCTCTGTATAACCATACAAAGTATAACCATACAAAGTTGCTATAAATGACTGACCATATTACCCATGCTGTACATTACATCCCTGTGTCTCATTTATTTTAGACCTGGAATTTTGTACTTCTTAATTCCTTTTATCTATTTCATTCCTCCTCCTATTCCTCTCCCCTTTGGCAACCATCAGTTTGTCTTCTGTATTTATGAGTCTGTTTCTGTTTTGGTTTGTTTGTTTATTTGTTTTTTAGATACCACATATAAGTGAAATCATATGGTATTTGTCTTTCACTGTTTGACTCATTTCACTCAGCATAATAACACACCCCCAGGTCCATTCACAATTTTTTAAGTGCTTTATAACCATGTCATGTTTTATTCAAACTCTGCTCCCTCTTATAAGAATTCTGAAGAAATGCACTCACCAGTAAGCTTCCTATGGGCCTGGTGGTGCTTCTGCAGCTCATGTCCTTCCTTCTATGTTGAATTTACAGATAGTGCTGAACAGGTATGAACAGATAACACTGCCTCTCAGGTTACCCTGTGCCCTGGGTAAGGAGATGAGTAAAGGAAAGTGGTCAGAACATTTGAACAGTGGAGGTCCCTAAATGTCACTGAATTTTACATGACTAAATCTTGCTTACTCTTTGGAAACTTCATGGTCTGGCAGGCAGTGACTGTAGTATGCACCCTGCAATTTAAACTCAACCCAATAGAAAGGAGGATTCCAAAGCAGATGAAATGTCCCAGAAATTTCCCTCTGAGCAGGTACCACTTGTATCCTTACACTGTCCCCATAAAGACACAAAACTGCCTGTTACCTCATTACCACTGAACTGTCTTATTTCACACCTACAATGCAGAAAATTTTAAAAAAAAATAAAAAATAAAGAAGCTATTTTCTTTACCTAATAATCCAAAGTATTCAGCTATGAGACTTGAATAGTAGAGAAAAATATGTTTTTCTAAGGGGAATTTATTTTCTGATTATAGAAATAGTCCTTCATTTCTCTGTGGCTGCTCGTCATGGGTTTAACAGCAGCCGGGTCTTCCATTCATAGTTCAGCACAGCTGATTATCTCTGTTCTCTGTTTAGACAACTTAGGTAAGCAGAATGCATTGACTAAGTATGCATGTGAGGCGACATAAAAGGAAACAAAAATATCTGCCTGTAGAACTCAAGTTCTGTAAATATATTTTAAGAGAGTATTGAATGGAAGATCACTCAACAACATGTTTACAAAGATTGTTTTAAGGTGACAAGATTATTGGTGGTAGCTATTTTTCCTTTCCTTTTTTTATGTATTCCACTATTTATGAATTTACTGCAGTAAGTATATATTCATTATTTGTGTTATAAAAGAAAAAATATATTATTTTTAGTCTTATGTTAAGTAAGATACATGAAGAAGAAAGTACCTGTATATGGAAGCTCTAGAAAATTGCTATCGTGACTGTTCTACTTTCTCATCTCTTTAACTGTCTTCAGCTGGTTTACATCTTTCTGTCTATTGCATTCTCAATAGCAGCTCCTTAACTTTACACATCTTTTGTATCTTTTATAATTATGAGATGTTTTCTGGAAGATGTTAAGGTCAATAAAGTAGTATGTAAGTCTAGAAAATGATAATTAGGAAATGAAACAGGGTCCAGTGAAAGAAATCAACAAAATATTATTTTATAGAACTTTGTGTTGAAGTATAGTATACATAGAGAAGAACACATAAGTCAAAAGTGTACATATCAGGGACAACTGGGTGGCTCAGTCTGTTAAGTGTGTGCCTTCAGCTCAGGTCATAATCCCAGGGCCCTGGGGTCAAGTGCCAAGTAGGGCTCCCTGCTCAGTGGGGTGCCTGTTTCTCCCTTTCCCTCTGCCTGCTGCTCTCCTGCTTGTGCTTTCTCTCTCTGTCAATGAATAAATAAAATCTTTTTTTTAAAAAACGGTGCACATTTCACAAAATGAACATAAGTGTAATTGCCACCAAGTAATGAAACAGATTATGACCAGCACCCAGAAGAACCCCATATGCCTTTTCCAAATCCTCTCTCCACCCTCTTCTCCAAGGTTAAACACCATCCAGCACCACAGACCAGCTTTGCCTATTTTTAAACATTATATAAATGAATCATACAGTATATACACTTGTGTCTCTGGCTTCCTCCATGTAACATAATGTTTTTCAAGTCTATTTGTCTTGTATGTGACAGCGGTTTCATTTTTTATTGCTTCATAATATCCTATTATATAAATACACCAAAATTTACTTATCTATCCTACTGTTGGTAGATATCAGGGTTGTTTACAGCTTGAGGATATTACCCAAAAAAAGTCACAATAAACATAATTATCTATGTGGTTTTAGAAGACCATATTATATACTTCTGTTACGTATATACCTGAGAGGGAATTATTGGGTTATAGGGTAATTCGATGTCAGCCATAGGAGATGTTGCCAAACAGTATTACAAAGTCATTATATTAATTTGCATCCCCACCAGCTCTGTAAGATGGAAGTTCTACTTGTTCCACATTCCTATCAACTCTTGGTATTTCCAACTTCTTCATTTTAGCCATTCCACCTGGTATCAGTACTACATGTTATATCATTGTGATTTTAAATCACATTTCTGTGATGAAATATAATGAGGCTATGGACTTTTAATATGTATCCTAGCTATTTGGCTATCATCTTTTGTGAAATGCCTATTCAAGTATTTTGCCCACTCTTCTATTACATTGTCTGTATCTTTCCTTATTGATTTGATTCCTTGTACTGATTTATAGGTATGTGGGTTTTTTAAAAAATATATTTCAGATACAAGCTTTTTAACAGGGATATTTACTACAAACATATTCTCTCTTCCAGGTATGTGTTTCTGTCAGGGTGGGAAGCAGATCATCTTAATGTATCATGAAAAGAGGTGATTAGAGCTGAAATACAGTCCCTGTGCTGGATGGTTTATTTTCAGGTCATTTATTTTTATGATTTGGACCTTCAGGATCCCAAATTAAAGCCTTATGTGACTACTAAGACCCTTTCTCCTTGGCAGGCCTTCGATTCCAATTATTTCATCCCAGCCTCATGAAAGTGCTTAAATCTCCATTCATGTTCTCAGCCACTCCATTGTTCCTTACAAATCAGCAAATACTTCTAGTGGAAAAGTCATGTGGGACCATGTCCTCTCTGTAAGTGAAGTGGATACAGGGAAAGATATGAGAAAACAGAACAGCAACAATAGCAATTTGTTGGACATTCATTTACATGCACTTTAATTTAATATCAGGCCAAAAGTAATATGCTGCTTTTAATGTTATAATAGTATAATATTATAAATTATAATCCATTAAAAGGGCTTAGAAATAATCACCATTCCAGTAACAATGAGCATTCTGTCACTCAGATTGTGATTTCCAAATTCATTCTCCCACCAAAAGGAACCAGCTCATTCTAAGCCTCTGGCATGAAATATGCCAGATGAACCTGGAATATTTTGTGAAATTAGAAAGCAAGGAACCTATTGAAGACTATCAAAATTGTCAAAAGGGCCCAGGAGACAATTTGAAAATGATTACACAATGAAAGATGAAACAATCGGACTATTAATATTAATAACAACTGCAATGAATTAAAACACATCATATATGTTTAAATGCATTAGATTGTTATGATGCTAAAATCATTATTCATTGGCTGCCTTGAAGAATGCCAGGGAATGAATTCAAATTTTGAAAACTGGCAAACAAAAAATATCAAGAATGTATTTGTCTTTCCTAAGCTAACTGTGTAGAAATATTCCAGCTTATAAACCAGGGAGGAATTATAGTGTTAAATGGTCATCAATATGCACACCCTGATAAGGTAACAGATAGAGAAAATTATCATTAATGGCTCCTCATATCACCAAGAGAGTGATAACCAGATATGTGCCTGCTACTGGAAGTAGATACCATCACTTATAAAGAGAAGATTCCAGATCTAACTTTCAGTTTGTAATAGATATGCAGAAAGACAATCTTATTAAGTTATACTTTGAGGATACAATCTGCAAAATCAAGAATATGGACAACTATAGAGAAAAAAATGACTCAGCTTCTCCAATGAATAGGGGGAAGAGGAGAGCCTGTAAATTAATTAAAAGACATATCAACCAATTGCAATATACAAATTTCATCTGGATCCTGATTTGAACAATTGTTTAAAAAAAATTTTTTTAGACAATCTGGGAAATGTGATCACTGACTAGCTATTTGATGATACAAAGAACTTACTTTCAGGTTTGACAATAGTTATGTGATCATGTTGTCTTTAAAGAGAACTTACCTTTTAGAGATCCATACTAAAATATGAATAGAATGATTCAATGTCTTGGATACACTTCAAAATGATCCATCTGTGGGTGGAGGCAGATGAAACAGGATTTGCCATGAGTTAAAAATTGATCGAGAGAGGCAACAGGAATATGGGTCTTCTTTGTATTATTTCTTCATCCATTTGTGTGAAGATAATAAAAAGTTTAAAATTCTAGAAAATTTACAATTATCCCTGAGTATCCACCTAACATTTAAAAGTAACTTCCTGTCTTATTAGTCTTTGCCATTCTAACTGGTGTAAGTATACGTGGTGTAAGTCAATGTGGTTTTGATCTGAATTTCCCTGATGGCTAATGATGATGAACATTTTTTCATGTGTCTGTTAGCCATTTGTGTATCTTCTTTGGGGAAGTGTCTGTTCATGTCTTCTGGCCATTTTTTTACATGATTATTTGTTTTTTTGGGTGTTGAGTTTGAGGAGTTCTTTATGGATCTCAGATATCAGACCTTTGCCTATAGTGTCATTTGTGAATATCTTCTCCCATTGGTGGTGGGTATTAAGGAAGGCACGTGTTGCATGGAGCACTGGGTGTGGTATATAAACAATGAATCTTGGAACACTGAAAAAATTAAATTAAATTTAAAAAATAAAAGTAACTTTTTTCTCTGGATGAAGAGTAAGGCTTGGCAAAAATTAACTATTGAGACTACATCAAAATAAAAAGCTTCTGCACTACAAGGGAAATAATCAACAAAACCAAAGGCAAACTATGGAATGAGAGAGGATATTTGCAAATGACATACCTGACAAAGAGTTAGTATCTAAAATAAACAAATAACTTATAAAACTCAACACCCTAAAACCAATAATCCAATTTAAAAATGGGCAGAAGACATAAACAGACATTTCTCCAAAGAAGACATACAGATAGCCAACAGACACATGAAAAGATGCTTATCATTGCTTATCATCAGGGAAATACAAATCAAAACTACAATGAGATATCACTTCATACTTGTCAGAATGGCTAAAATCAACAACACAAGAAACAACAGGTGTTGGTAAGCATGTGGAGAAAAAGGAACACTCATGCACTGCAGGGAATCCAAACTGGCGCAGCCACCTGGGAAAACAGAAAGGAGGTTCCTCATAAAGTTAAAAATAGAAGTACCATATGATCCAACAATTGCACCACTGGGTATTTACCCAAAGAATTCAAGAACACTAGTTCAAAGGGATACATGCAACCCCCATGTTTAGAGCAGCATTATTTATAACAGCCAAGATACAGAAGCAGCCCAGGTGTCCATCAATTGATGAATGGATAAAGAAAATGTAGTAGAACTATACAATGGAGTATTACTCAGCCAAAAAAAAAATGAAATCTTGTCATTTGCAATAACATAGATGGAGCTTGAGAGAATTATGCTAAGCAAAATATCAGTCAGAGAAAGACAAATACCATATTATTTCACTCTTATGTGTAATTTAAGAAATTAAACAAGCAAGAAAAGGAAAAAAAATATAGAGAGAGAGAGACAAATCAAGAAACAGGCTCTAAATTATAGAGAACAGAGTCCACAGTCTCTCATGGTTTGTCTCCCCCTCCGATTTTCCCCAACTTACTTCCTCCATGTCATTCCTTATGCTCCACAAGTAAGTGAAACCATATGATAACTAATTCTCTTTACTTGACTTATTTCACTCAGCATAATCTTTTCCAGTCCCCTCCATGTTGCTACAAAAGTTGGGTATTCATCCTTTCTAATGGAGGCATGATACTCCATTGTATATATGGACTATATCTTCTTTATCCATTCGTCTGTTGAAGGGCATCTTAGTTCTTTCCACAGTTTGGCGACTATGGCCAATGCTGCTATGAACACTGGGGTATAGATGGCCGTTCTTTTCACTTAATCTATATCTTTGGGGTAAATACCCAATAGTGCAATGGCAGGGTCATAGGGTAGCTCTATTTTTAATTTCTTAAGGAATCTCCACATGGGGAGGTGGGTGGGGAGTTGGGTGAGCCTGGCTGTGGGTATTATGGTGGACATGTATTGCATGGAGCACTGGGAGAGGTGCATAAACAATGAATTTTGGAACACTGAAAAAAAATTAAATTAAATTTTTAAAATAAATAAATAAATTATAGAGAATAAACTGATGGTTACCAGAGAGCAGAGGGATGGGGGAATGGGTTAAAGAGGTGATGGGGACTAAGGACTGTCATGATGAGCAGTGGGTGATTGTATGGAAATGCTGAATTACTATATTGCACACAAAACTAATATTACACTGAATGTTAACTAACTGAAATTAAAATAAAAACTTAAACTATATATTATTTTGTAAAAATCCATGTGACTATTTCAGAGCTAAATAGAAACCACAAGGCTGGAAGAAAACCTGGCCAATCTAAGTTTGGCAACGCTGGGCAGGCCATCAGAACTTACTTTTCAGCCCATGGCTTTAAAAGGCTGGTTTTCCAGAATGAGTCCAATATTAATTTTCTGACCAACCTAAGGACAGTTATGTAAAGATTTTTCCTGTTTCATCTTCCTATCTCTTAAAACAAGTACTTCACGGAATTTCATAACCAAAAGTAAGAAAGCAGAGGAATGTTATTTTAAAGGACCTTGGCAAAATTTCTCCTAGAAACAGAATTGCCCTTTGTTAAAGAAAATACCTTGATGAGCCATTTAGGTAGAACAATGGTGGTAGTCTAGAAGAGCATAAAAGAAAGACACAAATGCCTTTTTATATTTTTCATAAATGAGAAGATTTTGGATGGTGCACAGAGAAGTGAGTATCCGCAAAAGAAAGTGGGGGGGGGGGTGGAAGGTGGACAGCGAGGTGGATAGCTGTATGGACAGTGAGGGAACCCAGCATGCTGGAGTAAAGTCTTTCCAAGGCAAAAAGATTGTTCATAAAATTTTCAGTGCTAACATGGCTTTGGAGCTATTTAGAACAGGGATGTCTAATTTTCAGTTTTGAAATATCTTTGTGCTGTAAGGTGATACGACCACCACAACCCTCCATTGTTGCCAAGCCGTAAGTAAAAGTAACTGCCCACATAGCCATATGTGCGTGGTTCTTGGAGGAGAACCAAAGGGAAGGCAGCTGTTCTTCATGTTGAATGAATGTGGGCAGAAGGAAGAGAACCACAAAAGAGATGTGTGTTCATCAGAACTGGAGCAACATAAGATTGGGGGACGTGAATCCTCAGGAGATAAAGGAGAATCTTAGGGGAGGAAGCTTGAGCCAGTTCATTGAACTATTAAAAGAATACCCAAAAAGCCAACACAAGAGGACAGTTAGAAAGCAATTTAGACTACCATGTTCTGTAATCCTACACTATGAATTCTGGGAAAAACCCTAGAGATCTCCCAGAATAGCAGTTCTGAACCTGATCCACAAAACCCCTGGTTTCTCAAAGGTAGCTCAGGGGCTTTTTCAGAAGGGACATGGATTTAAGTCCCCTAATCCTTGCTTCATCCAGAAAAGTTTTATCTATATTATATATTAGGATTCCATATCAGATGTTATTTTTAAAAAGTATTCTTGCTGCTAAAAAGAAGGCAGTATTAATACCGTCTAACCCCCTCAAGTTACAGAAAGGCAGAGGAGTTGAAAAATGTTAAGAAACTTGCATATGATCACATACCAGAACAAATGTTCAAACCCAGTTCTTATGATCCCCTTGACTTAAAGACTATCGCAGGTGCCAGTGGAAAAATAGATACATACTGAAGGCAGAATGGCCTCTGGAGTTTTATGGGTCTTCAGCAATTACACAGAAGTCACCATAGGCCAGGTACCTGGAGTCTTCTTGGCAGCACAAACCAGGTGGTAAATAGAGGATTGCGGGTTAAGGAGACTTTGCCCTCTCTGTCTGCTGCAAATACCCATCCTAATTCAGTTTCAAGGCCCTGCAGAAAGCCTGAGGTTTAGGAAGAAGTGTCAAATTCAGCTATTCACCTCTCTTGTTCTCAATCCACGAGATAGTCAGAGCTGCCTTCTCCTGCACTCTGTTTCTTTTTTTTCCTTCCCATTTTTTGATATATAATTGACATACACCACTGTATATGTTTAAGACATTTAGCATAATTATTTGACCTAATGTGTGTTTTTTTTAAGATTTATTTATTTATTTGAGGGGGAAGGGGCAGAGGGGAAGAAGCAGACTCCCCGCTGAGCACGGAGCCCAATGCTAGACTGGATCCCAGGGCCCTGAGATCATGATCTTAGCCAAAACCAAGAGTCAGATGCTTAACCGACTGAACCACCCAGGAGCACAAACCCCTAAGGTATTTCTAACAGAGTCAGACACCATTTCTCCACCAGATTCTATCTTCAAAGCCAAAAATTAGATTTTGGAAAATCTCAGGCATAATGGAAAGAAGACTAGGTTAAGAACCAAAACTCTAGATCAACAAGATAATTCCATGTGGCCAGAAGTTAAGTTAATTAAGTCTTCATCTGTAAAATGGTTCTAATAATATTTACTTCATAGGGATATTACATAAGGAGTAAATGAAATAAGCCACTTAAAATATCCATCCCAGGACATGTTAGTCATTCAATAAATATTAGTTGTAGTTCTTCCTTCATATTGTAATTCAACCTCACAAAGAAGCCCTACATATTTGCTTGGCATTCTACCAATGGTACTCAGCAAAGGCAAGGAAGCCAGCAGCAGTCAGAAAGGCTGTGCTTTTTTTCTTTTTTTTTTTTTTTTTTTTTTTTTTTTGAGAGAGAGAGAGAGAGCATGAGCGGGGCCAGGAGTAGAGGGAGAGGAAGAGAGAGAATCTTAACCAGACTCCACACCTAGCACTGAGCCCAACTTAGGGCTGGATCTCACGACCCTGAGATCATGACCTGAGCTAAAACCAAGAGTTAGATGCTCAACCAACTGAGCCACCCAGTTGCCCCATGTGACGATACATTTCTTATTTGGGACTGAATTCTGAATGTTTTTCTGAGATGCGGATGCATCCATAGTAAAAGGCAAAGTTGTTTCTCTCCAGAACATATGATCTGAAAAAAATGGCAGAGCTGTTTTGTGGTCACAGTTAACTGTCTGCCCAGGCCAGCCTTTCTATGATGGCCAGCGGAAACACTGGCATCTCAGAAAATATTTCATTCTGTTGGTTGAAGCTTACAAAGAGGGCTATCCACATAGCATGTCCTCAAGCAAGTGAATAAAGTCAACTCTAAAGAAAATTCAGTTCTCTCTTCACACAAGATGTTAGAACAGTAGGTCTTGTGCTTCCTATGGCAGCAGCAACTCTATCCTCTTATCCTTCCCCTTCATTAGGCACCCTCAGAGCATTCTTCCTCAATTTCACACATCCAACTAGTTTACTTATGTAATTCAAAGAACAGCTATAATCCCTAACAATGGAAGAACTGCCCCAACTCCCTTGTAATGAATGCCCAGTTGCCTAGCTGCTAATCGGTAGCCTATCTGTAGCCTTACACATAGTTCCCTGACCTGCCCTCAGATGACAACCATCTTTTCTAATCACAAACCCACTGCTCTGAATAACCAAAGGTATGATTTTAATAGTTCTAGAGTTTGATCTAATTTGCAATACCCAAAGCAGCCTCAATTCATAAGAACAAGCTCAGGGAAAAAACAATTTGCACAAAAGTTGATAGACACTTGTATCAATTAGCAATTTTCACAATAATGCTAAGTAACAAACTGGCCTAGAACTTAACAACCATACCATAAGGCTCTGCTTCAGGCTGTAAGCCAGAGGGGACAACTCTATTTCACAAGTGCTTACGTTGGTCCCTGATTAAAGAGGTAGCAGCCCTTATCATAGGAAGAGATCAAAGTTCTCCCAGAGATTTGTGTGGACACACAAAGCATCTAAAGGCTTTAGGAACAGAGCCCACACACTGCCATATCTATTACATTCCATTAACCAAACTCACAATGCCAAGTCCACAGTAGTAGGGTTAGGAGGTATACTCTTCCTATGGCGGTAGTGGGGAGAAAGTGAACATTTGCTTAACAATGATCTAAACCACACCACCAATGTACACGTCAGCTTTTTGTTCCCTATACATCAACATTTCTCAATATGGATGTCTTCCTTGCCCAAAATTGGAAGTTAGGCAACATGATACTTTTATGAATAGAGGAGTTGTCTATCACAACTTTAACACCATTGCCTATTCAGCATTAGTTAAGAGATACGGACTAAAGCCTTTCTGCTAGTTGTGTGAAACAGTCACTAGAAATGGATGCATGTATAAACGATGTGTCATTTGAACACATACACATACTCACAAACCAAAGACATTTTTGCAAATTTGCCAGTGCCATAGGGAACCTCCAGCTTGTGATGTGGCCTTTTATGTGGAGTTTCACTTGAGTATTTGCTTTGGAATTTGATAAACACAGCTATTCACAGGGTTATCACCACATGGTACATTTGCAACCACAGAAACACAGAACCTCTTCTACAGGAACATCCCATACCCACCCTGTAAGCTGGATTCCTGCCATTTCCTAAAGTTACCACAAAATAGCTCTATGTGGTCCTACTTCATGGTAATTCAGAACTAGGGTAACTTGAACACTCTTCTTCTGCCTGCTTCCTCTGGCAGAATTACCTTCATTGTGTTTTATTTTTAAACTTAAAAAAATTCAAGAGGTAGGGAAAATATCGGGAGTGAGCAAGAATGAATATATGGCTAGGGCTGGTCTTCTGGAACTTCTACTTTTTCTACCAAATTACACCTTTAAGTGCAAGAAGAAGAATTAGCAGCAGTCTGAGAATTAGCCTCAGAACTTAGTGCCTATTACTTAATTTTTTGTCATAATGTTGAAGAAAAACAAACCTTTCTTTCCCCTTCCTATATGCTCAGGATTTAAGCTAAAAGAAATTTAGTAAGAGACTCAGTGGGAAGTCAAACACCAATCTGGAAGTCTCAAAGACAAGAACACACAAAATAGCAGAAAGTGTCCTGGCTCTGTAGTCAGATACATGAGGGTTTCAATCCCAACTCTGTTCCTTCCTCTGTCATCAGACAAAATTGCTTAATGCCATGGTGTTTTCATTACTTATTGCTGTATAACAAACCACCTTAAAACTTAGTGGTTTAAAACAACAACCACCTTACCACAGTCACAATTTTGTGGGTCCAGAAAGTATACGGTAGGGATGGATTGTCTCTGCTCCACAATGTCTGTGGCCTCAGACTCAGCAGCACAGGGGCCTGGGAATGGTTGGGATGACCCAACTCTGCACATATGTTGGAGCCTAGATTCTGGTTAATCTTTTTAATAATAAAATATATATTATATTATATATATATATAATAATATATAATAATAAAATAAATATTTAAAATGTTAAAATATATATATATATATAATAAAATAAATCTAATAGGGCTGGGATGTCCAAGGTAATTCCTGGGTTATGATGACTAGAAGAGCTGGTTGGTGCTGACCAAGTCTCTCAATCTCTTTCTCTCTCTCTCTCCATCCACCCCCGCCATCCCTCCCTCCCTCTCGTACCACACAGCCTCTCCACATGGCTACCTGGAGCTTATTCAAAGCAAGACAGTCTTAGGATACTTGAATTCCTTGCTTGGCAGCTGGAGCAAAAGCAAAAGCTATCAGGTGTCTTCAAGACTAGACCCAGAGCATTCAATGCCACTACTACTACATGCTATTGATCAAGACAGTCTCAAGGGTCAATGCAGACTGAAGCAAAGGGAGAAAAATGCCAGCCTCTTAATGGAAGGGTGGCAGAGAATTTGCAGACACCTTTAATACACCACAGATTCAGTTTCCTCATCTGTGAAATAAGGCCAACAAATCCTATATCAGGTGGCTGTTTTGAAGATTAGATAAAATGCTTATAAAATAGTTGAGATTTACATGGCATTTGAAATAGTAGCCTTCACTACTGAGAAAGACTGAACAAGAGAACATGTAGAATTCCCATGATCATATCTTGGCCTTACTGATATGAAAGGAATAACAGAATAAAACTTTCCAGGGATATCAACATATGACTGATAGATACAATATAATTCAAAATAGAATATAATGTAAATAAATGTTCCTGTTCTATGGTTCCTTGTTGATTTGTTCCTGTATTATTAGCCTTGCATTCTTTTCATGGCATGGATAAATCTAAAATCCATTCCTTATGGCAGAACAAGCCATCATTATGGAGGAACTGTACTATAATCTATGGGGGGATGAGGAATGCCCTAATGGTAGGAGAAGATGCTTAGAAAAAGAGTCCTATTGTTGGAAATGGCCTGTGTATGCCACAATTTCTTCTATAGACAAAAAGGAGAACTGACCTCCTATAGAGATAGATAGACTTTTCTCTGGGTGGTAAACAAGACACTGTAGACCAGAGAACAGAGTCTTAGGAAGAGAACTTGAGTTGAAATCCCAGCTCTGAAACTTGCTACATAAGAAAGTTCCTTACCTCTCTGCATTTCTGTTTCTTTAACACAGACATTTATGGTATGGAGTATAGCAAATGGAGATGCTCAAAGGCCCTTTTTCCAGAACCTATTTGTGTCCATGGTCATAACTATTCGGTGTCCCAGATTTTGCATCCATTCTTCACTTTAAACTTCCTGTTCCCTTAAGTACATTCATAACAATAGCATATATGACTTTAACTTCAGATTAGAGAATTAATTAACTTATCCTGTAAACAATTTGAGAAATCTGAGCCTCCAGAAGGGAAGGAGCATCCAAGGACCCAAGAACCCTGTGAGGAGGCAGGGAGCTTTCCTGTTGCTACCAAAAATCCTGTCCAGAACTGCCTCTCCTGAACGGTACATTTGGTTTCCTGCCTCTCCCCGCTGACAGGATGGTCTCATGAGAGTTGATGTCAAATTCTCCCTCTCCATTGCTTCAAACCATTTCCATCTGGGCTTTATATCCAATAATCCATCAGAACAGCACTCTCTAATGCCACCGATGACACATGCATCCACAAAAACAACAGGCGTTTTGTTCCTCATCCCACTTGACCCTGTGCAGCAGCATTTAACACTGTTGATTTCTTCTTCCTGTTTGAAACACACTTTCCTTGGCTTTAAGTGACACAAAACACGTGTTTTTCCTCATACCAACTGCTCCATTTCAATCTCTTCACAGGTTAACCTCTTATACCTAACAATTAAATTATGGAGTTCCTCAAATCTTGGACCTGGGTCTACTCCTCTTTCACTCCATACTCAATGTCTCCCAGTACTCTCATCCATGACTCTCCCTCAATGGCCTGTTAATTATAGAAAAATGCACATCTCTAGTCCCAACCCATCTGATGGACATTTCCTGCTAGGTGTCTCAAAGACACTATAAACCCAAAATGTTAAAAGTTGAATACATGATCTTCCTCCACAAAATATGATCTATTTATCATTCCTCCATTTAGGAAACCACCATCTGTATAGTTTCTCGAGCCAGAAAACAAAGTCACCCTTGATAGACCTCATTACCTCTTCACTATCTTATCAATTTTATCTCCTATTTTTTGTTCTGTCAACTTCTATCTTTATTAACTTCTTACCAAGCCTAAATAAACTGATAGTATTATACCTCAATCAGTATCTTTTAAACTGATAATAATAAACAAATAAATAATAAATGTAGTAGATGGTAACCAGTACTTTTTTTAATGAAATGGACTATTCTAGCCAAAATAGAGTACGCCACTCATAAGGAGGGTTAAGTCTTCTCTTAACACTTAAGCTTTGGGGGAGGTGGTATATACTGGATCATAAGATAACATGTATTAAGAAATGTATTAAGAGGGGAGCCTGGGTGGCTCAGTGGGTTAAAGCCTCTGCCTTTGGCTCAGGTCATGATCCCAAAGTCCTGGGATCGAGCCCCTGCATCAGGCTCTCTGCTCAGCAGGGAGCCTGCTTCTCTTCCTCCCTCTCTGTCTACTTGTGATCTCTGTCAAATAAATAAACAAAATCTTAAAAAAAAAAAAAAAAAGGAAAGAAAAAGAAATGTATTAAGAAATTAACAAAGAATTACCTGCAAAAAAATGTCTGATAGCCTGACACAATCCATTCTGATCTTCCTGTAAATATTTTCTAAAAGGCAACCAGAGTGATTCTTCCAATACATAGATCTGATGTCATTTCCCACAGTGTCTCCCACCAACAACCACCAAGGAAGGCCATCCCTCTAGCCGCAACCTAATCTGGAATGCCTTCTGTGTGCCTTCTGATTTCCATATTCCTTCCTATCATAGGAAAATGTCATAGGCTGTTCCCCTCTCCTTAACTGCCTAGTTTTCAGCTACTATGCATCTTGCTTTATACAGCAGAGTACATTTGTACTTCTACTTGTTTTATGAAATTTGGTTAATGTCTGTCTTCTCCACTAAACTTAAAGGTCAGTGAGGTCAAGGACTATATTTTTATTCATCCATATATCAGTAGCACCTATCTCATTCCTTGGCACTAGTAGGGGTTTTGGTTATATTAGTTAGATAAATCTGAATATGAATCCCCAGTCTGATACTTATTAGTTATAGAAGCTCAAGGTATTATCCTCATTGAGCTTCAGTTTCCCAATCTGTAAAATAAGAGTGATAATACCTCTCTGGGTTACTGGGACCAGTATGTCTAAAGTGTCCTGCATGTAATAACACTTAAATTATTTTTTGGTGAATGAATATATGATGTAATCTCCCAAAAGATCCAGTTTTCCTGGTACTAAGATAATAGACTCAATGTTTTACAGCTTCAACCTCTGATTTTTTTTTTTAATCTTCTCAACTTTTGCTGGTTAGGGTATGTTTTTTCTATTAAGTAGGGCAGCCAAATCCAAGAAGACCCATTTGCTTGGCTAGGCCAATAGCCCAAACTTTTACAGATCTCATAACTAACACCAGAGTTTAACACTGATTTGGTCTTCACTTATATAATTTTTCTTCCTCAGACCACTGGCACTGGAGAGCATGGTCCATAGACTCCATTTTGTACATATTTTGCCATTTTCCCAGCAAGGGGATGAAAGGCAGCCTTGTATTTTAGAAAAGGCACAAGGTATGGATTGAAATGACCCCTTCTTTTTATCACTTGTTAGCTGGGTGACCCTTGGCCAATCTCTTGAATCTCTCTAAGCCAGTGATTCCCAAACATGGCTGAACACTGGAATCACCTGCCATTTTTGTTAATATTTTTAAAAAACACCAATGCTGGCTTCTATCCTCAGGCATTTTGATATAATCAGTATGGGTTGCTCCCTTAGCACTGGGATTTTTGAAAGCCCTCCGAGGGATTCTACAGCTAAGTTTGGAAGGCATTGCTCCAAACAACAAATTCCCTTGTCTATAAAACAGTGGTAAAAACAGTCCCAGTTATAGAGAGTTAACGAAATACTTGGGGGAAAAAAAAGAAATACTTGAACAAGACCACAAATGGTACAGGGTTTGACACATTGTACATGATCAGACAATAGCAGCTACCATAGTTAGTTGGTGGTGGTGGAAATAGTGTACACAGTCATGAGAGATCAGATAGTAAAGAGGCACAATGACTCCCACCTAGCTAGTTATGTAGCACATCCAGGTTCCTTGAAATGTCAGCCTGATTTCTATTTCTATACATCTGGAACTTTCCTGGACTTATAGAAAGCACCTTACCGCAGAATCATCTTTAATTTGGATTTACCTGCAAGGGACATAAATACCTCCTTTTTCACGTCATGTAGCAAAAGTACAACACGTCCTATGAGTCTAATAACTACCCAAGAAAACTTTTGCAGAGGCTTCAAATTTTACAGGGCTAACTTAAACACGTGAGGATAAAATTTTGATATCAAGTTGCATCTGAGCCTTGGAAACTATTTTGGGTCAGCAACACAGCAGAAGTTTGGGCCTGGCAGAAAGCCGTAAAACTGAGCCAAAAATAAACCAAGGACCATTATAAAAATGTTGTAAGTGCCAAATGCATGAGATGTTAAAATTACAACATAATGGAGTAAAAATTTATAAAAGAGGCTTTCCAATGGTGGCACTCAGTGTTCCAATCCAAAGGAAGAAAGTTCAGGGGGAAAAGTCTGGAGAGTAAACCTATCCCTGGAAATTAGCCTTTTAGACAGCTATGAATGCCCCCATCCAAGGCTATTTACAATTTATTACCCACCAGGAATCAAGAGCATTGATTTTTTTTTTTCCCCCTCTCAGAGAGCATAGGCTGGACTGCCAGAACAGGGAAGAGTTTTCATAAAAATTAATTGGGCCACTCAGCTTTTCACTGTATTCAGCAAATGCTGCTCCATTTGCCCTTTTCCCGGCCTGGACATGCTCTTCCTGCTTTCCTCTCAATATCCAGCCATTCCACAATGCACACAGGTGCTTCTATTCGTTATTTATGGACTTATTTTCCTGAGCTCCAGAAAAGGTGGTGATTTATTCTCAGTGCAGTCCCGTGGTAGAGGCTTTCAGGAAGGACAGCAGCAAGCTCTGGGCTTCTCCCTCCTAGCTCGGCCCCGCCTGCCAGTCTCTGCCCAGTCCATTCCCACCCTCCTTTTCCTCAATTAGGAACTGCTACCAATCGCACATGGACAGATTTATGCATGGCTGGGGACCAGCTAGTCTCCCACTGATTGTCTAAAAGAAGAGTATGTTCTGTGTCAAAAATCCTTTGCACGGAGTCCAACTGTTTTCTTGGAAATAGCTTCTTTGACCCGGGCCCATAATTTTTTTTAGGTTTGAATTTTATGGGCCTGATGCACAGTCTGTCAACATTTTCTTTGTGAGACTTATTCAGGGTACAGCATATTTCTGAAGTGTACAAAGGTTTTGGGATATTTCTATCATCCAGTGCCAAGAGAATGTCCTGGAAAAGGAGAGAGAGGGAAAGGCAGAAAAGCAGGCTTAATGACCACTTACTAAGGGATTTTTTAACACCACGGCAGAAAGGATACTCTATCAATATTTTTTAAGTACTTGATATTAAAACAGCAGATTCAATTATGCTAACCTCTGCAGTGAGGCTCCTAGGACTACTAAGATCCAGAGAATGGCATAGTTGGCCGAAAGACATGCCATGTCTTACCATATGGCCCCTGGTTGAGAAAATCAAATGGAGAAAGGGTCAACAATACCTCTTTGCATCAGACCACAACCTCAATTTTCCCTAAGATTTGCCCTTCTCACGTATGTTATGATATATTTGGGGCTAAGCTAACAATAGGGCAGGCAATAGGCTTCAGATGGATGAGGGTTATTTTAATCTATTCACACAATGGGGAATGCAGGGTCTTGATGCTCATGTGATACCCCTTTATGCAGAAATTCAAATAAAGTGATTTGCTCTCTGAAAATGGCAAACTGATGATCATGGATAGGAAATAAAATATGAAAGACATAAGACAGCTCAAATTTTCCTTCCTGAAACCACACTGGGTGTTTCATAAATGTCCAATATTTAAGAGAAGTTCAAACATAATCACCCAGGCTCCAATCTCCTTAATGTTACTAGCAGAGACCCAAAAAATGGTGAGGGAAAAGAGTTTTTCCTTCCATGTCCCATCCCCTTCCCACTTTCCTTTTCCCCACTGTCCCTACCTTCTATTATCACCTAAGATTTCAATAAAGATGAAGTGCTGGGGAAAGGGTAACAACCTCTGAAAATGGAAGGAATTATTCATTTTATTATTATCTATGGTACTCCATTCTCATTCTTCTTTTCATGTCACCTGCCCAACTGTACCCTAACTGGGGTGTTAGACTAGTTCCTGGCCTTCTGGGCTTTTCTTGAGATGTCTGAGCCTTCCCCTCTTCAGGCCCTTCCTGACTCCTTGACATTTCATCAATGTATACCGCTGGTTTTATATTGTTGCAATCAGAGTAATTTCATTAAGATCAGAGATGTGCCTGGATGCTTTGTATATATGTGTGTGGGTTTATGATTGTGTGAGAATATAATGTTCTCTTATTTGAATATTCAATAATACTTAAGCTTCAAGTTCCACATGTAAGGAAGGAGCTGGACTTGCCACTCTACACTAACAGCAAGTAAAAAACTGAAAAGAAAGAAAATTCAATAACTCTTCTTGGATCCAGAAGAGAGGGCAAACCACTGCCTCCGAGACTGGAGAAAAAGACAGGTAAAAACAGAGCCAGAACCTAATGTACGTGCTTTATACATAGTAACTCACTTCATCTTTCAGACTTAATGAAGCAAATGTTACTAACCCTATGGGAAAACTGAGACCCAGAAGGATTCCAGTAACTTGCCTATAGTAACACAGCTAGTTAAGAGGTTTTGAAATCATGCAGTCTAGCTCCAGAGCCTAATCTTAACTACTATATATTTGACTACCTCCCTGGAGTCTGTGACAATTTCCAAGCTGGTGCACAGAGTGTTGAGGATATAGTTGTAGACACTTCGAACCACACCATTTAACAGATGCACAAAAAAGCCCCAAAACAAACAAACAACAACAAAAAACAGATGCATATTATGCAATACTGTCTTTGGTATGCTTCAGATTGAGTAAACACGTAATTCTTTGTGGTTACTTTTGGTACTTTTAACTACAGAACCCATTGCCAAAAAGAGAAATAAACCTCTTAAAATGGGATTTTGACCTGAGGGATTGCTTACCTGCTGTGGTTAAATGATTCACCCTAGCCCTGAGAACTGTAGCAGTAGTAGTACCACCATAAATACAAATTTCACCACTAATAACAACAATTGTAATGAGTCATCATGGTACCATGTTGACCAACTGTTATCTACCAAGCATCATGCTTAGCATTTCTTTTTAATTCAATTAACCAACATATCCATCAGTAGTGGTAACACCCAACATAGCATTTTCATATTCATTATATTCTTCAATCCTTACCAACCCCTCTAAAGCAAATATTATCCTCAACTAACAGGCCAACTAAGATTTATAAACAGGCTTAATAAGTTCTTGACAGTCACAGACTAGTGAAAAGATGAGATTTGAACCCAGATCTTAGTCCAAGACTGCAAGACACTCTGTTGCCAAGTCAACCTTCTGACAAGTTTGCTTTGACAAGTAAATGAAGGGAATTGAATTCCAACATGCCTTTCTAGCTCCACAGTGAAAGGAGTGGAGACAAGTGAAGAGAAAAAATTATATCTCAATAGAAAAATAGAAATAAGATGATTTATTAGATAAAGAAAAATACCTCAGTTTCATAGAAAGGTTTTAAACCATCTGACCACAAAAACCTCATCTCTGGCCACATAAGAACTAAGAACTCAAAGTGACCAAAGGCTAGAATAGTCAGACTCTAAATCATAAAATAGATTGTCAGAGAGTTGGATACAAAAGAAACAGCATGGGGCTGCAAGTTAATATTTACCAAATACTTGGGATCTGTACCAATATTTACAGAAAATTTCTTCTTTAAGTAAGTTTATTTTGATAAAACAGATGACTAAGAGGAAAAATAATGTTGTGTAAAAAACATTTAAAATAATATGCAGATATAGGAAAAAACATTAGGCCATTACATGCAACTGAATTTAGGAACACTGCTCCTCTAAAGCTCACTCTGATACACGTGAGATGTGAAGCTCTCCAAGCCTCAATTTCTTCATCCATAAAATATGAGCGCTAAGCTGAACATTCTTAAATACCTCTCACAACTCTAGTGCAGCTTCATTTTTATAAGTTGTTCATGAACAAATTTCAAAAGTATTAGCACCATAACAAGCAGTCTCTTAGGTATCATAGTATGATGCAGTTTTTTTTTTTTTTAATTAACATCTTTTGGAAATCTTCTAAATTTAACTTGAGTATAAATGTAAATAATCTACATGACTTCCAAAATGAGCTTATTCTCAAAGAAAAAAAATTCCTAATATTTCCTTAAATTTTTCATTTCCTCTCAAGCCCATTTTAAATTCATATAACAAATTTCAAAAGTGAATGATGCAGACTTCCAATTTTAAAATGGCAAAATTAAGAGGTCTCTACTCCCATCCCTCTTTGAAATACCTAAAAATAACAAGGCACTGGACAGGCAGAAAGGCAAACCTCAACTTGGATGAAACATAGGTACATCTCTAATTGAAAACGGAACTATACAAGAAAGAAGAGTTCCCAAATTTTGTGAATTTTGTGATAAGACAGTGCAGAACAATGTAAACAACTGTACCTAGAAGACACAGAAGGAAAGCAGGTGATGCCCTCAAAGATAGAAGCTACATGATAAAACATGCAGTGATGGTGGGAGTTTCCCTGGATCCTTTCTAGCAATCAGGAATAACAAGAGAGGCCAGGATAGAAAAAGAAACACACAGACTTGCTGTCATTCCTCAATTAGTATGTTGCTGATACAGAAGAGAAGAGATTCTGAAGTTTGAGGAGATGTTAAACTCTGTCATTCTCAGAGATGGGAGAGTCAACTAGCTGACACTCAAAACCTTAAATCACAAGGAGCTCCAATGTACACCAACCAGGCCTTCTGTTACCCCCAGAACACTGCCAACATAAAGCACTTTCAAACCTCATTCTTCATTCAAACACTGGGATAATATAAAGAAGAAGCAAAAAAATTAGCAAAGATAGTATAGTGAAAGACAAAAGAAAAGAAGCAGAAAAAATAATGGCAAAAAAAGTACTTCATAAAAAATGCTACAGTGATGAAGATGGAAATATCAAACATATATCTGGGATCCCAGAGAATTAAATAAATGGCATTTTAAAACAAGAGCACAAAGAAAAGATACAAGCATTCAAGAGGAAAAAATGGTGAGATTCAAGAACAAAATTAAATTGGAAGTTTACAGTGCTTAAGGAAGAAGTGGAAGAGGAAAATGAAACAATCACAGAAATTAAGGTTAGTATAGAAACATCAAAAAGGATAACAGATAAAAAGGGAATAAAATGAAATTAATATGAATAAAGACATTTACAGGATTACAGAGGAAATAGAAGATTCAGATATAAAGATCCTAAATCAAATTATTTTTGTTCCTTAAAAAAGAGAATCAGTTGAAGAAAAGAAGAGAAAAAATAAAAGCTATGATTCAAGTTAGCTACCCTAAATAAAGGCAGATTTAAAACTACAGATTGAAAGTAATGAATCAGAGAGATAAAAATCAAGACATTTTAGGTAAGTAATTAAATTTAAAGTTGAAGAAATAGATTTTTAACAAAAAATAACAAGTGTTGGTAAGGATGTGGAGAAAAGAACCCTTGTGCACTGTAGATGGGAATACAAATTGGTACAGACCCTATGAAAAACAGTATTGAGGTTCCT
Source organism: Mustela lutreola (assembly GCF_030435805.1). Classification (NCBI taxonomy): domain Eukaryota; kingdom Metazoa; phylum Chordata; class Mammalia; order Carnivora; family Mustelidae; genus Mustela; species Mustela lutreola. The sequence continues at coordinate 79,052,942 of NC_081301.1, read as the reverse complement.
CAAAAAATCAAAAATAGAACTACCCTATGATCCAGCAATCACACTACTGGGTATAACAAAATACTTATTTGAAAATATACATGCACCCTTATGTTTATTGCAGGATTATTTACAACAGCCAAGATAATGGAAGAAACCCAAGTATCCACCAATAGATGAATGGATTAAAAAGATGTGGTATGTGTGTGGATGTATATATGTGTGTGTATACATATATATGCACACACATATATATACGTATATATATATGTGTGTGTGTATATACATATATGTATACAGATATATATACATATGTGTGTATATATATGTGTAAATATGTGTGTATATATACATATATGTATACAGATATATATACATATGTGTATATATACACACACATATATATACATACACACACATATATATACATACACACAGTGGTATAAAAAAGCCATAAGAATAATGAAATCTTCTGAATTGTAACAACATGGGTGGACCTAGTGTGTATTATCCGGAGTGAAATAAGTCAGACAAATACTCTATGATTTCACTTACATGTGGAATCTACAAAAAAAAAAAAAGAAAGAAAGAAAAGAAAAGAAAGAAAAGGACTCTTAAATATAGAAAACAACCTCATGGTTACTAGAGGGGAGGTGAGTGGAGAGATGGGTAAAATAGAGGAAGGGGGTTAAGAGGTACAAGCTTCCAGTTATAAAATACATAAGACACACAGGTGAAAAGTATAGCACAGGAAATACAATAATATTGTAATAACATTGTATGACAAGAGATGGTAACTACACCTACCATGGCAGGCACTGAATAATGTATAGAAATGTCAGATCACTATGTTGTGCATCTGAAACTAATATAATATTTTATGTCAACTCTACTTCAATAATAAAGGTAAATGAAATTAAAAAAAAAAACCTGTCTTTTTGGTCAAACAGCAAAAAAAAAAAAAAAAGAAAGAGTTCTTTGGGTAGTCATTCAATAATACCAACCATGAATCAATATTCTGTCATTTTAACCTTAAAAAGTATCAATTTCTTCTGATTCCATTTAATAAGAAAAGTTTAGAGATAATAGCTAGAAAAAATGAGAATGCAGTGCAGTTTAAATTGGCAGAAATTAAAATATATCATTTAATTCTGATGAATCCAGTAACAGAATTATAAGTGTATTGAAAAGTTTAAACACTTTCTAGGCAAACAACAACAGATAGCACAACTGCTAAAACCAGGAAAGGTAAAAATAAGAAAAGTCTAACACAAATCTCAGGAAAAATTATTTTTCAATGCTCATACTAGCGAGGATTAAAAATGTTAAATATTACATAAGACTATAACTCTAAGGTGATAATCATGATATAAAGAAAAATAATATAAAACTTTCAAATTATCATCATATGAATATACACCAAGCAGAGAGTAAACAGACCAGAAAATAAATGAGAAACAAATCAATAAAGAAAATTTTAACATTTCATAACATAAAATCCCATAAGTGCAAAGAAACTGTCATTAATAATTATAAATGGAATAATCACATATACTCAAAATATACTCAGTTACTCATAACAAGAAAGAAAAAACCCAATTACAAGCATTATACAAGACCTATCTCTAAACACAGTGATTCCAGGTTGGGAAAACCAGAGTTGGAAAATGAGAAAGAATGAGACATGTGGCAGAAGGAAGAAAGGAAAAGAAAGAAAAGGGGATGCCTGGGTGGCTCAGTCCCTTTAGCATCTGCCTTTGGTCATGATCCCAGGGCCCTCAGCAGGGAGCCTGCTTCTCCCTCCCTTTTGCTTGCTGCTGCCCCTGCTTGTGCTCTCACTCTCTCTCTGACAAATAAATAAAATCTTAATAAATAAATAAATAAAGAGGGGCACCTGGGTGGCTCAGTGGGTTAAAGTCTCAGCCTTCAGCGGCTCAGGTCATGGTCCCAGGGATCCAGGATCGAGCCCTGCCTTGGGCTCTCTGCTCAGCAAGGAGCCTTCTTCCCCCTCTCTTTCTGCCTGCCTCTCTGCCTACTTGTGATCTGTCTGCCAAATAAATAAATAAAATCTTTAAAGAAAAGAAGAAAAAGGAGGGAGAGAGGAAGGGAAAAGGTGAGGAAGGAAAAGAAAATGTTGTGATCTCAGTATTTTAAAAACTGGATTCACATTAAAGTTTCTAGTATAAATGTTACAATACATAAAGATCCACCGGATAGAATACCCATACAAAGTAACAGCATCATTCAAAGCCCTAAGTAAAGGACTTCAGAAGACTAAAGCACAGGGAAGCAGCAGCACCCGTTTTAGATCCCTCAATCTCCACCTGAAAACAAAGGAACAAGACAACAAACCAAACACTTAAGGGCAACAATTTTGACAAATCATGAATACCAAAATATAAATGGGTAGGGATGCACCGCCAATAGCCACAAATCTGTCTAAGCAAAAGAGCATCTAAAGACCTGAGAACGGAAGAACCCCAAAACAGCCAAGAAGTATACACCGGAAAGTGAGCTGCTCCAGCCTGGGAAGAGCAGCTACAATTGGGAGGAGTTTTTCTCGAGCACCTGACAAGTGGTGCAAGGGCCATGTGAGGTTTCAAAGTGCTGAGAAGTAAACTTTAATTTCCCACTACTTTCTTTCCATAAGGGGCTGTGAATGTAGACTTAGTGACCCCCTTCCAGAGAACAGAATAGGGGAAGGGGGAAATGGGCAATGGAGACACTGGGTAGACATTACCTTAAGCAAGCAATGAAGGTTCACGTTCCTAGTAGATGTTGCGGGAATCTCATGAATGCCCTGATAAAATATGGCAAGAAGGGCACTTCTCCTCTCCGCTCTTCTTTCCAAAATCCCATAACCTTCACTGAATCATGGGGAAAACATCAAACAAAACCAGATTGGGGAAGCTTCTACAGGATATCTGGCAGTACCCTTTCATGAAGGAGAAGGTCATGAGAAATAAGAAAGGCTGAGAAGCTGTCATAGACCAGAGGAGACTAGGGAGTAAGGACAGCCATATGCAATGTAGCACTCTGGATTGTGTCCTGGAGCCAAAAGAGGGTATTAATGGAAAAACTGGTAAAATCCAAATAAAGTCTGCTATTTAATTAGTAGTAATGTGCCAGTGTGGGTTTCTTAGTTTTGACAAATACATCGCAGAAGTGTAAGATATTATCAATGGGAGCTAGTGAGTAGACAAGGTCTCTGAACCATCTTTACAACTTCTCTATAAATGTAAATTTTTAATTTAAAAATTTATTTTTTAGAACCTAGATGTCCATCACCAGATGAATGGATAAAGAAGATATGTGTATACACACACACACACACACACACACAATGGAATACTATACAGCCATCAAAAGAAATGAAATCTTGCCATTTGCAACAACACCGATGGAACTAGAGGGTATTATGCTGAGCTAAATAAGCTGATCAGAGAAAGACAATTATCACATGATCTCCCTGATATGAGCAAGTTGAGAGGCAATGTGGGCGGCTTGGGGGGCGGGGAAGGAAAAAATGAAACAAGTTGGGACCAGGAGGGAGACAAACCATAAGAGACTCTTAATCTCACAAAACAAACTGAGGGCTGCCGTGGGGAGGTGGGTAGGGAGAGGGTGGTTGGGTTACGAACATTGGAGAGGGTATGTGCTATGGTGAGTGCTGTGAAGTGTGTAACCTGGCGATTCACAGACCTGTACCCCTGGGCTAATAATATATTATATGTTAATAAAAAATTTTTTTTTAGTTTTTATTTTTTAAACATAGTAAATATCTTCTTTTAAAAAAGAAAAGAGACAGGAAAAAGAAAGAAACAGTCTTTTGTTAATTGGTGTTTTTTCAAGAAAATCATTTACTTTGTTCTATTTTTAAATTAATTGATCTGGGTATTCATTTATTCTACAATGCTTTTAACAAACACAAAAGTATAAAAATGTTACAATAAATTCCCATATATTCATCCCCTAACACCAGCTATTTTCATCATTTTTGCCAGTTTTGCTTCATTTAATGTTTCTAAAAAATCAACACAGAAGGAACAAATAATGCAGCTAAAAACAGCAATCATTGTCTTGGAAATCAGAAAAAGGATGTACTACTGATAATTATATTCAAGGTTTGGTTCTTTGAACAAACAAAATAGATAAATCATTAATTGTTTATTTTTTTAAGGGCTAAAACACAAATTGACAAAAGACATGAAGAGATAGTTCAAGAAAAGAGAAGCTAAATATGACTTAAAATATTTGAAACAATATTAAGAATATCACTATTAATAAGAAAAATACAAATAAAAACTGTAACAAGATTCCATGGTTTAGCTATCATATTGGCAAAGATCAAAACACTTGGTAACAGGCAGCAGGGCAAAGGAGTGAGGAAACAAGCATTCCTGTGTAAGCAGAAGAAGAGTAAACTGGCACATTCCTAATGAAAGATGTTTGGGCAATATTTTTCCCAATTAAAACATTCACATACTCTTAACCCAGCAATTCCACTTCTAAGAAATTATTGTACAAATACACTTACAAATATATACAAAATGCATGCACAAAAAATTTATTTAGAGCATTCCCCCAAAAAGGCCATATATGCATATCAGAAGTAATTTGAATGTTCAATAATAGGGGATTATGTTGGGGTGCCTGGGTGGCTCAGTGGGTTAAAGCCTCTGCCTTCAGCTCGGGTCATGATCTCAGGGTCCTGGGATTGAGCTCTACATCAGGCTGTCTGCTCAGCGGGAGCCTGCTTCCCCCTCTATCTCTGCCTGCCTCTCTGCCTGCCTCTCTGCCTACTTGTGACCTCTGTCTGTCAAATAAATAAATAAAATCTTTAAAAAAAAAATAGAGGATTATGTTTTAAATTATTTTGGTACATGAAGGTAACAAAACATTATAGCACCATTAAAAAGACCAAAGCATGGGCGCCTGGTTGGCCCAGTGGGTTAAGCCGCTGCCTTCGGCTCAGGTCATGATCTCAGGGTCCTGGGATCGAGTCCCGCATTGGGCTCTCTGCTTAGCGGGGAGCCTGCTTCTTCCTCTCTCTCTCTGCCTGCCTCTCTGCCTACTTGTAATCTCTCTCTCTGTCACATAAATAAATAAATAAATAATCTTTAAAAAAAAAAAAAAAAAAAAGACCAAAGCAGGTCTATATAGAATATTTTAAAACAGCCTCCAAAATATAATAATGAGTTTAAAAGCAAGGTTCAGAAGAGTTTGCAGAGCATGGTAAATCTTGTGTGTAAGATTAGGAAGAAAGATCCCATGTCATTTTATGGAACTTGTAGAGTTGGACATGTCTGCTCTTGTTAGAAACTGAGTAGATTTTACTGTGCACAGACATCACTTTGTTCTTGAGCACCAATTTCTTCATGCTTTACTAAAACCCTTCTCTCTTTTGCCTTCTTTTTTGAAGAAATCTAGTACCTAATGTAATAATCATCTTTTCATTCAACATGACTAGATATGTTCCTTACCCTATCACCACTACCTGCCTGGTTGGTTGCAGGCATGTTCTAAGTGTATAATAAGAGGTTTTCTGTAATGTCACTAGGAAGGAGATAGACACTATAATTTTAGCAAAGTTCAGGAGATATTCCAATGGTATATAAATCTTCAGAGTGCAGGATGCCTGACTGCTGTTATCAGGTTTTACTATCAAGTCAGATCCCATAAAGGCCTTTTCCAACCCTCTACTCTTAGCCTGGCTCTCACAGCAAAACCAGAGAAGGGGGGAGGGGGGAGAGAAAAAAAATAAAAATAAAAAATAAAAACATTGGAGACAATGACCAGAGAAAAAGAAATTTCAAAGTGGATGGACCTAGGTGGAGAGAGAAGCTTCTCTGGATATGCTCCAAAGCAGATCTTTTTAACAATTTTTAACTTAATGTGTGAAATGAGAGTTGCTGGGCTTATGATGAAAATTTATGAAAGCAAGAATCTTCCTGTTTCACAGATGATCAAAAGATCAATTGTCAGACCATAATGCATCTTTTCATAGGTTCTCCTACAAGTCAAAAGTACCAGCCTGGGGCACCTGGGTGGCTCCGTCAGTTAAGCATCCAACTCTTAGTTTCAGCTGGGGTCTTGATCTCAGGGTTCTAAAATCAAAACCCCACATCAGATTTTGTACTCAGCACAGAGTCAGCTGGAGATTCTCTTCCTCTCCCTTTGCTCCTCCCATTGCTTGTGCATTCACACTGTATCTCTCTCTGAAATTAATAAAATCTAGGGGCTCCTAGGTGGCTCAGTTGGTTAAGCAGCTGCCTTTGGCTCAGGTCATGATTCCAGGGTCCTGGAATAGAGCCCTGCATTGGACTCCCTGCTCAAGGGAGAGACTGTTTCTCTCTCTCCCTCTGCCTGCTGCTCTGCCTACTTGTGCTCTCTCTCTATTTCTCTGTCAAATAAATAAATAAAATCTTTTAAAAATAAAAATAATTAAAAAATAAAATCTAAAGAAAAAAAAAAAAAAAACACCAGCCTTCTACCTCCATTGCCAGGCCCTTCCTATAGGCTCCAACCTTAGTAGGTAGAGGCCTCGACTCCAGAAGCCACCCAGAAGACAGATATGGCACTATATGGGTAGGCGAGCTCTTTTGATGTCATCCCTGGCTGCTCTTGTTGGGAGAAGGCTGAAGGCACTGCAGAATTATAGAGGAGAAAGAGGATCCAGGGAGAACATTCAGGGGGGTACCCTCAGCCAGAATCAAAGGTATCCCAAGCTACATACCCATCCCCACCAGTGGGGATGACAAAGAAACTACTATCTTAACCTCTTGTGGCACTCTTGCAATATCCACCAGTGGGGATGACAAAGAAACTACTATCTTAGCCTCTTGTGGTCTTCTTGCTATTAATACACACCATCAAAGTTCATCTGATTTGATTCAAGACTAATATTTTTGCTTGCATAATCATGGTATTTAACATTTTACCATTCTTCCTTTGCCTCTAGGGGATAATTCAGGTAAGCCAAGAGATCTACAATCAGAAAGGGATGCCTTTTCAATTTTAAATTAGCCATCCATCACTCCCACAAGTTCTAGAATCAATCAGGGTGAGCAAGAAAATGGGTTACTCTTGAGTTACCTGAAGTGCCAAATGTAAGTAATGACCTTTCTAATTTAGGGAATTACATTGGCTTCTGTGGCTTCTATGAGGAAACAGAACTCCTCTCAAGCATCCAGACTCTTCCCACATCTGAACTAAGAAAACCAGTCTTAGTTCCTCCTTTTAACTGTTGTGTTTTTTAAGATTTTGTTTATTTATTTGACAGAGAGAGAGAGATCACATGTAGGCAGAGGCAGGCAGTGGGTGGGGGGTGGGGCAGGCCCCTGCTTAGCAGAAAGCCAGATGCGGGGCTCCATCCCAGGACCCTGAGATCATGATTGAGCCGAAGGCAGAGGCTTAACCCACTGAGACACCCAGGCACCCCTTAACTGTTCAAATTATAGTAACTCCTTCACAATTTGGAAAATTTTAATTCAACACCCAGGATTTAAATACACAAAATTAATGTTTGCCTCTCTTATTGTATACCAAGTAGAAAAAAAAATAAACTCTCACTCACAAAGAAAGTCATCTGTTTCAATCATCCTTAAAATTATTTTTATGTTCATTTGCATATAGGTAATATTCTAATTATGATTGTAACATATATAATCACTAAAACAGATCCAAGAGGAACTTAATTTGGCAAACTTTAGTATGCATTTGCACCAAGAACCATATACTTTAAAACATGTATGTATATGTGCATATGCAAGATTAAGAATGCTTTTATTCATTTAGATGGTCTTTCCTCATTTCTTAGTATTCAAACAAGCAAAAGTATCCAACATATAACATTTCTGCTGATTTTATGTCTTTCTCATCCACAAGTCATTGAAGCTAAACAAAATATTTAAGAGAAAGACTGGAATCTGAGAAGTGAATGAGGTATCATCGCTTTCAAAATGTCTGTAAAACAATGTTTCTTAAGCAAATTTCTTAATATCTGTGAAAATGTGTATGAGCTAGGGGCAGGATAGGGATAAGAGCAAGAGAACTAGATGCTCATCCTTAATCATTCTCCAAAATGATACATTTTCAATATTTACAATTATAACAAAATATAGAGGAAGGGGACAGAATGAAATAGAATTTCCCTGCATTAATCCAGTCAACAAATGCAATGCATGCGGCAGGCATTATTATCAGGCTTGGGGATTCAACAGTGAATAGAGGGGCCCCTGCCCACTGGGACCGTATGTTCTAGTGGAAGATGACAGATATTGCATGAATAATTGGCAGAAAATGAAGCAGGTTAAGGGGAGAGAAGTGGAAGGATTATGTTCTCTAGACAGTATGGTCGGGAAAGGCTTCACTAATGAAGTGGCGTTTGCAGAGAAACCTGAGTGCAGTGAGGGAGTAAAGCAGGAAAATATCTTCAGATTACCCCAGGCTGAGAAATACTGAGTACAAAGGCTCTCAGAAAGGCCAGATCTAATAGGGCTTGATAGACTACGATAAGGACTTTCTATTTCATTCCAGTTGGATTTACATTTTAAAAGAATCATTCTAGTTGCCATGTAGTGACTGATCTGTAAGTGACAAGAGTGGAAAGTAAGAGCTATCAGCACAGTGCATGCCAGAGACTTTAGCAACTTGAACTAGAGTGGCAGCAGTAGAGATGATGATGACAGATGGTCACTATCTGGTTTTAAGGTGAAAACAACAGATTTGTTGACAGAATGGACGTGAAGTACAAAGGTGGGAAAGAGAGCTAGGAATGACACCCTAGTTGGTGCCCTGAGCAATCAGATAAGCAGAAGGATCATTTTTGAAATGGGAATCTGGAGTCACAAAAGATTGGGGATGGAACTCAAGATTTCAGTTTCACAGCTTTTAAGGAATCGTTGCAATTCATTGTCCAAGATAAGTTGTCATGGAGGCCAATAGACATGAGTTGGAAAGTCAAGGAGGAAATCTGGCCTGCAGATGCAAATTGAGAATGGTTACTTGCAGGCATGGACTAGATCTAATCACATCTAATGGTATAGAGAGAAGAGGAAAGAAATGTAAAGACTGAAGATTTGGATGTAATGATATATAGAAGGTGAATATTGGATGAATTCACAGGTGAAGCATCGTCTCTTGTGAGAGACTAGAAAACAGGCGATAATCAAGAGAAAAGAAAATGCTAGGGCAGCTGGGTGGCTCAGTCATTAAGCATCTGCCTTCGCCTCAGGTCATGATACCAGGATTCCTGGGATTGAGACCTACATGGGGCTCCCTGATGAGTGGGGAGCCTGCTTCTCCCTCTCCCTCTGCCTGCCACTCCCCTGCTTGTGCTCTCCCTCTCTGTCAAATACATAAAGATTTTTTAATATAGGAAGGAAGGAAGTGCTGTCCCTGAAAACCAAATGAAAAAAGTGCTTTTGGGAGGAAGGGAACAACTGTATCAAATACTCTAATATGAGAGTGAGATGAAGATTGAGAATTAACTACTGAACTTGGCCATACAGAGTTTGCAGATGACTTAACCGGAGGTGTTACAGGAGAACAATGGGGAGGAACACCTGACTGGAATCCATGGGCACACATACACTCACACACACTCCTGTCCAGCTCCTTCCCCTGATTAGATTAAAACAGAATCCAACATCTAAGGTCATTAACTACTTTGTACTACATTTCACTTCAGTGGACAACTTTACACAGCTACATTTTTGATGATTTGGAATATATTCTTAATAAAGGATGTCAGAAGAAAAAGAGACTTGAGGCAATGAGGAAATAACAGTTTATATGGAGAAAAATGTTCCCATTCAAATAACTGCTCCATTGGGGCGCCTGGGTGGCTCAGTGGGTTGGGCCGCTGCCTTCGGCTCAGGTCATGATCCCAGGGACCTGGGATCGAGTCCCGCATCGGGCTCTCTGCTTGGCAGGGAGCCTGCTTCCCTCTCTCTCTCTGCCTGCCTCTCTGCCTACTTGTGATCTCTGTCTGTTAAATAAATAAATAAAATCTTTAAAAAAAAAAAAAAATAATAACTGCTCCATTCAGTGTGGCACGAAGATGCCCTCAAAGACCTTGGTGCCATTACTCTATTAACTTTGTTAATAAGGATAAATAATAAAATTTTTTGGACACATAGGAGCCACAGAAACTTCCTTCACTAGCCACCAAAGAAGGAGGCAAGCTGTGAAGGCTGGAGTAAGCTTGGACCTGCCTAAACATGGAAGTAATCTATTCTTTGGTCTGTGTCTCTTAAGAGCCAACAAAAAAAGAAGACATGTAAGTGGGACTCTCCTGTTCTTACCAAATGGGCTGTTTAATGTGTTGCCCTTTATTTAGAGTTTCTGAGCTCCCCAAAGGGTGCATACATTGCCTTTCAGCCTTGAGGACAAAAGAATAAAACAGACAATTCATCACTTTACCAAGAGGGATAAGTACTGTTTCAATTAATGTGCTAATCTCTAATGAAGACAGCAGCCATTAGTTAAACAAGCAAACCATTAGGGTTGGAACAGAAATGCCAGTACACTCACAGATCTACTGGCTGCTATTAGCCACAACCTACAAATCCTGAAAAGAGATTAGTAAAATGTAGTCTATTTACAAGACTGAAAGCTCTACTACTGTTAAATGAAACTGAGGAATGAACCGGGCCCATCAGCATGGCCGGATCTCAAAAGCATAATGCTAAAAGGAGAGGAGCAATGCTCAGAAAGACCTGATATAACCTGATGCCATTTATGTACATTTTAGAAAGCACTCACAAAATAATATTCCATACTAGTTACAGATAAGAAGAGAGAGTTTTTATAGAGGTGTATAATGCCCCATATGAAACTACTGATAGTGTTTGCCTTTGAAGGTGTTGGAAAGGGAAATGGGAGGGGAAATGATGGTTAAATGGGATATTAAGTGTTAATTCTGGGTGATAGGATTATAGGTATTTATTACATTCTCTCTTATACTTTATTATATTTACCTCTAAAAAAATTTTTTAAATAGGGCGCCTGGGTGGCTCAGTGGGTTAAGCCGCTGCCTTCAGCTCAGGTTATGATCTCAGGGTCCTGGGATCGAGTACCACATCGGGCTCTCTGCTCAGCAGGGAGCCTACTTCCTCCTCTCTCTCTCTGCCTACTTGTGATCTCTCTCTGTCGAATAAATAAATAAAATCTTTTTTAAAAAATTTTTTTAAATAAAATGATAGCATACTGAGAACCTACATCGTGAAGTGCTCTGGGTAGGAAGGAATTGTGGAGACCTGCAGCCCATATATAAAGAGGGTCCATGAGTGGCTGCCGCATCTGTCACATGGATTTGCCTATACATTGACCTGAGGTCTCTCTGTGCCTCGAATACCGCCATGCAGTCTAGCAATCATTTCACAATTCACTTATCCTGGGACGGTGTGGTCAGGGAGTTTACAGCAGAGTTAGAGTTTAACTGTAAAGAACTACTGATGGTCCAAGGAGTTTACAGCTCTTAGATGGCTGTCTTTCAGGAGCAGCTTCTCAGCCAACCACTCAACAACTCATCAGAATCCATCCAGCCACACTTTTGAGCACCAGGGAATGGACCACTCTGACCCCTCATTAGATAAGGATTGCAGGGAAGTCAATGAAATTTAGCAAGATGAAGACTTTTTAGTAGACCCCAGAAGCAGTCACTGAGTAAAATCTAAATAGCAAAGAAACAGCAAGGCTTGTTGATAAATCAGATTCAGGAAGAAGAATAAAGTATCAATTATGTTAAAATCCAAATTATCATTTTGGCAAGTGCAATTTGGCATCCAGATGGACCACACTAAACAGTTCAATTCTATTTAATTATTTAAATATCATTTTGCAAATCACTTACTCGGCAAGTAGAGCTGTTAAAAATCTAGTGTTTTATAGGAACCACATCACAGTTTTGCTGCACAGGGAAAGACTTTCAGTAGTCTTTACATCATTTACAGTAGATAAGTCTAAGGTTTCAGTGGACTACATGTTCCAGCAAGGAAGAAGGGAACTAATACTCTCTGAGGCCCTTATGTGTACCAGGCCTGGGGCTACAGTGTTTCACCACCTCATCTCAATTCATCCTTACAACAGTAAAAGATCAAAAACATCTAGAGATGATATCCTGAAGATTTATTCTAGAATCTAGAGTTTCTAGAGATAAGTGAACTAGGCTTGCACTGCTGAAGTATTTGCTTTATAAAGTCAGATGACTGGGAAGTGGCAGATCCAGACCTCAAACCTTTCTTCTAGAGACAGCTCATTTAAAATAATAATGATAAAGCAATACAGATTTTAGCAGAAAACATTATATGTAGCTATCACTATAAGTGAAAATGAAAATTCTGGGGTACCTGGGTGACTCAGTGGGTTAAGCCTCTGCCTTCAACTCAGATCATGGTCTCAGGTTCATGGGATTGAGCCCTGCTTCTAGCTCTCTGCTCAGCATGGAGCCTGCTTCCCCCCCTTTCTCTGCCTACTTGTGATCTCTCTGTCAATTAATAAATAAATAATCTTTTTTTTTTTTTTTTAAAGGAAAGGAAAGAAAATGAAAATTCTGTGATACAGCTGAACAGGATTTTTAAGAGGACCTGTAAGAAACATGAATTCTTTGGCTGATGAGCCCCTGCCCCCCAAGTATTCTCTGGACTATGGAAATCTCCCTGAGATTCAGTAATCCATGACCAAACTTTAATGAACACATGAATCTCCTGGGGATCTTGCTACAAAACAGATTCAGATTGAGCAGGTCTAGAATGGAGGTGAGATTACGCAGGTCTAAGTTCTCCATGATAACTGCCTTGCTGGTCCATGGACCACAGTTTGAGTAACAAGATGTTATAGAATATTTAACTATTTTCGGGGAAAGATGGCCTCCAGAGACAATCTTCTGCTAAGGGAAATCATTAAATCATATTTGGAATGATAGGATCTCATCTTACAAAATTATTTTTTTATATCCTCAGATTTATATCTTTTAGAATACACCCTAAAGGATAACATCTATAAAAGGGGCTTCTCTCAACTTCCCAAAACTACAGATCTATTATTTCACAAAACATCTACCCAAATTCTGTGATCTCTTTTTCAATACATTGCACACACTGATTTTTCAATTAAATATAAAGCATAAGGAATAGGCTAGTTTCAAGATGGACTTTTTGCTAGTGACCATTAATATGTTTAATTTCATGTAACAAAGAAACTGACTAAAAATAGCAGAAAATACTGAACAAATCTAAGCATTTTCAATAAGATATGTCCCTATGATCTCAGTAAAATCATCCAAGACATATCAGGATCCTTTGAGAGATTTTTTTCTCTTTCTTCTCAATATCACCTTAAAAATTACACTAAAATTTAAGTATTTCAAAATTACTTTAAGCAGCATCAAAAAAAGACTATAGCTACTTGCTTTTTAAGTTTCAAGAAATTTCAATTTCTTGAAATTTTCAGATACATGCCATCCTGCAATTTAAAAAAAAAAAAAAAAAAAAAAAAAAAAAGACTGGTTGTCACTCTTATCCATTCAGCGAATGTAATTCTCCTCTAATATTCTAAGGAACGTAAACATATTGGTCAATCATAATCTGGTAGAAGTGTTAACCTTGATTATAATTAAAACAAAAACATGGTTTTGGACCAACATGTATCTGCTGTAAGATGGATAATGATAAATAATTCTGTTCCTTGGGTACACTCATTCGATTAACTGAAGTACATTTAGTGGCTTAGGCAATCCTGATAAATCTATCGGCATGCCTGTGTCACCAACATTTAAACTTCTTTCTGAATTCAGGAATCTTACCCTCAAATCTTTCAAGAATAATGAAAATTATGTTTGCCTATAAGATAATCCACTCCCTCATTTTTTGTTGACTATTCAGCCCTCTCTAGATATATATGGATATATAGAGAGATATAGAAATAGAAGATATAGCTATAGATACAGATACAGATATATAGATATAGATATAAAACCATACCCTTCCTGCCTCATAAAGCCAAAGTGCTCCCAGGAAGCCAACTCCACCCCTAGCAAGTCAGCCCTAAGCCAAGCAGAGTATCCTTTTCCCTGGGCAGAGTAACTGGTTCAGGGATGGACTCCTAATCCAAATGGAGTCAATAAAACATGAGAAGGGTTTATTGTCACAATCCGGGAAAGAAGCTTCCTAACTCCTCAGAGAAATGGTTCTGAAGGAACCTTCTCCCTGTTCCTGGCAAATATTAATGAAGTCATCTTTTAACCACAAGGGGGAGCCAACCCTTCTGATGAAGCTGGCACCAAGGCAGGGAGCAAAAAGAGAAAAAACTTGCAGGTTGTCCCATAGGACCACCCTTCATACACTCTTTCAATCTTCTATGCAACCAATATTCCTCTAATTGATCTATGAAGACATTTGAAAGCCCCTTGCTTTAGTTCAAAAGTATACTCTGCCACATTTCCCCTGGCACCATAGTCCAATATATCTGTCAAAAAAGGAAATGAGGTTACTGTAATGATGACCCAACCACTTCCTCTTCTTGGAACTCCAGGAAATAAAATAAAGCTCATAATTCAATAGTTTGCAGAGTCTCTCTTCCTCTTTTTGAAAACTGGAATGGCAAAATGGCATTCTCCCATATCTGATTTTCCAGCATACCTCATGGTTGCCAGGATTACTCAACAAACTCACTTATAAATTTTTCTTAAATTTATTGAAGTAAATTTTAAAGAAAAACATATATTTATAGCAAGAGAGTGGCTTCACTCTCTTTGCAATCTTTTTGCCCATTTTGGTCCTCTCTTCCTGCTTGACCGCAATCTAATTAAGGAAGGCTTGTTATTGTTTTCTCTCCTGTGTTAAGTTTCATAGAAATTTATCCCTCAAAAGAAGTCCAGAAATAGCTAGCCCGTGGTAGGTATGACAGCTTCACAGTCATCAAGGACTTGGGTTTGTTTTCTCTTACAGCTCAGCAATCTTCAGCATGTACCTCACAGTCCTAAGCAGTTAACAGTGTCAACCTTCTTATCCATATTCCAAGCAGCACAAAGGAGAATGGGAAACAGAAAAATGTGCCCCTTCCTTTAAACGACTGCACTGATTAATTTATGCTAGATGGTGCTATGCC
The DNA here is from genome assembly GCF_030435805.1 of Mustela lutreola. Taxonomy (NCBI): domain Eukaryota; kingdom Metazoa; phylum Chordata; class Mammalia; order Carnivora; family Mustelidae; genus Mustela; species Mustela lutreola. The sequence continues at coordinate 79,037,852 of NC_081301.1, read as the reverse complement.
TATAAACTCTAAAATATCAGGGGCTTACAATATTTTTTTTCTCATTCTTTGTACTCCTCAAATTCATCTCTTATCACTCAGACTCATTACCCCTCTGCATGTACCTCTTCTGTTCTCAATCAATTTCTGACTCCTCCATGACTGCCACACTGCACTCTGCCCTCTGGAACCCGAAGTCCCCTACCCTGGCAATCTCCTTTCTACACCTTCTTGCTGCAGCTGGAGTTTTCAGGAGCCACTTAAAAAGTAGCCTTTTCAAGCAGTGACTGTTTTTATTCTTATACCCAATATCTAACAAGGCCTAAAGACACACCACTTTCCTCCCCCATCCTGCCCTTGTTCCTTATCTCGATTTCCAAATAATTGTTTTCCCCTAATCTCTAAAATTCCCCAGGGACTAGGAAGCCCATGTTATCTGATTAGATTACCACATTAACCTGCCCTTGTGGCAGTAATTTACCTTTCACTGCTTCCATATTAATGTCCTAGACCTTGTCATTACCAACCATACTGCCTCCAAAATCTCAATTTCAAGAATCTCATTTAGATCACCATCTCCAATTGTTCTTGCTCTTCCCTCCAACAGTCATGATCCAATAATTCTTCAACCATATTGGGACCTCCCATTGAGTGCCCTTACATTTCACTGTTACGCACTCTTATTTGCCTCCTCACTATTGTATATGCCTGCTACGTCTTTGTATCTCTCTCCTCTGTCTTATCACCCAGCAAGAACCCAGTCTGACCCAGTGCCCGTATCCAAGCAGCTGAACATGGCAGGAGAAAGCCCCACAACAACACTAGTGGCTCACCATTCAGTGTGTGTGCAAACCCAAAGCGGGGCCTTGATATTGCCCATTGAGCCTTATTCAACATTTTCCGATACAATTCACTCTCCCACTCTTCAGGAGATCAATCTCATAATTTGTCCTTTCTCTGCAAACCTCCAAAAAATTGTTGTTGTTGTTGTTTCTAAGAAAACAGAAACAAAGCAAAAGCTTAACTGTTATGACAAACCACTCCAAAATGTCACTGAAAAGACCATGAGAGCTCTGGAGTCTAAGTGAAAAGATGAGAGACAGGTGGGAAAGGTATAGAAAGTAAAACAGCATCAGCAACAGACTTTTTCCTCTTTCTGTCTTAAAGGCCAGCTCTGGTTTGTTGTCATCTGTTCCCCACCAGGGCCAGAGACCCTGGCCATACAGTGATTAGTACTCTTCCAAAATCATGCAGTCTAGACTCAAGTCTTGGTGCCACTGACCTTACTGCGGCACAAACCTTCCAAGTACAGATAAAAGACATGAAACTGCAGAGACATAGTTTTCCTTATAAAATGGTACAATCAGCTTCTATGATTTATTTCTTTTAATATATGCAAATGAATGGAGAGGTGGGAGGGGTTTAACTTCTGTAAATCTACTTGAACTCCTCTGGGGAAAGATGTAAATAAGTAGAGCTACACGTTCATTGTAAAGACATAGACATGCTATTATCATCATTAGTAATAATTTAATTTTATTAGCTAATTGTTATTACATTTTGATGCATTCACATGAAGGCAAATTTTATCTTCCTGCTATCTCTGCCATTAAAACAAAAGAATAATGCTCTCCTAGATGATAAGAATAATGACTATACCTGTCAAAATAGATTTATATCTTGAGTCTTGTGCAGCCTTTGCAGCATGTTTTGCCAGGAATATTCATTTGTTCTTTTTCCTTTCCTTTTTTTAGGGAAGAAGACAGAAAGCAGATTTCCACCTCTACTCTTGAGCCTCCTCTTAAGTGATGCTCGGGGCAACAACCCTTCAAAATTAGGTACCAATCAGTACCAATTCCTTTGGTAACCATTGTAATAACATTAACATGATGAACTAATGAGATATTAATGCAGTAGTAATAGACATTTCCATAGGAGTTCCATTGTAATTGAGTAGGTTAATAATCTGCCTTAATCTGTGCTTGGCAAATGTAATGTATGATGAATAGGGAAGGGCAGAATTTTGATGACTTTCAGTTTGTAAGGTGTTTGCTTTTTCAAAACAGAAAAAAAAAATACACCTGTTTTTAAAAGTACATAAGAGAGCACTGGAGAAAACAGCCCAGAGTGTCAAAACCCTTATTCCTTGAGGCATCTCAATGTATTTTATATATTTTACTTCCTAAACAGCAATAGATGTGGGGAACAGGTATTTAAGATCTTTATTTGTATTAGATATGCATCTAGTAGTTCATTCATTTATTTGACTTTTAGTCTATCAATATTTAGCAATTTTAATTACAGATGGCAGAGCCTTGGGAATTTAACAATGGTACAGTGTCACTTTTAAAGGAAAGAAGCACCACATACCCACTCCCCGCATACATACATACAGACACAGATACACACATTTACATACACACACATAAACACTGTGAAAGAACATTCCAAAGTGAAGTAAGACATGCTAAGAGAGTCATGCAAAACAGGGTCTAGAGGATATTGAGGAAGAAAGGCCTACATACATCTTGTTTCAATTTTCATAATATCACAGACATTTGACTTTTGACCATTGCACCTAGGCCATCTTCTGGAAGATACCATTCTACTTCAGACTGAAATAGAGATAATGTAATACCCACGAGCTAAATAGTCAATCCTGTATTAGTCAGTTTAACTTTGTCAGCACCAATCATAATTCCTTTAAAACATGTTATGTGACCTTGTGGTTTTGCCTTTATATATCTACATTCCCTGCTTGTAATCTGGGACACAATTTCAATTTCTAATTTTAGTCCACACTATGCCTTCTGCATTGAATCCCTAAGACCCCAAATAAACGCTCTAGTTGCTTGATAGCCGCTTCTTCTTCTTGGTTCACAACACACACAAGCACGCACGCACACACGCACATGTGTACACTCACTCACACACTGAAGAGCTCCTATTATTTGAAAGAAATAAAGAAATAAGGTCAAGAACCTAGAAAGAAATAAAAAGGAATATAGTGATGGAAAAGAAAAAGCAAAAGCAAGATTGAAAAGCCAAGATATTCAGAGTCTTTCAACTGGATTCAAGAGGATACCTGCAAATAACCCTGGTTTGAACTCTGCTGAAAGAGAAAGGAGTGAAAAGAGCAAGGCCTTTATATGATTATTTATTCCAGCAAACAACAGCACATGGCAACTCAGAGCCTTTCTATTCCCTGAGCTAATATTTGGAAGACATTGTATCTCCAGGGCAAATTCTAAATGTTCCTCTTCTCTCTAAAGAGGAAAGGGGAAAAAATCAGAGGTTTCCATCATTCAAGGATAAAAAGAAAATACTGGTGAAATTCAACATCGAACATTGTACAAGGAAGATAAAAAAAAATTAAGAGGAAATGTGCTGATAAGCTTTGCTTAGCAAATACAAATGAAGGCTAAGTAAACCCATGTGATTTTTTTTTTTAAGGCAGACCATTGTTAAATTAACTGGCAGCATTTCAAAATCTCCTTAACAGTGAATGTTGAAGCCAATTCTACTCAAATATTAGCCCCCTCCACAAGAGATCTACTTTCTTGGACTGCTCCAAATGGTCTGGTCATGCCCAGCCTGAATACAAAGAAGGAATAGCTTGTGGATTTGCGAGCTTCCTCTCATCTTCCCCCATTCCATTTCCAGCTGATAATTACAATGGCCCATTTCTCTACTTCCCTGGGAAGTACCTTAGTAGGACTCAGCACCAAGAGTCTGCCGGAGCATTGTCTCAGGGTGTTCCTTTAGCTCCCTCATCACAGCCAGGGGATGATCAGGGTCTGCGTCTAGCTTCACCCAACATATTTCATCACTTACAAACTTTCTGACCTACTATAAATTTGACAACAGTTAAGAGTTTTCAACTCTCAAGTCTTCAGGGGAATTAAATGGGCAGAACAGGTAGGAAAAAGACCATCATCCCGGATTCAGAAGGGGCTATTTTCAAATCCTATTTTCAAATTCAAAACTCAGAATTCTAAATTCTGTTTTCAAATTCAAATTTTCTTCACTTAATATTTTATGTTACTTCATCTCTCTACATTTCAACTTCCTCAAATGTAAAAATATCAGTATTAGATGCCTCAAATTGCCATAACAGAATCACACAGATTGAGTGGCCTAAATAACTAAAGTTTGTTTCCTCACAGTTCTTTAGGCTGAATTGCAAGAGCAAGTTGCTGGCAGGGTTGGTTTCTATTGAAACCTCTCTTCCTCGCTTGTAGATGGCCACTTTTTCGCTATATCCTCACATGGCGTTTCCTCTGTGTGCACACAGACAGAGTTCGTTCCCTGGTGATTCTTCTCTTCTTTAAAGGACATCAGTCCTGGGGTGCCTGTGTGGCTTGGTCAGTTAAGTATCTGACTCTTGATTTTGGCTCAGGTCATGATCTCAGGATCATGGGACTGAGCCCCATGTCAGGCTCCCTGGGCAGCAGGGAGTCTGTTTCTCTCTCTCTGTACCCCACCCCCCACCACCCAGACATTCTCTCTCTCTCTCTCTCTCTCTCTCAAAATAAATAAATAAATCTTTAATAAGGACATTAGTCCTATCAGGTTGGAGTCCTACCCTTATGATATCATGTAACCTCTGTTACCTCCATAAAGAGACAGAAGTCTCTAAATACAGTTAGACTGAGAGTGAGTGATTCCACGTATAGATTTGAGGAAAATAAATTCGGTCCCCTGTAAGACCCACCTGGAAATATTTAAAGGATTCCCAGAGGTTTCATATTATATGATAGAAACCCCTACCCATGTACACAGAGGGTGAGAGGAAATAAGAGAAGGCTAAATTAAAGCAGCATTGTTCCAGGAACATGTCTGTAAATAAGGAGGATAAAACTTAACTCATATATTTTCTCTGGCCCTTATTAGCAAAGAGAATATATTTATGATATACCTAAATAATTAATGATTTTGTTCTTCTCTTCTATTAGGAAACATTGGCATAACCATAGCCCATATGGCCAGAATACATAGAATTCTATTTCTGTCCCTGCCATTGACAGATATAGTCATTTCAAATATTACAATTTCCCTCTGTTTTTAAAGGAAATCAAATATTGCATAATAAACTGCAGTGCAAACAAAATGTTGTTATGCTTCTCAACAATTATAAATAACCAGATCAACCTTAATCAAATTGGGAGAAACATTAAGAGTCTACTGAGACCATTAGCTGTGGAGTAAGGTAAACAGAAAAAATAGAATAGTCAGTGAAAGACACAAACCCTTAGTAGCTCTGCTCATATCCTCCTCTGAATAGACACAGTGGTGTGCAACACCCTGGATCCCTCAGGTTACTGGACCCCGGGTAGTTACCTAACCCAAAGTCTGCCTAACTCTACATTAGTCAAGGAAAGGACAGGGTTTCCATGTCCACCCAGCGACAGGGCTTGTAAGGCCCCTCTACTAGCTCTATTTCCTTACAGACCTCATGAAGCCTCCTAACAACCCATTCTCCTTTCTTAGACTGGCTTTAGTGAGTTTCTCTTTCTGCGATCAAGGAAACCATCACTACCAATTTTGAATGCAGGACTGCAGCTTTTCTGTGACTTTCAATGCCATCAAATCTGGGAAAACACTCCAAAGCCTGAATGTCTTTCAATCCAGTGGCTCCTAAAGGAGTTTTTGTTGGTATTTTGTTTATTGGATGTTTGTATCTGATTTTCTCACTGTTATTTCACATTTCAATGTATGTGGAGACTGTCAATACTGAATCACCATAACAGGTCATCTCTACTGCTAAAGAATTTGTCTTGGCCTGTGCAGATGAACTCACCTATAAATATTAAAACATATCCTGAGCTAAAGAAAAACACTGGCTAATATCACACTAGAAAAAGAGAATTGGGGTGCCTGGGTGGCTTAGAGGGTTAAGCCTCTGCCTTCAGCTTGGGTCATGGTCTCAGGGTCCTGGCATGGAGCCCTGCATCAGGCTCTCTGCTCAGCGGGGAGCCTGCTTCTCCCCTGCCCCACCCCACCTGTCTCTCTGCCTACTTGTGATCTCTCTTTGTATCAAATAAATAAATGAAATCTTTAAAAAAAGAGAGAAAGAATCAACAGATGAGTTTTCAAATCGAGGTTCTTACCCTTCATTGTGAAATTTATTCAAAGGATTCTGAATGCAAAAGAGGAGAAAGCCCAGATCTAGGAATCAAGAGGCCTAGACACTGGTGTCAAATCTCCCTCTAACTAGTAGGCTCCATGACCTTGCATACTTGTCCACCAGAACTTGCAGTGTCCTTCCCTTGCTAAGGAGGATAACAACACTTTCCCAACCTGACAGAATTGTTACAGGAAGTCAGTTGTTCAGGGTGATGGAATGGTTAAAGTGAAACATCAATAGTAGGTTTTAAAAAATAGTATATTATTTACGGGTATACGTAAAATCCTGCCTGGATTATTATGAAGTAGGATTATGCTTCCATTTTGAAATGTAAGAATATCACACTTAAAATATATGGAAATGTCCTTTTTATCTAACAAGTCTCTACTTTGACATGCAAAATCTACTTATGAGAACCAGCAGATCTTCTTCTCCCCAACTCAGGCCTGACTTGGACAGGAGTTGGGCATGACATGGGCATGATGGCTAACATCAATTTTCCTTCCTCATCCAGACCTCTACTTCCATTCTTCCTATTTCAATCTTAAGCATCATGAGGACAGCAAGTAAATCTTATTTTACATTTTGCATTATATGCTCAGTGCCCCCAAAATACTGTGTTCAGTAAATACTGCTGAACAGTTTTCAAATAAATAAAACTTCCCTACAAACTATTTCTTCTTGTAAAGAAACTACACTACTACAACACAAACTTTCTCATCCCCTCATTTTTATTTAGGAATGCTCATACTACCTTTCAACAAACACATATATTACTCCTCCCACTTGATTTAAATTGTTGAGGTCAGGATATTTGTCTTCACCTTTTAATATTTTTTCCATTACATTTAATGTAGTAGGAACATAGTAAATACTGGTTGACTAGTTGAACAATAATTTGAATACTTAATGAAACTGATAATTTGTTTAAAAAACAAAAAGGGGGTGCCTCGGTGGTTCAGTGGGTTAAGCCTCTGCCTTTGGCTCAGGTCATGATCTCAGGGTCCTGGGATCGAGCCCGGCATCGGGCTCTCTGCTCAGCGCAGAGCCTGCTTCCCCCTCTCTCTTTGCCTGCCTCTCTGCCTACTTGTGATCTCTGTCAAATAAATAAATAAAATCTTCTAAAAATAAATAAATAAACGAACGAACGAACAAAAAGGTCAAAACAGTTGTAGGATGAGTTGACTAATCCATGCCTCAATTTTTTAACACATAAACTCTTCATTTTTAAGGAGCAGTGATTTGAACCAATATGTCCAAAGTCACAGACTTTTAATTCTTAGCCTTCTTATTAATATGTTACACTATTTTATTAACTATTCTGTGCCTTCAGAGCCTACTTTGTTTTAGTGGGGAAAGGACAAAAGAAGAATATGTAAGAGATACTTTTGGGAAAAGAAGAAGGAATTAACATCAAGGTTTTCTAGTTTGAAAATATTAAGAAGCATTCCAAAATAAAACAAGTCAGTATTCTCAATACTGGAAAATGACAGTGACTAAAAGTCTTTCCGCTTGTATGAGCACTGTCCTCTGTCCCCAACCCCAGTGCTGGGTAACGCAGAGATATAATTTATGATGGATTCACAAACAAAATGGTCAATGGTTCAGCACAAACCAAACATGAGCAGACACATTTCTAAACCCAACCGTCATGCTGCTTACACAATCTGTTGATCCATTGAACAAATATATGTTGAAAGATTAAGCGGGAGTTGACTGCCATTCAGGAAGATAAATGTAGAGTAGACTCATTTTCCGCCTGACTTAATGCTTAAGGATTTGTATTAGAAGGCTGCTGGGGAGGGGGATGTCTGCGGGGGATGGGAGGAAAGGAAATTCCAGTCACCCAGATCTTTAGAATGAGATTATCTCACCAAGGACCTCACACAGAGGCCTTTGCCAGCCATCTTTCACATCCGGGACCTTCCTCTCCCCTTATTCTTTTATTGTGGAGAAAAAAAATTCAAGGAAATAAACAAGTGCTTCAGGAGCACTTGCCTTGGCTATTCAGGCCTTGTTGATGGAACGATAGGAAACAGAATGTCTTATACAGTACAGTTTGAGATTTAAAAGGGGAAAAAAGAGTCAGGCTGTCATAAAAGCACATTGTTATCCAGCTGTCTCATAAAAGGGCTGTGAGCCATTAAGCTATAGAGAGAACTGAAAGCCTGAAGCTAGAAACTCAGTGTTCCCGCTGTTGGAGCCAATGCCATCCCCAAGCAGAGAGCTAGGCCAGCCCTGATTCAGCTCATACTTGTTGACACCTTCCTCAATTGAGGTATGAGGCCGGGCTTCTGGAGTTGCATTTGTCCAGCTTTGCTGGACTGAAAAAGACAGCCCTTCACTGTTGTTGATCCTGCTATAAATGTTTGGGTCTCACAAGAGAGCTTTGTTAAAAAGAACTGAAAGAAAGAGAGGGGAGGGAGAAAAGAAGGAGGAAGGACAGAAGGAGGGAAGGAAAAGGAGGAGAAGAAATGAGATCAAAAAAGAAAGAACAGCCAATTATAAAACATAAGTAGATTTTCCTTAATTGTTTAAACCGGGGACCTGTGTACAATACAGTGATACGATCATGATGCCTCCTTGTTCAGCAAGCTGTGAACAACTTCCAGAGACATCCGACAACTCTGGCCTGGTCAAGAACGCATTAAAAAAGAAACCCACTAAGCTCTGCAAAAAGAGATGGATCTTGACCTACTGAAGTACATGTGCCAATAAACACACCAGAAAGCAATTCACTTCGATTCATTATTCACTGAATACCCATATGGGTGTTGGCACAGGAGGAAGAACCACACAAGCTTACAAAACACCTGACTCTTATACTTGCAAATTACATATGCCAACAAAGACCATGTGGACATATGCAGAATTGTACCTAGAGGTCCAGGAAGAGGTATGTTTCCTTTGTTTAAATTGGGGGGTCGGGGTGGATTTAGACCGTGCTGAATTTTAAGCAGTGCTGTGAAGATGTAAAGGGAGATGACCCTGGACAACTGCAAACATACAGGGTGGACATGAAGGCCAAAGAAAAACAGTATTCAAAGTAGGCTAAGAACATCTTTATCTGCCAAGCAAAGTGATGAGTTTGGAAAGCAAAAGGGTGTTGGGTAAAAATGACTGGTGATAGGTCCTGAAGTTATTTTTAGTCAGTCATGAGCCCTTGTTTTTCATTTTCAAATGCATCCTGTAGAAAATGGAGAATTACTAAAATATAAATGTATGCACATAATTCTCTAAGCCAGACTTTTTTGGGTTCTTGTTCTCTTTAACTTTTAATTTTGTTCCTTCCCATCTGATTTCCTACCCTGACTCATCACAACCCCCCAAGTTGAAGATGTTAATGACCAACATATTCTCAACCACTGTTTTAGTTTCTCATTGTTTTAGTTGTTTTATTTTACTTGGGAATTTTGCTGGGATTTAAAATGATGGCACAAAACAGGTGAGTTTGGACCACTCCTCCAACATAACAGCCCCACATTCTCTTTGGTGCCACTGCTAACTGGCTTTATCATTCATGAGGTCTTTACTTCTGAGTAAAATCAACCATCTACTAGAACTAAGTCTCAGTCAACGAGTTTTAACTTTTGGACCTGTGAGTCTGCAGTCTCATTTTATTCCATTTGTTTATTTTAACTAAATGTCACTGACTTTGAACTGTTTAATCTGAAGCATCTGATCTCTCCTGTTCTTGGATGGCTAGAATTTGGCAAGCCAAAATGTTAAGTACAAGAATAGAAAAGAAGAAACACTGAAACTAATGAATTTAGTGGAAATGGTTAGCAGTCTTAAGAAAATATGACCATCTGGGTTAAGTTATTGTAGGTTATGGATTGGGCTTTCTGTTTAGTTTGGCTTGGAGTGGAGGGAAGTTTTCCCTCCTATCACCGTTCTACACTTAGGTCTAGAAGCACAGGGTATTATTCTGTGAGGGACCTTAGGTCTTCTGCAAGGCTATCCCATCAGACAAGCAAACCCATGTGAATCTTGCACATGAGGAGAATTGGAAGGCTTTCTCACATATATTCACATAGCTTCCTGAATTTTGCCCTGGAGTGCACAGGGAATAGAGTGTATGGTCTACTTTCACTAGATCCAGGCACCTCAGGTTCAGGTGAGCAACTCTGTCTTAAATTACCTACCCAGGTGAGTAGGAGCTAGCTGAAAACAAAGCATAATCTGAGAGAGTCTTTTCACCTAACATGGGTAAAGACTAGAGCAGACTCTCCTGACTGATTTGTGGCTGTGCCAGGGAAGGGAACACAGGGCCCAACCCTACTCTAGTAGGAGGTAGTACTGGTAGTACTGGCCTGGATGCCCCTCAATAAAGGAGTACAGAAAAATAAATCGTCATTGGGAGATTTCAGGGAGAGGAAAAGTTAATGATTCTGCCACAAAATTCTATCTGGATTGAAAAAATAATTCTGTTTTTATCCTCTAAACCTATAAGAAATTCCTACAGAATAGTGAAACTAATGGTGGCCAAAGCTAATGGAGTGTTTTAAAAAATATTTTCTTCTTTCTCAATGAAGCTCCCCATACATGATTACATTTTCAGAAGGAGCTGAAAGTTATTTTTGCCAAAATTAAAAGCATAGTTAGAAATTCTGCTCCATATACAATGGTCTGCTGGATTTGAAATACTGCTCCAGAGACAAGCCACATGGCGCTAGAGAATATCTGAATCAGCAGAAGGTGCGGAGGACCATGAAGACAGTATTTATTATGTCTTGAGACGACTCCATAGGTCACTGCTGATTTCTGTTTACACTGCACTGACCTTTCACACTCTGGAGCAGTTTGTTCAGCTGTGATCTATAACCAAGAGCACATGCAGTATGTCATCTGTGGGGCCCTGGGCGAGCCAACCAATATACCCAAGAAAAGAGGCAGTACATGGACCGAGAAACGTCCATCAGCCTGTAGTTCTTTGAATTGTCTGTTTTTACATTCCGTACATTTGTACTAACAAAAATTGACATGTCTTGGGATACTAAGGGGAAAGCATGATCTGAACAGATTGGATTTTAACAAAGTGATTATTTCCACTTTACATTATGGTAACTACAAAATGAGCCTGAAGAAATAATCCTATCTCTAGGTCTTTATTTCACCCATCTCAATCATGGTATGTTCGGTACTGGAGTGCAACATAATACTTTTTGTAATGGTCTATGCCAACTCTTTTGCAAAGGATTATTTGAGGTCACCAAGCTGTGATTGTAAAGAAACCATGGGCAGTTCTTTTATCCTTTGAGATTGATGTCTGTGTTCTGACTCATTGCGAGTCTGTTTCTTGAATTTGGAGCTCCCTGATCATTTATCCAGTCATTCAAAAGCAGGAGATTCCTCCTGTTCTTCCTTGATGTGACTGCTTAAATTCACTGCAACAGGAAAAATGCTTTGTGATTATTTTGAGGCTTAAAAAAAAAAAAAAGTGTCATATATATGTAACATAAGCAATAATGATATAGTGTTTGTTTCCTAGACAGAACTCCAATTCCAGGGATTGGATGACTTTGATCACTCACTCCTGACATACAGTATTAGCTCATGTGCGGGGGTCTCTCAAAAAGAAAGTCCCATGTACAGATGACCCTTAAGGATGGCCTCCTCTAGAAAACATTGCCTTAGCATGGTGCACTTCCCTCACAATAGCAATCCACACTGTACCCTCACCCCACATTACTGGTTATTTGAGGGCAGGACTTTATTCATCCATATAGCATCAGTTCTGAGCATAGTACCTAACACACAGTAGGCAATCAATAAATGTGGAAGCAAATAATGTTTCTTTTACTTCGTCCTTAAAATCCATTATTACCTTGGGCTCTGAAGCTATGGATTCCTTTTAAAAAGGAGAAGGATTGAGAAAGAACGAAAGAGAAGGGACAGGGAGAGGGAAGAGAAGAAGAAGGAAAGAATGAGAGAGGAGGAAATGAAACAAACAAACAAAAAAGATCAAAAGCAAGAAAGAAATAAAAGAAAGGAAAGAATGAAATGAAGGGAAACCCACAGCTCTGTGTCTAACATAATAAAAGAAGAAATGTAGATGAATATAAAGTAATCAAGTAAGCATTATTTTTTGAAGATGAAAACAAACAGAATTTAGAATATGTTTCCAGCAACACAGCAGACTCATCCCTCTAGGCAGAGCTAAAATGCTGAATAAAATATTTAAAATGTCATTTGAATGCACGGCTTGGCTAGCAGGAAAATAAAAGGGTGGATTGGAAGGCAGAGATGAAAAGTGTGAATTAGAAAGGTAAGCAAGCAGTAAAGAAAGAACTTGTCTTAGGACTATCTAAAAATCCTCAAAAGACCTATAACTCAGGGGGCCCTGGATGGTTCATTCGGTTAAGCATCCAGCTCTTGATTTCCACTCAGGTCATGATCTCAGGATCATGAGAATGAACCTCCCATCAGGCTCCACAGTCAGCATGGAGTCTGCTTAGGATTCTCTCTCTCTCCCTCTCCCTCTGCCCCTCCCCATCGCTCATATGCTATCACTAAAATAAATAAATAAAATCATTTAAAAAAAATTAAAAAGAGGGGCGCCTGGGTGGCTCAGTTGGTTAAGCAGCTGCCTTCGGCTCAGGTCATGATCCCAGCCTCCTGGGATCGAGTCCCACATCGGGCTCCTTGCTCGGCAGGGAGCCTGCTTCTCCCTCTGCCTCTGCCTGCCATTCTGTCTGCCTACGCTCACTCTCTCTCCCTCTCTCTCTCTGATAAATAAATAAAATCTTAAAAAAAAAAATTAAAAAGAGGCCACACTTATACCTCATTTGCCCTGAGCTGTACCCCAGCTCTCCTATGAGAACAGTTCAGATTGAAATGCTTTGACATAAAGTACCCCCCTCCACACACCATCCTCCCCTGGCCACCCAAATATACACACTCCCAGAGGGCAAAGGAAATAAATATCCATACACTTTACAGAAGGAGATGCTGGGCATATATGCCTCACGGAGCTTTGGCTTTGGATTTAGATGAAGTAAAAAAAAAATTATACCATGAGAATTTCTAACCAGAAGCCCCATTTATTAGGTATGAAAGAAGAATTCCTTCTGTCTGTGTAAATCCCAAGAAATTATACATGGAAAAAAAAAATTCCTTTAAGTGGCCTGGCCATCACATTCACAAGCCATGAAAGAAAGAGGAGAAAAGGAGAAAGACATACCACTTCCATTTCCCAGAAGTTGTACATAACAATTCTGGCCACAATTTCCTCGTGACCTTACCTAGCTACGTACGCCATCTTTATTCTGGGTTCCAGGATTCTATGATAGAGTGAAATGGAAGAATGAATAGCGGGGAGTAAGCTCTGTCTTTACTTCCAAATACTGAGATGACCTCTGACAGAGAATTAAGGTAATACTTGTTCCTCAGACATCTCCAGTTAGTAGTAGAAATTTTGAGTTTTATTGTGGAATAAATCTATTTTGTCTCTACATTTTCTTAAAAAATATAATGAGATAAAAAATAGATTTTAAATTGGGAATCAACTTCCTAAATAATAAGAAAAGGGGAAGAAGAGTCCAAGAACAACAAGTCATACAGAACAATTAGAGTTCTTTTTTGGGGGGAACTTGGAAGTTTCTGGATAGATAAAACTGACCAGAATTGAAGCAGGATTATTGTATCTTATCTCTTTCCTCTCGTTTTTCTCCTTATAACACAAACCTCCTCAAGAGAGCATAGAGGCAAAGAAACCCTGCAAAGGTAGGAAAACAGGGAAACAACTGAATGGTTTCTTTTTGATAAATGAAGCATAGGAAACTGCCATCTTAAATTTTGAAAAGGTTTACAAAGAGAGGTTTTCTATATTAAAATAGCCTCTTTTTTTTTTTTTAAGATTTTTATTTATTTATTTGTTTATTTATTTAACAGAGAGATACAGAGAGAACACAAGTGGAGAGAGGAGCAGGCAGAGGGAGAAGGAGAAGCAGGCTCTCCACAAAGCAGGGAGCCTGATGCGGGGCTTGATCCCAGGACCCTGGGATCATGACCCGAGCTGAAGGTAAACTTTTAACGTACTGGGTCACCCGGGCACGTCTTAAGATAGCATCTTTAAACAAAAGAAAAGTGGGATGCCTGAATGGCTCCATGGGTTTCTGCCATCCTGCCTTCAGCTCAGGTCATGATCCCAAGGTCCTGTGCGGGAAATCTGCTTCTCCCTCTTCCTCTACCTGCTGCTTCCCCTGCTTGTGCACACACACTCTCTCTACTCCCTGTCAAATATATAAATAAAATCTTTTAAAAAGAGCAACAACAACAACAACAAAAGCAAATCCACAGCTAATATTACTAAATGTCCTTTGCAGAAGGGAAGTGTAAGTTTCTCTCTGTAGGATTAGCTTTATATCCAAAATAAACAAAATAACACTAAATCTGAAAATCCACAACAGAGGCATGTGCAACTTCCCAGATATAAGGGATATTTTATTTTTGTGTGTGGTGTCTCCAACTAATCAACCAAAAATAAATAAATAAATAGCACTGACTGTTGTGGAAATATCAAAATAGCAGTGACTTGTGGGAATAATTATACTGGCTAAGTTAAAGAGAAAACTGTTATGGGCTAGTTTCAGGGTACAAAGAGGACAGCCTCACATTCTCTTGCACACTAAAACATACATCTATACCATATATTTCTGTTGAGTTGCAACAACCTTTTATATCAGCACAAAAGATCTCCAAATGATTCAGCTCTATAATCTGAATTTTCAGTGTTTCTACTTAGTCTGTGCACATGGATAGCAATAAATCTACAATAATCTAGTGCCACAAGACGGAAGAAAACAAACAAAATGCCTCTGCAAAAAACTGAGTGGTGCTAAAGAACAGACATTTTGTCATCTAGCTTTTTTTTTTTTTTTAAGATTTTATTTATTTATTTGACAGACAGAGATCACAAGTAGGCAGAGAAGCAGGCAGAGAGAGAGGGGGAAGCAGGCTCCCTGCTGAGTAGAGAGCCCGATGTGGGGCTCAATCCCAGGACCCTCAGACCATGACCTGAGCTGAAGGGAGAGGCTTTAACCCACTGAGCCACCCAGGTGCCCCTGTCATCTAGCTTTTTAACATATACAGATCTATCTGGTTAAGTGTTTTCCTTATAGCAGGTTATACAGCAATCCTCTTCACTCGTCTGCTTCCTTCCCTCTCTATTTCTGGAACTCCCTGGGTCTAGGACAGGAGGACACCAAAATGTAGAATTTACCCAATGGCTTCAACTCTCTGAAACACAATATTCAAAATATTTAGTTAAGTCCCAATTTGGTATGAGTATATTCTGTAGGATTGTTTTGGGGTTCAATGTAACATAGACCCACATAAAAAAAGCTTAACCAAATAGGGCCTATTTTCTCTTGTAACAAGTGGAGGAGCAGGCCACCATGCTCCGACTATTTCTATCTTTTCAGCTGCCATCTTTAGCACTTTGCTTTCACCCGATGGTCTCAATATGGCTGCTATACCTGGAGGCACATTTCAGAAACGCAGAAGACACAAGCGACAAAGAGGAAAATGAACTATCTATATCAAGAAAGCAAAACTTTCCTAGATATCCTTAATAGAATTCAACTTAGGTCTTGCTGGACAAAACTGAACGAAAAGCTGCAGAAAAGGCTAGACAATGGGCTATTTTCACTAGACATTACCACATCAAACAAATCAAGGGCCTTAATAGGAAAGATATGAAAAATAGTGTAAATATTTAATGCCAAAATTCTGGAATTTCAATTCTTGGAAAAACAAAGCTTCTGAGAGGAAAGTGCAGTATTATATTCACTTTTTGCTCTCCAAGTGCTGAAACATAGCACACAGTCATTCGGTAATAACTTCTTGAGTTCCTATTATATGCCAGTGCTGCCTTGGGTGCTTGGGATACACCCAGATAAAAATTCTTGTCCCCTTAGATCTTACCTTCTGGCAGGCAGAGACAAATAACAAACTATAGTCTCAATAAATAAATACATTCTATAGTTTATTCACAGGTGATAAATTCTATGGAAAAAAGGTATAGCAGAGTAAGGAGAATTTGGAGTGGAAGGTTGAATGGATGGGTTGTAACAAAAATTTTGTATTAATTTGCTCTTCTTTCTACCTCAGATCCTTCTAATTTCTGGAACATATAATGTGTTTTATCTTAGGGGGAAAAAAACAGTACATTATTTTTTCAACTCATTCTTGAAAGGGCTGAATCCAGCTGCTGTTATTTACATAAGAAATGTCAATGATTGTGTCAGGTAGTGTGTTAGCCTAGACATTGCTTCACACAGGGGGAACTGTTTGCAATTTACTTTAAAGGGTCCAATTCCATAAGGAAAAAGGAAAATTCTGAGTAAAAAAAAGAGCAATCAACAAAGAGAAAATGCTCTCCTGACCTGGTGCCTTTTGAGTGTCAGAAGCATGGTCTTTCTGGGAAATGTGGCTTTTCAGTGGGCACAGGGCAACTGAACTCTCTTCTGCTTTAAATCATAAAAATAAGAACTACGCACAAACAGACACAGGTAAAGAGAGACAGACAGACACACATACACACACACACATGAAGTTACATTTCGGAGTTTAAAAAAAAAATCCAAAATCAACATCTCCCAAGGGATTGGAGTTTGATTGATTTTATTTAAAGTCTGGGTGGGTTTCTGACCACTAAATATTTGCTTAATTATCCCAGCAATGAAGAGTGATGCTCTCATTAGCAGGGGTTAGAAGCCCATCTGTGTTCTCTGCCAGTTTTTTGTACAGGATTGTAAACCTGCAAATTGCATGTACAGTTGGGGAGTTAGAAAATTGTAACTGCAGCTCTGATATTCATTAAGCTGTGAACTTGGGTAAAGCAATTTTTTCCCTGGGCCTTGGCCTATTTGTGCATAAATTATAGCTAATAGTACTCCACTACAATACACAATTTCAATATTTTAATGCTAAGCCAAAAAGTCTTGTCTTGTGTACTACTCATTGGCAAAAAAAACTGGTGCTCTCCCAGATCTTGAAGCTGAGGTTATTACACAGAATCCAAAGAAATTACAGCACAGTTAGAAAACAAGAGGAATCTTATCACTTTGGAATATGCAAGCACAGAAATCCCAAACATGCCATGTCCCCTGTCCCTGAAGAAAACTGAAAGTGATTACTTCTCCAGAAGGATGTGGAATACTGTGAGATGAATTTCACAAGTGTTTAGGGAAATGACCAAACCAAAGTCATTTGATAGTTACTCTCAGCAGGGGCAAATCTAGATTTTGCAGGCCTGGAGCTTTTACACTTTTGTCAGAGAGAGAGAAGAGCTCTTTAGTAAAAGGAAAGGTTAATGAGTATTTCTTTAGAATGAAAAAAAGTCACAACAATAATAATTTTTTAAATGGAAAATATCACAAAAGTCACAAGATGTATATAAAAACTGACATTTGTAACCTCCTGATGTACTGCCCTAATACTCACCCCTACAATTTTTTTGTCTGCATCCCTGACCATTTCTTCACACAACAACAATTTTGAAAAGCATTTTCAGAGGCAGATTTACCATGAAGCAGATGAAGCTTCAGATTCAGGGCCCCTCACTCCCATGGGTCCCTTGCAAGGCTCTATACCAATTTTGTATTTTCTTCAATTCCCATCACAAAAGAAAAAAAATTTGGTGTTTTTATAACTGTGTATGTTACATTATCAGACTATATTCCTGAGAGGAAAGAACTTTCACTTACTAGGCTTCAATGAGAACCAAATATTCTGCTAAGAACGGAGGATTGGACAAATTTTCTCCATTAGTTTCTGACTCTGTACATTTCAAATTTTGTTTTTCCTCCACTACTCACACTCTTACAGTGCTGGGCTATGAAACACAATCATAGTGCAAAACCACTCCTTCCTCACACCTTCGTGGCACAACACCAAGTCAACTAGTACAATGGGCAGTAGGAACATTCCAGGAAGCCAGGCCCATAGCAGGACAGACACCTAGCCTAATTCTCATTCTAAATTAACACTCTCTACATAAAAATAAAAGGGACTATGAAGCATGTAAATACATCTCACCAAACCCAAACTACATGTACCCCCAATTCAATTTCCTCTTAGGTAGATTCTCAACACATATGGCCATTATACCACCACCATATGCAAGAGAAAGAATAGTGGAAGGAAAGCTGGAATGAAAAGAAACCATGATCTTGGAGGAAGGCAAGATGGCAGAAGAGCAGGGGACTTTGTTTCATCAGGTCCCTTGAATTTAGCTGGCTATCTATTGAAGCATTCCAAACACCCATGAATTCAGCCTGAGATGTGAGAAAGAGACCATAATCTTAAATAATATGTTTCAAATGTTTTACTTTTACATATTTTACACATATTATCTTTCAAGTGAGTAGCCCTGACTTGAAACATCACTCACTTAATGGTAAATCTTCACTGATTCTGAGTCCTGAGGTCTCTACTCATGCTCCCATGATGGGGATGATGCCTGAGAGGAAGTAAATGGCTATACAGGTGTATAATATTCTGAACTTCGGAATAATATTCTGAGTATTTTGGCATTTCTACCTCATTCGAATCTGGAGATGTGAATTCTGGTTTGGATTTCAGAGGACACAAATGATTCCCTCAAGTGTGGTTCACCCATCTATCAAGTCACCCAAAAAATACTTAAGAAATTCTTATCATCAAGAGACTATGCTTAAGGTTGTAGTTGATGGAAGAATAAGTAAGCCACAGTTCCTGCTCTTAAGGGGTCTAGAATCCAGTGGAAAAGAAAAAAAAAAATACATAATGCAAGGCAGACTGCATTGGAAGAACAAAGGAAGGAGATGTTCAAATTAGAATCCAGGATGGTCAAACTGTGAGATCATTCATCTGAATAATTTTATAACCTCTGATCCTCTCTGAGTCTCTGAGTTTCCCCATCTACAAAATGCAGGTAGTAATATTCATCTCACAAGACTAATGTTAAGGATTAAAGAAGATAAAATTATACAAAATTACCTAAATTTAAGGCTTTCTGTAAATATCATTCCCTTGAAACAAAAGCAATCTTATTCTTTTACATATCTGCTTTTGTTCTAATGTTCAATAAATCTTTGTTGAAAGTAGAATAGCAAATAACCAGGTGATTGGAATAAAAATATAAGAGATGTGAGGAGTTCCCAGGGAGTATCTGATCTTACCCAATCCTTAAAGGATGTTTTGAACATGGTGAAGAGATAACAAGAATGCATTAGATAGGAGTCTTTCAATGACAAATGACAAACTCAAACTGGCTTCATCAAAAAAGAAGGAATAGTTGGCTCATGAAACTGAGAAGACCAGGGGCAAATTTGGCCCCAGGCTGGCAGAACACTCGTATCCAAACAATATTCTCAGAACCAGACTCTCTCCACTGCTCAGCTTTGCTTTTCTTCATGTTGGCTTTATTCCCAGGCAAGCTCTTCCCATGCCTTAGCCAATGGTCATCTTCAGCTCCAGGTTTGTTTACATGGGCCCAAATCTGCAATCTCTGTGGAAAGAGTCTCAAATTTGGAACATGCTATGAAGATAGTTGGAGGGGTGGCATGCCTTCAAGGAAGTATTCCACCCAACCTGAATTTTGGACAGTGAGAATGGGGAATGGATAGATCCTTAAAAACATCCAGCATCTTAAACAGTAGGGGGGAAGAATTGCTGTGGAATTCTCCTACAATGGACATTTCAGGTAGAGAAGAAAACAAGAGCAAAAGCTCAAATGTTTACTGAGTACACACTGCCCTGGTGTCTGGGAGGACAGAGAGGTGAGAAGGATGTGATTCTGGCCTCAAGTAGGGGAGGTAAGGCATGTCTGAAAAATAAACAACCATAATCCAAGATAGGAAGCGAGTAAAGCCCTAAAAATGGTAGATAAATATCATTCTTTCAGAGAAGGCAGAGATCTCTTTCAACTAAAAGGACTGGAAACCTTTCAGAAAAGACCTGGTACCTGACTCTGATTTTTTTTTTTTAATATTTTATTTACTTATTTCAGAGAGAGAGAGAGAGATCACAAGTAGGCAGAGAGGCAGGCAGAGAAAGAGGGGGAAGCAGGCTCCCCGCTGAGCAGAGAGACCCATGTGGGACTCGATCCCAGGACCCTGAGATCACGACCCAAGTGGAAGGCAGATGCCCAACTGACTGAGCCACCCAGGCGCCCCCTGACTCTGATTTTGAAGGAGCCTGTAGGAAAATGGTAGTCAAAAATCATCTCAGTATCAGCCCTGGCATTGGCTTTTGGAACTGTGGACATCAGAACGCCCAGTCATTTCTCAAATCATCATCGTGGTCAAAGATCACAGTAGAAACAAAGGCAGGAAAGAAAGGTTACAGGGTGGTTTGTATTGTGGCAAGAGTTACACTGCCTGGGCTAAAATCTCCATTTTAAATTTTAAGTAATTATATGTTTTTTGTTTTTGTTTTTGTTTTATCTGACAGAGAGAGATCACAAGTAGGCAGACAGGCAGGCAGAGAGAGAGAGAGAGAGAGAGAGAGAGGAGGAAGCAGGCTCCCCGCTGAGCAGAGAGCCTGATGTGGGACTCGATCGTAGGACCCTGAGATCATGACCTGAGCCGAAGGCAGCGGCTTAACCCACTGAGCCACCCAGGCGCCCCAAGTAATTATATGTTTTGTATTTGTCCCTTTATTCATCAATTTAACTAGAGGTTTTTCTTTTATTGAGGTGAAGTTCACATAATATAAAATCAAGCATTTTAAAGTATACATTTCAGTGGCATTTAGTACATTCACAAGGTTGTTCAATCATTGCCTCTATCTAGTTCCAAAATATTTTCATTTCCCTAAAAGAAAAGCCCATACCCTTTAAACAGTCACTCCCCATTACCCCAACCCCCACATCCCCTAGCCTCTGGCAACCACTCGTCTGGTTTCTGTCTCTTATAGGTTTCCCTGTTTCTGAATACTTCATGTAAATGAAATCATATATGTGACTTTTTGTCTGGCTTTTTTACTTAACGCATTTTTAAGGTTAACGGGGCCTCTTTTGATATTCCTTCCCATAGTCTATAAGGTGGGGCTATAAATACCAACTAAGTTCTACTGGCTAGCAGCTCTCCTGAAATGAACCTTCTACCACAAAATGTCCACCCACACTGGTAATCAGTATGCCCCCAGGGGTCATGTCTTAAGAAGTCTTTCCACTCTTCTGTAGACAAAAGCAAGTCTTGATGTATAACGACTGCAAATTAGCTGGTTGTATGTTGGGTGCTTGCAGACCCCCAAACACATTCTTTGGCCATACAGAACCCCTTCTTCAAGGACAGTCAGTCAAGAAGCCCAAGGAGGAGGCAGAAAGCAGGCTAGCAGCTCAGACTTCAATCCTAACCCCCAATCTTTTTACCTTTATCACAAACTTTAGCACCTCAAAGTTCTTAAAGAACATCCAGCTTTTTACATAATGAAACTGAGGCTCTACAAGCTTAAAAAAAGATCACATAGGCACAGAGTATCAGAACTCAAAGAAAAGCTCTCATGAAATTCATGGCCTAAATTCAGTGTTCTCAGACATGACATGGTGTCTAGTACTTTTCTCTCTAGAAGCAAGCACCAAGTGTAAGAAAGCAGCAATCTAAAGAAAACCTCTCAACTCTGGGAAAGCTAAAAGGAGTCTCATCTAGCTATTTTTTAATCTGTGAGATAACAATAATAAGTGAGGTAACACTGTCTTTCACAAAGGAAGAGAAGCTGGTATATCTGCATACCACTCTCTCATTTTGGATTTGCTCCCCAGAACACTGAAAGTGAATGACCCAGTACTGGGGGAGAGGGTAGGATTAGGGGACAATGTTTAGGATTCAAAGGCAATGAAGGAATCTTATTCATTCAGGAGCAGCTAAAATGCTGTTCTCCCTCTCCGAAAAAATCACTTGTAAATGGGAGCTAAGATCCTTCTATGTAGAAATGCAAGCCTGTAAATACCATGTCAGGATCTTGATTTTTTTTGTAACATAAAGTTAATGATGCTTAAAATATGCACAATATGTACCCCTGTGGAACACTGAATTATCTTGATGTCTGCACTTCGGGGATGGTCTATAAAGAAAATAATTCAGAAGTGAGTAGACATAGCTGGTACCTAAAACGCAATTAGAGAAAGGGGCGGGAAGCCCCAGATGCATACGCAGCCAGACTGAGGGGGAAACAAAACAATGTTCAGTGTGCTCATCTTTGTTTTTTAATCTCATCTTTTGAAAGATTTACTTCCTGAATTTTTGCCTGAGAGGTTTGTGTAAGCATTTCCTTGGAACAATTTACTTATTTTTACCTTCGGGAAAAGGTACTTTCAGAAACAAGTCAACTGGACCCTTTTCTCCCTGCCGTGCCACAACGCTGAAGCCCTCTGCACCTAAAACAAACAAATAAACAAACAAACAAACAAACAAAAAGTCTCCTAACTAATATTTAGGCTTTCAAAAGCAGGTTGGCTTCGAGACTCGCTAGGATAATCATTTGCACCTTCCTTCAGCCACACATAATACAGTCTTTATTCAGCAAATAGCAAAGTCGTTTCCCGGCAAGTCAAAGGTCACTTTTTGCTGTATTAATAGCTACTCTGGGAGGGTCAGTGTTGTGCTATCCTACATTTTTTCCAGGGCCTGGAGATGCAATTTCCTACAATCTGCAGGCAATTTCCTACCAATTTTCTTGGGGAGCTAATAGGCTGTGACAGGAGATGGAGCTAGCAAGCAGCAGGCGGCTTCAGAAAAGACAAATTGCATCTCTGCCACCTAACTGGGCAATCTAGATCGACAGAGTTTATAGCTTTGTAGTGTTATTGGGCCCCATGCTAACAGCAAATCATTCACGCTGCTCGCTGAATTTCATATTCCCTTCCTTCCGACTTTGTTATTGCCACATATCACTTTGTAGCACTTTCCCTGGAAATTGCAGTAAAAAAGGGGATCACATATATATTAGGGACTTAAATGTCTCCTAAATTGCTTACCAGAAATTATTAGCATTCAATAATTTCTGTTTACAAAATTAGGGCTAAGCTGGTGATTTTTAAGTGACGGGATGGGAAGCTTGGAAAGAAGAGCCAAAAAGGAACGATGAAGATGCTGTGCAACAGGCTGCAGCCCTCTGGCCAGCAGAGAAGTTATTTCTTCTATCTAGCAGGTCCATGTGCTTCTGTACAGTCAAATGCGTTTCAGAAAAAAATATAAACATTTGCAAAATGTGCTCCTGACACTGATTTATGTTTTGCCTAGATGGTTTTTAAAAAGTTAACAGTTCAATACAAGAGCAAATATGCTTTCAAAGGATTCAGAAGAAACACCCTTATTTTATTGAAATATTATTCTTTATTATGTAAGTAATACATTCAATCTGAAAGATTTAGAAAAGGTAAGAAAAGGGGGAAAAAGTCTGATTTTTAAAAACACCTAGCCATTGTATCAACTCAACCATTTTTTTTTTTATTAATTTAGAAGAATACTGCTCTGTGCCAGGTACCGCACAAAAATGAGTAAGATAGGCTCCTGCTGCTAGGGATTTCAGTCTAGTGGAAGAGACAGGCATGCAAACAGATAAGTTGTAAGACACTGTGCCCCAGGATCTGAATACCAAATGGGAAGAAAGGGGAACAGACTGCCTGCAAAATTAAACTGAGGGGAGAAGCCGAAAAGCTCAGATGGAGTTCAATAGTGCAGGTAAATAAACAGCAGAGATTCAGAGTCAGTTCTGCTTTCCTTAGAGTGGTTCTATCTGAGAGGATCCATGTGGATATAGTAACCAAAGTACTCAGATTATTTGCATCTAGAGACCATCACTTGGAAAGCATATAAACAGTAATGTTTTGGACAACATGATCTATGCCATAATGACTGTGCTAATATTAGAGTAATATTACAGTAATTCCACCCTCACCTGGTATAAAAAGACTGGAAGGAACCTTAAGGTTACAAGGGTCTACACAGGAGAGGGTGTGAAGCGGAATATGTGTCCGAGAGAAATGCATTATTCCTACCTAATCTTATGAACTTCATTTCTAAATGAAGAACTAACTCAAGAACTCAGAAGCCTGGGACATTTAAAACAAACGGATCTCTAGAGATAGTAAAACTGAGGGCGCCTGGGTGGCTCAGTGGGTTAAAGCCTCTGCCTTCGGCTCAGGTCATGATCCCAGGGTCCTGGGATCGAGTCCCGCATCAGGCTCTCTGCTCAGCAGGGAGCCTGCTTCCCTCTCTCTCCCTCTGCCTGTCTCTCTGCCTACTTGCGATCTCTGTCTTTCAAATAAATAAATAAAATCTTAAAAAAAATTAAAAAAAAAAAAAAAAGAGATAGTAAAACTGAAGCAGAAACACCTCTCATTTCTCTGGGCTGGATCGGCAGCCACTGGCAGAGCTACTGAGTCTCTGCTGCATTTGTTGATACCTCCATAAAAAGTAGTGTTATGATGCTGTCCTTTTCAGCTATCACACCACACGTGTAGAAGTAAACAGAAAGGATCGCCTCAGAGGTGGAAAAGGGAAAGTTCTGGTGTGGCAATTTTTAAACCTTGGGATTTGGGGTGTTGGTTTCAGCAGATCATCTGGCTCACTGGTTTTGAGGGCAGGCAGGGGAGGCTCGCTCAAGTAGGAGAAATGTGAAGGATTCCAGCAAGATTTTTTGTTCTAAATGACCTCTTCCACTTGCTACTTCTGAATCTGAAACTTCATTATCCATATTTGTTCCCATCCTGAAGGCTTATTTAGATGGCCATCAGCCTTAAAGACAAAGTGTTTCAATCTCAAAGTCTTCAGAGCCAGGCCTAAAATAATCCTTGGGATACATGACTGACTGAATTAAATAGAATCAATAGTCCTACATTAAAATGCAAATATCCTCTGGTATAAACTGGTATAAACCAGCCAGTATCCAAGTACCCCCACCTGAGGAGGTTCTAGCTGAACAATCTGGGCAAAGGCCTGACATCTGCATGTTTGACTCTCCTGCCACGCTCATTTAGAAAACCCCTGGGACAGGTAGAAGATGACAGGGGTGGAACAGACACCCAAGTACACCCAGAAGGAACCTCTAAGAACAGGATGACACACTGTGGGAAAATCCTGCGAATGGGCCCTCCATTCAAAACCACATTAAATCTTACAAGCTATGGGAACTTAGCCAAGTGACCTAGTCAGAACACATTATTTCCTTATCTACTATAGTGTAGGCGGTCGTAAGGATCACAGGAGGTAATACTTGTGAAGCTCACTCCCATTACGGTCAGGACTGGCAGAGCCCCTTGCACAGAGGAGACTGATAATAAATGGCAGCTCTTCTCTCTCTCCCTCTCCTCCTCTTCCTCATCATCCCCCTCCTCTCCTTCTTTCTCCTCCTCTTCATCCTTCACCTTCCTCAGGTGACAGTGGATGTCCTATCCTCCCCTGCCTAAGCCATCCCTGACAACATGAAATGCAAAGCCCTCCCCAGTTTCTCAAAGATGCACATGGAATCAGTCTAAGCACTGGGTACAGTGTTCTCTCTCCATCCTCCCTCCTTCCCTTTCTCTGTCACTGCACTCTCTTGGGCATCACTTCCAAATGGGTGAGCCAATTTAGAGTATTATTACATCAGAGTGGATGTTCTCAGTTCCTTCTTGCCATTTCTAGACATAGCGGGTTTTAATCAGATTCTGTACCACTTCTTGGATGCTGCATTCATATCTCTCTTTCCATAAGTATCAGAAAAGTGAGCCCTAAACTTAATACCATTGGAACTATATGACACAAAATGGCACCCTGTGGCTTGAAAGAAGCAAAGGGCTTCATTAAGCATTTTACTTGTTACTTGAAGAATTAGGTGAGGGAGAAAATTTAGATTATATTTCCTTCAAAGATAAAGACAAGTTAAGGACCTAACCAAGGTCACACAGTACTTCATATATTCCTCAATGTCAAAATTAAAAGAAAAATTTCAGGCATATTTTCATGACCTTCATGGACTTAGATATAAGGGGTTCAGGCTCTGACTGCCATGCAGTCATCTAAGAATCAGGAATGAAGGGGTGCTTGGGTGGCTCAGTGGGTTAAGCCTCTGCCTTCAGCTCAGGTCATGATCTCAGGATCCTTGGATCTAGCCCTGCATTGGGCTCTCTGCTCAGCAGTGAGCCTGCTTCCCCCTCTCTCTCTGCCTGTCTCTCTGCCTACTTGTGATCTCTGTCTGTCAAATAAATAAATAAAATCTTAAAAAAAAAAAAAGAATCATGAATGAACTAGGAAAGTCACTGCTGAGGAAAAAAAAACATCTTTCATTTCTGCTTAACCTTTTAGACTAAATGCCTATCAGCTACTGAATCTAAGAATACTTAGAAATAATGTTGAATGAAATTACTAAAGATTACAATTTTTCATAATGTGAATAAATGGGACAGAATTAAAAATATTTCCTACTTAAAACTGTCCAGTGGGAAAGAAAATTAGTTTATGCTTAGTAGAAAGATACATAAAATTTTACTATAATTTAGCCCTAAGGAATTTTTTAATTACCTCAGTAATGAAAAATGTAAAATTACTGCGAGTGCATGTGCTGGGATCTCTCAACAACCATTCCTCAGCTTTAAACCACTTGCCATTTGAATATCTAATTTCATAAATATTATATTTCCAAAATCTTTGGCCCTTCAAAAGATAGGAGTGAATATAAGATAACATCTAGCAATAACTTATACTCAATAAGGGGGGGAAAGGGGGTAATATACACGGACTGTACAGCTCCAACTGAGTTCAAATTCCAGCCACTCATTTCTTAATCAAGAACAGTGACAAAGTCACAAATTCCATTGCTGCTCTGTCTTCAGAATTAGGTGCAACGAATCAAAAATGACAACCTTTACTAGTTTTTGTGATCTGGCAAAGGATTAAGCCAAAAAAATAAAATATTTTCCCAATCAGCAAATGTTCCTATGAATGGATTGGCCAACAACCCCAGATGCATTTCTTTGAATTATATCTTTCATGCAATTCCATTTTTCCAATGATCCATTAGTTAACCAGAAATACTGTACATATTTTAATGGGTTAGGAGACCTTAAGGGAATTGATGCATCTCAAATGAATGCCTCAGGGGACTCTGGTTCATTGCATAGAAGATAATTCTTTCCTGAAAAGGAGCAAGCTTCATTTGAAATTAAGATTTGGAGATCATAAACAGAATCAATTGAGCTAAGAAGTCTTTTGTAATGTATGGTGCATTGGAGGGAAATGAGCATTTGCAGGTTATGTGGAGAGTAAAAGGAAGGCCTAGTGGAGTGACAGAAACCTTTTCCCCTACCTTTGTCACTTCAGAGCCTGTAAACAGTATGTTTTGTGAAGGAGACTTAAAGGATTTTCCCGGTCAATGTGCTGCAATAGGAAGTTTGTTCTTGAGAGAGAGAGGGAAAGGGAAAGAGAGAGAGAGGGACAAAGAGGGAGAAAGAGAGAGAGAGGAGGGCGAATAAATATTGGTCATGTTCCAGAATATCTTGATGCCGTTAACCACAAAATAAGTTATTAGCTTATTGTAAGTGCAGCCAGTTTTTAAAGTAATGGAGTAATCCACTGTGGATTGCAGCAAGGAAGTGGAACAAAGGGTGTGAAATGAGCAGATGGATTTGATTTTAAACAAATTAGACCCATGACAAGGGATGTAACAAGTCATTTTTCAGTTTTCCATGCTTTGGGTTAACTTCCTTTCATGACCTTTCCAGCCTGCCAGCTCATTTTTTCCCTACCGTGATCTCAGTCCTTTTCTTGGACAGCACTTTTGTGTTTTGCGACTGTAAACTACTGTGTCTCTTGCTTCTACTAAACTGATCAAACAAGACACCACAGGGACTGCCACAGCTGAATGCTTGATTATTTAATCTCCAAACTAGTCGTTCTCTTCATCTCAGACTCATTCCTGGACATATTGATAAATACAAGAACAAATGTTCCGGAGATGTCACACCTTTGTAACGCCACAGATTCTTAGAACATTCAACAATCGGGGCGCCTGGGTGGCTCAGTGGGTTAAGCCGCTGCCTTCGGCTCAGGTCCTGGTCTCAGGGTCCTGGGATCGAGTCCCGCATCGGGCTCTCTGCTCAGCGGGGAGCCTGCTTCCCTCTGTCTCTCTCTGCCTGCCTCTCCATCTACTTGTGATTTCTCTCTGTCAAATAAATAAATAAATAAAATCTTTAAAAAAAAAAAAAAGAATATTCAACAATCCCAGTGGTATACCCATTGGTGCGGCTGATACCAACCCCAGACTGACTCATGATCCAGATCATCTTTGTCCCTTCCACTCTCTTTTTTCCATGCTGGCCTCCCTGCCCCAGCTTCACGTGTTCAATGGCTAAAAGCTACCAGAGACCAACCCTGTGCAGTGAGGGGTACCCTACCACCAAGCCTGATACTCCCTAGCAGTATCCACTGTCTCAAATTGCCCTGCTGTCAATTCTATACCTCAATAAACTCCCATGTCTTTACTGCTTATCTCAGCTGGAGTGCTGGAGGGAAGCAATGGGTATATATAAATTCTTATTAAGAGGTGAATGATTGGTCCTTTTGACCCAAACTTTAAGTCTGCTAACGGACCTTTCCCTGTAGTCCACCTTTGCAGAGCTCCCAGGATGATCTGTCTAAAATGAAAAACTAACCAGGCTCCCTGTGACCCACAGAAAATGATTAAGACCCCGATCTCACTCCTGGCTCTACCCAAATACCCATCATTTATTTGCCCAGGACTTAAACCTTGCTCCTCCCTCTTCCCATCACAGAACCATACTGAAGTATTTACCTTTCCTCTGAACTTTCACAGCTTGATTTAGAACTCACTTGCTCAGTCACAACCATCTAGCAAAATCTGAGTTCAAAATCTTCGTTCAAGCATCACCTTCTCTGGAAACTTCCTTGACTCGCATCCAATTGCAAAGGTCACATGGCTCACTCATGGGTGTCAAAAATCTTAACCTAGCTCATGATAGCAACTTCCAGCAACATTCAGTACTTTCAGCAAATTCTACCATACTCAAGATTGTTCAGATGAACAGCGAGAACATGTGAGTGGCAGGACCCTTGTGTATTAAGAACAGAAAAACAACAAAAACAAAAAAGAACAACAACAAAATCCAGGGTGTGAACAAAGGGCAAGAAATGAATGTGCGGTAGACGGGAGCCCACACAAGCAGGCAGCTCTTAGCTGCTCCCAGACCCACCAGTGCCGACGCCATGCCCTTTAATCTCACCCCACAGTTAGACGCAAGGGGACCCACAGAGGGAGCTATGGCGGCGGAAGCTACTTATTCCGGAAATGACGTCAGCCCCCATAGCCACCGTGCGGCACGTGAGGGCGGCCGTCTCCCTCTTCTCCCAAACACGCCCTTGGAATCCCTGTTACCTACACAGAGGTCCGTCCTTACCAGCCTGGTTCTGGTCCTGTGGTGACACAGAAGGCAGAAGATGTGAGACAAGCCGGGCATGAGAGGCGACGGGAATGCGGCCCGCTGCTCACGCAGCGATTAGGCCTCAGAGCCTGTGCAGGCAGACGTGCAGGGCACAAAGCGGAATAAGCTGCTACAAGTCATGAACAGAGACGTCGCGTTCAGAAACTGAAAAGGTATAAGCACTGGGTTCTGGGAAGTTCTTCAGAAGAGCACATGGGAGACTTTCAGACCACCACGGGGTCGAAAGAAGGAAAACCACATAACCCCGGAAGTTGTTATTAACTATGGCTGCAGATCTCGCGATAACGTAAAGACTTGCCTTGGGGTTAGCGACCGACAGGGGGCGCAAAGAAGCTTCGGGTAGATCCAGAAGCTTTTCCATATCGTGATGTGGGTGGTATAAAATCAAGGAAGAGTTTTAAAAAATTATTGTTTATCTGAAATTCAAGCTCAACTGAGTTTCTTCTATTTGCGAAATCTGGCAGGCCGAGGACGGTGGTTACATGGGTCTAGACCAGTGCTTCTTAATTTGGGGTGATTTTACCCCAGTGGACCTTTGTCAACATCTGGAAACATCTTGGTTGTCATAACTGGGGTGGACATGCTACTGACACCTAGAGAGTAGAGGTGCAGGGATGCAGCTACACATCCCCCATTGCACAGAGCAGTCCCCACAACAGCAAATTTTCCAGACCAAATGTCGGTAGTGTTCATCTGTGTAAAAATTCAGCAGCTGACATCTGATAGGTTCATTTTACAGTATGTATAGCACAAAAAACGAATTTGTGACCAAAAAAATTCTGAATAACAAAATTAATTATTCTGCAATATTCTGCAAATGTGTAAACATTTGAGTTATTTCAGATAAAGCATCTCAAGAACACATTCAGAAAAAAAAGAAAATGAATTCCCATTTTTAACTGTATTTGTTAACTGGAATGTGCTTCATTAAATTTAAGTCCATGAGGAGAGGGGGCAATATGGGGCTCCAGGATTTTGTGAGTTGCATATTTCTTCAACGTTTCCATAAGACTTCATGGCCATGGTCCCCTGGGGCACCCAACAAACTCACAGGGACATCATGAGACATTTTACATTTTCTTTTCTTTTCTTTTTTAAAGGAGACTCCATGCCCAGTGTGGAGCCTAATGTTGGGCTTGAACTCACGACACTGAGATCAGGACCTGAGCCGAAATCAAGAGTCCAATGCTTCACCAACTGAGCCACTCAGGTGTCCCAGTATTTTACATTTTCAAGGGAAACACAGATATACTTAACTGTCCGATGAAAGAATAGTATGGACAATTTAGCTTGAGGTAGTTTATAGTTTTAGCATTATATCACAGAAAATCAACATGGATCAGAAAATGAGTGATGGTTCAATCTGCTTCTAAAATTTGACAAGTTGTTTAGTTCTCAACTGGTGTACACATCCATGAGTAAGTGTGGTCATCCAAAAAAAGGTGGTTTTTTTTCCTTCAATTTATGTGTGTTTAAATGGCTACTAAGTTTATAGGAGACAAGTATTATAGGACACAAGTTGTTTGGATATAACTACTTAATAAGCAGAACTGTTAAATATTTCTTTTGACCTGGGGTGCCCTGAAAACGTTACAGGGTGCCATGAACAAAGAAAGTTTGGGAACCTCTGCCTAAGAGAACTGAATAATTATATAAATTCAGTAGTGTTTATATAACACATATAATACTATTTTGCATTTTTTGAAAATTCTTTCCTTATAGTTATCTTTGCCCAAAGACAATGAATATTTGCTAAACAACAATTGAAGGAAGGGGGAAGGGGAATGCCTTTTCATTTACTTATTTTTAAAACTGCTTTTATCAAGGTATGATTGACTGACCAAAAGCTGCATGTATTTAATGTGCACGACTTGATGAGTTTGCAGATAAGCATACACCCGGGAAGCCATCACCACCAAAAAACACGTCTTTTTGAAAGAGGGAGCTTGTTACTCTGAAAAGGAAGTAGCTCAGGTGTGATGTCAGTCAATGGGATAAAACATGAGAACTCACAAAAGAGAGAAGAGAGGAAGAAAGGGAAATTTGGGACCAGCAGATTTGAGTGGCAGGCTTTTCTTTCCCTGTGTCTTGACATGACAACACAGACATAACAGCCCCTCCTGTTCGTGGGAGTGGCTTGGCCTCCACGAGAGCACAAAAGGCTCAAGATAAAATTTCTTGGGCTGACATGAGAGAAGCTGATGTCACCACATCTATCTCATAATCACCAGTGGAAAACAGCCCATTCCTCCTCGAGTTAGTATAGAATTTTTCAGTTGTGTTCAAAGCATGGCCACAGACATGTTCATTTTGTTGCCTGCTTCTCACTTAGGAAGCAGCATGAACATCACTGGGGCCCCAAAAGCCTGGCCCTGGTTCAAATTCTCTGGCTTTCCAGAAGGCATCCAGGCCTCTCCGCTTCTGCACAGGGCAGTATCCCTTGACCTTTTGCAGTTTTCCACGATTGTGTCATATCTAGACACTCACAGGCAAGCACAATTAGTTGCATCATCTAGTGCCAGGGCAGAAATGCCAAGCTGGTGAGGAAATGAATCAAAACGAATTGAAATTACCTGCAGAGAGCTGATGAGGGAGGCTCAAGCTGCAGCAAACATCAATGAGTGAAAAAAATGATCTGCCTGAGAAAATCAATGAAACCAAAATAAGCTGACCATACAGAAGAGTTCTCTCATACACACAGGCCATGCCTGACCTCAGACGTGCTTAGCAAATCCAGTGCTTGCCCAGCTTAGTGAAGAGAGCATGACCTCTTTCCTCTGTAGCAGTGTTTCTGGAACTTAATCGTGCTCAGGAGTTACCTGGGGATCTCGTTAACATGCGGATTCTGAATCAGTCAAGTATGAGGCGGGGCCTGAGAATCTACACTTCTAACACTTGGAGGCTGCTGGTATTTCGACTACACTTCAGTTGCAGCGCGTTTCCTGGTGTGTTCTCTCTGGAGCAGCGGCATCAGGCATCAGCTGGGAACTTGTTAGAAATGCAAATTCTTGGACCACACTCCAGACAAAATGAATCAGAAACTCTGGATACAGGTATGGAAGTCTGAGTTTTAACAAGCTCTCCAGATGATTCCAGTGCACTATGAAATTTGAGAACCACAGATATTCTAGATCGGAACCACTTTTTCATATACATTCATGCCCATTAATACCGTGAAAATTTCTCTTAATAAGCAGACTGTAAGATCTCTTGCTGTCCTCTGAAATCATCTCTTACATTAACTTTTCACATGCCCTTATTTATCTCCTAAATTATATCAATAGCTATCATCTTGTCTTCCAAATTCTATCAAGAGCTACTTGAGAGCAGGGACCATACCTTGTGTAGTTCTGTGTCTCTAGCGCTGCAGTGTTTCCCATATACCATATGATCAATAAATACTTGCTGATAGGCTTATAGATTCACACTGAAGCCAGATGTGACTGAGGAGCTGGAATTCAGTTGCTAGTATGAGCACTCTTTATAAGTGGATACAATGTATTTGTATTAATTATTTAACATTGCATAACAAACCACAAGAAGAACCTTAGTGACTTTAAATAATAATACTGATTTACTCTCTCTCATGGTTTCTGTGAATCAAGAACTTAGGGTGGGCATGGCTTGGCTGTTCTAGCTTGGCTTGGGGTCTCTAGTAAAGTTATAGTCAGATACGGTGGGCTGAAATCAACCAAAGGCTGGACTGGGCTTTACGAATCTGCTTCGAAGATGGCTCCCTCACATGGTTGGCAAATTCATGCTGGTTGTTAGCAGAGCCCTCAGTTCCTCTCCAGAAGACTGCTTCAGTGACATCACAACATGGCAGCTGGTTTCCCCCAAAGGAAGTCACCCAGAAGACTAAGGCAAAAAATGCTATGCTATGCTGTCACTTTCTTAGTATTCTATTGGTCACATCTTCCTGATTCAATGTAGGAAGAGATCATATAAGTCCTGAATAGGATAACTGGTGACCATCTTGGAGGCTGGCTATTACAGTGTATATCCTCCAGCTGATACAGGTAGTAAGTTTGCTCTCAAGGAGTTTACAGTCTTAGGAGAAAGAAAAATAGTAAGCAAGTTCACAAATAAGGATTTTAAACAAGTACATGTGTAAAAAAAATAATAGGAGACAGATGAGAGAGTGACTGTAGATAATGAAGTCGGAGGACTCTCTGAGGTAATGATAGTTGGGCTGAATGACGAGAAGGAAGCTCCATGTGACAACAAGATGGAAGGAATAGTTTGTGCAAAGGCACTGGATGAACCTGAACAAGCTTGGCATGTTTCAGAAACAGAAAGAAAGGTTAGTGTGTCTAGAAGGTAATATGGAAAGAGGGAGTGCCAGTGAGGAGAGGCCAGCATCCAGAAAGGCAGGAGGGAACCTGAAAGACTTCGGTGTCTCCAAAGCTCAGAAAGAGTTTCTAAAAGGACAGAGTCACCAACTATTTTAAAACCTGCAGAGGGGCGCCTGGGTGGCTCAGTTGGCTAAGCATTTGCCTTTGGCTCAGGTCATGATCCCAGGGTCCTGGAATCGAGTCCTTCATCGGGCTCCTTGCTCAGTGGGGGGGCTGCTCTCCTTCCTCCTGCCGGTCCCCCTGCTCTCCTCTCTCTGACAAATAAATAAAATATTTTTTAAATATTTTATTTATGTGTGTATGTATTTATGTATGTATTTATTTATTGATTTGTCAGAGAGAGAGAAAGAGAGAGCACACAAGCAAGCAGAGTGGCAGGCAGAGACAGAGAGAGAAGCAGACTCGCTGAGCAAGGAGCCCAATGCAGGACTCGATCTCAGGACCCTGGGATCATGACCTGAGCCGAAGGCAGAGGCTTAACCAACTGAGCCGCCCAGGCTTCCCTAAGTAAAATATTTTTTAAAAATAAGATAAAAGCTGCTGGGACTCTGAGCAAGAAGAATATAAAACATTGGTCAGTGGGTTTGGCAATAAGATCATTGGAGCCCTTGTCAAAAGCAGTTCCCATGGCGTGGTTGGGATTAGAAGACTGAGTGTGTTAAACCAAGGCTAGATGTGAAGAAAAGGAAGGAACTGGTGTGAGATTACTCTGAGAAGAAATGATATAACACAGAGAGGACAAATGTAGCAGTCCCTCGGTGGCATGGAGTTCATCAAGCTTTTTGGATCTTTGAGTTTGGTTTTTGAGATTTGTGTAGGATACCCCTACATAGGATGAAGGTACGATATAGAAATCTTGGAACATAGCAGTCACTCAGTATATGCACTTTCCATCCTTACCCTTGTGACTGGATTTTATTTAGACCCAACTAATTTGAGACAGCTAATTTGGCAACTTGGGACATTTTTGTTCCTAATTTAATTGAGAATGGTTGTTCTTCTGGTAGCTCTTCTCATTTAACCCATGAGTAGCTTTTGAGATTTTAGTGTCTAATTTGCTGAGTTTGTAGAAGTAATAAAGGAATCTTTTTTCTGCAGTATGCAATTTTAAATTTATACTCATCTCTTTTCTTATACTATTTGGCTTATTCCTACTGAATTCTTGTGACTAAATGTGGCCGGGTGCAGACTCACAGCCCTAGGCATGCTCACCCTAGGGAATCTCCAGTGATCTCAAGGGGTGGTGAGAATTTTCCTACTGATCACTGAAATAGTCAGCATTTATTTACTTTAATTATATATACATGCCATAAAGGAGGTTTTTTGGTTTTGTTTTTAACAAAGAGCCCAATTCCCCCACTGGTTGCCCTGAGGCACACTGGGGAAACCACAGGCCCTGTGTTCCCCCATGGCATCTGATTAATACTTTTCTGTTCTCTATGTGCCACAACCTAAAGGAGGTTAGGAAATACTTAAAAACACTGAGTGGGAGTCAAAGGCCAGCCCAGGGCTTCTTGCTTTTTTCCTAACTACCTGCATGGG
This sequence comes from Mustela lutreola, assembly GCF_030435805.1. Taxonomy (NCBI): domain Eukaryota; kingdom Metazoa; phylum Chordata; class Mammalia; order Carnivora; family Mustelidae; genus Mustela; species Mustela lutreola. Next base: position 79,002,421 of record NC_081301.1, on the reverse strand, counting down.
CCCTTGTGTGTCCCTCCCTCTCCCCTCTCCAGCTTGCATTGTCTGCCCTGCCCTCCTCCTGTGGGGAATTCTATTCTCTTTCAGGTTGACAGCCTTGTATACGACAATATACTCAAGTTTGGGATTGCTACTTGGAGAAAGAGGTGAAGGGAGAGACTGATGAAAATCAGGGATCCTCACGTGCATGTAGGTCCATGGCTACTCCCTGGTGGCTGTGAGGTAGCGTGAGCCCTATTCAGGAATCGCAACTCCAGGAGCAGTTAACAGGCAGTGAAGAACCCTAATCATGAGACCATACTCTAGATTCTGCAAATGCTTCAAATATTATCGAAATCAGCACCAAGTTTCCTTAATTAGCATATGGATGTTGGGTTTAAGTTTTTCATTGGAAAACTAAGTATGCTTAAGCTTATAATTATATATATATGTACCACCGTCCTGCAGAAACAAGGCAATAAACCTGCAGAACAACAACTCTAGAAACTTCCCCACTTCCAGAATGCCATGTAGTCCTGAAAGGACTCATTGTCTAATTGAACTAGAAGACCTGCTAACCCTTTCATGCAGGACGCTGCTCAGAACATCCTGAGGACGGAGAACAGGGACTGCTCAAGCCTAAAAGAAAGGTTGTGTGGTGTTTTTGAACATGCTTTCCTATAAAAGTGGGCACAGTCTATTGGAGGCCAGCTCCCATCTTTAACACATCACTGCTTCAGTTACCTGTTGCTGTGTGATGGACCACCCCACACTTAATGGGTTGAAGCAGTGATTTATTAATTTTCAAAATTCTGTTGGTTGGTAGTCTGGGTCATTGTTCTGCTGGTTGCACGCAGGTACGGTCATCTGGTGGTTTGACTGAGGCCATTGGTGCTGGCTGTCAGCAGGGCCCCTCATCCACCTTTTGAACACTGAGCCCCCAGCAGGCTAGACTAGAATTATTCATAGATGATTATCTTGGGCTTCTCAGAGTATGGGTGAAAATTAAAAGGCCTCTAGAGAAACTAGTTCAATGTCACTTCTATCGTGTGCTATTAGTCAAAGGGAGTCCCAGACTACCTCATATTCAAGGAGGCATAAAAATAGACCCTGACACTTGATAGGACTAAGAGCCACATCACAGTGGGAAGAGGTGTGGCCACAGGGAGGAATAATGCATGGGGCCATATTAGAATGATCTACTTTCCCACTGAGTGAGGTAGGGCAGGGCAGAATACAAAGAACTCCCATGTACTCCTACCTCTGATCATTTAACACAAAAACTCAGCCCATGACGTTAAAGTGCATCCTTTTTTTTTTTTTTTAAGATTTTATTTATTTGATAGAGATACAATGAGAGAGAGAACACAAGCAGGGGGAGTGGGAGAGGGTTCAGAAGCAGGCTTCCCACTGGGCAGGGAGCCCAATGGGGCTTGATCCCAGGACCCTGGGATCATGACCTGAGCCAAAGGCAGATGCTTAATGCTTAACGACTGAGCCACCCAGGTGTCCCTTAAAGTGCATCCTTTTTTTTTTTTTTTTTAAAGATTTTATTTATTTATTTGATAGAGAGAGGGATCATAAGTAGGCAGAGAGGCAGGCAGAGAGAGAGAGGAGGAAGCAGGCTCCCTGCTGAGCAGAGAGCCCGATATGGGACTCGATCCCAGGACCCTGAGATCATGACCTGAGCCAAAGGCAGCGGCTTAACCCACTGAGCCACCCAGGCACCCTTTTTTTTTTTCTAAGATTTTATTTATTTATTTGAGAGAGAATGAGTGAGAGAGAGCATGAGAGAGGAGAAGGTCAGAGGGAGAAGCAGACTCCCCAAGGAGCTGGGAGCCCTATGTGGAACTCGATCCTGGAAATCTGGGATCATGACCTGAGCCGAAGGCAGTCGCTCAACCAACTGAGCCACCCAGGCACCCTTAAATTGCATCCTTAACCAGAGTAGATGTAAACCTCTTTTTTCAAACAGTCTTCTTGATAATTTTGAATTTTTCTTCTGGACAAACTTCTTGATGGGTCTAATGAAGTCCTCTTCTCCACCCCCCCCACCTCTTTTTTTAAATCTCATAATTTATGTGATGAAGAGTTCCAAATATTCCCGGTAGGATAATAGTCAGCACTGGCATTTTTGGCTGTGTATGTTTGTATCATTAGCATTACTTTCAACCTCCAGCTCCACTACTGGAAGGTTTTTAAGTTACCTCTACAAGTAGTTAAATTAGTTAACTAAAATTAGGCAGATTAATGCAGAAATTTACTTTGTACATGGAATGTGCAGTGTATGACAGTTTGCTCTTAGGACACCACTGTCAACCCCAGTCCACTGCCCCTTAAGGTACCTCGTGAACTGAATGGTATACATGGTTGGCTGATGTATAGACTCAGTGGGGGTTATAACGTTAAACCTGCTTTTAAATATTAGTGAGCCTTATTTTGTTATTTTATAAATAAATCTCAACTAATATCTATTTATAAATATATAAATATTGAAGTAGTAATATTTATATATACACTCATGTATGTATATAGATAGTAAGTCTATGTTTATAAATTGAAGCTATATTTTCTTCCCATGCCTCTAGTGGAATATCTTTCACACCTCTCTTTGGCAACTCTAACAATTACCTTAATGGAACGTATCATTTGTCACCTTATTTTATAATTAACTGTCTATGACATCTGTCATACTCAAAGCTGAAACTAGGGTGAAAAGCACTCACTATGGGCACAAAATTTAAAGGGGTGCCAGAAAACTCTGTAATCAAAATAAATATTTTAAAAAACCGAATCTGAGGCCAAAAAACCCATGATGAATGCACTGTCAAATTTTTAAATAAAGCCAGGATGAGGGGCGCCTGGGTGGCTCAGAGAGTTAAGCCTCTGCTTTCAGCTTAGGTCATGTCTCAGGGTCCTGGGATTGAGCCCCGCATCAGGCTCTCTGCTCAGCGGGGAGCCTGCTTCCTCCTCTCTGCCTACTTGTGATCTCTCTCTCTCTCTCTCTGTCAAATAAATAAATAAAAATCTAAAAAAAAAAAAAGGATGAAACAGGATCAAAATTAGGGTGAGGTGAGGAGGGTAATAATGTGCAAGGATGTGCTAGATATGCCCTCATTTAAAGTATTCATATTGTGTTCATGATAGATTTTTTTATTTTGTTTTGTTTAAAATAAAATCTTTTTCTTTTTTAAGATTTTATTTATTTATTTGACACAGAGAGAGATCACAAGCAGGCAGAGAGGCAGGCGGCGGGGTGGTGGGGGGCGGGGAGCAGGCTCCCTGCCAAGCAGAGATCCCATTGTGGGGCTTGATCCCAGGACCCTGAGATCATGACCTGAGCCAAAGGCACTGAGCCATTCAGGCACCCCTCATGATAGATTTTTAAAAATAGTCTTTATTTTTTAGAACAGTTTTAGGTTCACAGTGAAATTCGGTGGCAGTACAGAGTTCCCATATCTGTGCTCCCCCCACACAAATACAGCCTCCCCACTATCACCATCCCACACCCACATGGTTCATTTGTTCCAACTGAGGACCCTTCATTCCCACTCAAAGTTTCCACTAGGGTTCACTCTTCGTGGTGTACATTGTGAATTTTGAGATATAATGATGTGTATCCACCATTTTAAGAGAATTTTCACTGCCTTAAAAACTGTGCTCCACTTACACATCCCTCTCCCCACCCAACTATTCCATCCGAGCAAACACTGGTCTTTGTACTCTCTTTGTAGTTTTGTCTTTTTCAGAATGTCATAGAGTTGGAATCATATGGTGTGCAGCCTTTTCAGATTGGTTTCTTTCACTTAGTGATACACATTTATGCTTCCTCCATGACTTTTCATGGCTTGACAGTTCATCTCTTTTTAGTGCTCAGTAATACTCCTTTGCCTGGATATGCTGCAGTTGATTTATCCACTAGATTGGCCTAGGTTTTTCAAGAAACAGAACCAATAGGCAATGTATACATATATGTGTGTGTGTGTGTGTGTGTGTACAGAGAGAGAGAAAGAGAGCAATGTATTTTATGGAGTTAGCTCATGAGATTATGGAGACTGAGAAGTCTCAGGATCTGCAGTCAGCGAACTGGAGACCCAGGGGAGCCAATGGTGTAGTGCCAATCCAAGTCAGAGGCTAAAAGCGGGCAAAGACTGTCCCATCTGAAGACTACAGGTAGAGAATGAATTCTGTCTTATTCAGTCTTTTTGTTCTATTTGGGCCTTCAGCTAGTGAATGAGGTCCACTCATATAGGGGAGGGCAGTTTGCTTTATTCAGTCTACTGATTCAAACATTAATCTCATCCAGAAACACACACACACACACACACACACACACACACACACACACACACAGAGAATAGTGTTCTAGCAAATATCTGGGCACACTGGGGACCAATCAAGCTGAAACATAAACTTAACCACCATATCCACTCACCTACTGAGACATTATGGCTGCTTCCAGGTTTTGATAATTTGGAAGGAAGTGGCTATAAACATCTATAAGGAGGTGTTTGTGCAGACATAAGTTTTCAACTCCTTTAGATAAATACTAAGGAGCATTGCTAATTGTATGGTAAGAGTATGTTAGTTTTAGAAGAAATTGACACACTGTCCTCCAAAGTAACTGTACCATTTCATATTCCCACCAGCAATGAATGAGAGTTCTTGATGCTTCATATCATCACAAATTTTTGCACTAGTTTTGACATTTTAAAATTTCAGGAAAACATTATTTATCTTGATCATGGAGTTTTCTGGTGGCACCTTAAACTTGGAGCCCAAGAACAGTCCTTCCTCATCCACCCTAGTCCTGGTCCTGGACTTGGCTCCTTTAGTAAAGGCGGAAACCATGTCTTATTATAATTTTTTTTAAGAGTTTATTTATTTATTTGACAGATTGAGATCACAAGTAGACAGAGAGGCAGGCAGAGAGAGAGAGAAGGGGAAACAGGCTCCCTGCTGAGCAGAGAGCCCAATGTGGGGCTAGATCCCAGGTCCTGGGATCTTGACCTGAGCCAAAGGTGGAGGCTTTACCCACTGAGCCACCCAAGCACCCCTCTTATTATTATTTTTAAAGGAAATTTGGCAAATAGTTAGTAAAGTACCTGACATACAATAAGTGCTCAATAAATGTTAGCCAGATTATTATTATTATGTCCCTCAAATAGTACCTTCGAGAGTTATCTGAACATAGTAAATGTTTGTTGAATGAACTATGGCCTTTTATACAACTGACGTATCCTCTAAACTTCCATGTGTTTTAAAAGCACATTATTACTTGTTTTGTTAGGCTGAGCAGATTTGGTGTTTGGGGCCTGTCCATATTTTTACATGTACCTCTAACATTTCAAAAGTTGGAAATCAGATCTACTGCTTGTAGGTAGTGAATGCTTCCACTGAGTCCTGGATGAGAAAAAGAAAATATTTTCTATTCAGTCTGGAAAAAAACAACAACAAAAAACAACAACAACAAAAAACCTGGTTTCCTTTGTCTTTCTTGTTATGGAGTGCAGTGTAGATATATGTTTGCTCTGGGATTCTAATGGTGATTAAAATAAAATTATGATTCCGTAAAAAGTGCACCAGGCAGTGTCACTTATGCATGCCTATGTCACTATGCTTATTTTTTCTTTTCTTTTTTTTTAAATTATAGATTTCATTTATTTATTTGACAGACAAAGATCACAAGTAGGCAGAGAGGCAGGCCGAGAGAGGAGGAAGCAGGTTTCCCACTGAGCAGAGTGCCCAATGTGGGGCTCGATCCCAGGACCCTGGGACCATGACCTGAGCCGAAGGCAGTCTTTAACCCACTGAGCCACCCAGGTGCCCTGTGCTTCTTTTCTATTTCAAGTTCAAAAACTAAAGTGTAATTTAGTAGTGACTTTAGGGTTTGCTCTAATGTTTTTATCAACTCTAGTTTTATTGATCAGCATTTATTTCTTCTAGGATTTTTCTCACATCCTAGAGTCATTGACAGGTTGATCCGAATGACTTAGAAGATTTCAACTGCTGGCAAATTACAGAATTACAATTCCTAACATCGAAATAGCCATAAACTAAAGTAGCTCAGAATATAAACAATGATGACAAGAGAACCTTGTGAAACAGTCTGTAGAAATGCCAGGAGAAATACTGTCCATCTGAACAGGATAGTCACTGATATTTTTGTGACTATGCCAAGAAGTAATTCCAAAAGTTCTCACAGTTGCATGAGGCAAGCTGTTTGATAACCTGCTTTTCAACAGCTGTCAGTCGCCAACATAAGGAACCACGCATTATGTACAATGAAATTTCTGTTCAAGTCACACACACATTTTTTTTTTGCTTATGCTCACTGATATATCTCCCAACTTAATTCAAAGAAATCATGTGTGCATCAAGGGCTTTCATCAAGCCTGGGTGGCATGTCAGCCTCGCCCACTTCAATGTGAAGTAAGATAGAGAAGGAGGAACAGGGAAAGTGGCAAGTTGAAGGTTTTTTTTTTTTTTTTTTTTTTTTTTTAAGTTGAAGGTTTTTTAACTTCTGGAAATATTAACTAAAACTGGTGTCTTATCTTTTTTTTTTTTTTTTTAAGATTTATTCGACAAAGAGAGAGAGCGTAAACAAGCAGGGAGGGTCAGAGAGGGAGAAGCAGGCTCCCTATTGAACAGGGAGCCTGATGTGGGGCTTGATCCCAGGACCCTGGAATCATGACCTGAGTCAAAGGCAGATGCTTAACCAACTGAGCCACCCAGGTGCCCCACTGATGTCTTATCTTAACATTTTTCTGCCCCAAGATGGGGAGGAAAGGCCAGCACCAAAATCCATGTCAGCACTTTTTCTGTGTGAGTCATTGAAGCAACTCAACTAAACCTCCTTTACCTTGCGCCCCAAAAAACGTGTTGAGTTGTGGCCGGTGGGAAAGCTTCCCTCAGCTATGAATGCTAAGAGGAACATAGCTAACAAAGGGAGCATGGACTCAGGGCTGAGCTCATCATATAAGAGTACTGCTCTACAGAAGTGTTTTATCAGATAGGCAGATATATATTTGTATGTTTATAAATATGTAAGTTTAAGAGTTTAAATATTTCACACTACTATTAACAGGTAGCAATTGATACTTACTAATTTCAAATAATCCATTGATTTAAAACTTGGTCAATTTTCTCTGAATAATTTAAGGCTAATGTTAGTAGAGGAGCCCAGAGAAGATGGCATGCTAAATTGTGTATTTATTTTAACAAAAGCCAGCTGAAAAGGCAAAAAATTCATGGTGTAAGTGATTCAGCATCTCTACACAATGGTAAGGGTTGAAATCCTTTTGAAGCCCTCTGTTCCTTTTGAAGAGTACCTTCTGTTGCTGATTTGCCTATGTTACTAAAGAAATAGCCATCCTGTTTTGAAATGTTCAGTTGGATTATGGCCGTGACAAAACATTTTTTAACAGTATATCGCTTACCTGTGGGGGATTCAGCTCTGCACATGCTAGGGACCACCTAGACCTTTTAAACTAACTATATGTGTACATTAAGATTTCCAGCTATTTTGGGGCATCTGAGTGTCTCAGTGGGTTAAGCACTTGCCTTCGGCTCAGGTCATGATCCCAGGGTCCCAGGATCATGCATCTGTTGGGGCTCCCTGCTCATCTGGGAGCTTGCTTTTCTCTGCCTGCTGTTCCCCCTGCTTGTGCTCTCCCTCTCTCTGTCAAATAAATAAATAAAATCTTAAAAAAAAAAAAAAGATTTCCAACTATTTTATCCTAAGAGTCATATCTTCTAGAAGACAAAATATCTAAAATGGATATAAATTAGTAAGATAGTGTGACCAAATGTTTAGGCTCTACTGCAGAGATTAAAAATCAGCACTAACATTTACATTCTACATACTGAAAATTCAGAAATGCCACATATTATAGCATCAAAATATCTGATATGATAAATTACAGCTCAGAAAAAGTGGTCATCCTGCTGTGAAGTATTAGTCCAGAAATCAGAAAGACAAACATGGTAGACAAGGAGGTTTGCACATTGACAAAGTGGCCATCATGGAAAGCAATAGTAATCACCTGAACCATATTCTTGGATTATTTGTTTGATAGAAGTTAGAAGGACAGACATCGTGGCTAGGTAAATTCTATTTTATTCACTCTTCAAATAAGAGTCTTTCCAGCCCAATGATATGTCATGGGATTGAACAAATTGGCATATTCAGTTATCAAAAGGATGCCTGCCACCTAGAGAGACACGTGAGTTTACTGTCAGTGGCTGGCTGTCAGCGGCCTTTCTGATCTTGTTGCCATGGAAATTGACATTAGATAGGTGGGAAGAGGGGGAGTTATAGGTTGCATTCTTATTTCATTCTTTCAAATATGATGTTTGAACCTTTTGCCTTCTTTGTACCCATCTGAAACTGGTTTCCCTGGCAACAGAATCGGGGACGCCACCTCCCCAAGATCTGAGAGCTCTTTCTTCGCTGATCTCAGAAGATAGCACTGAGGGGGAGAGCCAGCAAGGCTATGATTCCTGGGACTGGCTGAAGGGGTGTGAGGAAGAAAAGGAATTGGAAGTCACCTGAAACTTCCTAAGGTTTAAAATATGTATATATATATATATATGGTTTTCTTTAAGTCAGGATCTAGTCATTCAAGTTATCCAGGTGGGAGGCTGCCACCAATTTAAAAAAACTGCCATCACTCAAGGTAACTAACTAAACCCCACTGGTCCACACAACTCTTCTCTCCATAGCTCAGGCAACCTGCTCATGCATTTTCATATACATCATGCTTGCTTTTCTTAAAGGGGACAAAATGGAAAAAGAAAATTTCAGACAAGGACTCATTGGGTCATCTCTCCCCATATATCCATGTTTTTTCATCTGAAGTAGTTTGCTTTCCAAGAGACTGTAAGTTGTTCTTAAAAAGATTTTCACCGCAGAGGGTATATGTTCAGTAGAGAATGTAGTAGAACTAAAATGGTTGGTCTGCTTAAAAAAAAAATAAATATTACACACGAAACCATAAGGGAAAGGAAAGAGTAGCCATTAAACTAAACTATTCAGAATGGTTGCACTTTACATTCCAAATGTGGAGTTATGTATTGGGGCTATTATGATTGCAGAGGGCTGTGCAGTGGATTCAGTAGAATGGCCATGTAAATTGAAAAGCAAACTAATGTCTCTTCAGGCTCTGGAAACCACAGAAGGAATTTGCTCCCAAGTGGAAAACTCTAGGCATTCAACCAATGAATCACTCACCCAAAGAACCAGAGCTTTGTCTTTTTCATCAACTGTCTTTTATGCACAAGTAGGATATGGGTCACTTCATACAATATCAGAAAGAAAACCAGGAGGGCACAGGTTTCAGCACATAGACCTTTTCTGAGTGCTGATGGTTTTTATGATGGAAAAGGAGACAGTGTGTTTCTTTAATTTTGCCATATAAAACATTCCCATGAGATTTTATACCCCAAATGCTTGATAAAAATAAAACTCTTGATTGAGATGGTTGTGTTGGGTGGAGGTTAACAGATTTTACTTTTGTGCAAACAAAAAAGCCAACTACAGAAATGAAAAATATAGGCTTATAATACATTCACATTCTATGATCTAGCCATCTAATTCCTGAGATTATTCCAAGGCAATAGTTCAAAGGAAGAAGAAAGCAGTTCTATATGTGAAGTTGTTTAATGCAGCAGTAGTTATTAGAGCTAAAATGTGGTCAAAACAGTCACGTGACATTGCAGAAGTAGTCTAATAAACAGTGCTGTGTCACTTGATGGAGCCAATAAAAAGAGCTGAAGAGAACCCAGAAATATGGAGAAGGAAAGGACTCGAGACAGCTTAATAAGAACAGCAGAATGGAAAATGGAATGTGTGCTGTGCTCACATATAAATGAATGCATGGGAAATACATCAAAAATAGAAATATTAGAATGGAGAGGTTTTGGGGTTTTTTAATGCTCTGTAGCTCCTTCCTTCAAGCATAAATAAATAAATATAAAAAATAAATAAATATTCGTATATACATATATTCATATTTTCTATATATCACATGTACATATGCCTATGTATATCAGATATATATGTGTGTATGTGTATATTGTATATCATATGGATATCATATGGCTTTGTCATGGGTATGACCTTGGGCAACTTCCTTAGCCCCTCAGGACTTTTCTTCAACTACAAAATTGAAATAAAAATAGTTACAATAAAAATAGTTGAAGGGATTAAACATGATGCCATTTTCTAACAATTTTAACAAATTTGAGAATTTGAGAATGAAAATATATATATAGTCTCTCTCTAGCAGTAATTTGATATTTGGACCCTTCCCGCTTCACTTTTGTAAGTGGCTTTGCACATTGGTTGTTGCTTATTGCAGAGCAATTAGCTGGGTTGTTCCCTCTGGTTCCTTCACTAACTAGACACAGAGTGAGGAAAATAGAGAAATAAGAGCATGCCTTGCTTACAGCAATGGCCATGTGCATCAAAAATTGCTGACACCCTTGGGCACCGGGTGGTGTGGTCAGTTAAGTGTCTGACTCTTGGTTTCTGCTCAGGTGGTGATCTTATGGTCCCAATGATGAAGTTCTAGAACCTAGATGAGGTTCGGTGGGCTGAGGTCTGGAGCCGATGACCAAGAATGAATTCTTGAGACATCTTTGGTGCAAAATGGTGGTTTATTAAAACGCGGGGACAGGACCCGTGGGCAGGAAGAGCAGCTGCCCCGGGTTGTGAGGGTGGGCATGTTATATACCTTGCGGTTGGGGGAAGGTGAGGAGAAGGGAGGTTTCAAGGGGAGTTTTCATATGCTAAAGAGGGCCTACAAGGTGCCAGGATATTTGCAGGCCTTGCCCTTGCAGCTTGATCAAGGTTGTCTTCAGACCAGCCATTAACATTAAGATAGTTGGGAGACTTTTTGGTGGGATGTCACAATCCTGCTATCAATCGTCTTTGTTAGTGAGATTTAGGACATTTGCAAGCCAAGGGAGACTCCTGTCTAGCAGGATTGTGAGCTCTGCAAGTTAACTATTTGCTTATTGTTCATGGCATTCAGGGCTGCCTGAGGGATGCTACACGTAGGACTGAGTGGAAGTGGATGGGGGGGGGGGGGTGTACAAGGCGCCAGCTTTTACTTTGTCCTCAGCCAGCCTCGTGCTCCCTCATCACCAAGATCAAGCCCTGTGTCGAGTTCTGAGCTTGGCCCAGACTCTGCTTGAGGTTTTCTCTCCCTCTCCCTACTCCTCCCACTTGTGCTCACTCTCAAATAAATAAATCTTTTTTAAAAAATTACTGACATCCTAACAATTAATGGACTAGGTAGAAATTGTGCAAGCCTTATAGCTCACTCCTTTTGGGTGAAATGCATAATATAGCCTTTAAGATGGCAAGAGATACATACCACCCAAACTCTAAAGATACTGAAACACACATTTTCCTCTTGGAGAGAGTGATTAGTGTTCTAAGAAATGAAGGGAATCCTCCCGATCTAACTTGTTAAGTTAAAGTCCACTCACAGTACGGCCAGCGTTTTTCCAGAGCAAAGAAATGAACAGACACCAGGTGTCAGCAGCCAGTGCCAGAACTGCAGCTCCCCTCCCTTGTGAACATGCCGCAAAGCAATTCCAAGTTTCTTTACAAATTGCCTTTTTAGAAGGTGGTGTTAGGAGTATGCTCATTTCTAGGGGAAGATGCCGGTGCAGGGGTCCTGAACATAGAGCCTTGACTTTATAAGATACACAGATATGCTTGAACTGAACTGGAGTTACCAATGACTGTTTCAGTTGCTAATGGACAAGCTTTTATTAAAGTCTGCCCTGAGACCATCAACTCACTGCCCAAGGCATTCACAATTAAAAGCCATCTGAGGAGGTCAATGGTCAGCTGAACTGGACCTCAAATTGCAAATAAAAGAAAAACACGACCAGTGCTATGTTAAATTCTCAAAACAAAGTCTCAAAAAATAAAAAGATGGAAATTCTTGGGGCACCTGGGTGGCTCAGTGGGTTAAGCCTCTGCCTGTGGCTCAGGTCATGATCTCAGGGTCCTGGGATTGGGACCCACATCAGGCTCTCTGCTCAGTGGGGAGCCTGCTTCCCCTCTCTCTCTGCCTACTTATGATCTCTCTCTGTCAAATAAATAAGTAAATAAAATCTTTTAAAAAAAAAGATGGAAATTCTTTAAAATTGCTTGTTAAAATTAGTAAATTATCCGAAAATGGCATCTCTTTTAATCTCTTCAACAGCCTTGTAAGGTAAATATTTTTATTTCAATTTTGTAGTTGAAGAAAAGTCCTGAAAGTTGCCCAAGGTCATACCCAAATGATAAATCCATATCAGACCTGGGATCTGTGCCTGATTCCAAACTTGGTGTCCTTCCAACACATCACAGTGCCCAGTAGGCTACTTCCAGTTCACATTCTCATTACAAGTAGGGCATCACACCTGCAACTTTTCAAAGAACCTTTGGTTTTAAACAACAGAAACAATATAGAGGTAGGTTAGAGTTCCCTACTTTTAACTCACTACGAAGGTTTACCATCATTGGTGTTTGTAAATTACCTCTTCGAGGCAAGCGAAGGATAACGGTGGAAAGTAATGAACATACTTTCATAATATTGAAAATAGAACACACAAGTTTATGTAATAGAAACCTATCCTGAGAAAATTAGACATCCACTTTAGGTGTCTAAAAGAAGCTTTCAAGGTTCTATGAAAGGTTTCCTAGATCTGCTAATGGGACGGATACCTTAAGTATGAGGATCGGATGGTCAATGAGCTGACCTCCTCTAAGCTGGAGCAAAACTAAATGGAAAATGAGGTATCGCTTATTGCCTATCATTAGCAAGTATTTTTTAGAGTTAAGTGTAATGTGGTTGACCTGAGGCAAACTAGCATTACCATGCACTGCTGGGAGTATTATAAATAGGCCTAGGATTCGTAGCAAACAATGTTGGCAGTGTATATCAAAGATCTGAAATAACATTTTATCTTTTGATACAGTAATTCCTCTTCTTGGGATCAGGAATAAGAGAAAATTATATATGAACATTTCTTTACAAGGATTTTAACAATATCTCAATGTTTGAAATAGTCTACTTATCTAACAAAGGAGAAATGAGCAAATTATAGTAAATCCAACATTGTGAGTTGTTTGCGAGTAAATTTTAATAAAGAAAAATAAAGTCAACTGATTTGCCAAAAAAACCTCCCAAAAAAACAATAAAAAAATGGGCAAAGGACATGAACAGATGTTTTTCCAAAGAAGACATACAAATGGCCAACAGATATATGAAAAGGTGCTTAGCATCATTATTAAGAAAAATAGAAATCAAAACACTAGGTGGTATCATCACCTTCTATCTGCTAGAATGTCTATTATCAAAAAGACAATGCTGGCAAATATGTGGAGAAAAGGGAACCCTTGCTGCATTTATTGGTAGGAATGTTCACTGGTGCAGCTACTATGGAAAACAGTATGGAGGTTCCTCAAAAAAATGTAAAATACAACTGTCATGTGATCCAGCCATCCCAATTCTGGGTTTATATTCAAAGGAAATGAAATGACAATCTCAAAGAGGTATCTGCACTCTCATGATCAGTGCAGCATTGTTTACAATAGCCGAAGTACAGGAACCACCTAAGAGTCCATTAGTGGATGAATGGATAAAGGAAATTGGAGACACACACACACACACACACACACACACACACACACGAATATTGAGCCTTTAAAAAGAAGGAAATGCTGCCATTTGCGACAACATGGATGAACCTAGAGGTCACTATGCTAAGTGAATTAAATCAGAGAAAGACAAATACTGCATGGTATCACCTGTATGTGCAATAAAAAACAAAAAATGTTGAACTCCTAGAAAAAGAGTAGACTGGTGATTGCCAGGAGCTGAGAAGTTGAGGAAATAAGGAGAGGTTGGTAAAAGCTTATAAAACTTTTCGTTTTAAGAGGAACAAGGTCTGAGGATAACAACACTATAGTGTATGACAGAAATTTGCTGAGACAGTGGGACTTAAGTGTTCTCACTACTCCCCCCAAAATATATACTGGAGGTGATGGATATAGTCATTAGCTTGATGGGGGGAGTCCTTCCATAATATATGCATCTATCAAATCATTACATTATATATTTTAAACATCTAAGAATTCTTTTTGTCAGTTACACTTCAAGCTGAAAACAAGAAAAAGAAAGTGAGAAACATATTATAAAACCACAGGAACAAGGTAGTAGAACAAAATTAAGATAATAGGCATTGGAATCTGACTCCAGCCATTAGCTGTGTGATCTCCAGCTAGTTGCTGCCTCTCTATGCCTGTTTCCTTATCTGGTAAATGAACATGAACCCAATAACTATCTCATTGGGCTTTTTGAAGATTAAGTGAGATAATACAAAGTGCTCAAGTATCCTTGAGTATTTCATATCTGGGAAATACTCAACATATGTTCATTATTATTAATCACCTATATTATATTGAACATATTTGTTACAAAAATATTGTTTCTAAGAGATACCATTATGGGGTTTATTTTCCTCTTTTTACCTTGTTATATTTTCCAAATTGAAATCAGAAGTATATACTTTTATGAATTAAAAAGAAATATATGCAGAAACATCTGGAAAGGGCTTCCAGTGTCTTGCCCACAACAGTTTATCCAGACCCTTGCTCTAATGGCACAATGGGTTGTCCTAGGCAGCTAACGCCAAATAAGTAATTTACATCCAAGACTGGTGAGAACTGCCTGTCAATCCTTTACTGTTGAGTTTCCTTAGGGCAGTGCCTCACCCAAATCCCCCTCTGTGACCATCAGCAGTTTCTTCCTCAGGTCCCTCTCACTGGAATAATTTCCCCTCAGCTACCAGCCTGGTGGCCACCTTGCCAAGGGCAGAGATCACACCCTCAGTAAATGTTGGTGGGTTGAATGAATCTAATATGATATCCTAAAGATTAAAAACATTCTATAAAGTCAGCACCTTATTGTTTTACACAAAGTATCCAGTTTTCAGAAAAAAAAAAATTTCTCACTTTTTTTTTTCAAAATGTTTTCTTTCTTTTTTTTATTTTTTAAGATTTTATTTACTTATTTGACAGAGAGAGAGATCACGTAGGGAGAGCAACAGGCAGAGAGAGAGGGGAAGCAGGCTCCCTGCCGAGCAGAGAGCCCTATGCAGGGCTCCATCCCAGGACCCCGAGATCATTACCTGAGTTATGCAGAGCCTTAACCCACTGAGCCACCCAGGTGCCCCTCTCACTTTTATATACATCACCACTCCAATTAAGCATTCTCAAGGCTTTCACTACATTAGGTCCTTAAGGTAGATTTTCCAACGCTGATAGAAGAGTCATATAACTCAGATTAAATTATGACTAAGTGAAAGTCATAATTTAATCTGAGTTATATGACTCTTCTATCAGCGTTGGAAAACTTTTTTGGAAAAAAAGTTTGGAAAAAAAAAAGGCTTGGAAAAGCACCTTTTTCAAGTACTCAGTTCACATTTAGTTGTATTGTAATATTCAGCTTCAAAAGGTGGCTTTGGGAGCAAAGACTAATACAAAAACAGCCACCTCAAAACAGTATGTCTTGTGTTTTATTGTCATTTTAGTTCTAATCCTTACCCCCAAAGCTTCTAAGATGGGAGACTCCCAGTCTTCAGAGAACATAAATACACTAGATTAGCAGTTCTCAAAGTGTGGTCTCCAGACCTGCAGCCCCACGATCAAATGGGAATTTAGAGAAATACAAGTTCGTGGGTCCCACCCTGATCTACTGCCTCAAAAACTCAGAAATTTGAATCTGTCCCTCATGGTGATTTGGATGCAGACTCAAGTTTGAGAACAACTTTTCTAGACACATGAACCCAACTAACAAGTATTTAGTTGTTTAAATGCCAGGACAAAATATGAAGCTAAAGCTTTGGTTGCCTGGAGATACACTCCTCAGGGCAGAAAATAACCCTTACCCAAGCTTCTTGCTCTGGGAAGCCCGAGACTATAGTGATATGACAATTTTGTTGCTGAGCGAAGATTGAAGAGAAGATATCAAGGAGAAAAAAAATCCATGGATCTAGAGCAAAGTGGAGGGTTTGAAACATCATCACTCAATTTCAAGCTGATGGCAAGAGGCAGCAGTCTCCTGACGGCATGAAACAGCATGCTGAAGGTAAGAATTTGATCTCTCCGATTTGCTGGAAAACTCATTTGGGAAAGTCACAATCTTAAATGGCACAAATGCCATTTTTAAAATCCCAATTTTAAAATCCCTATATGAATGCTCTATGGCTTTAAAACAGCTACTGACCAGTAATGAAATCTTAAAAAAATAAAAAATAAAAAAACTAGGTCATCAAAAATCCCATCTCTCAACTGCTATGAAGATTATAATTTATGTCAAACACTTCCCTACCACCTGGTAAATAGCACAAACTTTAAAAAAAAATGTTAATTATCATATTGATGAAATATTTTGTCCTTATTGTAAGTGCTAGAAACACCTAGTTACCAAAAGGCATTCCAAACCTAATCTCACTAGGATTTCAGTTTTTACCTAGTGAACTTCAGTTCCATGGAAGAACTACATGGCAGAAACCCACATTCAAGGTGCAAAGACCACAAGTGATATTAAACAAACAAACAAACAAACAAACAAACAAAAAAACCAAGATTAAATACATCTAGGGATAATGACAATCCTAACATTTTTATGGATTAAGCTACCTGGCATGGCTCTTGGCATATACAGGCAATCAATATTTGGTTGAATCTGAATTTGTAATCCATATCAAGGCATGGTGTATTTGGCTTACCAGGATTTCAAGAACCCCATGATTCCAGGCCATGATTCCAGGCTCACTTGGGGACAGGTGTGTGACTCCTAATTTCAGTTTAGGAAGAAATCACTCTCCCGCTCATATCTTCCAATTGTGAGACAGTTGCCACTCAGTCCTGCTTCCCATACCTGTTTCTGATCCCCAAGACTCAGAGAAGCAGGCATGACTACTGTCTCATTCCCATTTTATGAGTAGGGAAGCAATTGTCTTGGCAATTCCCCAAGATTCCAAACACCCTCAGCAGAGGAGTAGGACTAGCTCTAGAATGCCTCTTCCAGGACCACACTAGCAAACAGGAGTGGTTTCATCAGATTCAAGATAACTGATGAACTGTAAGGTCTAGACCTTCAAAACTCTCACTAGAGAAAGAGTATCAGAAGGTTGGGAAACAAGAAAGCACATAAGGAAAAAAAATGCACCAACAGAAAACGGGACTACTTCTTTAACCCAGAGCCCTTTCAAATGTGCCCCCCTCTTCTTGATGGACATACAGCTTCACAGCAAGCAAGAAACCCTACTTCCCAGTCTCCCACGTGACCAAGTCCTAGTCAGTAGAAATAATGACCAGATTCTTAAGTCACCTGCTGATAAGGACATCCATTTCCTTGGATTTTCCCCACTGCTGGCTGGAAGTGGGGGCAAGGAAAGCCAAAGATGGAAACACAGAGCTACACCGCTGGCCTGGCTCTCTGGGGAGATACAGACGCCTGTGGTCTCTAAGCACTTTACTGGTAGGTCTCTGTTCTAGCAATGTAACTTCTCTCCTCCTTGTACAGAAATTAAGGAAGGCAGGCAGGAAAAGAGAGACAACAGAAAAGATAAATACTATATTAATAAGCCATCAGAATCTGTTGTAGAGAAATGTACTTCATTATACAAGGAAGGAATGAGAGAGAAATCAGCCTTAGTAATAAGGGCTTTGCGATTCACTTAATGAGAAGAGAAAATACTTAACAACTCTCTTCATAAACAAATATTATTTTGGCAAAAAGCAAACAAAATAATGTTAAATGTATAAAAACGAGGAGGTCTGGATAACAAATGAAAAATATTAAGACAAACTGCCAACAACTTGCTGGATCCTAAGAAAACAAGAACATTAAAAATTCCTTAGGTGCTATTTTTAAATAGCCAGGAAGCCTGGTTTAAAAATATTAACCATTCTTTTCTAAAATATAGCAGTTAATAATAGGTATAAGAAGAAATGAGCCATATAGCCTTGAAACAGGCATGGTCAACTTATTAAAAGCCCAGGGTTATGGGTTTCATCTAATCAAATTAATACAAGCTTGTCCGCCAAGAGGAAGACTGGACTAATGAGAGATCACAATGGCAAGAAGCTCCGGGGAACACCTTAATGAGAAGAATGGGGCTCAGTGCTGGGCGTGACTGGCTCAGGTCAACTCTTATAATAGATTAAGTATTAATGAGACAAAACCAGTTGGCATCTCACCTTTTTTTTTTTTTTACAGGTTAATGAATTCCACAGCTTTGTGAACATCATCTATCTTAACACTGAACACAAGTCACCCACATGTCTTGAGAAGTGATGCTTGCCAAGGGAGACAATAAAGATTTGAAGATGCTGGACTCTCCTGGAGAAGAGAATATTCTGTCTCCCAGTGAAACACCAAGAAAAAGCAGAGCTTTAATTTGTGACCTCCAATCACAGGAGATCTTTAAAAAAACACGAATCTTGATGAAGTTATTTTAGCTTCCCAAATGAAAGTGTCATTAGTAAACCTTCAAGTACTGACTATTCCTAGTCTTGAGTTCCCACTAACTTAGAGGTGTTGATTAGGTTCCAATGCAGTGCGAGTCCACAACCAAATCTATTTGCAAATTCAGAAGGGCCTGCTTCAAATTCCTCTGCAAATGTGTGGACTCTGCTTACAAAACCCACATGAGTGATCCCAAAGCTTTGATAAAAACAACAGAGAAGGAAAAGGAAAACCACTTATTGGTACTAAAGCCTTTACTGTAATAAACCAAATATATTTACAATTTATACAAATGTTTAACCTTCAACAAAAATACAAAAAAACATTTCACAAGATGCAAAACCAGGAAACAAGTTCATTGGAGACAGCACTGCTCTACGAAGCACAGAATGTGAGGGGAACCGCAAGGAACAGGAAGGTAATCTCGGCAGATCACACAGACAGACAGGAACAGGCTCTGCCTACACCCCTTGGCCCCTCTGTCCACTCTGCCTCAGTGCTCCGTTTGGTCTAGGTAGATAGGTGACCTTCAGCTGATAGACTCGTCGCCTCCTCTCTGTAGACTCAAAGTAGTTTCATGTCAAGGTTTGGAAACAGGTTTTCGTGGCTTTCTTTTTCCTTTTAAAGTTACAACTTTTCTATTTCTACAAATTCTCAAAACATTTTGGCCCGATTCAACTATAAATGTTATACCACATCATGTTTTCAGTAGATGACTTCATAGACTGTAGCCTTCTTGTCCCCTGAGCCAGTGACTATGTACTTATCATCCACAGAGATGTCACAGCTAAGCACGGACGAGGACTCTTTGGACTGGAAGAGAAAACAATGGGCGCAGTTTTAATGGGAACAGAGATGCTCAGGGCCCCTGCTCCTCCCTGAGGTGCCTTCACTTCTGGAGTCCTGGAGAATGCCCCAATCAAACGGTCATTCTGGGCAAGGAGCGCTGATCTACTTACCTGGAATATACTAGCTCCGTAGGGGGTCCGCCATGCATTGAGAAGGTTGTCTTTGCCAGTACTCACAAACCATTTACCTAGAGTTCGCAAAGGAACATGGAGGTAAACAAGATTAAAATCCCTCCTTAGCAACCTGGACTTCATCAAACTCAGAGCATTTCTAATCACGAACTATTATGTCTAAGCACTTGGCTAGGATGGGAGTAGAGAGAGCAGGTTTTAAATCCAGGCTCCACTGTGAACCATCTGTGGTCTTGGGTTTTGTCTAAGCAGTGGCAGGGACCATGTCAGCCCCACAAGCCACCGGATACACTTCAGACAGGATCACATCCAGCACACAGTGGGTCCTCAAATAGTGAATCGATAAAGCTGCTGACCTTGTAGTCCGTTTCCTCACAATGAAATGGGACTAGGAAGGATTAAACAACAAACTTAAGAAAAATGCCAGACATGATATATGGCACACAGAATGTGCTCAGTGACTAACAGCTACTCATCCCTCCATCCATCTCGAGGATAAATATTTGACTCCACATGAACTTCTCTCTTCATCTTCACTGCAGAGTAACATTGTGGGGCAAGCGGAATATGCCCTTCTCTGATCCTAGTTCCCTATCCTGCTCAGTCCATAACGACTTCCAACATGGCTGCCCCAGGCTTCTAAAAACCTTGCCCCCCTACAGAGTGGTAACTAAGTGCCCTCCACCTCTGCGCTTAAGAAAAAAAAATAAATCTGTGTCAAAATCTTGTATTAGGCAACTGTATCCCCTGCTGACTTTTCTCACATTAGGAAAACAGGCTGAAACGGACATCACGATGCTCTGAGGGACATATTAAGACAGCAGAATTATTGCATCCAGCTGCTCAGAGAACATTTTTTCCAGACGTGATCTCTACTGTATTTTTTTTTTTAGAAGTATTTTCCATTGCGGCCATTGGCGTCCTCCAGTTTCCTTTCAGCTCAACTCACCACAATAAGCAAATTTTAGGGACAGCACACAGCTCTCATGGAGATGCAGCTGGTACTTGTCAGGCTTATTCACGTGAAGAACTTCCACATTGCTACTCTCCATGCCCACGGCCAGCCACTCCCCAGTTGGGCAGTATCCAAGGGAGAAGATCTGTAGGAAGCAGAACAGGCTTGCTGGTGATTTTGCCCAATAAACCGAGAAGTGAAATGGCAACAAGAAACGGGTAAAACAGCAAGAAGAGGGGGATGTAATCCGCAAACTCTGGATTGCAGTAAAGTCCACAGGATAAGAGACCCAACACAGACCAGCCAAGTGTTAAACACCTTTATGAAAACAAACAGAAAGCTTGGAATACATACATCACATGTGATGAAATTATTCTTTTAATACTTTTTGAAGTTTACTTATTTAAGTCATCTCTACCCCCAATGTGGGCTCAAACTCATGACTCTGAGATCAAGACCCACATGCTCTACCAACTGAGCCAGCCAGGTGCCCCAAGAAATTATTCTTAATAATATGACATTTGTGGGGCACCTGGGTGGCTCAGTGGGTTAAAGCCTCTGCCTTCAGCTCAGGTCATGATCCCGGGGTCCTGGGATCGAGCCCACATCGGGCTCTCTGCTTGCCAGGGAGCCTGCTTCCTCCTCTCTCTCTCTGCCTGCCTCTCTGCCTACTTGCGATCTCTGTCAAATAAATAAATAAAAATTAAAATAATAATAATAATAATAATAATATGGCATTTGTGTGTATATGTATGTTTTAATGTGATCCTTGTCTTCTGCAGATACTAACTGAAATGCTTGTGATGAGATGACGTATGTCTGGGGTTTACTTTAAAACAATCCAGTGTTTGGGGGCAGGAATGATACGGGAGACAGGTCATGGGTTCACAACTGTAAAGCTGGGTGATGGGCAAGTGGGCTTTATTGGACACTTCTCTGTACTTCGATATATGCAATGACAGTCTCTGTACTCGTGTACACTTGAAATGTTCCATAAATTTTTTTTTTTTTTTTTTTTAAGGCAGACTGTAAACAGTACCCTAACTCATACTGGGAAAAGGGCTGGAATGAGTAAGACTCTAAGAAACTCCACAAAAGATTAACAGGGACATGAAATTTAGTAATATGCGTAGCTGTACACAAGTAATGATCAAAAGAACAATTCCACCCACAGAAAACACTTAAAATGGAACTGTCTTTCCCCAAACAAGTCTAGATTCAGACGCTCACCATCTAACTCATCCCCACAACCCACGAAGTTGCCATTTCATATCATTTCAAACCTCCATCAATCTAGTCAGCCACGAGTCCCTTTTCCCAGGGATGCATAATAAAATGGGCATCCACAGAGATACGACTGCATTTTTTTAAGCTCCCCGATGCAAGGGAAATGAATTAACTTTCAGAGCTGTTGTGATTTTTCTCGACTCCTTGTGATAACCCTGCCTATTTTTCAAGCTGTCTTTTTATATGTGAATCAAATAATCCTCTCTCACCCCCACATTGGACGGTGGGAATATGTTCCAACAGGTCAAACCACAGGTTCTTCACTGGACTAGTTCCTTTGGTGAACTCGTCCATAAATAAAAGTAACAGGTCTTAACCGATAGGGTTTTAGAAACCACTCTAAACATTTCAGGGATGTTGCCTGTCTGTCCGTGGGGGTTGTTTTTGTTTGTTTTAAATCGGCATCTCAAAGTCACGACTGGTGCCTTTTTCTTACTATGGTGGGGTATAAAGGGAGGGAGAAGCAGACCAGCTCAGAGATTCCCAGGGTGGGGGTAGGGTGGGGAGAGCTCGTCACCTGTGAGGTGAAGTCGTGCTGCTGCAGCTGCCGCCCCTCGCGTAGGTCCCAGGACCTGACCGTGTTGTCCAGGCCGCCCGTCCAGAGCTTGGTGCCGTCGTTAGAAATGTCAATACAGCTGGCCCCGTCTGTGTGGCCCTGGAATTGCCTGATAAAACAAACCAGACTGAATAATGATTTCCTGCCAGAGCTCAAGGTAAACACTGTTGTGTTGTTAGTTTTGGACTCAGTGTGTGTGTGTCATCTCTTCAGTGTCTGCTGATGTGCAAGATCACACTAACCTTCCCCTGAGGAGGAAACAGCACCTGCAGATTTTCCTTTTCTTTTTTCGTGGTCCAAGTGCTAAAGATGTGGAATGCCATTGTAGGTCATCACATGGGAGAACTTAAATATGCTCTTATAGCTCTTCTTACAAATCGTCTGGAAGGGAAAATTCCTCCCAGGTCTGGAAAAGTGTTTGAGTGTTAAAGGAAAAAAAAAAAAAAAACAACAAAAAAAAAGACAAACACACAGAATCCTGAGTATATTGTGTAAAGAAAGATGTAGGCCTACATCACAACATTAGGAGCTCGGGGTCCAGAAGCACTTACTTTTCCATGAGTAAATCCATAGGGTGATGACCTACACGGCAACAAAGCATGAGCTCACATATTTACTCAACCTTGCTTTCTGGATTAGAAACAGTCCTGTATTAGGAAATCTGGACTCCCAGAGACAAAGGGTCATGTTGGCCTCCTGACTCAAGGGCCAGCATGAGACAAAGCTAATTGCTGAGGCTGACCCATGGGCACCTCAGCAGGGACCCTGCCTTGAAGTGGAGCACAAGGTTGTTCTCTTCAAGGGAACTCTGGTGCTTTAGTCAAGCAACACTACCAAAACCAATTAACCAACAGAGGTTTGCAGAGCACAGATGCTCTGCCAGGCCAAAGGCGGGTGGTTTGCTGAGGGAGAGGCTAAGGTGAACCACCGCAAGGTTGGTGATCTGTGGATCCAGACCCAGTTTTGATTGCCAAGAGGGAGCCAGCAGGGACGTGACCAGAACAGGCCCAATCACTACAGTGAACCAGAGGGGATGCATGAGAATGGCTCGGGAATTTCAACGCCCGAAGTTTCTAGGTCTGTTCTTCCTCTAAGTTCCCCTCACTTTATTGTTCCCACAGAACTCCAAACTTTTAAACTGAGCTTAGAATTTGAAGAGCGTGGAAGACAAGACAAAAGCAGCACTTGTCATGAATTCTGAGACAAGATGACAACTATTGCTTCAAAAACTATTCCTCTAAAAATTATTCTGAATGTCCGTCTTAGTCCTCTCCCCCTTACGCACCTGACTGTTCCCACCCCATCCCATGCACACATACCCCAACCAGCCCCACTTTCCTCCAAGACTCCTCACAAGTCACACAGGACTACTGAAGTCCCAGACCCATCTTTTGAAAGTTCTACTATTCCTTTCCTCAAACTTTTACTCCTTGACTAAAAATGGTTTTCTTTACAGACTTGAGCCGCCTGGTGGGTGCTCCTCCAACCTCCGTCCACAAATCTTGGTGCTACTCTCAGGTTCCTAGAAGGGAGGTGCTGACCGTGCTTGGTCTCTGTCGATACCGAGATATTCAGCAGACTCTATGACACCCTCTCACACAGAGCAGCTGTTAGCCACACATGGCCAACCCAAAGTGAGCAAGAAATTCGTAAAGCACTACCCCATTATATCTAGCAGGTGTTTACTCCCGGGGGCTGAAAGAGAGCAGGAATTCAGAGCACAGACATGAGAACAGCATGGCTGCGCGGCATCTTGTCTCCCCGGCACCTGACTGTGTGAGCCAGGCAGGCAGACTTAACCTTTCTCTGCCTCGGGTTCCTTACCTATAAAATTGGGATAACAGCAGTGCAGATGTTATAAGGATTAAAAGGATTAATATTTGAAAATCCCTTAGAATAAAAATTTTGAAAGTGCTATTTATTGAGTAATTTTTTTGTTTTTTAAAGAAAAAAGAAAAGTAAAAACAAACAAACAGCAAACACTGGCTAGGCTAAAAGTTTGAAGGGACTGTCTGCTCTATCTACTTGTGTCCATTCTGCTCATTCTGAGCTGCCCAGAGCATGACTAGAGAAAACAACAGCAACAGCATCAGCCACACGCAGGGACAGAGCCTGACTTGGTGACACTGACTGGATTCCTATGGAGAAGGTTTGGAGGGAGACTAAGCTGCTATGACTTCGAAAATCCATCCCTTCGCTCCGGCACAGGAACCCAAAGCATCAAAGGAGCCCTGCTAAATCATCCACCAGCCTACCCAAAGCATCAAAGGAGCCCTGCTAAATCATCCACCATAAACAAAGAGCATTACTGAGCAAAGAAAATAGGGAACGAAAAGGTTGAACACAAGCCAGGTTTACCTGGGATGTTTAACTAGTGCTTCCCTTTGTAAAGACTGTTCTATAGCATCTCTGGTGTGGACTCTGACTTCAACAGAGGGAAGGAGCTGGTCAGAACCAAGGAGAGACACATAGGTGGCAGGACTGTGGCTGTCACCACAGTTAAGAGGACAGACTACAGGAAGGCAGGCTCATTCCTGGTTGGAACAACACCTGGACAGCACTGTTTTAGTAAGTGAGAAACATGCATACTTTAAAACAATTTTGTGGGGCGCCTGGGTGGCTCAGTGGGTTAAGCCGCTGCCTTCGGCTCAGGTCATGATCTCAGGGTCCTGGGATCGAGTCCCGCATCGGGCTCTCTGCTCGGCAGGGAGCCTGCTTCCTCCTCTCTCTCTCTCTCTGCCTGCCTCTCTGCCTGCTTGTGATCTCTGTCTGTCAAATAAATAAATAAAATCTTTAAAAAAAAAAAAATAAAATAAAAAAAATAAAACAATTTTGTGGGTGAAGTTCACAGCATCTCCCTCTTAAAATAAAAAAATCACTTATTTGACAGAAAGCATGCACTCACAAGCAGGGGGAGCAGCAGGCAGAGGGAGAGGAGGCAGCAGGGTTCCCACTGAGCAGGGAGCCAGACTCTCGGCCTGATCACAGAACCCTGAGATCATGACCTAAGCTGAAGGCATCTTGAGCCATCCAGGCACTTCTGGAATCTCCTCTTCTAATGTCCCTTTGTGGATTTTCTGTTATCCTTTATCACTCTGTTCCTGTTACCCCAACAAGGTTCTAGCCAAAGCCAAAAGCACCTAGTATCCAGGACCCTCTGTACCACCATGTAATCCATGGTATGTTTGCTGCCCCTTGGCAAAAGTCAGGAATATTTTTTGAATAAGTCTAGCATCTGTAAGTGGCTAGAGAATGGGGATGTTAGAGAGGTAATAGAAAGTGTGGAGGATACCGAGCATGGCAGCAAGGCTGTAAACCCCCCAGAGGGCAGCATCAGTTTTGTCTTCACACTCCCAATACCTAGCGCTCTAAGACCAGCACACAGGAGGCTCTTCCCATGCGCTGAGGGCCTGTGTGAAGCCTGAGAAGCAGGAGGCCTTCAGGCCCAGGTACCCAAGGAGGGAACCCCCACCATAGAAAACCAGAGATGCTCACCTCACCAGCGTCTGGTTGTGCAGGTCCCAGACGGCGATGTTACCGTCACTGCAGCACGAGAAGCAGACCTTGGAGTCGGGGCTGATGGCCAGGGCATAGCACGCGGGGGCCGAGGACGTCAGCTCTGCCTTGATGCGTGGGGTCGGAGCCGCTAGGTCCCAGATGGACAGAGTGCTGGCCTCCCCTCCCACGATGAGGGTACAACCGTCAGGGAGCAATTTGCAGGAACGGATGTAGTTATCCCTGTTCTGTGAAATAAACATAGCTCCATTGCTATGATGCATGATCAAGCAATAACAATACCATGCTCTCTAGCTGCTATCTTGATTTTTGACTTGGAAAAGTGGTATTTCACAGACACCAGCAGGGCAAGAGTTCTGTAGCAAAGACTGAGATCCAGTTGTAACTTTCCCCTTTGAAACAGTCAACAAAACAAACTCCAAGGCTCGCTCATGGGCAAACACTTAGATGGAACTTTTCCTGACATCCAGTTTCCTGCTGAGTAGAAAGAATCGAAACGATCAGCAGATGCGAGGGGTGTGTGCACACACTTCTCTGTGAAGAAACCACTTTTCAAAGCTAGTTTATAAATCTCTGACCTCATCACCCTCCCTTATTCACTATTTGGAAAACGCAGACCTGCTGCCTACGTTCTGGTTTTCATTACTTTTGAATCTCTACCTAAGGCTTGTGCTGACTCTTCATTAGTCACGGGATCCTTCTTAGGACTTTAACAGAGCTGCTTCCTCAAGGGGTAACACGGCTGCTGCCATATTCAAGCCTCTCGGTGCAAAGAAATTGATAAAAGAGGGCATCTCTCTATCAAAACCAGCACATATTTAAAAAGGAAGGTGGGAGGGGCATGTGGGTTGCTCGGTCAGTTAAGTGTCTGACTCTTGATTTCGGCTCAGGTCACGATCTCAGGGTTGTGGGATCAAGCCCTGGCATCGGGCCCCGTTGCTGGGCATGGAGCCTGCTGAAGACTTGTTCCTTCTCCCTCTGTCCAGCCCCATAAAGAGAAAGAAAGAGAAAGGTGGGACCTAAAATGACCCTCCCCTCCCTTAAAGAAATAATTGCTATCCTTCAACCCAAATAGAACTGAAGTTTTCCCTATGCTTTGGCCATGGCCTATTATTCAAAGATGAGAAAAAACTTTAAGCACGTAAATTTCAACAAAGGTGAGGAGGGTCACAAAATAGTCTTACGATTATAGAATGTCGGCCTATGTTGAAACATGCTGAAATTACATTAATGGAGATCTTTTAAAGTTATCTGATTAAAAAGCAAATCAATAACTACTAGAGAAAAAAAGCTGTTGTATTTCAAAGAACATTGCTGTTCTTCTTTTTGAAACCTCTGGCTCCAGAATCCTCGGCAGTGGCTGGGCAGGCAGTGGGTAAACCACACCCGCTGCCACAGCAGAGTGTGGGCAGGCTCCGTATCGGGGGTGAGGTGGCCCTGATTCTGTTTAAGGCCAGTGGTACATGGGCTGTAAAATCTGGGCTCACAGTTTATAGAGATCAGAACATGTCCCAACATGTTCTGTGATCCTGAAAAATGCAAAGCCGTATTCTCCTACCCTGGGAGCAGGCTGATGAAGTAGAGTGCTCCGGGAAAGCTTTCTCAGCATTCCCATTTTGCTGGCAGCCACCCCGTTTTCTGGCACCGTGATCTGTTAACCTTTCCTGAAGCTAAGGTAATAAAACCCAGCCAGCCCTCCCAGGTCTCCCTGAAAACACAGACCCTGTTCAGAATACTTTTTTTATGCCATGTTATCAAATGTTTACTATTCAATATTTATCCGAAGGCTGCAGGGAAATTAAAAGCTGAGTGGATTGCAGGGCTCAGAGTCCAGGCCTCGCTGTGCTTGCATGCATTAAATGGGAAACCCCCTTTTGAATACACACTCAAACAAGGACAGCTTCTGTAAACTACTGTAAAATATTTTTTAAAAGAAGTCCCCCAACTCTGGGATTTAACCACCCAAAGAGCAACAAATGAAGCCTTCAACATTTCAGGGAGAGGGGTGGTGGCGGGGGGGGGGGGCTACACAGCTAACGCAGGAAACAGAAAGGGCTTCCATTTCCTCATAATGGGAATAAAACCCAGGCCCAAACAGCCATTTCCTTATTTAGTCTCCAGGGAGACATTACCCTCGTGCGCCAGTTCCTGTTCGCTCACCAGACAGTCGAGCTGAGAGACGGGGCTCTTGTTGCCGGGGTGGCTGATGTCCCAGACCTTGACGCAGCCCTTGCCGCCCGTGTACACGTGTCTCGTGGGGTTGCTGATGGTCACCGCGCACACCACCTCCCCGTGGTTCAGGGTGTTGATCTGGCGCGCGTGCCGGGGGATTCCGGGTCCGATGAGGGCGTCGGGGGGGAAAGGGACAGGCTGCATCTGGCCGTCTGCGGTGACGTGGAAGGAGTATGCACTTTTGGAAAGGGGACGGTTGGAGAGAAAGACAGGAGAGGAGACAGAGAAAACATTTATCATAAAGCAGTTGGCCATTAGCTCAGCAGCATCTATGAGGAGGACAAAGAAGGGAACAATTTTCCTGAGGATTTTCTTGGAATCAATAGAAGCTGAAGTATTTACCAAAGGAGCAAATTTAAAATACGTGACAGAAGTCTAGAGAGTACCAAAGGACAGGTACATTGAACTTTATTTTTTAAATATTTAATTATTTTTCAATTGTGCCTAACCATTCCATAAGGCATTCCTTCCAATCACATATAAAATGCTAACTACGCTTCCAAATTAACATAAAATACCTCCCTCCATGTACCTTGTGAAATTGTATGATTTCCTAGCATAATTTTAAATGATTATTTTTTATGCTTCAGAACGAAGCCCTTAAGAATTCCTTAAGAAGCCCTTAAGAACTCACATAGTAAACAGTGTATTTCAACACAGACAAACAAAAGCAGTTTTCTAAATGCACCAGTTTCAGGCTTGAATTTATTCTCTTTGGCATAATCAAGAGAAAATAATAAAAGATTCTCCGATATCAAATAGGTTGGTGATAGATTTCAACTTTTCTCCTTGACAATCTCCATATCTCCCTTGGCCACGAACCCACTTCATCTAAGGCAGCAAAGCTACTCTTTGCTTCTCTCCCCAGCTTTACCACATTCTCACCACTGAGACGTACAAGGCTCAACATACATGAGCTGCGGGGTGGCATTAAGCTCATAACTTCCCAGAAAGTGGCTCTGGGGGATGTAGAAGCTCTCTGTACTTCTGGCTCAATTTTGCTACGAACACAGAACTGCTCTAAAAAGTAAAGTTTATTAATTAAAAGAAAAAGAATTTTAAGGGGGTGCACTGGGGTTCCTGCCTACCTTCTCTTCTCACTTCTTCCTACTGCTGTTAACTGTGAGCAAGGTAATGAGAGCTCCACCAGCCCTTGGGGGCCACAGCTGACTCTGAAGTTGGGAATCAATTGCTGAAGGAAGTAGAACCCAAAGATAGGATGCAGAGGCCCTGGTGACACTATGGGGCTGTGATACCTGCCCTGGGCTGCCGACAGCCGGTATCTTTTACGGGAGAGAGAAATAAACTTTTAATGTTACTTTAAGATCTTGTTTTCCTCCCCTGTTCAATACGAACAAACCTAATCCTAGAACATTCTTGTTTCTTTTTTTTTTTTTTTTTTTTTTAAGATTTTATTTATTTATTTATTTGACAGAGAGAGATTACAAGTAGACAGAGAGGCAGGCAGAGAGAGAGAGAGAGAGAGAGAGAGAGAGGCAAGCAGGCTCCCTGCTGAGCAGAGAGCCCGATGCGGGACTCGATCCCAGGACCCTGAGATCATGACCTGAGCCGAAGGCAGCAGCTTAACCCACTGAGCCACCCAGGCGCCCAACATTCTTGTTTCTACCCCGAAATCTTAAAGCATATTTTCTGCCTTAAAATCTAATGATTTAAACTCCAAGCACTAATATATCACACACATTATAAAACATGCACAAAGAAAAGATACTTTAGAGGGTGAAAGATATAGAAGTGCTAATATCTACCCCCAACATCCAAACAGATGGATTTATGGATTTTGAAGAGCACTGCTTTCATTTTATTCTTCTCTGAAGCATCACTAGGCATTTTAGTAGTTCAACATGAAGCCTTTTCTATAGGTCTGCTTACATAACAAATGAACTATGTAGAGTTTCCTCCTTCCTGTGACCTCTGGGATAAGTCTGGGCCCTTTCTGGAACTTGTCATTGGCACCTTGCAGTCCCTTTACAGATCTGAAGACTATGGGTATTAACACAGAACTCATTCATTTTAATGCTAACTCAAATTTTGTAAAATAACTTAGCATGCACAAAACAGAAAACTGACACAGGATATCAGGTTTCCAACCTGCTTGCACATAAAACCTATGTACTTCCCTAAGCTTGAGAAGAAAATATATGCTATTATTTTTGCTCTATGAAAGGAAAATATCAAATACATAAAGGCTTGAGAGAGAACTTCCCCTTCCCCAAACCAAGACACGATCTTAAATATTTTATGTTATTTCCTGACAAACTGGTTCCAGCAACTAATATTATGTGGTTAGCTGGACCAATTCCTTAACATTACTCTTAATTGGATAATTGAGCACATACTGGGAACCCTATAGAATGTCCTAGAAAATAAATATGCATATAGAACAACTATAGGTCAAAGCCTTTACAAGAAAACAAGCCACTGAGTCCCCTGTTTTTTATGCAACAGTACCCTTTGGAGTCCTTAGTAACATCTCAAGCCCACATGATTTTAATACATGTGCACTGGAGTTCACAGAACCTATGCCATTTATTATGGGATATTCAGAGCTGGAATCAAATAGCACTGGATGGCCCTTGAAGACGGGACCACCATAAGAACTGGAGTTTAACTCTATTCATGTTCTAGAAGAATTCTTCAAGGTCCAGTAGCAATTATGTGACCCCCTAAGCTGGGTCTGAAAATGACAAAGAACTTAAAGAACTAGGTAAAGCTGGAGAAATGACCAGAGCGTTTTCATGAAACAATCAAATGGAATGTATTTGGTTAGAACAGTGCCTGATGTGGGGAGAGAACTTGCCTATTAAAGCTCTCTGTGTGAGAATAATGGCACATGTGAAGGTCCGTTCCTCCATCGGCCTTATATAAATCAAGGTGGGCGCCTCCAGATAGGCAAACTCCCCATCAGGCACCCTTTTAGCAATTCTGGAGTTTTAGGGGAAGAAAATTTTACCTTGTATCACTTGGAACCCCTCTTTTTATGGAGTTCAGCGTTCCAGATTAAAACAGATGCACAAAGTGTAGACAGAGAGCTGTACACCCATTTTTGGAAGACACTCGTCTCTCTCCCAGGTGTCTCCTTTAAACACACAGGAGGTCTGTGATCATCATACCGAGGCAATTTAAAATTGATTCACAGTGCAGTGAACTGCTGCCAGAAGCTGGGAACATTTCTGGGTCCCCGGGGAAATGCACATGGATGTTAATACATCAGTCACAGGGGGCCTCACAGGAAGCTGGTGCCGCCTGCGGTGCTGGAGAGCCTAATCAAATGAACAAACCAGAACGACACAAAGGGCTGATGGGTCTCAAAGAGGGATCAACTGGAAGGAAAAACCAAGGGAGCCGACGAGAGTCTGGAATTAGTTATATACCTACAGGAAGTACAAGCATATCATTGAGCAAAGGCCCCACTGATGGCATATCATAACGACGTTACAGACATCCCAGAAGGAAACAGGAGATCCTCTACTTATTGAAGAGCTAGGAAAAGTAAAATCAACCAGGAAGGGGAATTTATAAACACGGAGCGAGGATTTATAAATATCTCCCAAGCCTAAATTCAGAAAGAGGCCGGCCACTGAAGAATGCATATGGAATGACTGGATTTATAGAATTTCAAACATGGGCAGAATTCATCTGTGATGTTAAGCCAGAGGGGGGTGGTTCCCATCAGCTACTGGAGAGGACCCAAGAGGGGCTTCTACAGTGAAACACTTAGCTATATACACGATTCACACACTTTTCCGTATGTCTATCTCAATTTTAAAAGCTGAAATTTGTTTGCTCAAGAAAAAGTTGAGAGGGCTCCTGACTGATGATTAAGTAGACGAGGTCCATGGCCTGGTCAGAGCCCAGACTCAGGTGTTAAATGGACGGGAGATGCCTGGCACGCTGGCCTCACTATGGCCATCCTTCCTGGCCTATCTGCAGCCTATTAGCATGTCCATTCCTGATCCACAAGACAGACATATAACCAAGTATGAGGGATGCAGGAGTTGCTCTAAGGGTGAAAAGAGCTGCAAAACCATTAAACACTGAACACCATGCTCCACACCTACAGGGCCTTCAGAGAATGCGAGCATCGGTATCAAACACACATGATTTAAAAAGAGTAATGTGAGGGTATGCTGAATCAAGGGCTCTCTTATCAACCAGTGGGCGAGTGTGGGGACCAGGAATGCAGAAAGGGAGGAAGGTGCCGGCGTCTGCATCAGGAAAGCCTGTGGCAATGACAAGGCAAAGGAAATCCATAGATCCTGACGGGCGAGAGTAGAGAGACAGCCCTTGGCAAAGAGGAGAAGAGGACACGTAGCTAGGACCGTGGCAAACTGTGAGGCAGAAGGGTGAGTTCCTCGCACCCTCATTGGGGCAACACTGCTGGGGCCACCCACCTGCACCCAAGAAAAGTCTTGGAGAACTCAGCCCCTGACCCAACCCAGCTTTCTGCACGAGTGCCCGCTGATCAGGACCAAATTCCGAAATCTGGTTGGAGAACTGAAAAGAATAAAGCCCCCTGGACAGCACAGATGTAAAAACTAAATGAAATCAAACTCTTTTGGAGCTGAGGACACTTTCTTTATTGGGCACACAGCAGAGGTGAAGAAATTCAAAGGAAGGAGTCCCCAGCAGCCCCCTCCACCCCAGGAAGCCTCTTGGGGACAGCGGCAAGCTAGAAAACAAGACTACGCTTTGGAGAAGCAGGTTGTTTTTCTTCCTAGCAGACTGGTGCTAATAAAACTATGCTGTGCTCTGTGGCCAACGGAAAACAGGTGTTTACAGAGTCGTCGGTTTGCTGGAAATAGACAGGAACAGCAGCAGTGGGATCCAGTAAATGGTGATGAAGAACCATGGCCCCGGAGATCATGGCTGCAGCCAAGACCCCGCCGCCTGTGGACTTGGCACTCTCGATGGGGAAGCTCGTGCTGTCTTAACAAGTATCAAAAATCCAATCATGTCAGAAACCCTCACGTGCTCTTCGGGGCTCGCCAAGTCCTTCACGATATGGCTAGGCCTCAGTTCATGTGACCGTCCTGCATCCGAAACTCCCTGCCACATGGGATGACGGGCCAGTCCCCTAAAATACCACACGCTGTCACGTCTCCCAAGTTGTGCACAAACTGTTCCCTCTGGCCTGGAATAGCACCGCCTCCCTCCTTAGTGCTTGTCACTTGTTCTCCTTCTCAGTCTGCCACAACCTCCCCAGGAGGGACAATTCTTTTCCAGGGCGCTGGCTCTTCCTGTAAGTCTCGGCTATGGCACGTATCACGCTGTGGATGGCTGCACGTGTTTACACTTCTCATTCGGTGTCTTGCCACAGCAGAGTTTTCAGAGAAAGGTGGGCTGACTTCGCCAGGTGGCTGGCACTCAGTACCTGAATCTCAACACCTCATCATCGTACCCTACTCACTTAGAAATAGAGGCACAGAAGGTCACTCTGGCAAGGAGAGTAAGCTGCAAGAAAGTAGAGGGTCCTCTAACCACCTGGGTTGTGCCAGCCAACTATCCCCAAGAAATTTCCAGTTGTCCTATCAAATGTCACAAAGAGACAGTACCAACATTCCCAAGGGGGGAAACTGGTCCCTAGAGAGCCTATTTGGACCAAAACAAAAGGCAGTGAAAGCAACCACAGTGATGGAGTGAAATCCATGGCCCTTCCCCAAGTCAGCAGAGCCCAATGGACATGGGACCCTTCCAGAAGCTTCCACAGGTCACAGGCAGAAAAGCGTGACCCTGTGCTGGCAGCTTAAAAGCATACCAAAGAGTTAAAAAAAAAAAAAAAAGTGAGGAGACCCAGATTAGAGGTTCAGCTAGTAACTAATAAGATGTGGGGGCATAGGTAACTTACTTGTGCCCCATCCCTATATTTACAACATGCCCTTAGAAAACTTGCCCACTAAACACGACTGCGGAGGTGTGGTGTAAATGAAGCTGCATAAGAAAGTACTTTGAGAAAAGCACGACACACAACATAGATTCAACCTCTGGTTCTCGTGTCAGGAGGTAGCTCTTAATCTCTTATTATTTGGAGAGAAGCAGCAGCAGCGCAGGGGAGGGTCACTGGCCCACTTGGCTAGTAAGTGGAAGGCCCATGATTCAAGTTCAGGGCATCAAGGGCAGGCCTGCCACAAAAGTAGAGCTCTTGATCTTCACCCTAGCTTCCCACTGGCACTACACTGGGCATTATCATCTTCTCGAGAGGGAAAACACGTGCCCATCAGGATGAAGACAGGTAGCCTACACAAGAGAAATCTTCTCGTGTCAATGTCATCAGGGCACTTCATTAGAGAGTCCTGGCCCCAGAGGCTTTGAGGCCTGGGGCATCAGGGTCATCCTAAGGTAGATGAGAAGAATGTAATTTATGATTGTGGAGGATACTCTTTGCTTCAAGAACTAGTATAATGAAGGTGGTGGCGGGGGACTGGGGTGTGAGGTTGCAAGGAAATCAGAGTCATATTATTCTAAGATTTCAGCAAAAGAAAATAGGTCCTTGGGAATACAATTCCTCTATTTATGGTAAAATCTCCTTCACTGCCGACATAACTTTACCTTTAACATTTCTTCAGGTCTGCATATCTAACTCATAACATCTATAAAACACAGGATTTTTCCAGTTTGGTATCCCGGCATTTTTCCAAACAGCAAATATACAGATTGGGGCACAAAATTCTGACCCTATTTGGAAGATAGCATATCTACGTGAATGTAGGGCTTTAGTAACAATTAGATTATAAGGCGAGAACTTAAAGCATTAAGACGGGAGTCTCTGTGTTTTTCTTATTCATGACTTTAACGTACACCTGACTATTCCCATTTTTTGAAAAGGCAAATGCAGAACCTTTTAAAATGGACTTTAAAAGAAAATTACTCCAGAAAATTCTCCAGAGAAAACAGGAGATGGTCTAGTTGATATTCTAGGAGGTTCTCTAGCAAAGTTAGTATTTATGATTCTGAATTCTAGGCCCTACTTCCTCTACCAACTAAATGTCTGAAAACCTGTGGGGCACCTGGGTGACTCAGTTGGTTGTGTCTGCCTCTGGGTCAGGTCATGATCTGGGGTCCTAGGATCGAGTCCCATGTCAGGCTCCCTCTGCCCCTACTCGTGCTCTCTCTCTCATAAATAAAACCTTTAAAAAAAATAAAGGCTTATGCTGGGCAGCAACAAGGCCCCCATGCAGGACAAAGATTAAAACCGGAGAGATTCCTGGATAAAAAGTAAAACAAAGGAAAGTTTAAAATACAGCCCTTTTAAAGCTCAATTTGAAAATTCTAGCAAAAGAACCAACCAGTACAGGCAAACAAACATTATGTGAGCAAGAAAGAAGCAAAGCACACTTACATCTGATAAACAGAAAGGGGTTTCTGAGAAGGGGAAGAAGGACAGAGAGATGTACAGGGAGGTCAACTCTCTAGTAGCTAAACATAACTCACAGCAAAATAAAGGGCCTTCCATTGCAATATAGTCTCAAGAAATCAGCTACACATTCCCAGAAGATCAAAGAGTAGAAAAACAGAAATTAAACCCAAACCCATATGTGATCATGAGACATAAAACAAGCATGTTACTTTGGGCGCTTAATAGACTAAAAACACCCAAATACCAACACCAGTGAAAAGAGGGCTGAATTAAGTTTCAAATCCACTAAATAAGCCAACTGTGGATTCTAGACATGGTCAACAGAGGAACCAGAAGCAAGATCAGGACTGGAAAATGGGATGGGGAGTGGGGGCAGGGGTTGACCACGGAAATGTCTTCTTGGCTAGAAGCCAGAATGGCCGCTCTTCACTGCTGCAAAACATGTTTTCCTAAGAGGCAATCTTACCCCATATGTACTTAAGATTTTCTTTTCTCTTTAGGATCCAACTCCAAAAAGGCACTTTAAAGATTTATTTAAACAGTAAACGAGTGGGTGTAAGATTTCTCAATTACATGTCTAGCATTAAAACACAGGGTGAAGGAACCTGGAACGAAGCTGGATCTTAAGCCAAACTATTATTAGTCTGAGTTATTACTGACCTCTAGGTGCTACTACTCGAGGCAGGAAGGGCACAGCCTCCAAGCATGGATGAAAAGGAAAGTGGTACTTCGGGGCCCAAACGCCGTCTTGGGGTGGGGAAGGGCGGAGTGAGGCACAGCAAAGAGATGTTGACCTAACTAAACTTCAGAATTTCTCTTACCAGGATCTCCACAAGGCTCAGGGGAACACATTTCCTAAAACTAAAAGTGAGTTCAAGAGAAGCTGAGCAAACAATACCAATTAAATCTCGCCTCGAGGGTTTGGAAAACACAGTTGGGGTGACCTCTTACAAATCAGCAGTGCTGAACTCTAAAATGCAAAAATGTGAATCTCCTTTGGAAAGGATGAGTCACAGTCTTGCACAATCCCGGACTCATCTCCCACCTCCTCAATGCACCAGATATTTGTTTACTGGGTATTTGTGCTCAAGGGGACAGAGGGCCTTCACATGCTTCAGTTCCCAAAGGGAAGAGGCAGGTAGAAATCGGACATGTGCACATGATAGTAACTCAAGGCCAAGGCGTGCAAAGTGTCACAGGACGTTACAAGGTGTTCCAGGCACCAGCAAGGCCCCATCAGCAGACATGCTTGGGCAGAGGCACGCAGCTGCATGGTGAGGTGAGCGTGGGAAACTTAAACCACAGATGAGCACTTACATTAGAGGCCCTCTCGAGATCCTTCCAGCCTCACTGGAACTCTCCTGGCTCTACTGACCGGAAGGAACTCTTCCATGTGCACAGGAATCCCTCAAGCTCCCCTGTACTGGGACCATGTGGCAGGCTGTCCCCTCTACCTGCAATGGTCCACCGCTTCTGCCCTCTCTGCTCTTTGGGCTTGTTCCTTCTGCGCATGCTTAGCTTTCAGTGTCTCCTCCTCACCCCGAGGAAGCCCTTCCCATCCTAACCGTCATCACTCCTTACAGATTTGCCTGCCACCCGCTGCTCTGCCTTCACAGCGCCTCAGAAACATACTCCAGCACTTGTAATGTTTCCACATCCGCAGGCCCCCAGAAGGTGGGGAAGATGAACATTCTCTTTCCTGGAGCCTGCTCAGCGTCTAGCACAAAGCCTGACACATAGTTCTTGCTCAAATGTCCATAGTAACTAGCTGTCGCCCTACCCAAATATTACTTTGATTGGTATTTGTCAGAGGCTGACATTTGCAAACCTTTACCACACCTCACTCACCCTTACCCTGGCCATGTCGGTTTGTCACCATTTCTCTTAAGTGTCTCAGACCAAAGCAATTCAAAGTGTGGTCTGCAAACATTTGCTACCATCCACATGGAGATCAGCTCACTCAGGGACAGAAGTGTTGAAAACGGTTACACTTGATCTTAGCCAAAAGGCCGAGAAGCGATGTGTTGAAAACGGTTATACAGCAACTTGACAGAGCCAACTTATGACAGCTGACTCTTGTAATAAGAAACTGGGTCAGGACGCCTGGGTGGCTCAGCTGGGTAAGCGTCTGCCTTCGGCTCAGGTCATGATCCCAGGGTCCTGGGATCAGGCTCCACATCGGGCTCCCTGCTCAGTGGGGAGCCTGCTTTCCCTTTGTCCGCCCCTGACCCAGCTCATGTTCTTTCTCCATCTTTCTCTGCATGCGCTCCCACTCTCTCTCAAATAAGTAAAATCTAAAAAACAAAATAAAACAACCTCCCCCGTAAAACAAACACAAAACCTCACACACACACACACACACACACACACCCCCAAACCTCGGACTTACACTGTATATCTTTCTTCTCCTATTCATCTGTATTGTCTGTTATAAGAGTACCGATCTTGGTCGCATTGGAGAAAAACTGGTCATCATAGATGCTTTGAGAAGCAATGCCTCAGGGAGTATTACTTTCCTCCACAATGAGGACAGGAAGCCCTCTCATACTAATTAATGGATTAAAACAAAGGAAGTAAGATGTATAGCCCAGATCCCAGAGATAACGGTGAACTCCATTTTCCCCTTCTCATACTAACTTGATCTTTCTCACATTACATGGCTCCCCTCAAACTTAAACTCTGATCCAGAGACTCACTCTCCTATGTGACTCTCACAACTTTGCTGCCGCGCCCACTGTCATTGTCCCTGAGCACATCATGTCCTAGCTTAACACAGCTGTGAATACAAAGAAATCCAAGGTGCTCACAAGCCAAGCCCCTGAGTATTTTGGCTCTAATAAGCATGACACCAGTCTTATCATTCAGAGAAGCCTTCAACTTTGTGTCTAATTGCATTATTCACACACACACACAAAACTATAAGGAGCTAGGTCGGAGTTAATGGTCCTCTGCACCTTCAAGACCATAACAACAGCTCATAGCTCTCCCCACCCCAACCTATCTGCCTCACACCTCACATTCAGGATAGAGCCTTGGCAGTCAGACATACCCCTACACCTCCAACTCTTGAAACTAGGTTTCCCTAATGGTCAGCTGAACTTGGCATTATTTGCTTATTATATCCCTGAAGATTCATTAGTTACTATTAATTATTGCATCTTATCACATTACTCATTTGCCCTTTATCCACTCGCCAGTCTGTAGGACAATACAACAGCTAGACTGCCAGAGACCACAGATAAGAAATACCCACTAAGTGCCCGGGGGCATCCAAGGCTGGATGCAGAAAGGCAGACCCAGGAAAATATGAGGTTACTCAATCAGAAGAGATCCACCAGGTAAGAAAGCATTTGTAACACTGCCCCACCCCCAAGCCTGCTCTTCCCTGGGCTTAGATGTCACTGTAAATTCTTAATATCTCTACATGTTCTTAGCACAGAAAAAGTTTCATTTCTTCATGAATCAAATTACCATGAAATAGATATTATCATGCATGTAAAGTAGAGTCTACTTCCAAAAAGCAGGTTATGGAGTAAGGAATTCCACTTTTCCTCATGCTGCTGGTCTATTTGAAGAAAGACTCCAATCCAAGTCACACAAAGATGACCAGGTAGTTGAATGGACCACTCAAAATAATGTAACATGCAACACACAGTGGACGCATAAGTAAAAGCTGAAAGCAACCACACAAAGGCAGAGAGTATAAGAAAAATAAACTGAAGGCCTATGACACATACCCTTATTTGGAAAAATCAAAATTGTAAAGGCCCTATGGAAGAGCAGAGTATGTGCTGGGAAGTAAGCCAGACACCCCCTACCCCCATATTTTACTTTTGCTTTGTACGAAAATTAAGGACTTTAGGAATTCTTCAAAATCTCATTTCTAATTACGAACATATGGAAAGCAAGTGATTTTAAGTGACCCCGGAAGAATAACCAATGGGGTTTTTCAAATTCTGAATGCTCTTTTGCCCCTTTAATCTTTCTTTCATGATTTCCCACAGAGCCACGCTGCGTTTTGTAATCTTGGATCTCTTAGAGTAAAGCACGCACCAAACTTTATTGGGGACGGGGGAAGGGTGTGCAGGGAGGTTCCAACCTCCAATGCTGGCATCCAACAGATGCTACAACTACCTTTCGTACAACTCAAGTTCCCACCTAAACAAGGAAAAGGTAGCACTGAGACAGGTAAGGGGTCGACTGTTTCAAATTTCAGAGATTTCAAGAGTTGATGAGAGCATAACCATTGCCCACAGCACAGTCCTGTTGAAAACCTCCAGCAGCTACCCTCTGACCAAAGGCACAGCAGAGAATGCTTCTGAAGAAGGGTCAAGCGAGGAGGGCCAACCTCCCCGTTCTTGCCTCCCTCCTGGCCCCCGTCTACAACAGCTTCTCTCCAGAAATAACCAAATGCATGAGATCACCCATAGTGAAAAGACAGAGGCATGACACCTACAAGGTGCCTATTTATAGAAAGTGTTAACACTCCTCAGGAAAAGACACTAGAAATCTCCTTGGAAACACCCCAGCCTGTGCTCCCTTTGGAATTCTAGTCTGCTAATAGCCATGACGAAGTAATTGCCTTTAAAACAAAACTGAAGAGTTAGAGGTACTTACGGTTTCCCCCCAGGGATTCCTGCCAGGTTTGGAGGGATGGTAGGTACTCGCATGTGAGGGGGAGGATCAAACCCAACCTGGAAACAAAAATAAGACATCGAAGACTCAGTTTATGCAGAGTACGCACTTGGTGAACACATATAAAGACTTTTCACTAGAAACACCCACATCTCCAAAGCAACATAAACAGGAACGGTAACACATGCTAACATTTAAAAAAAAAATTACAACTCAAGGAGTACTATAACCACCTGTAAATACAACAGGCCACGCTCCTTTTTGGGGAGGTCAGTGGGAGTGCGGTCTATTTGTACACTGAGAACCAGCTTCCCATAGCAATTACTTCCTGTGGACTCAGGATGTCCTGCCTTGCCCAAGCAAGTCCAGAGAACAGTGTGCTGTCTGAGTCAGGATTTCTAGACCTTGGCACTATCAATGTTTTGAGCCAGGCAGTTGTTTGTGGCTGTCTTGGGATAGTTAGCAACACCCCTGGCTTCTACACTCTAAGTACCAATAGCATTTCCCACTTCTGATAACTGAAAGTGTCTCCATATATTACCAAACGTCCTTGGGGGCGGGGGGTGCAAAATCGTCCCCAATTTCATACCACTGGTCTAAGTTACCGCTTAAACATGCATGTATTCCCTATTCTGTGTACTCTAATGAAGGTATCTTGTCCCTTAGCTGCCTACTTTGTTTCAAACTATCTTGCCCCCCAATGCACAGCCTTTCTTATTAGTACAACATAAGGGAAAAAACCCTACAGACTTCACTGTCAGCCCAAACTACTGGAGGTCATGCCATCTGAAGAGAGGAGAGGAGAAAACCGAACATGACCTATTCTAAAGAGCCAGGAGAAATCTATAGGGACTTCTATTTGCTACAGGATATCATCTGTTTCCTTTCCCTGATGCAATCGAGGGTTACAGTTGATTTTGCCCTTTGCATACAGTTTTGTATCTTTCCAGTGAAAAATGAAGCTATTTACAAGGCTGGGCAAGAAGATGGGCAGGCTGCCCCTGGGTTCAGTCACCTCTGTTTCCTCACTGTTGCCCTGAAATCACTGCTTACACCTGAGTCACACTGTTGGTTTGAAGAATAATAGAGGCATGGAAAGAAAACGTTACAACTTCTCAAATATTTTTTCCTAAGAATTAAAGAGGGGGGATAAAAAACCCTCAAGAAAATGAATGAAAAGGCTTCTGTGAGCTACTTGAGTCATTCCATCGCCTTCCAAAAAAAAAAAAGAAGTCTATTTGGGGGGAGAAAACCAGATGTCCCCTGAACTGCCAAAGTAGCTCCTAAACACTGCCTTGTTTCATCCACGAAAATAGTAAACCAAGAAGCGCTGTGCCCTAACTTAATGCAGAAGCATGCTGATGGCAGCGGGTGGAGCACGGGGACACTGGAGCTCTGTTTCGCAGGCGTGGTTGGGGGTCCCGGCCCTGGCCTGCCCGCCAGCCCGCCCATGGCACCTACCATTGGGGAGCGCCCATAGGCCACCACGGCGGCGGCAGCGGCGGCTGCACTCATCTGCGGGGACATGTTGTGCAGACTGGCGTAGGCGGCGCCGGGGCTGGTCAGCTCGCCGTTCATGCCGGCGTGGGGCACCATCCCGAACGGGGCGGGGTACGGCCCAGGCACCGCCAGCGGCGTCCTCAGGCCGGCGGCTGAAAGTAAGCACAAGCCGGTCCAATCTGACCATTAGTTCCAGAGTCACTCTAGCACCATTCAGGAAGGGTGAGGACAAAGAGGGCTTCTTCAGTAAGGCAAAGGGGGTAGGGGGCAGTTGGTGTGTGTGTGTGTGTGTGTGTGTGTGTACATACGTGTTAGGGCCATTCATGAGGAAGGCTTGCATGAGGGTGTGTGTGGATGTAGGGGGCAGGCTTGGGGGTGGTTTCATCACCACCAACTCAGCCCGATTCATCTCCAGAGAAGAACAGACCCCAGGGGAAGCACTGCCCACAGGCTTCATCCTTGGCTTAGCAGCACTGGGAAACCGGACAATTAAAATTAAATAGCAGTACTGTACCCAATTCACAGAAGGCAAACAGAGGCACAGCGCACTGTTTACCTGACTTCATCTTAAAAGAAGGTTTTGATAAAATCCAGGATTTCTCCTTCAGTCTAAACTTTCCATTCCCTGCTGCCAATTCCAAATGAGAACCTGACTCTGGGTTTACTACCTAAACCAAAGCCCGGGCTTAGGAGGAATATTCTGGGGCCTATTTTCCTCTGGGCCCAAGGTGTTAAGGAAGATAAAGTTAGAAGTTACCAACTAATTCACGGGCTGGAGTCTCAGTGAAACCCTCCCAATTTCTACTGACAGAGAGACCACGGATTCCTGAGGGATGGACCAGGAGAAAACCATCCAACTCAAGTGAGCAAGAAGCACACTTGGGCTGGCCGTTTTAGTCAGTATTAGCAAACTCAGACACGCGGTGATAGATAGTTTCGTAAGGAGGTTATGTGGGGAAAAATTATCGGAAGCTTTATTAAGTCCCTAGGATTTCGATTATTTAGGGGGTGGGGGGGGAAGAAAGCCAAATGTAAACAGTCGGAGACCAAACAGGGTACAGCTGCTGAACCTAAGGACAAACATCTGTTTCTTATCACGGCTTTTCAGGGATAGGAAGGAGGCAGGCAGTCGAGTGCGTTTCATATTCATGGGGAAATGGCGTCAGGAGTGCACAGACGACGAGTCAAGCCGGGTAAAGGAAAAATAAAACAAAACACAAGAGGCGAGGCTCTACCCGCTTGGTTAACGAGGGGGTCCATGGCTGGAGGCTTGCCGAGGCCTGGACGGAGTCCTGGAGTGGCACTGGTGCCCGGCGTTGGCATGTCGCTCCGAGGCGTCGGTGTGCTGGATTTCAGAACAGGCGTGCTGGCTTTTTCATGCTGGTATCATTAAACAAATTAAATGAGTATTATTTTTAATCCAAGCCATATTACACAATTTATCACAACAGCAGCTGGGACACTGGGCACCTTCTAGCTACTCCCTCAGCCAATTTTCATAAATCCACACAATGTTGACAGCATTAACTTGTGAGCGAGAAATGTTGACCTTTCCTCTTCCTGCCAGAATTAAAACTCTAGCTAGAGACACAGAACATGATCACACTTCGTCCTCCGCAGATTTTATTTTAAAAAGTATTTTTCCATCAGGCGTGTGGACTTTGGATCCAGGCCAAGTTAGAATGATGACCACCCAGTGAAAAATTCCCACTCACTCAGAAACAAATGGCCGGGTCACCAAGAATGTCAGAGGGAGGATCCCTTTTCTACCCTTGCCTTTTAGCAGCAGTGGGATTGCGACTAAGAGTGAGAAGCAGCAGGGCTGTGGATCTGATGAGAAACCAACCAGCATCTCAAAGGCAAATGACCTAGAAGGATTCCCACCCGTTTGAGACTTGTGTGTGGACTTAAGCACCGCTACCCATTTGCTACATAATGGATGTGGCCCCACTAGCGCAGAGTCCTTCAGGAGTGGGACATAACAGGGTCCTGGGGCACCATGCTCTGCACCTCAACATTTCATCCCTTTAAATTCCAGAATGAGGAGTGCTGTGAGCAGCAAACAGCATGCATGGGGCTAGGGAGAGACCTCAGCTCCCGCTGCCTTGGACCTGACAGGCAGTGTAAACTTGGCAAGCTCCACAGGCTTTCTGCCCCATCAGTGCCTAGGAAGGCTGTATAAGAATCAAATGCAGGACTCTTACGGCTCAGGCTTTTGTGAGTTACGAGATGACATGCTCCCCACTATTTGTTGAATGGCTGCAAGCAGACTAGGAGGCTCCGCCCCCCTGCACCTGTTCCAGGCTTCTCTGGGGGCTCCTTGAGTACATCCCCATTCTGATACCAAACCCAACACGCCCCGACACAAAGGGTCTGTCTAAAAGAAGGTGAACTCAGGACTTCAACTTCCTATGAGGTTGCACATCCCCGAAATAAGAAAGCGACGAACATGGAAGCTTGCTGTCTCTCTCTAAGGACATTACCAAAAGACATTACCGAGAGGAAGAAAGGAAACACTGTGTGAGACAAGAAGCAGGAGTCACCGTCTCACTTTTAAACACTTAAAAATATACCTCTCACTCCATAAAAGCCCACATTTCAAATACTTTAGGGTCCTCTGAACTGCAGAGAGAAACACACTGCTACACAGGCAAAGTGACAGCTCATGAGACCTACCAAGCTCATTTCTTTGGACTTCAAAGAAGTGGAGCTTCCTGAAGAGGCCGTGGACGCTGGGCTGCTAGAAGCATCTTTCTTCAGCAGGCGGTTTTTGTCAATCCCGTTTTCCCTGGGTGAATGGGTGGGGCTTGCTCGCGGAGAAGAAGGGTCCTCGACAAGTATAAGCAAAGCTTGTGTGATTTCATTTATAACGGATGAACCCTGCCCTTCATGGACTCTATTTCCACACTAATTCTCTAAATTAAAGGAGGACACTCTAAGTCCTTCAGATCTGGGGGACTTGGGAATGTGCCCCCTGACTAGCAATGTTATTATAATTACACAGGATGGTGTTTGCACACACACCTGTGAAGACCACACAGAGGAAAAGACATCCAGGAATGATCTGATGCATCCTCAT
Source organism: Mustela lutreola (assembly GCF_030435805.1). NCBI lineage: Eukaryota > Metazoa > Chordata > Mammalia > Carnivora > Mustelidae > Mustela > Mustela lutreola. The sequence continues at coordinate 78,957,788 of NC_081301.1, read as the reverse complement.
GCTCAAATACTTTGCTCAAAGGGCACAGAAAGGAAAGGAGCACCAGGCACCCAACTTAGGAATCCGAAATGACTGGGAAAACAGATTTCTTTTAAAAAGGAAACAAAAGTTCTTGTCAGACCACTACCGCTCCATCTGTGAACACCACTAAGTTTTTAATGTGCAAAGTTGAGAAAAACCAAAATACCATGGCTCCACTTTCTGTTTCTCATAAGTCACTCTGAAAATAAAGTTTGAGAAAATGAGTAGTTACCTCATTAGACACATCCACAACTAAGTTGTCATCGCTTTTGTCACCATCGCTATCCTGGAAAAAGAGATGTTAATGCCGTTTATTAAAGGGTTGGAGCCCCAGTTACATTTCTATAGTTCTTGGTAGCAGACACACTGAAAAATGGCCCACCCAGGACATGCCTACAGGTTCCTTTCCAGATTCCCAGACCTACTCATTAATACTGCCTTCCCCTCCTTACCTGACATGGGAGCTACCGAAAGCCACAGGTAGGAACTGTTGCAGTAGCATACCTGCTAAAGATCGTTCGGGTGAGGGTCAGTTGCAAACACCGGGTGCAGAGTAAGAGCTCAATAAATGTTTGCAACAGGGGCATTTCTCCTATAATCTGAAATCCTCCCATGGCCTCCTATCAGGGCTCTTTTCCCACTGGATGTCAAATTAAGAACATGATTTCATGCCATTCCTTTGTGTGTATCATCTTGAAGATAGGTAACAAATCTAGTGTTCACAGACAATTTTAATTATAAAGACAAACTTCAACCATGTTCCCATGGGGTCATTAATTCTTGAAGGGAAATAAAAAAAGGAACAATAACACCAAAAACAACAAAGCTATCTACTTGGCTGGGATAATATACCAAGATCTAACCTCATGTTAAGAATAAAAATCTTTTACAATCAGCATGGAATATTTTAGGAGAGAGGGAAGAACACAGGATGGCAAAATCTGGAAGGCACTAGCATCCTGCAGTAGGGCCTATAGTCCTCTTCATAAAGCTATACCATTTGCTACTCCAGGAAACTGCAAGGTTGTCCTAAGTTTGAAAAAGCTTCAGAAAAGCTATTTAAGTGTGTGCTCACTCCTACATCAAGTTTAGAGCAGACTGAAAAAGTCTACTTTCTTAGCCAAAAGGCCTCCTGTCCTTTAGTACAGAGATACAATAAGCCTATGAAAAAAGTAGGCTCTCACCTAATTCTCCCAAAGGAATGGGTCACTAATTTATGACCAATACAATCCTTTTACTGAGTCACTATCAATTACAAATATACAAATATTTAAAAATTTGTACTAATAAGTAAAAGAGCAAATATTAGCCATGTTGGCTTTCTGGGGGGCCTCCAAGTCCAGCTAGAAAGTTACCCTCAACTTTAAATCCTTACCCTTTACAGGTTTTTTTCTAACTGTACCTGGAGTTTTACATGTGGAAGACCCAATTTACTTTCTTCAATAGTATGTTACTAGATTTACTTTAATCACTGTTGTTAAGGCACCATGCAATTCACTATAACAACATAAAATTATAACCAATGAGGAAACCTGGGTAACTCAAAATAACAGCCTGCTGAAAGAAACATTTTCATGTAATAAAAGAAAAAAATAAAACTAAAGAAGATTTTCTTTTTCTGTTAGTAAAGACCACAGAAAAGCACAAATGTTTTCAGGTGTTGAAAACACAAAGACGGGGGCGCCTGGGTGGCTCAATGGGTTAGCGCCTGCCTTCGGCTCAGGTCATGATCCCAGGTCCTGGGGCTGAACCCTGCATCAGGTTCCCTGCTCAACAGGGAGTCTGCTGCTCCCTCTCCATCTGTTGTCCCCCCTGCTTGTGCGTGCTCTCTCTCTCGGACAAATAAATAAATAAATAAAATCTTAAAAAAACAAAAACAAAAACAAAAACAAAATAAAAAACACCCAAAGATGGTGGTGGTGAAAAAAATACAAGCCAAAAGGTTTTCTCTCTTAGGAAAAAAAAAAAAAAAAAAAAATTATTAAAAGGTTCACATAGTATACAAACTGACAAAAAGAAGCGAATAACTCATTTTATTACAATGGGCTATGAAGTGAGTTTTTAGGTAGTCTGTACTTTCAATCTTAGCTTTGGACCCTTCTGCAAATGTGAACCTTCACAGTCCAGTGTAGCCTGGTCATCAAGAGCTGAGGTCTGAGGACTTCGCCCCAGATTCTCCAACATCATTTCAGTACATTGCCCTGAACTACCTATACATCTGGGCATACTTCATGTGAGCAGGTTATAAAACAATTAATGCAGAGCTACAGATTCCAGATCACTCACTACTCAAAATCTACACGAGCCTCATGCACAACAACTCAAAAACTGTATTACCGGCAGTTTCCCAATTTCTGCATGTCATGGACTAGCTTATTAACAATTGATGCCATATATAAAAGTACCTGCAGGGGATACCGGCTATGGGCAATGGCAAGGGGCAAACAGTATGTGCTGCAAAGGCTTGGGCTAGGATGGAGAGAGCCTACAAATCCAAATTCTTAGAATATTATCATAGTACACAGTGTGGAGCAATACAAGGACCTCTGGCAAAATACCCTCTCCAAGGCGCGCCTGGGTGGCTCAGTCTGTTAGGTGTTTGCCTTTGGCTCAGGTCATGATCCCAGGGTTGCAAGATTGAGCCCTGGGAGCAAAAGCCTGCCTCTCCCTCTCCTCCCTGCCTGTGCTCTCTCTGGCTAACTCTATCTCTCAAATACATAAATTAATTAAATCGTTTTTAAAAAAAAAACCACAAAAAACCTCTTCAAGGCCCTCAGTTTGGGGGTCCTGGCATAGTGATATAGAGCATGGATTCTGGAGTCAGACTGCCTCCAGGCTCCACCACTAACCCTGAACTTGGGCAAATCACTTACAAGCCCTGGGCTTCAGTTTCTTTAACTACCATACCTGGAGGTATGGTACCAAACTGACAGTTTTAAGAGTCAAAAGAAACAATCCACGTAAAAGCACAAGGTACGTGGCATGGACAAGCTCTTGCTCAGGAAATACTAGCTATTGTTAGCTACGGGCTAACCAGCCACCAGGAGGCAGAGAGGTCTCACGTGTTAACCCCCATCTCGTCCACCTGTAGGCGCACCATAAGTGGATGCTTCTTCCATAAGCAATGGGAAGTGGGCTAATCCTGTGTTTTATCCATACTGGTCCTGACAATGTGTCCATCATGACATAGACACACCTGGGGACATACGAGAAAACTCCAAGACATCTATCAGCTGCAGTGTTTATGACACTCAGACTCGAGCTGGTTGCCACTTGGCTTGGTGTGCTCTCCTCGTGAAACAAGGTTCCAGCTCGATGTGAGTCAAGAGCCGTCCCTTCACAGTCACGCATTCTCAATCTGCAGGGTCTGATCTGGATGCCTCCAAGGTTTTTTCTGTTTTTACCATGGACTTATGTGACCAAACTGCTTGCAGTTCTAGAGAATGAGCTCTACTTCAAGACCAAATAGGAGCCTGAATAAGTCAACAGAATAGCATCCAAAAAGGTATTTTGTGACAGCAGTGTTTTTACCCTGATTATTTTAGCAGCACAGGCTACCAACTTTGCAGGGCCCAGGACAGATGAAAATGCAGGCCTTGGTTCAAAAACAGAGAATTTGAAGACGGTGAGAACAGAGCATCAAACCAAGGGCAAGGTCCCATGAAGAGCAGGGCCCTGTGCAAAGCATAGGCTGCAGGTCCGACCCCGCATGTTGGTATCCCCTCTCATGAGGAACTTAGGAAGCCTAAAAATATAATCATGAGCCTGGAAGCACAGAGTTTACAGCTCTAGAGGGAAATACTACCCTTATAAGAATCTATCCTCTTGATAGTATTATTTATTTATTTATATTTTAAAGATTTTATTTATTTATTTGACAGACACAGATTCAAGTAGGCAGAGAGGCAGGGAGAGAGAAAGGGGGTGAAGCAGGTTTCTGCTGAGCAGAGAGCCCGAAGTGGGGCTTGATCCCAGGACCCTGGGATCATGACCTGAGCCGAAGGCAGAGGCTTTAACCCCGAGCCACCCAGGCGCCCCTGCCAGTTTTATTTTAAAGGATGTGGAATTATCACTAAGATCTTAGAGCATGCTTGTATGCTCACTTAGAACGTGAGCAACTAAGCAAACAAATACTGTTTCAGGTGATTTATTTACTTACATAGTGGCTGGAGTCCTTATCATCCACCTTTCTTTTTTTGATGTCATTGGAAAATTCAGGCCCGTTTCTGCGTTTATCGGTACCCCTTAGACTGTCTGGGACCAAGAGGGAATTACTCTGCAAGACAAAAAAAAAAAAAAAAAAAAAAAATCAAAGATTCCTTCCCAGATCTCTTTGTACACATGAAAACCCAAACCAGGATGTGACAGCTGTTTCAGAAAGGTGATACCTACACTGCCTTTCATTCCATGTAATTCATCTCATCTGAAGACTTTGATGGCAAACATTTATAGATGCTTAAGCACTTGGAAGGAAGACCCTGACTATGCAACGAAATCTTCCAGAGCATGGTGGATCCTTCAGGCTCGACTCACTTGAAATGCTCCTCTGCTCTTTTTACTATTAGAGAGATGGGAGCTTGCTGTTTACATGTGGATATGTTTTTATTTTTTCCCACTGCAGTTTCCTGGTTGGGAATACAAATGGCCTAGGAGCGGAACCTGAGATTATTCTACCGGGTGTATTTTGTGACTGTAACTGTCAGTGTATGCCCCTCGAAAAAGACACACAGAGAGCAGGTGGGATTAACAGCATGGCTCCCTAAAAGGCAAATCACATTTTCCACAGCAACAATGACGGAACTCTTCTGAATTCTTTTAATTTACTGTTGAAAATAAGATTTAGTGTTCCTCGCCAATAGCACTGAAATTCAAGACCCAAAGTGAGTAGTTCAGCCAGTGAATCTTCAACAGCGGGGCCAGCTCCTGCACACAAAAGCAGGAACAAGGACTGATCTTTTCTACCAACCACACAGGATACTTTCATTCCCATGTGCTGAGTACAAACTGTTGACCCAAAGAAAACAGGCATTTTGGGTCTTTGGGGGTCACATGACAAGTTCTGACATCCCTTCAATTCCCATCTCCCCTCAGGCTAAAGCATCAGAACATGATACAATGAGTCCTTTTAAGTACAGGATTAGCATATGCAAGGGGGCAATTTGTTCAGTGATGTGTTACCGCCTCCAACAATACTGAAGGCGCTGTGCAGAAATCTCCTGCACAAAGCCCAGATAACCCCAATTTCTGCAAGATGCTGGAGAACTACCAGGGGGATGTCCGGGGCCAACAGACAATTATGTTCCCTTTCTCTGCCACAGTTTAAAATAGAAGGGGCTGGGGGAAACCTTTAAGTCAGACCATCTCTAGTGCAATGGCATCTACCAGAAGCAAATTATTAAAAGCCGGGATGGGGGAGGTGTCTTCACTCCTAACCAGCCCAAAGTAATCAGGCAGGTAGCTGGGTCTGTAAGCTCCCTCCTGAAAACTGTGGACCCCACCATGGGAACATTCCCAGCTCCGCTCAACCACACATAGGAGGAAATCAAAACGGGACCAGGAGGCCATCTGAAGCCTCTTTGCCCGCTGCAGGGGCTGACACTGCAGCGAGCTGAGCTTTGATTCATGACCGGTCAAGCTCCACAAATGCAGGAGGCTTACATAAAAGCAAAGGGAGGGACTCATGCAATTCAATACAGAGCGGCTCAGAGTAATGTCTTTAGCACAGCGTGTGGGGCTGAAAGGTGAACTGGCTGGATCCCTCCACTAATGACCGTGGTAAATGTCTGCTAAAAAAACGAACCTCTCTGACCCAAGCCCCTTCGCTGATAGGATACAGGAGACTTAACCAAACTCCTGAAAGTGCTAACATGCACTCCCAAGAGCCAAGGGAGGGGAGTAGCAGCATGCACTCAGGTATAAACAACATTCCAATACACCTGCCTGGGTTCTAGATTTTACCAGGACTCCTCGTCCAGACCGTTACTGGAGGCACTGAGGGCAACAGCACAGAGCACTGAAGCTTTATATCTGCCCCAGTGCCCAGAAGAATATGGCACAGACTCGGCATCCACTGGCAATTTTAAAGTTCAGTCTCTGTCCACAGGGTCGCTGTCAAGGCCTTCCTGCTATAACCAGCACGGGGCATCCAAACTGCTCAGCCATTCAGAACCATTCAGAGATAGCATTTTAATGATCTTATATTTTTTTAATGAAGTCAAGCGGTACTGTAAACTTAAAAGTAAACTACACTTCTGTTAGCAACAATGCAATTTGTTAGAAACAGTAACATTTCTATAGTTGGACCCAAAAGCCTATCAAGCTTTGAGGCCTCTGCTTCTACATGTTAGAAGTTACTACTGTAATTCTTGCTTGCACGGCTTAAATGAGGCCTATAATCTGAATAGGTTTTGAAAAGCTTTGGAAGTTCCTCTAAATTTGGACAGGACTAGTAATTAGCACCGCTACTTATGTGAAAATTGGCTCCATTCAAAATGGCAGACTCAGACAAGTTGCAAAACACAGTGTCTCATCGTACATTTGATGCCGTAAAATGGATTCAAAACAAGGCAGCAAACACTGTGGGCTGGAAGGCCTGGGGGAACCACAGTCAGGAGCCAGGGGGGATCGGGTTCACGAGGCAGCCCCGCCCCAAATGGACCACTTCCTTTTACCCCTGTTCCCATGAACCCAGTCTTCTTTGTATAATTGTCCCCGACATCTTTCAGCCCTGACACTGCTTTCACTGTCGTTCCTGACTTAAGCAAATGGTTCCAGCCTAATGAACTTCACCGTCAGCAATAACAGCTGTTTTGGTTAACGACTGCCTAGGTGACCCTAATCTTCGTGACTCCCTCGTGTGCTCCCCAGAAACTCAAAAGTGACTTCACAGGTATTACTGGAACGTCTCATGACAACAGAAGTGTTTCTGGTTGTTTTTTTTTTCACCCTCATGATCTGTGTTTTCCTCACACACCAGCTTATGTTCATCATGACCCAGGGGTGGAATAACCGTCATACTGATGGTCATTATGAGCCACTTTATACACATTTTAACAATAAAGAGATTATACCTGGGTATTGAATGAATATCATTTGGATCTTCAAAATTTATCTTGGCTCTATCTTGATTTGTTAGACCTGGACTAGAATAACATAGTATCACATTTAACATTAATGTTTAGCATTTAATCAACATTTAAGAAGAAGCCATTTGCAAAATAATGAAATTAAGGTTGCTTGACTTCGTTTTTTTTTTTTTTTCCTTCAAAACTTGTGCATTGGAAACACAGAAGTAAATTAGAATCACACCTTTGAGGAGGCCAAAGCAACCGTAAAAGACTTATTGTTCATCATCTTCTTCATTCCCCCCACCCCTTTTATCTGAAGGCTTGACCAGAGAAAGGCGGCCATTTACTTAAAGTCACAAAGCTCTTTCTATTACATCAAGGCGTCTCCCCTCCCAGAGGAGTGATTCTTATACTCAATTTATGTATGTAAAATACTTGTCCCCACACACTTATCACTTAAGAGTCACAATGGCTCTTTAACCATTAACGTTTAACCATTTAACATTCTAATGTTACATAATAATGCCTAATACACACTGCATGCTTTCTCTGACTGCCCCCCCCCAGCAAACCACAGTCTCTGTCTCCCTTTCTCTCTCACACACACAGACACAGTTTTATGCCACGATAAGAAAACCATAAACATATTTTAAAAATTACATCCGACATTAAAATGACCTGAAAACAGTCCCAAATGCCTGCCTTTCCACTCATGAATCCTGCCATTTATGACCCAAGATGTGCACTAAAACAGGCCTCAGCACAGAGCAACAGAGTGGTCCAGAGCCCCACAGCACCCTTTTCGTGACGTCTATCATGGCTGCTGGGAGCTCTGAAGACTTAGCTGCTACCAGACTTCTCCTCCCAGAGTCCATATTTTGAAAGCCTTTAATCTACCAAACAGCATTCATCAAGTGAAGTTCATTTTCAAACATTTAATCTGCCAAATAAATATTTAATTGTGAATCAGGTTTTTTCTTTTCTTTCTTTCTTTCTTTCTTTTTTTTTTGATGAGCATGAGAACTAGTATTACCACACTGACTGATATACTGTAACGCTAGCCAAGAAACTCAATGTTTTATTCACCTTGCAGCTGGTAAAATTTAAGTGTCTGCCAGAATTCTTAAAAAATGATAATTACTGGGCAGATTTCTATTACAAATGTCCCGAGGTCTGGGATTTTTGAGACTGTATATATAAAGTTTCCCTTTGTTTTAAAATTGTTTTAACTAAACAAAATCATCTTATTTACTTTGTGTCTTCCACGAGAGCTCAAAATTGGACATTTATATAGCCCAGAGGGGAGATTACGAATCTGAGCAAATCAAGGTCGGAAAACACACTAGGACTTCAAAACAAACTAAAATTCTAGAACCAAGATGAGTTTCTGTACCTTACATCTTGTACACACTTAAGGGAATGCAGCCAAGTAAAACAATAAAGAGAGAGATCTATCTATCTGACAAGTCTCTGGAGAAAAAAGATCCCCCTTGAGCATTAAGTACCAGAGTCAGAAAGAGGGTCCACAAGACCGATTAGCCCCATTGGTGTGTCTTTCTCTCCATTTGTAGGTGGAAACTACACATGAAACGAAGAGATAAGGGACAAGGACCGAGAAAACATGCACCCCCAGGGAACTCGCTCTCTTAAAAAATCTGGGGAACGTAAAAATCTCAGGGTGCACCTTCACTGACCACAGGCCAACTTTGCCTACCATTACTGCAGGCCTCCTGTGAGAAGATTCAGCTGAATCAAAAGAAAACCTCACGATTTGGACTCTGTGTTACCTTTATATTCACCATTACTGCAGGCCTCAGTTCTCCCACTCACAGCGGCGTGATGCTTAAGAACAGTTACAAGACGAAAAGAGCCACTCAGAGGAGAAAAGGAAAAGTAGCAGATCTTCTTATGTTACAACTGGTGTTCACTAGTTCTAGTCACTAAATCCAGATCAAATCATTCTAACTGGGTAAACCATGTTTCATAAACACACATACCAGGACTAGCCGCTGCTGTCGTTCTCTGGGTGCAAGTTAACTACAGCGCTGGCAGCGTGTTTGAACCGAGCGGGCAGAAGTGCACGATCATTCTCTTAAAGCAAAAACAAACATCCAAATGCAAACATTATACCACATCTTCATATAAGAACTTCCCACGGTAAAGCATCAGAGCCTGCTGCACTGGAGAGAAGATTCAGCTGAATCAAAAGAAAACCTCACGATTTGGACTCTGTGTTACCTTTATATTCACCGTTCTGGACAATGATGTTTCCATTTCATGCTCTGAATACCCACTCAAGATTGAGGCAGAGAGACCCAGATGCTTCCGTATGGACAAAAACCCGTCCTTATTCGCTGGTTCCAAGACTTTCACTTTTCTTTAGCAATTTAACAGTAATGGCTGTTCATGTAATGAAGATACTCTGGAAGGTAAACTCCAGAAAATATGAAAGAAAGCAGGTTTAATGGAATGTTCCCCTGTCAGTGTTACCAGAACACTCGTGACAGAACCCTCATGTTTCCTTCATCGACTCTGAGACCTCAAAGCAAGTCTTCTGCCAACCATGTCTAAACCCTGAAGCCACCAGCAGCAAATCTGAAAGGAAAACCTGCTCATGGAGACAGCAGAAGCTAGACAGGTTTCCCTAATGTGAAAATAATGCACATTATTCAAATGGATTTCTTTAGCTGCCATGCTGATTCCCCTTGGGAAGTTTCTCCTCCCTGCTGGAAAAGTGTTTGTGTCAGAGGTACAGACTGGAAACTCATGACACCTCATTTATCCTCAGTTACACTAAGGCAGTGGGAACCTAATTTGCTAGCACACTCTACACTAACAATTAACTTCTCGGTGAACATTAAAACAATTAGGTAGTGATGCACCCCGTCACATCTGTGCGCCTTCCCGATCTACACCTGGTACCAATTAAGCCATCACCCCGCGCTGTACTTTTTGCTGCAGTCCAACGGGTCATTTGGATTCTGTCTGACATTTCAACAAATGTGTTTTTAACCCCTAAAACTAACGGGATCCCCACTTGTCAATGGGGAAGAGGGTAAGAAGGTGAAGGTGTGGAAATGTGTCTACTTGGCAACTGCATCGCATCGGATCTCAGGAGCCCTGGCTGTGAGGTGGGTCTGAAAGGCACACGTCAGTTTTTCGTACAGTTTGAATGCAAAATATGAAAAAGAACCCATGTGTTCTCACACCTTGATCTGGGAACGCTGAGACACTCTCAGATGCAGACTGAGTGGTTCAGTCAGAACTCCCAGGAAGGAAGGTAGCCACGTAGAAGGCACACAGACCCAGTAAACAGGTGAGCTGGGGGACCCACTAGAGAAGGAGATAGATATCCCCGACATCACACACAAAGCCCCCAGTTAGCCCTTGCATACCAGATAAAGAAAAATAAAACACCCCCCCAACACACACACATTGAGAGCTCACAATAAATATAATTATTTCCAAAGAACTTTTAAATGCTCTCATGACAACTAATTTACCCCACTAGGACTGTGGTGACAGCAAAAATCAAATCTGTATTTCAAACTGCTTTAAAAGCAGTCTTCGTAGAGCAGCTTAGCTAGCTGTCACTGTCCCTCTTTATTCTCTAGTCCCTGAGGACAAACTTTCTAGTACAAGAAACCAGAAAGCCCTGGGTCAGGACTTGCCTGTGAGTTAACCTGGATATCTGATGGCACTCACCTCTGCCTCTCCTCGCCTAAAAGATGGAGACCCCGAGTTTTTTGCTTACTATGTTTCAGAGGAAATGATAAAAATGATCATGGGGCTAAAAGGAAAAGAACATTTTTAAAGCCTGCTCTAAATGGTGGGCGTTATGTTTTCTACTCACAGAGCATGAACTGAAATCTGAAAAGAGTTTCGGAGGGAGGTAATATATACTTCTATCTGCTTTCTGGTTTTTTAGTTAAGATGCCTGATGCCCCATCTTCATTGAAAGCACAGTGAGTTAAAACCTGAACATTTCTCTAGTTACACACAGGCCTCGATACCCTCCCGGTGAGTTATGGTGTCCACAGTAAACACACGCCTTCACCTGGTATAGGACAGACCACTCCCGACCATCTAGAAATCACTGCCCTTTCCTTTTTTCCAGGTTTCACCCTTCTCATGGCAATGATGCAGTGAGCAGTTTTCCCAGAGGAACTATTTTTTAAGCACATAGTTTTCAATTTTGCCAAAAAGGAAATCTGCTGAGACAACTGCTGAAAAAAACTTAAGTGTTTTCCACTGTGCCTAAATATTGAAATTTTAGGTGACTCATCTCAGTTTCATCCTTCACTTTCAGGCAATCCCTTGAAATAAGTCAGGAGATAAATTCATAAACAATTAGGCAGAAACATTTCCTCCTTTGATGAACTTGAGTATCATGAGCCCAACCAAGTTCAAGATGGGCTATGGACAGTCCCCTGCTCTCCATACTGAGAAACACTACCCAAATCTGCACAACTTCCTCACACATTTGAAAACAGGAGAAGAAACCACCAATAACTACACAGAGTGTGACCAGTAATGCATGTATGGCTGTCTTGCTACTCTGCAGGTAGAAACAATGGGGAGCCATTCCTAAAGGCTTGCTATTCATGGTCCCTGTTCATGGTCCTGTTCAGGGTCCCTAATACCCCTCACCCCGGGAGGCAGCCTCCATCACCAATTTATAGATGAGGTTAGGGGGAAGTTCAAAAGGATGGAAACACCTGGCCCATGCCAGAAGACCACTGAGATCTGTCTCTATTCAAAACCCGTATTCTCCTTATCACCCCATGCCCAAGGGTTACTGGGAGCTAATGTGATATTCAAAAAAGTAAAATTTCAGAAAAAGGCCAACATTAAGATATTCTCCAAAAAAATTTACGTCTTACGTTCTCCTTGCACTCTAAAGTGCTGAGTGTGATTTGAGAAAAAAAATCATGGGTGGTCCTCAGTAGGATCTAGTCCTACTAATTAACTAGTTAAGCAAAACAGCTGCAGAAGAAACACAAAATAAAGACACCACGTTATATTAAATAAAGTGATGGCTGTCATCACTATTTTAAAATACGTTCTATTCTACAAAGTCAGTTATGGGAGTGATAACCAAGTCCCTCAGAAAGGCATAATCTAAGTCTCTACCTCCATTAATTAGCTGTATGATTAGAAGTATCTAGCCACCTTGAGCTTGGTATCTTATTGGTAAGATGATGGTGTTGCACCATTATGACCTCTAAATACATTAACAGTGCTTATAGTTTTCAGGGCCAGGGACCCCTTTTGAGAATTTGATGAAGGTTATCATCTCTCTCCACAATTAGAGTAAAGAGCTCCAATCCAGAACGCTCTGTAGACAGTATTAGGGGGACTCAAGGACCTCCTGAAACCCACCGTGTACCCCGCCAAGTCCACATACCCTGTGCTCTGGAGTCCCTCCCAGACATATATCCCCATCATCTCCTCCCTCTTCCAAACAGTCCAAATAGTGGTCACACGTGTTAGGCATTCCACTGTTTTTCATTTAACAAGTATGTGGCTGTGACATTAAAAGACATCACTGCAAAATGGTAGCACATACAACTGACCTTTGAACTGGGTGCACCCCCCACCCCGACTCAGTCAAAAATCCATGCCTGGCTTTTGATTCCCCCAAAACTTAAGTACTAATAGCCTGCTGTTGACCGGGAAGCCTTACTGATATAACTGTTGGTTAATACGTATTTCGTATACGTATTCTATACTATATTCTTAAAGGTAAGCTAGAGAAGACAACCTTATATAAAAATTGTAAGGAAGAGAAAACACACTTATGGTGCCATCCTGGGTTTGTCAACAAAAATCCACATAAATGGACCCACTCAGTTCAAACCCATGTGGTGCAAGGGTCCACTCTACGTGCAGTGCCTTACACAGTGCTTGGCACATAGTATGTGCTCATTAAATAATTTCTTAAACGAATGAGTAGCAAAACACAAATTCTGTCATGTTTTTCATTGTATGGCTATACAATGCTTTGATAATTCTCGGATTCTAGGTCTTTCAAGCAGACTTACTGGAAGATTTCCTTCAGCCAAAACTGAACACAACTCATCTTCACATTAATTGAAACATCTGAAGTTTTTATTACTACATAAGAAATAAAGTCATTTTTGTTAGGTCATGTCATGTTTCTTTGCTCAACTGTAGCACTCTGACAGGCAGCCTTATGTTAAAAAAAAAAAAAAGAAAGAAAGAAACAAGTTTTGCAAGTAAATAAAAACCATAGTCAGATCTTAATTTAAAATCAACAGCCAAAGAGCAAAATAAAACCTCTTAAAAGTTTTTCCCTTTATCATTCATCCCTTTCAAAAAGAAGAAAGTTAAATGCCTGGGTGGCTCAGTTGGTTGAGCGGCTGCCTTTGGCTCAGGTCATGATCCCAGGGTCCTGGGATCCAGTCCCACATCAGACTCCTTGCTTGGCAGAGAGCCTGCTTCTCTCTCTCCCTCTGTATGCCTCTCTGCCTACTTGTGCTCTCTCTCTCTCTCAAATGAATAAATAAAGAAAAAAAGAAGAAAGTTAAAAAACAGTGTCCATATTTTCACTGTTCTTAGTACCTTCATTTTTTTCTTGGGTTTTACATTAAAACAGACTACAGTAAGGCACGTTTGTTTTCCTAACAAATAACCTTAAACTAGCAAACGTAACAATTCTGTCACTAAAAATAAACAAACACCAACTATCTACAAATCTGGTTTAGACTCGCAGATGAAAATCCATACATACTCACGTTCCCTCTGGGTCTAGAGAAGTCCCTGACTGCTGTACTTGATACATGTAATTATCATGTTTGTTCAATACAGAAAGAACGGCAGGAAAAAATCAGATCATATACTAGCGTGGAATGTTTCAGAACTCCTTGGTCTTACATATGACAGAGGTTCTCCATTCAGTCCAAGGACGTTTAAGGTTCCCAGAAACAGTTACAAATCTCCCTGGGGCCAGATCTTCTTCCTATACCTCAACCAAAACCATGTATTTCAACAGAGAGGGCGCAGAAGCTAATGAGAATATATCTATCCTCTCTTCAGTCACGCACCAAAGATACCTGCAAACAAGCAGAACAAAGCCACTCCTCTCACTCTAACTTTTTGTTTTGGAAAATAGCTTATTAAAAAAAAAAAATTCTTAATCCAGAAAAATTTCAAGGATATAATCCACACAGAGAAAAATTCTCTAGTGTCATCAATAATTTTAATTTAAGAGGTAAAGATCCTGAGACCATAAGGTTTGAAAACCACTGCCCTGTAGCAAACTGGCCTTAGCCCCTCACTGGTTTTTAAAAAAAAGCAAAAACAAAAACGAAGCCCTCCAAAACCAGCAGCAATACAGAGTCATCAGCTGACTTTTTCTGTCCCGTAAAATCTGACTTCATAATTCGAACCACTTTATTAAAAAGAGAAGTACCACAATATTTTAGTCACTAGCAGTACACATCATCTCATTACCCACTGCTTCTCATATTCAATTTTACACAAGTTTAAAGAGCTACTTCATTTTATGTAACCGCAGCAAAACCCCACTTATGTGGACAGTGAATAGTTTCATTCCCCTCTACAGACTGAATTAAATGCTTAGGTTATCAATTAGTGCAGTTTTCCCATTTTATATCATCATCACCTGGAGAGGTCTATAATAATTAGGCAAAAACACAGTATATATACTTATTCCGAAAATACCCATTCAAATTATCATTAAGACGTGTGAAAAATTTGATGTAAAAGAGACATGCAAATAGCACCTTAAGTAACCATTTGTGTTATGGTATTGTACGGACTGGCTTATGCCACATATCTGCCGTATTTTGACTTGAAAGTTCACTGGCCGTGAACTCAACTCGAGGACCTACAAGAACAATCGAAATCCAAGGATTGTTTTGCACTTCGGAGTGTACAAGTCCTCACCCTGTCTCCACCCCACCCCCACTTCCCCAAGTGAATTAAGTTCTTGCTTACATCTGTGAGCCAAAAATACAAACAGGTTATTTAATACACGCAGACGCACATGGAACTCTGGAACACGGCCCTTCTGGGTTCAGCAGGCACACCTCAACTCACGGCTCTGGCCACGGCAGCTCGGAGAAATACACACTACAGTCCCCCTTCCACCACCATCTAAAACTCCTGCTGAAACTTCCTACGATCTGAAATCTACACGTATTTTCGTCACCTCTCCTCCGTGCTTTGAGAAAGGGCTTGTAATACGTGGGGCCTACGTAGCCCTAGCAACCGCTACACTTCCTGTGTTGTTGTACGTCTCGCAAGCACTCAACCAACACACAGGGATTTAAGATGAAACTGTACCGAGAACAGAAAGTTAATTGAGAAATATAGGTCCGAACCTAGAATTGGTTTGATAAATTAAAACCTTCAGCAGACTACGGGACGGGAGCTTTCTCAACATCTTCTGCCGTCTCTGTTCTTCGGTCCAGGGTTAGGGTTCTTAATCTGACACTCCACGGAGTGAATGTGGCACAAAAGAGGACAATCTTCAGTGCCAGAGACAGCAACAAACGAAAAGGTCAGCTCCATCAAAGTCCGTTTACTTAGGTTTGTACTTTGGGAGTAGGGGATATTATTCCCTAGCTGGAGTTTTTTTTCTCCCCTTTCCCTCCCAAACATCTTCCAGAGAAAACTTTATGAGAATTTTAAAACTAGTGGGGTGCCTGGGTGGCTCAGTTGGTTAAGCAACTGCTTTCGGCTCAGGTCACGATCCTGGGGTCCCAGGATCAAGTCCCACATCAAGCTCCCTGCTTGGCAGGGAGTCTGCTTCTCCCTCTGACCTCTCCCCTCTCATGATCTCTCTCTCTCTCAAATAAATAAATAAAATCTTAAAAAAAAAATTTTTTTTTTAAAGAATTTTAAAACTAGCTACCACCCCATCTTTCCACCCTTATCCATTGTCCCCAATGCAACCTTATAAATGAAGTATATAACCAACTCTTCATTTGGGCTCAGGTCATGATCTCAGGGTCAGGAGATCGAGCCCAACTGGGCATGGAACCTGCTCTCCCTCTGCCCCTACCCCCCATCTCTCTCCCTCTTAATAAAACACAAAACAAAACAAAAAACCCCACAAAACAAAAATATAAGCACCAAGATCAGTCTCAAAGAGAATATTTAAAGTAGCCACTATTCCACACAGAAGAGGGAGAAAGAACTCTCTGCACACTAAAGAATCACCTATCTCCCCCACAACCCACCACCAAAGCTCCTGGAAAAAGGATCAGAATGATTTAAAAGTTCAGCATCCCAATTCTGCTACTATATTTAGATTTAACCCGGCAAAAAAAAATACTGCCAGGTTCAGAAGGAAAGGAAGAGGAGGAAAGGAGGCAGAAACTGTAGGTTATCCTCGCTGAAAAGGGGCCCATTTCTCACTCCATTTACTCCACAACATTTGAGAGATGCATTTTAGATTCGATCTCCCCACAGCTTACTGGCAGATACACGTACAGATTAAACGTGCAGTATGTAAAATGGGTAAGATTTAGGCTGGTAAAAAAAATGAACCTTTATAAGCCCAGAGCCTCCATCCACTGAGTTTCCTCGTTTCAAGAGCTTACTCAGACGCTCAGTTCTTTGGTCAAAAATAAATCTGAGTTCAAGTTCACCCTCCAAGGACAATTACGAAAGAAAACCTAGATATGGAAACCTAGCAACTAAGATGCATTTGCAGAGGATAATGAATGGTTTAGGTAGAAATAACACATTACTAACCAATTTCACATATGGATTGTGACCTCTTGCCTTTAAGACTGATTTAAGACAAAAACGAATACGAATACTCTTAAAATTACAGGCAAGATGGAGTGGGAATGCAATAATAAACATGTTTTTAAAGTGGGTATGGGGCACATACAGATCAAAGTCTATTTCCAAGTGAGTAATCCTAGCAGACAGCTTTGCCTCCAAATCATGTCCCTCTCATCTCAGTAAAGTTTTATTTAAAAAAAAAAAAGAAAAGAAAAGAAAGAAAGAAGAAAAAAGAAAAGACAAAGGTCAGGGGAGGAGGGGTGGAAAGTCTTATTTATAAAAAAAGGAAGAAAAGGAAAGAAAGAAACCAGGTCACTGAGAGAGGGAGCATATGTGTGTCTGTGGCCGTGTTTAAAGAAAGGCAGTTTGGGATGCGTTGCTGGAAGGGCGACGTGTTTATGGACAGCAGGCGTTCGAGTACTTACTGTGCCCGGTTCTCTGTCTGCTCCCGAGGTTACCAAGAAACGCACAGACATGCCCGTTCAGACACAGAGGCAAGAACAGAAATAAAAAAAAGGGGGGAATAATTAGAACACAAGCCCCAAACAGTTTTAAAAATGGCTTTTATTTATATAAGTCATTGCACATTCCTAATACAGTGATTTCCTGAAAATTACAGTATTTTGTAAACATAAGATTTACAGTTTAACCATACACAAAGCCTATTTTTTTTATTTCTTGACAGAATAAATTACTTTTCTTCAAAAAATTAGTCAAGTGCAATTTTGCCCAATATTTAATGCATACTAGAATTAAAGCCTATGAAACTAAGTAGTAACAGATGCAATTATCAAACCTTTCATTTGAACACATTCACTTTCAAATTTAACTTCTTATTTCGCCCCATTTAACAACATTACTTTCTTTGAAAATTACCCAATTAAGCAGTTAACAGTTTTCCATAATATGGTACAGGCCACTGGCATTAACCAGGCAGTTGCCAAGATGTCAAGATGCCTGTAATCTAAAGAGATCGAGAAATCTACAGATGCCCACGTCAAACCCTGGAAACTTCCAGGGAGGACTGTGTTTCAGTGGCCAAGCTTTGCGACAGACAGTTCCTCTTAGCTCTGTATGGGGTGGGGCTTTCCTTAGCGGTGCACACAACTTTGCAGCACTGTATGAGTATCAGGACCAAGTCCTAATCTGGCTTGCCCGGCCTCTCACCTCTGTGGTGCTCTGCATCGTGGTGCTTCTTGTCATCTTTTATTGCCAAGTGAGACTGCCCACTCAGAGCACTGGACAGCGCCAGGAGGCCAGCACTGCCCCCGAGGGGCGGGATTCCAGGAGGCTGAAGTCCCGAAGGGTGAGGCGTGAGGGGCACTGGGGGTCCGTGGCCGTGAGAAAGATGCTGAGCTTGCAACTGCTGCTGCTGTTGGTGGTGGTGAGAGAGGAAAAAGGGGGGAGGAGAAAGAGAGGAGAGGACAGGGAAGGGGGAGGGGTGAGAGATGAGGGAGGGAGGAGCGAGGGGAGGAGGAGGGAGTAGAAGAGGAAGGGGAGGAGGTGAGAGAGGAAGGAGCAGAGGGGGAGAATGGAGGTGGCAGCAACATCCAGGCGGAGAAGGACCCACAATGGAGGAAACACAACAGGAGGTACAACAAACACAGGAAGGGAACAGAAAGACAAAGGGAGGGAAGGGGAAAACATGTGATTAGCATTTTCATTTCATCAAAGGCGGTCATCTATACAGTTATCTTTCCTCATCTTCCCAAAATGCCATGGGGATCTATCTATGCTGCCTCCTCCTGGCACGGTTCCTGCCCGCAGAGCGTGGCTGTGGATCAGCAGCAAGCCAGGCTACGCGGCACATCCACCTCTAAGCACCAGGGATGCAATCCAGTTTGTCACCAAATGCAAGACTTCTCTTGATTTTCAGAAGGTTGAAGCGTGGTGGGGCACAGATGTGCACTCTAGAAAGCACTGACGCTACTCTCCACTATTCACAAGTTATGAGGTGACTTTGTTTCCCAAACATTCTCGTGCTAACTTACCACGACTTACGATGAAGCGTAAACAAAATACTACCTTAAATTAAGGGAAGGCTGAAGAAAGATCTAGCTTCTCTGAGGCATGCCCCCCCATCACAAGTACCCCCGTGTCCTTATTTCATTGAGCCCCTCAGAGCTAGGAGGAAGCACAGACATTCCCATTTCACAAAGGGAATCAAGGTGCAGGGCCTTGAGGAAACTCCCTCCAGGCAGAGAGGGGTGGGGTCGTATAGGAATGACCCTCATGGCTGCACTTGGGTCACTGTGCCACCACACCACCACACACAGAGGGAAGGCCTAGGGGCCATGCTGTGACAGCTAGAAGAAACCACAGCCTGAGGTTGTGTTTATTGCTTCCTTTCTCCAGAGCCTCACACCCCAAACTCACCCCTTCAATGACACAGAGGGAAACACTGAGACCCAGAGAGGCCACAGAATGGGACTCTCCCCACTGTGACTACGTCCCCACTCCCAAATGCCTTTGCCTCTATCCCTTAACCCAGTTCAGAAGTCAGAAATCTGTTCACACTAAAAAGTACCATTGCTCTCATACATTATATTGAAGAGACTGTTGTAAGTAAATGAAAAAGTATCTAAGATATGGCCCTGCGCCATAAATCTGGCCACATTTCAGCTGTCCAACATAAAATTCGTTTTTGATGAGATAGTAAAAACGATTAAAGCTCAATTTCTAAGGTGTAATGTTAGAAAATTCTTAAGATTCTGATTTGTGCTCACTTCCCTGGGACTCAATTACTCGGTTTATTTATTACCCCCTCGCGTGTACTGAATATATTAAATCTTCACGCCAGATCTTCAGTAATTTCTACCCAGACCGCTGATCTTTAATTGAATCCTAAACATGCTTCCCGCCCTCGAGAGTGAGAGAAAACAGCACCTTAAAGCCAGAAACTGGTGTCTACCCTCAGTTGACAGTAAATTTTTAACCATCTTCTAAAACATCTTTAGGACCCAACCTTCTCTTGAAATTCTCCTTCTTTCCAAAGGGGAGCACAGTGCTCATCAGAAGAAAAGTGGAAAGGGCGAGAAAGAGGTAAGAAAGAATTTATAAAGCCCTCATTCACCATTTGAGATCGTAATAATTTCTTTATGCACAAAATCACCTTCCTGTCATCCCAAAGACACTAATTCTTGCTCTGTCACCTTTTAAGAGCTTGGCAATAGCCAGACATAAAACTGGAGAAGCCGGCAGCAGCAGCATGGTCCACTAGGCATGCTCATTAGCACTTAATTAGGAAGTAGACACCTGCCATAAGAAATGTGCTCGGAGAAGGATGAGGAACAGGTCTGCCCTACCAGCAATTGCTATCATTACTTAGAGAATAAGCGCTACGTCCGGCTTCTGGGGGGGGGGGGGGGGAGAACGCAATGATGCATACACAAGCAGTGCCACGGGGTAATTAAGCATGGCACGGATTACAAGATGAGAGAAGCCAAGCAGAGGGGAAGGGATTTAACTACTGGGTGGGGGACACCACCCTTTCACCCCTCCCTGCACACCCCGCTCTACCGAAAATCCAAGAGAGTCACCAAAAGACTTCCAGAGGTGTGATTTTATGTCCCAGCAAAGGCATATTCAGGCAAATGTCTGGATACATGCGAAGGGAGGAGAGCTTTGCTCCCAAACCCAAGCTGGTTTGTAGAAAGATGAACTAGAGAGCGTTCTATGATACATTATCGAAAAGAAAAACTAGCTTATATAATAAAGGGGCTTTGCCACAGCTGCAAACTGGACCCATGTGATTAAGCCCCACAGTGAGGCTAAGAACTATCAACAGGGATGTCCAACAGCCTGAAGTGGCCCCGGGAACTCCCACCTCTACCCAGCTCTAGTTTTCCAGGACCCATGGAGCAAGTTCACTGTCCACTATTAGAGGCAACTGAGTTTTTCCATCCCTTGCTTGGCCATTTTGAAAGCTGCTGCTGCTTCTTTTTACTGTTATATTTTATTTTATTTTATTTTATTTACTTATTTATTTTTGAGAGAGAGAGAGAGAGAGAGAGAGAGAGAATGGGGTGGAGGGCAAACAGAGAGGGAGAGAGAATCTTAAGCAGGTTCCATACCCAATGGGGAGCCCTCCTCAGGATTCGATCTCACAATCCCGAGGTCATGACCTGGGCCCAAATCAAGAGTTAAACGTTCACCCAAATGAGCCACCCAGGCACCCCAAGCTGCTGCTGCTGCTATTTTTTTTTAAAGCAAAATCCTACCCAACTGGAAAGAGTACGAAGCGGTGAGAGGATGGATCGCAACTACTGAAGATGCTACAGACCCAAGAACTTGGATAATGCAGCCTCACATTCTATTTCTTATCCTGACATGCAGCGCGCCGAGATATTCTCCGTCCATTGCCTGGCCTCAGCTCAGAACACTCCCAAGGCAGGAAGGGTGGGCATCGTGGATCCCGTTTCACAGAGGAGAGGGTGGCTTGCCACAGGGAGCCATAACCAGAATGAGGACTGCAAACATTTTCTTCCCTAGAACAGCCTTTCTGCTGTGAACCCAGCAGCCCAGTCAAGTTCACAGGGAGTAAGACTGGGTGTTCCCAAGCACAGGGAAGGGAGAGTGCCATCTCCTTCTCCAACGAAGACCTCATAGGTCTTTCCCTTCTCAGGTTAAGGGGAAGCTCCTGAGGGTGTAGAATGCCACATGTGCTGAGACAATCTACCCTCCCCAGAGATAAATCCATCTTCACCATGCAGCCTTAATGGCAGTTAAGATGAAAATTTGTTCTTAGATTTATGCCTTGGGGCACCTGGGTGGTTCAGGGGGTTAAGCCTCTGCCTTCGGCTCAGGTCATGGTCTCAGGGTCCTGGGATCAAGGCCCAGATTGGGCTCTCTGCTCAGCAGGAAGCCTGCCGCCCCTACCCCCAGCCGCATGCCTCTCTCCCTACTTGTGATCTCTGTCAAATAAATAAAATCTTTAGGAAAAAAAAAAAAGGATTAATGCCTCGTGAGTCCCATCTCTCTAGTCCCCACTTCCCAATACCCCGTGTCACTCCATCGGGAAAAGGAGGATCTCTTTAGCTCTAGCTTTTGTCCAAGGAAGCATGTAAAGAAGAATCAAGCCAAAACAGGGAAAGCCTTGGCTACTCTCAGAAGAAGATGTTTAACAAATAAAAAGTAAGTGACTGCAACTGGGCAGCCCACCTGGCCCATGAGTGTTCAAAAGGACATCTCTCAACAAGGCTCACCTGAGACACCTGGGTGCCTGGGCCCTTCCCCAAAAGGGGGGAAAAGAAAAAAACATGAATGAGTGCTACTTTAAAAATGTATTTTAGAACAAAAGAGATACTGACATCTCTATACAGCCAGCAGAACCTCAAAAAAACCCGATGGCTCTACCAACTGAGAAATCTACACACATCAGTCCTCCACAGACCCAAACCTGCACAGACCAATGGGGAAACCGAGATGTTTCTCAACAGGACAGCAAGGGTGGGAAAATCCAACCTTCTACCTCCTCATCACCTTCCTTGATTAAGTAAACTTTTTTTTTTAATGAATGCTTGCAGATTTATATAGTACAGGACTCACACGCAAAACAGTTTGTAGAGCTATCAGAAAAGGCAATTTTGATGAGTAATGGTGGTTTTTAGCGATGCAGGTGGTTTCTCAGATGACCAGTGGCTCTCAAACAACAATTCTGACACCCCCACTTCTTCACCCTGGGGACATCTGGCAATGTCTAGAGACATTTACGGCTGTCACACCTGGGGGGTGGGGTGGGGGGAGGGAAGACTGCTGTTAAACATCCTATGCTGCACAGTTCAGTCCCCCATCACAGAGAACTAACAAGCCCCAAATGTCAACAGTGTTGAGGCTGAACGCTTTTAGCCTAGATCTAAGCTGCAATTCTGTCCCATGACATCAGAAGTCACCGTTTTTTTTTCCCAGAATTCATGTTTTTATACAGCAAGCGACCTGACAAATTATTGCTTAAAAAACAAAAATGCTTTTCAACACTCAATTGTTCACTGCCCCTTCACCGCCATCATGTACCTTGTCACAATGCAAAAAATAATCATCTGCTTCCCAGAGTAGACTCCACTGACAATTTTAAAATAAAACAAACAACAACAACAAGTTCACATTTCATCAGATGATTTTAGAAAAGCTACACTGGAAATGTCCACATACTGGTGTTTTGCGCCTCAAAGGGGGTCGCAGAAAGGTTTTGCTGTTGACAGAAGGAGAGACTTGCACTTGCTCTTACCCAAACAATGTGGACAGGCTGGGAGTGAGACAAGGGAAACAAACACCAAACCCTGAGTTAATGATAATGAAAACCCACAACGAATAAAGTCACCTCATCCATGTCAAACAACAGCCACACATTCAGAATTTTAATTCACGTTTTACCTAGTGCAGCCTGGGTCAATTATGTTACTATAATGAAATTGACTTTGCTGTTTACATTCAGAGCTTTAACATAATGATGCCGTGGCGTCCACAGTTGTATTTCTAAAACAGCTGTCACACGTGCTTCATCGCCACCGAGATGCCTACACAACAGGAAAGGACACTCAGAAGGAAAAGGGGGACCAACGCCCACCTTAACAGAGATGCCAAGCTCTATACCACCAACCACAGAATCAACTTGAATTTTTGGAAGTCTCCCTCACTCTGTAACCTTAGGGAAAACCATGTCACACAGATCACAGACTGAACCCAACCAGAACTGAAACCATGCCCCCAAAATAGCATCTCTCGTGTTAAGAGCGTGCCAGCAAGTGGCATTTATAGCATTTGGTATTTAAACACTTAAAATAGGGGGGAAAATGTGAAAAGTAGAATTTGTTGACAGTTCTCTCCAAATCCCTCTTCCTCGATTTCTGCTATTTCCCTGTTCTTTAAAACACTCCGCTCTTATCTGGGGAGAGTGCAGAAGGAGAAAATTGGCATGCTCCAGTAAACAAGCTGGGAAAGTGGGGAAGAGCTGTGTGGGAGCAGAACCATCAAGGACACTACTGTACGAGTTATCTGAAAACCTCCCATTATGTGAATGGCCTCTCTCGAGAAGAGGGGCAAGGGTGATAAATAGGCAGAAACTACTTACAGGGGCCAAGAATTCTCAAGCCACTCGAACATAGTTTTTTAAAAAAGAAAAAAAAAAATCCCCTTAAAGTTCCCATCTCCATGCAGGAGCACAGAAAAGGACAAGCAAAACTGATGGCCTGTATAGAGGTAGGCACCTGGAGGAAGGCCTAAAACTCTGAAAAAGACCTGAACTCATCTTCACTCTTTCTGCATTGCAGAGAATCCACAAAGGCCAACTCTTCCCGCATTATCACTGATGTCCTTGCTTGTCCTGCTTGCCCCAGATCACGGTGACAGCGACGACAATGATCAGAGCACTGGGCTGAAAGGCCTGAACTTGATGAAGTTTTAAAAAGCCAGGTTTATTTAGACAGACCCACTTCTAAAGCCATGGAAGGTTTTGATGAAAAGATGCTCAGCATCATTACCCAGCAGGGACATCTGCAAATCTAAACCACAGACAAAAGATACCACGTCACACTCACTGGAAAGGCTAGACTCAAAAAAGGTGGACAGGTACGAGTGCTGGAGAAGATGCTTAAAAAATGGAATTCTCATTCATTACTTTTGGAAAACAGTTTGGCAGCTGCTCAAAATGTTAAACAGAGTTATCACATGACCCAGCCATGACATGTGTAGGTTCAGTCGGGAGAAAAGAAAACGGGTCCACACAACATGCATGCAGTGTTTACTGCAGCGTTATTCAGAAACAGCCAAAAGGTCTGGAGACAACCTCAATGTCCACCCGCTGGTGACTGGATTAATAAAGGTGGCGTATTGATACAATGCAGTATTACTCATTAGTAAGGACTAAAGTACACACTATATGAATAAGCCTTGAAAACTCTATACGAAGTAAAAGAACCCAGCCACAAAAGGCCCCATGTTAGCAGATTCCTTTTACGCAAAATGTTTGGAATAGGCAAATCGACAGAAATAGAAAGATCAGCAGTTGTAGGGACTGGGGGCCGTGGGGGGCAAGGGGGTAACTGCCAATGGATATGGGGCTTCTTTTTGGAATGATAAAAATGTTCTAGAATTCGTGGTGATGGTTCCACAAGTTTGTGAATATATCAAAACCCACTGATTTGTACGCTTTGAAAAGGCAAATTTCATGGTATATAATTACACATCAATGTAAAAAAAAAAATGCATAGGTCTAACTCTTAAAATGCGGTGCTCTACTTTCTACTCCGAAAAGAGAGAAAACAGGAAAATGCCTCCTTCCAAGGTATCAAGTACAAATCATATGAATGTATGAGAGGAAATTAAAAAGTGAATAATGCCTCAAATTTTCTAGCAACTAAAAAGCACACTGACTATTCGAAAGGACCAAGACATTGAAATCAAGCTCTGCATTTGTCAGCGATACCTACCTGTATTCCCAGTAAAAAATTTAACTTGAACCCAAGGAGAAGTAGGCTACCTACCAGACTTGCAATATTGCTCCTTCTCCATGGAAAATTAATCGAAGGGTTGGACTGATCACTAAATATAAGTTAGGAGAGCCAGAATATCGATGCAAGTTGTAGCCCTGTCATTTTCTGCTCTTGGTAGCAGGCTAGGGCATTATTCTCTGAGGGCGAATTTGTTTTATAAAGAAACTTACAGCTGGGTTATTGATGGGCTTTCCAGGGATTAACTGCATACTCATAAGAATAAGAGGCTAACCTCATCCTCTTAAACTTCACACACTACAATCCTATAGATAGCTGACAGCTACAGCCCGAGGAGAAAAATAATCCAACATTTTGCTAATCCTTAAACCAATCATCTCATGCAACAATGGGGAGCCTTTAGGTCTACAACTCAATCTCTTAAGGACAGGAAGCCTCCTTCTACAGACACATCAGGAGTTTGTATTCATAGACATGCCCTACATAAACACAGACAGACATTACAAAAGCCCCTAGACTTCTTTCAGTTCACACTAAATTGTTTCCAAGTATAGAGAATTTTACGTTCACCTATGAAGCAGGGATACAGACATCTGACCAATAACTGGATTCCCAAAGGCCTTGACAGAAGTTCTTCCATTCGTCGAAAATTAAGTCAGACTAGGTCCAACTAAATGAGAAGCGAAAAACAAGGTGGCCAACACTAACCCCGAATGTTTTGAGTTGCTGATGTTCACAGGTGTTACTATGAGAAACTGCTCGAGTTTTCTTACGTTCAGCAGTCAGCACTGGGGCAGCTGTCAAAAATCAGGCAGTCTGTGATATGGGAAGGACAATCCCCATGGCTCATGCGGCCAAGTCTTCTCTCTCTCCTTCCAATTCCATCACAATGATCTATGCAACAACCCCTCAGGACCAGCAAAGGCCTTATTCTCCTTTCTCCTAAGTAAGGAAGCCAACGATGTCTTATCCTCACTTCTGCCTCTCAATTTTCTCTCCACCTGCTCCCAAAAGTTAACTTTACACCCTCTGTTTTGAACCTTAAGTCTGTTCATCAAGTTCAATAGCCAAAGGTTCTTCACTGCTGCATCCTGAGTAAAAGCTGTTCACGCATGACAGCTGAGTGGCAGGAGCAGAACATCTGAATGGGGCTAATCTCAAACACTGACACCCACCTAATCACTAGGAAAGACTAGAGGGGAAGTGACCCGCTGGTCCGAGCCACCACCCCTCACGGAGACTTGGCCAAATGGACCCACAGATCTGCTGCAGGCACTCAGAGAAACAAGGTAGACGGAACTACAGTTCAAGGAGTCGGGACCATGCTTGATAAAGGCTGCCAGCCAGGGTGCTATCCCCACAAAAGCCACACTGAGTCGATGGTATTACCCATCTGCAGATGGGGACACTAAAAGGAGGTTAACTGATAGTACGAGGTCACAAAGCTCCCAAGTGGCAGCACCAAGCATCCTACTCAAGTCCATCTGATCCCAGACTCATGTTCTACCTTTGCACAAGGTAAAACAAGACAAATGCTCTGAGAAAGATGAGCACAAAGCGCCGTGGTGCTGGCCAGCCAGTACTTGCAAGCAAGTGGACATCAATCATGCAGTTGTTTCTTTAAAAATTACACTCAGCCAGTCATATTTTACTTTCTAATAAAAAAGCAACCATCTTTCTTTGGGGGTAGAGAAACACCAGGTGAAAAATAGTACAAGGGAACTTCCTGGGGTGAAGGAGAGAATCTGCACCCCGGAAAGCAGTGTGGGTTATAGGGTGTGTGCACATGCTGAAGTGATCACCCTATATATTTAAGACTGGTGCATTTCACAACATATAAATTATGCCTCAATTAAAAAAAAAAAAAAAAAAAGCCTGTGTGAACAAATACATATGCATCTCTATCCATATGATCTGTAGAGACCACATGTGATATAAATCCACTAAAATATAATGCTAATTATCTGGAATCCGAATCTCAACTAAAATCAATTAGTATCATAGCAAGGAGAAGAAGAAAGTTCTTAGTTCCAAGCTACCTCAAATAATACAAGGGAAAGTGATCTCGAAGAATCCTTCAATCATTTTCCCTGCCTTCAGGAAGACATGAACCATTCCACAAAGTGTTGCCATCTAAAAATCTATTTTGTTTTGAGCGTTTTTAATAGAATTCCAAATTGGGGAGAGAAAAATCTTTGGGTAAGTCTGCTTACATCACAGAGACTGTACCGATGAAAGAAATAAATTTATTAATTAAAAAATAAATTAAATTCTCCAGTAAGCTCCCTTCCCACATGAACCTATTTTCTAAAGAGCACGTGAGCTGTGTCACACCACATAAAACTTCGCCTATTAAGATCTCTGCATTATTAAATACTCTTTCTATAGCTACAAGAACATAACATACTTAATAGCAAAAGAGCTTAATATAAAGCAACATTCAAAAAGTAGGGCTATAGTTATTCTGCCAATTATCAAATTTGCTATCCGTCACAACTGTTTAAAAATAAAGTATCACATGAAAAGTAACTATTCCCACAGTTTCTCCAAATATCAAGTATCTAAGAAGCTTATCTTTCTGAAATACCAGTAATCTATGTAAGTCGAAGCCAGGTGGTGTCTGGAGTGGAACAGGTGTAAAATTCAGTATTTTCTGTAAGGTAGGAGAATTAAGTTTTCCATGCTGGTGAGAAATGGGCATCATTAATTCACTCAGCACGAACAGAAAAAAAGGGACACTCTCTCTTCCTCCTCCAAGAGCACTCCACAGTTCCAGGACAGAAGCTGAGCCCACCTCAGCAGCCCTGGTGTCCTTGAGATTTCCCTTTTTCCAGATCTGCTAAAGAGAAATGTCTTTAGCCCTGGCAAGCAAGCAAGCAGTAGGCCCCTTGATTGTACCTTAAAGGGAATGAGAATGTTTCGGCTCATTTGCATTTTAAAGGCTACTCTTTCATGATCTTTCACACTTGTAATAGATGTCTAAACCGTTAAATTACTATTTCTTTTCTTAGCCTGAAAGTCGATGCAGACGAAGAGCGTGGCCTCTCCCATTGTTCTTCATCCTGAGCCGGTCCCTGAGCAATACTGACAGCTGCTATCAGACCGGGGCTGCATTTACTCTGTGCGCAGCTGCTGCTTGTAGGAACAGACAGCCTCCCGGAGCCTCCTCCCCTCTGGGGAGACAGGTTGACACACTGCATGTTCAATGAAGGGGTGCGAAGGTCCACTGAATTGTCAACCCAATTTTATGCTACTTCAATTTTCCAGGACGCGCACAATTCCTTTCAAGCAAAAATCAAGCATATGCCAGAGCATGAAACTTACGGTGCAGGATAATTATTGATCACCGCAAACTTGCAAAGAGCCTTCTGACATAAATTAATAGACTGAGCCAAAAATTTACAATTAGGAAAACCGCACAGGCTAGTAGGCTGAAGACACACAATTGGCGTTAAGTCTTGTGCTCCGGGCCCAATTCCCTGATTTGGGTTATTGTCGCTAGCTATCAGAGCTAATCTGCCTTTATAATCTCAACAACATGTTTCCTGGATGAAGGCCATTCATAAAATTAGCGATTCATCTGCCCTTCTCAAACGACCTGCCATTTTCATTTTCTGACTCAATTCAAAAGGAGTCTTACCTATAAACATCTGGGTAATACAATTTCCCCCTTTCTAACATGTGGGGCTGAGCAGGGCCTCAGAGAATTTACGGGTACAAGGTTCACCATGGAGAAAGGATATGTAAAAATTTAGAGACTATCAGAAAACAAACATGTTCCACAAAGTGTAACTGGGTACTTGAGAACTGCTTTGCATATGTTTCTCTTTAATCAAAACAGGCTTTTCCATCCTCATTCATTTGGGTTAAAAATTTCTGTGCTCGAGCTACAAGTACAATTTGTTATTAGTCTTTGCTAATCAAACACGGTACATGCAAAAGTACCAGTGAATATTTGATTTGATCTCTGAAATAAAGCAATTCATTACACAAGAAAAGGGTACAGAAGGCAGCCGACAAATGCAGATGTAATTGTGTTTTTTGTTGAATGTGATTAGAGAGCCCACTAAGTAACAGTCAAAAATGTGATCTAAAGAGGGGGGGTAGGAAGGCAGAGCCTGGGTCTGCGGGGAAGAGGAGGAGGGGAGAATTGTTTATGCAGAGCTAAGCTGTCAAGTGTAATAAAGCAGCTTGAATAAAATTTAAGCTGAAAATCCACTGAAGCTCCCCATTTCAGGGAGGAAAAAGCTATTAAAAGGAAATGAAGGTCACCCTCCCACTTTATTTCACCTAATTGACTGCCAATAGCTTACCACAGGCAACCCGACTGCAGATCGGCAATTGAGAAACTGATGAAAGGGGAGTTTTCAAGCTGAGGCTCATTCTTTAATCCTCCTTGGCTCTTATGTTTTTTCTCCATCTCCAGTTGGGATGTAATTTTAAACCCTGATGGATTAACTGGTTCCATTGTCTGTGGCCGTCATTGGACTATGGCACTCTTAATCCGTACAGCAGCATGTCTAATTATCATTACAAAGTGTCTGAGGGAACTATAAAGACCAGCAGGGCATCTTCTCACAAGCAATTAACATAAATTGATAAATGAGTGATCTGAATCCGCTCAAGGCACTCACATATGAATAAAATCAGAAAGGATGGTCCCTTGTTTCAGCTACTTCTTTGGCTTAGTCTGGAAGGGGAGAAAACATGAGAACTGTCCCGGGATCCCGGGGCCTGCAGCAGTGAGGACAAACTCAGGGGGAAGTAAGGGGGCGGGGGACAGGAGGGGTGGGGAGGGGAGAGGGACCCAACACACCGCACGGTTCACTGGGCTCATTAATGCAGAGCAAATGACTTGTGATTGACAGGCAGTCGCCAGCGTGGAGCGCTAACTGAACTCAAGGCAGGAGAGCAAAAACCTGGTGAAAGGCTAGAGAGCACTGGGGCAGACAATTATCACTTCTTCAATGGCAAGAGAGTGTTCTTTTCATTGGGGTGCCACTTAAAAATTCATGCAAGAGGCACAAGGAAGAGAGAGAGCAAACAGTCACCTAGGGCCTAACACCCCAGAAAGCAAACGGCAAAAGCAAAGATGGCTGAAGGAAAGGATCATGCTGAGACCTGTCTTGACCTCCCTGTGATCCAAAGTTATAAGCCTAAAGTAAGGAAAGTATTTAAAATACTGATAAAGAAAGCAGGGGTGGTCTGAGTGTCAGGGCATAAACTGCATCTATCTTCCCACTGAACAGTAGATCTATTCTTCTCCCCCTCCTTACAGTGTTTCTATCACCTTCCTTATTACGCTCATCTGTCTTCCCCTGTGTACCTCCCATACCTGAGCCCTCCTCCCCAACTCTCACTGACCAATGTTAAGACTACATGACATTATACACAGAGAGAGATTAAGCCATCAAATTAATAAGAAATGAAAGCTGGTTATACACACTGTAGGAGGTAGACCTGGAAGGCCACGTACCCCGATGATGGCATTCAACTCTGCCATGGTCACCTGCTTGGCACGCTCCACAGCCTGGGCCACCTGTTGTTGATGCTTTGAAAACAAGGAGAAGAAAAAGTGTTAGTAAGGCAGCCAAAGAACTTCATTCTACCTTCCAGTAACAATAACAACAACAACAACAACAACAAATATGACAACAAAAATATAAAAGCATACGCAGTGTGGATTCAGCAGAATGTGGATTTAAATGTGAAGTGTCTCAAGCACTGTTTATTTCACAGAACACATGGACAGCAGGAAAAGGAAAACAGAGGACAGGGCTTCCCTTATTTCTAAGCAAAACTAGTCCCCACTTAACTTCTGATGGGAATTTTGGGGTTGGAATGATAGAAAAATCAAAGACCTCAAAATAGGTAACTGAAGCCTTAGAAAATCACTGGTATTGGGGATTTGGAAGATCAGCCAGGTTTGCAAAAGGGGTTCACTGTTAAGTTTGAGCAGATAAAGTTTACAGCCAGTTTAAAACCCCCCACTTCTATACTTAAAATGTAAACATTAGATCTTTGATTACTTCTCCGGTCAACAAATCTCAACCCTCCGGTAGTTTTTGGACACTCTGGAGATTCCTTTCTTTCTTTAGCCTTTTCATCCTCCTGAGGGGAAAAGGAAGGAATCTACCTCCCCAAACTCCTAGTTCACAGGCTGGGAACACTCTGCACAGTTCACCCGCAAATGGCTTAGTCTGAAAGGGCAGATGTTTCTCTTCAACTCCACCCACAAATAAAAACCAAGCCACATCTTTGCTTTCGGAGGCACGAGACTGTGGTAGAAACCGGTATCACTAAAGTCCAACAACACCATTCCAAAGGCCAACAAATCTCAAGTGCATCATCGAACAGATGTTACACCGGAAAAGGCAGAGGGGATCCCTGCTCTCCACTCTGGAGCAGCAGAAGCCGGTAAGAACAGACACCTCGTGTTCTAGCTGTGGCTCCAGGAAGCTATTCACTGTCTCAGTGCAGCCTGGACACACTGAGAACACAACTTATCCTTTATTAGCTTGTATCCAAAAGTAATCTTGAAGGCAAAACTAAAATATACTGGCTTTGAGTCCATTTCACAGATTACTCATATCAAGAGCTTTTCCCTCTCAAATAAGAAAGTTCAACCTCTGTGACTTTGTAACTTAATACAATGGCTCACATGTGTACGAGACTGTACGAGACTGTAAGTTACGGCAATATAAACCCCTATTTTATCTTTCAGACTATTAGCACATCAGCTTCCTCCATGGACAGCATCGCATGAACCTGACTTGATGTCCAAGGACACATTAAACACCTGCTTCCATGGTCAAGTCAACCCTGATGGAACCATTTTTTTTTTAAATGCAGTAAAGGAAAAGCTCTCTAGAAAGCTTTTCTAGAGATTGGAGTGTCTAGAAAGACACTCCAATCATTAGTAGATTCCCAAGCTTATACTACTCGAAGAAAAGCAGAGTTTTATGTTGGATCGTCACTTTGCAGTCTTCTACGGGAAGAAAAAAAAAATTAATTTGAGGTTGAGCTATCGTCACCACGTTTACAGTGTGCCCTCAGCTCTGCTAGATGGGATAGCAGGGGGCTTACACACTTCAGCTGGAGCAGATGTTCTTCACACTTGTTCCTTGTGATAAAATTAACATCTTAAAACTAGCTAATTTGCAAACAGAGAAGCAACATAATTGCACTTTAACAGCTGAACAGTTTTACTTACTTCCTGAGACAGAAATGGGATGACTTGTGCACAAATTGTATTCAATCTCTTGGCGATTTCAGTCTATAAAGACAAAGCCATATAAATGTTTAGTATACTTCATAATCAGTTCAGAAAGATAAAACTTCATACCCAACACTTTAGCCCTCCACGGCCTCACTCTTGAGTGCATAAAATTGCTTTCCCAAGCTATGTTGCTAATATTTATCTTGAGATAAACAGTAGATATTAATCCCACTTGCAAAGTAAGACATAATCGCACGCTTTATTGGTTACTTAAAGAAAAGATAATGGGTAGCTTAATTGAGTTGGAAAATCTATATGGTTTAAGGCTATATGATCCTTTAACCTGGTAAGTACAAACCCCCTTTTATGCTTATTCAATTACAGTGTACTACCAAATTTTTATGTCGTTATAGCAAGTTCATTCAGAAGCCAGTGGGGCAGGGGTACCAACAAACTGGTTCTAGCCTTCAAGATCAGGTCCAGCATGAGAAAGCATTAGAAAGGAGCCCAGGGACCTCCTTCCTGCTTGTCCCAACTCTCACACAACTCTAACATGAGTTGTTAGCGTTAGTAGCCTTGACTGAGTCTCACTATCTCAAACAGGCCAAGAAAACATTGTTGAAACAGAACCCACTTCCAACACGAAGGTCAAGTTTCGCCACGATGCGGCATTAACAGCAAGCACCTTGCTGAGAGAGCCCCTGGGTCAGCTTAACGTTACAAAACGTGTCCTGAATGACTGTCTGTGGCACAGGCTTTTGTAAAGAAAGTAGAAGTCCCTGCTTAGGTCCAAACCCACAACAATCCCTCTGCTGCAAGGGACAAACTAGCCAAGGGAGGCCATAAAGAGTGGTCTGCTTCCAGCCTAGGATAGAATCCACCTGCCCCCTGGCCTCCAACCTCCTCCAGCAATGCAAAGCAGCTCTGCTTTCCTCTAACTCTGAAGAACCAGCTTTGCTTTAAAAAAAAAAAAGGAAAAAAAGTCATCTGAGAAGAGTCCTAGCCTTGACCTTATTTATGTCATCATTTTCTGTCAATGCTTACTAATGCCACCTCTATTACCGAATTAGGCAATGAAAAGGAACACAAGGAAAAGAAAATTATGAAGCATACAGACCATGCCCTTGAGAAACAGAGAACGGAATAAGTAAAATGAAGTAGAAAACTCAGAAACTGTATAATCAAGTACATTAAAAGGAGCTGCCTTGGTCCTATAAGAGGATTCCAGTTAACTGAGCCACAAGGCCTTTGGTTTTATGGGATGGGATTTCAGAGAAACCAACTCAATTCTCCCTGACCACCAATGAGAGAGGGTTTCAGACCTTGCCCTGGAAGAAAGGAGGAAATGATTGGTATAGAGAGCAAAGTCATGACCTTGCTTTAACCAGCAGGGCAACAGATCTATGCAAAAAGGGTGCAGCTGTACCAGGTGCAGCAACAGAACTGCGTCAGCCCCACCCAGCTCATTTGATCCTAGCCACACACTCAAGCTAACTCAAGGTCATAGCTCTCCTCGAAAGTATGGGCAGGCATCCCCTTCCTTTGCAACAAGGTTCTGCACTATATACTTGGGTGCAAATATAGGAGTAGGGATACCCCTTGCAGACTTGTAGGTCCTTACTCCCTCCTCCCTAGCTACCGTACATTCCAATAGCATTCTATACTTTCCCCCACTCCAAAATTCACACTTAAGGTCCACTTTTATTTTTTTTAAGATTTTATTTATTTATTTGACACAGAGAGACACAGCAAGAGAGGGAACACAGCAGGGGGTTGGGGGGGCGGGAGAGGGGGAAGCAGGCAGAAAGCCCAATGTGGGGCTTGATCCCAGGACCCTGGGATCCTCACCTGAGCCGAAGGCAGACAACTGAGCCACCCAGATGCCCCTAAGGTCCACTTTTAAAGAGGATATATACTCACTTCGAGCATACACAGACACACAATGAGATATATATACAGAAATATAAAAGAAAGTCAGAAGAACCCTAAGTCTATCATCCAGGGATAACCGTGAGTAAGATTCTGGTGATTCTGGAAAGATCATTCCAGACTCTCAATGCATGGTTGTGTACAAAGCCCAGAGTGGAAAGACATACTTTCTATAAAAGGCATCCCATCAGATACATGGCTTTTCTATAATATGCTATTTTCACCCAAAACTGTATTATGGATACCCTCCCACTCAATAAATACAAAGATGAGTAAGAACATGACTCCGCTATACAAGCATACTGGTGGCTAAGTGCTCCTGGTATTAGTAGATGCTCACGCTCCATCTCACGTTGCACAATTACAAACTCTGTGTCTAATAACCCTCTACACAGATCTCTGAAAGGAATCACTAGAAGTGAAACTGCTGGGTCAAAGGGTATACATGTTTTACACTGTATTACAGTGTAAATCAGCCTGTATTACAGGCTGATCAACTGCCCAGCAGACAAGGTCACCAATTTACAGTATCAACCATGTAGGAGGGGGCTTGCTCTCCTACCCAATGTCAATATTGGGTTTCGTTGACCTTTCTTGTCATCTCTATCCATGTAATAGATTAAAACAAAGAGCTCGTTTCTATTTGCATTACTTAGATTCTTCCTGAAGCTAACTAAACATCTTTTCACATATGTTGTGGTCCACTATCTTCCTTCATTTTTCCTTTGATGTTTATTCATCACTCTTTTAGTCGTAGTTCTTCCCGTATGGCAAATATCAACCCTCTCCATAGCTTTTCCAGCTTGCCACTTGTCTTTCCACCTTGCTTCCTATGGATTTGTTGCCAGAAGTAACTTTAAATTTTTAGGTGATCACTTACTAAAGAATATTTTTTCCTATGACCCTGGCTTTCGGGTCAGGGTTCGAACATCCCAAAATCATAGATGCCATTCTTAATTTTCTTCCTAGTGCTGCTAATGGAATTTATTTTGATTTAAGAAAAAAGGATAATCTCTTTAATTAGTGATAATAATGATATGTGTTGCTACATAGGATGTCTTCAAGGTAGAACTGAACTGAAGGGTCAGGAGACAGTTAAGACCCTGAATGGAATGAACTCATCTACCTTTAATAATACCAGAGTTCCTAAAAACAAAATAAAAGAAGTACAGATTAAAGTATAGACAATATAAATTAGGTGAGAGTAGTAAGACTGAAGCAGAAAAAAGAAGGTTAAAGATCAAAGCTCAAACTGATGAAGAGACATCAAAAGCCATACCATCTGTCCTGGGAATTCTCACTAAATGCTCTGGAGAAAGAATGGAAATAAGAGCAACACAGGAGGCTGTTACCCCAGCTGTCTCCCCTCCTCCGCCAGGTCACTAAGCCCTCATCTTAAACTAGCCTCCGACAAGCGAGCTTGGTTTGGGGCCACAAAGCTAAATTCAGATCTCCCCTCCGGTTTACCCTGAAACTCTTCAAGCCACCCCGATTCTCCCTACCGAGAGTACACCTACCCTCCTGACAGCATGAGGATATGTCTTGTCTCCCCAACAGTGCCTGAGTTCTGAAAACATCACCACCACCCCGGGAGGGTTTCATAAACATTTCCCCCCACACTTAAAATAGCATGGATGGCAGCATAAAAACAGACAATAATCAGTATTGGCTCTTGCTTCAATGCAAGGATATTCTGAAAAGACCTTTAATTCAGCACAAATTAACAAGCAGCAGTTGCTACCTGGGCTTGTGACCACAGAGTTTGGAAGCTACTGGACATCCAACCTGGCTTACGCAGGTATTAAGAAAGTTCTCGGGCTCTTTTGAGACTGCCTTCTACCTACCCTGAAGGCTGGACAATGCCAGTGGGGGTGGGGGCGGGGGGGAGATGTACACAAGGCAAACCGTATTTTCCACCTAGAAATCACTCTTCTGCCCAAAGCTGAAGATACATTTGGTACCTGCTAGTAGTCCCAACTTACACTTAAATAAGTGCCTGTATTTAGGACACAATGTAAAGCTACAACATTGAAGTGTTCAAGAGCTTACCCCAAACCGGGTCTGCAAGGCAACCTGGTGCCCAGAAACTTAACCAGCAGGTGAAAGCCCCAGTGTCAAGCCTTACTTCACAGAATGCCACCGCACACTGAGGTAGCAGGAATCCAAATTACCTGTCCAGAACGATCTGCTGTTCTTACTGGGGTTGGCCCTGATAATCCAAAAACCTAGGTTTGCCTCTCAGCAGATGAGTAACTAGGTGAGCTCAGGCAAGTCACTTCAACTGCTGGGCCCCAGGTCTCTGCCAATCGGCATTAGCATGTCATCAGTATCAAGTGAGCAGCTATGTCAAACTACAGCTGTGCTAGTACAAAGTGCTAAACTCTTACCTCGACCCTTCGAGGCCTTCCTCAAATCCACACAGAAGGTGCTCCGTAACACCAATAAACACTTCTCTAGGCCCTTGATGATCTTCCATAGCACTTTCTGTCATTTAGCAAACTAAGCCTATATGTTTAAAATCATGTTTACATCGGGATTCCTGGGTGGCTCAGTCGGTTAAGCATTTGCCTTCTGCTCAGGTCATGATCCCAGAGTCCTGGGATAGAGCCCTGTATCAGGCTCCCTGCTCAATGGGAAGAGTCTGCTTCTCCCTCTGCCTGCTGCTCCCCCTGCTTGTGTTCACATGCACGCTCTCTCTGACAAATAAAATCTTTAAAAATAAATAAATAAAATCACTTTTCCGGGGCACCGGGGTGGCTCAGTGGGTTAAGCCGCTGCCTTCGGCTCAGGTCATGATCTCAGGGTCCTGGGATCGAGCCCCACATTGGGCTCTCTGCTCAGCAGGGAGCCTGCTTCCCTCTCTCTCACTCTCTGCCTGCCTCTCTGCCTACTTGTGATCTCTCTCTGTCAGGTAAATAAATAAAATCTTTAAAAATAAAATAAAATAAAATAAAATCACTTTTCCCTAAAACTTCCGTACAGTTTCCAAACAGCTTCTGGCATTAAAGTCTTCTCCACGCAGGATGGGAAGCATGAGAGCAAAGACTCCCACTGAACGAGGACACAGCTTCTTACCAGACCTGTTCCACTCACACACTGACCGCATGGTACATATTCAACACACTCTCAAAGGAATGCTTCACTGAACCAAGACGGAATCCCCACACACCCTAAACTCAATGATCAAGGTGCAACCAGATAAACTCTTTCTGAACAGTGTCTGAATAAGACTGTTTACGGGAAGAAATCATGTCTTGGGAGGTATGAGATTCATGTACCTGGATATTTTAACTGAGTTCAATATGGTCAAATACCTCCAAGGCCAGCAAGGAACCAAATCCTGGTGTAATATGCACGGCTCTTAAACGGAACACATGTTCTTCTGGGCATCTGAACTTAAAGACTTAGGATTTTAGGATTCCTAAGAGCTCAGCTCTTCACATTTTCATACTCCTTACACACTGTCTAACTACTAGACTGAAGAGCCCACTCCTGCACACTTGGCCACGACGCACAGAGTAATATATAAGGAGTGCTGTCTGAAGCCCCAAACAGGGCAAGACTGCTCTGGAGTGATTGCCCGTGGGTCTCAGAGCAACCCAGTGGCACCCTGCCCAAAGTCAGCATAGGGAGGGGAAACTCCACCACCATTAAATTGCAAATTGATGGATCATAAAAAATGCTGCTTGTGCTGAGGGCTGGCAAACTGATCTTTTGGTTTCCTTGACTTAAGCGGGAAGCCAAGAGAAAAACACAAGTGGAGTGTTGGGAAGAAGTGTCTGGCCACAGATAAACGGGCAACAGCATGAAAAACAAAGCATACCAAAAAAAGGAAGTAAATAATCTCTAAATCCCTTCTGACTAGAAGTTTCTGAGTCTGGGAAATGACAGCCTGAAATACAGGAAGAAAAAAAAAACCACATGTTCAACCTCGCCGACAACCAAATAAAATGCAGATTTTGTTGTATGTAAGGAGGGTCATTCCGCACCAGTTATTTTATTAAAACAAAATTAAGAAAAAAAAATTAATAAAATCTAACAATGATGAGTCCTCTGGGAAGTTGGAACAATCATACATTACTGATGACAGAGTAAATTGGTATAGTCGTCTTGGAAAGAACTGGGCAATGTGTTTCAAGAGCATGAAATTATTCAAACCCTTTGGTAAGGCTTCCCACAGCTAAGAATGTATCCTAAGGAAATAGTTCAGATGAAAAGCATTCCATGCATGAAGCTGTTCACGGCAGCACTTGTTTCAAAGCAAAAGAGAAAGGGCCAGGTAAAGATAGAACAGCAAGCAGCTCCACACATCACAACCATCTGCAGACTTTTTGCAAAACTTAACATTTGCCCTCCTGATAAATCCATTGTCTAAGACTAGGAGAATGGTTAAATATGCTACATCAACCCAAAGGCATGGCCAGGAACCATTAAGGGGATTTTTTTATGGATAATGATGCTTAAATGGCCAATACATTTACTAGATGAAGCAGGAGGTGAGGAACAAAGATGTGGTGTCAGTGTGCCTACTTTGTTTTAAATATATGTAAGTGGCCAAGCACTGTAATTTGATACCCCAAAATAAAAACAGTGATTATGCTGGGGTGGCAGAGTTATCGGTAACTTTTTTTTTTTCCCCTCCAGTGACCTTGGGAACACCGTCCATGATTGACTGTTTAAATATGTGACAACACGGGAAGGGAGAGAAGAGCAGGCAGGCCCACAAGACCTGTGATTGACGGCGCTGAGTCACAACAATTCTGGCAGAGCCGGAAACCCTCTGGGTGCTCAGCCCTCTTACAATCCTCTTATCACACGTGGAGAAACCAATGCCGAAAGGAAATGATTTGCCCAGGATCATAAGGCAAGATTAGAAGCCACTTCCTCTGCCTGCTCCTTTCTCTAGGAAGTGGAAGTGGGAAATGGGCACAAGTTCAAAGCCAGAAACAAAGGTGATGAAGTTGGTCTTGTCTGCAGAGCAATATAGCCCAAACGGGACCATTGCAGCACAGAGTCAAGAGCATGTCATCCATCCCTCAGCCAACAGCAGGACCCCAAGGTGACATGCAAGGTAGAAGAGTTTTATAAGGGACCTCGGTTATAAATTGCACACTAATAGAGAGCAGACAGCCAGCTAACCGCACTTTTATCCTCTCCTTCACGGGCAGACAGAATTAGTGCGTCGGCCCCAACATCAGACAATACAGTACCCCAGGAAAGCAAAATCCACAAATACATCTCTAGATCCTAAAGATGACAGTGGATATACCTAAGGAAAATCCAGGATGTTTGAATGAAAACTGCATACCTAAAATGATATACACAAAGCACTGTAAATAATCTCCCAAGAGTCTCCCCTGCCCTTCAGAGGAGGGGAAAAGTTCCCTGACTCCAGACTTTCTTCAGGTCAGCTTTTTACCAGCCTGTCTCCCATGATGGTGCCTTGTTCTGCCAGCACATTCAAGAAAAGGTAGTTTTATCTTAAATTCTAATGCATCAGACTAGCTTTCTTTTTAAACTATAATTATGTCGATAAAGGACTAGCCACATTTTGGGGAAATCCAAATGAAAAGGGCTTGGCATCTCTCTGAGGTTTTAACAGTTTAATGAGGTTGTCAGTGGTTTTCAAACTTAAGGGTGCAGCAGGATCACATGAAAGCCTTGTTAAAACACAGATGGCTGGGCCCCACTCCCAGAGTGTCAGAGTCAAGAGGTCTGCAGCCCATGCACCTGCATTTCCAACAAGGTCCCAGGTAATCTGCAGCTCCTGAATTGGGGAACCCACTTTGACAACCGCAGGCTCTGCCAAGACAAAAGCAGCATCCACTGCTTAGCACACACACCAGTCCCTCTTACGCCTCATCCATCAGCACAGGTGCCCAGCTGAGAAGGGGCCAAAAGATTAGCAAAACCCGAGAGGGGCTAGAAACAAGCCTGCAGGGAGGTCAGACCTGCCCCTCCTCCAGAGCCTGGCCACAAGCCGTGGCACCCTTCTAGGCCCGTTTTTTTAATAAAACAAGACCATGGCAGGAACACAATCCAGGAGCACAGGAACACATTTGCCTACTGTGGGAAACATCAAACAATATTCATTTAAATGATTCCATCCCTGGCAATGTAGTTTCGCCCCTTCTTAAACCCTATGATTAAAACAAAACAAAGAGTACCAGATGACAGAAACCCTTTAGTGGCTCAATTAATCAGAACAGAAGTCACCAATTACTGGCAGATAATAACTTTTATGTCCTACCTCCCCCTCATTTGGCAGCTCCTACCGTGTTCTAAACCTGAGCCCTTTCCAACTGGCCGCATACGCCATCTTTTCTCTGCTCCTCTTTCACACCCTGGGCTTCTCTGAAAACAGGGAGGGGTTAAAAGGAAGGAGGGGAGAAAGAAAAAAACAAAAACAAAAACAACAAGAAAACCCTGCTGAAGGCTGCCTGGGCGGAGATAGCAACACTAATTGCTCCCATTCTCTAGCTCCTCACGAGGCAGATTGCAGGGGCCTGCATCTCCGGAGAAAGCTCTTGTATCTTCGCGGCAGCTCTCAGCAGAGCAACTCAAGTGCCCTTAATTGTTTATGTTCTTAATGCAGAGCCTCTTGATGCATTCATTTTTAATAGCAGGCTTGAGTGTGGGGCCCATCAAAGAATGACAAAGCAACTCTATTCATTGGTTCCCTGTCCTGCAATGATGGTCTTTTGATTTATTTGCAAATGACAAGCTTGGCAGGCCCCACTTGAGGGTTGCCCTCATTTTATTTTTT
Organism: Mustela lutreola; assembly: GCF_030435805.1. Taxonomy (NCBI): domain Eukaryota; kingdom Metazoa; phylum Chordata; class Mammalia; order Carnivora; family Mustelidae; genus Mustela; species Mustela lutreola. The sequence continues at coordinate 78,916,556 of NC_081301.1, read as the reverse complement.
TTTTTAAAGAATTCAGTTACATTTTCCAAGATGAAGTTGAGTCTGCAATGCTGTGTATTTGTGTAAAAATTTCCCCCTTCAGTTCCTTCTAATTAATGACTTAAATGTTTTGACCCAACTGTTGCCAAGCAGAGCATTTGGGCTTTAATTTGTCATTTTGGTAAAGATGCATCCTTGACAAAAGCATCGCAGCTGTTTCAAGGCCCAAATAGCACGTTTCCATTATTCAGAAACCCTTGTTATGGAGTTTAGCAAGTGCTGCTCACAGGAAATCCTACCGACTTGTCCCAGGATGGAAAAAGACAGCTTTTGGTAGCCTTAAAGGAAAATGCGCTGCTGCGCCACGGAACGTTTTCAAGACACGCTCTGCGGGGTGAATCACAGAACACAACCATGAAGTCACTACCTATTGTTCTCAGAATGGCAAGAGAACAAGCCTCTTCTGGAACACACCCAGAGCAAGCCTACACCTTTCACCCTCTTCACAGGTCTTAGTCATTAGGGAGCTCATGAGAAATTAGATAATATCATACAATAGCAGGATTAGTGGGAGGAAAAGCAGACTACATCATCCTGGCACGAAGGCTAAAATTACAATCACGAAAATAAAATATGCCCATGTAAAGACAAAGACTGCATGGGAATATGCAAAAATCCCGTCACCTCCGAAAACCGGGTTGGATGAGACTGTTCCTTTTCAAAACGTGTAATCGTATTTTCCTTTCAATAAAATTATAAAAAAAAAAACAAAATAGCCTTTCCTTTTCACTGTAGCTACCTTTTTGGCCTGTGTAACCACTCTTCAGTTAGGACTGACCTCTGACCGTCTACAGTCACTCTCTCTACATCTTCCCATCCTGACACAGCCGACAAGCAGCGCACACTACCTACGAAACACCAGTTACCTTTAGCTTTAACATTGACCATGGCCTCGTTCCCTGCATTTTGTTTAGAGATCACTGGATAAACAGCTGGGTGTGAGTATTTCCCTAACAGGTTGGAGTCTTTAGCCTATCCATATAGTGGGAGAGGAAACTCCTGCCTGGGGTCACCATGAGCCAGGGGTTCCCTTAGTTTATTTTACTTTATTATTTTATATCATTTCACTTCGTTTTTGAGAGCGAGCAAGAGCACGTGCACGCGAGGGGGTGGGGGAAGGAGGAGAGGGAGAGAGATTTTAAGCAGGCTCCATGCCCAGTGCGGAGCCTGATGCAGGGTTGGCTCTGACAACCCTGAGATCATGACCTGAGCCAAAATCAAGAGTTGAACGCTTACCCGACTGAGCCACCCAGGCGCCCTAAGGTTTCCCTAATTTTAAGAGCATGCTGCAGCTCAATCACCCACACACATGCAGGACAGCTGCGACTCTTCTTCCAAAGAAACTTAAGCAGAGCAGCTACTCTACCGGGAGGCCTATGCCACCAGGGCCAGGTGGAGAATGGCCACAAGTCAGATACACATTTGTGATGGTCAGAGCCCAAGGCAGAGCCTTCACAGCCCCAAACTCAGTCTCAATAAGAAGACACACTCTTCCCCTCATTCCCCACCAGCCACCACCCCTGGGCTTTAATGTTCCCAAGCTGAGCTACTGGAGAGGTGGTCCTTTGGGAAGGAAGACAAGGTTCCCGGCCTTCCCAGTTGGAACCTGGGATTCTCTTTTCAATCCACCTCTTGTGCCAAAAAGCCCACCAAGCTCCAGAATGCAGCAAGCACGGGGCATCGCAGGCTGGGAGCCACCAGGGTAGAAGAAGAGCTTGTGCATAATAAAATCAACAGTCAAGGGAAAAAAAAAATTATTGTCTTGAAAGCATCTCAGATCAGGATGAAAATGAAATGTGGGATGCTGGCAAAAATTTTCAACGCATACTCCTTTTGCAAAAGCTTTTAAATATTTAGAAGACGGTAAGTACAAGGATTCTCGATGACAGACTTCACTGGTGTATTAAAGATTCACAGAGTATTTACTCAGCTATGCAGGCGGAGGCAAACGGGAATCTCATTTTAAATACAAATTAAATTACTTAAAACAAAACAAAACAAAACAAAAAACCTTGATCATTGCATCACAATACAATCCACAGAGAAATTGAAGCAACAGAAAAATACCAATTCTTCAAGATAATAATCAAACTACTTTCAGGGGGAAAAGGGAAAAAAAGTGTGCTGCATGAGGCAATTAATTAAGGGTTACATGGATTGGCCAAAAATATATATAATTAAAAGCATGTCAAAGAAAAGCCCGGAGTCCCCTTCTACCCAGTCATGCCAACTTATAATCTGAAAGTAATCCAGCGTTCCGAGGTTACTGTGCTGTCCAAGCTAGACTGCGGAAACATTACGTAGAAGGGGGAACTGTGAGAATGAGTTATATGAGTTATATACAAGCCATGGGACCCCAGAAGTTACCACTCCTGTAACTCACCCGTTCTTTGACAAGTGGACAAATCAATTTATGTGCTCCTGTGTGTTTTTAAAAAGCATCCCAGATACCCTTTCATTAATTATGTGGGTTTGGGACATGTCAATTCTCGTTTCCCACAGCAGCAGAAACCAAACTGAACCCCGTATTCTGTTACACTGGTTCCCACCGGGCTGGGCTGGCTCGATAATGTTGAGCTCCTTCTGGAAGAACAGAATAGACTTCCTGCCATTTGGACTGTGAAACACAGTAATCCACCAGGGAATAAAGGTCAATGTTGCACTTTTGGTCATTACTGAATCATTTGAGATGATCTGTGGTGAGGATGAGAGGAAAATCGAAGGCTGCGAGAACGCTGCAAATGGCCTGACCTCAGACCAATTTTCATCTCCATCTGTCTAACAGACATGTGGATAAAAGGCCCTCCCCTCCCTCCTTCTGGGCCACTCGGCTGTTTCCAAATCCGCGGCACAAGCCAGGAACCAGTTAAACAATACATTAATAAGGGGAAATAACCTTCTAAGCCCCAGCCCAATGCTTACTCAGGTTTTAGGCCATCGGCTAAAGTTTGGAACACAATTTTTCCAGTCTGCAAGCAGTGCTGCAAAGTAGAAATTCTAAGGAATACAGAGAAATCATCTGCAGTGCAGGGGCATGTGCCAAAATCTCCTTGTTTATACATGCAAATATATGCATACTTACACCTCCGCCCCCCCCCCCAAAGACAGCCACACAATCTCTATTACATCTGCTAGCACACACACAAAGGGAAGCAGCAGCAGTTTCAGAAACTGCATGCTGCTATGAAATAAATCTTTTTTTTTTCCAAGTGTCCAATTAATGCTGCTTAATCATTATTAAGGCACTTCAATCCTTAAATACAAAATATTCCTGGGAACCCAGAGCCTAATGATCATTTAAACCATGGAATTAATGTTAACGTCCTGACTTTATACTAATACTCCCCTTCACTGGTTTGGCGGAGCTACTTTTTAAGGTAACACTGCACCATATATAAGTTTAGGCCCCCACAGTATATCAATGTCAAACAACATCGTGTCAAGCTAAGATTCAATTCAGGTAAGTGCCACTGCCAAATTTTCTTGTTCCCAGACGGGCTTTAAGATTATTTTATTGCTTAAAATTTAATTTGTTCCAACTCGTGTCTCCATGACAACGTTGGCTAACCCTGCAAATCATTTGGGTAATTGGATATCTTATCTTTCTATTGCTCTCAAATCGAATGATTCTGCTAGAATTGTAACAGCCAATCAAATTTACAGTCCTCCTGAGTAATAGACTTGGAAAAGTAGCCACATTCATCTCCTCTTTATAGCCATATTAACCAGTATGCGACAAACAGTAGAATCTGGTCTTCAAACTATACTCCAAATTATAAATGGTGTCAATACCAATATTCTCACAGTGCAAAGCCTACTCAAAAGCTCCTTCCCTTTTATACTGTTTTAATTTGAGAAGCAACAATTGGTACTCATTCCATACAAAGCCTGAGCAATTTCAGTACTTTGAGGGAAATTGACAAGAGTGCTCATCAGAAAAAAGAAAACTGGGTGCATCTGGCTCAGCGGGTTAAGCCTCTGCCTTTGGCTCATGTCATGATCCCACGATCCGGAAGTTGAGCCCCACATCAGGCTCCCTGCTCAGCGGGAAGCCTGCTCCCCCCGCCCCCGCCTGCCTCTCTGCCTACTTGTGATGGCTCTCTGTTAAATAAATAAATAAAATCTTTGGGGGGGGGGGCGGGAATCACAGCTTGGCGGGGGGGATTTGACCTTGTATAAAATAGTGACCAAAGCCATGGCTACCCAATAGTATCCTAGCGTACTGACATTGACCTGTCTGGGTTCCTTGCGTGGGAAAGCCATATTTGATGCATTCGTCAAAAAATAAGAATGAATACAGATTCAACAACTAGCTCAAAAACTTCTGTACCCTGAGAGAAAGCCACATCACCAAAATATGACACCTCTTTGTACTTCATTAAATGTAGGAATATCACAACATCAAGTGTAAGACAATTATGGAATACTGACTTCTTATGAGATGCAAAAGCCAGCAATATTCATCCTGAGTTAGTGGTGTGCTTCTGGCCTTTGGTCAGCTGAAAAGTACAGAAGTTGGATACATTTCCGTGGTCCAAGTCCAATCTTCTCAGTAGCTATGCACGGAGCCTGGCTCTGCGGGCGGGAGCTCACAGCCCAGGCACTGCTGAAGAGCCAGCGGCTCACAAATGGAAAAGGCTCCAGAACCCTGGCCAAATGGCAGGCGCATGGGTTGTCGAGAACCTTGTGCTTCCCCTACAGACATGTGGGACTTAAGATCGCTTCTCAAGCTCAGCACAAGGAGACAGTAACGTGGGGCTGCTCTGCACACAGATGTCAGCAGGCTGCCAAGACTTGCAGCAAGTGTGAGAGCAGGTACTGGCACAATTTGTCTGAACACAATTTGAGCTGTGCCCTCCTCCATCCCAAATGCTTATGACGACATCCAAAAAGTTTCTACAGCACCTATAGCATCGTGCATGATGGGAAGAGCCAAACACCTAAACTTCTAGTGTGTCTAATCCCAATGCCTCTGCTTTTCTCCCCTGTGCATTTTTTTTTATAAGATTTTTTATTTGAGAGACAGAAAGTGAGAGAGAGCACAAAGCAAGGGGAGAGGCAGCAGGTGAGGGAGAAGCAGACTCCCCACTAAGCAAGGAGCCCGATTCAGGGTTTGATCCCAGGACTATGACCTAAGCTGAAGGCAGACACCCAACTGACTGAGCCACCCAGTGACCTACCCTATACATTTTTTTTTTCCTGCTCCCCCAGACATTAGCACAAAGCAGCAGCTGGACTGTGACCCTCCACAAAGATCTCAAGCCCATGGAGGACATGGAGAATGTAACACAAGTATCTACTCAAACTTCTACATAGCATTTTACAGGTTCCCATAGCTACAAGGAAAATGGTCTGTCTGTATTCCTCACTGAGGCTGGAGACTTCTTCCTTCTCTCACCAAGCAACAACTTCACCTGGCAATTCTCACCTAGCTTTTTTCAGGATAACAAAGCCTCTCTTTCAATTAAGAACTGGATTTTTGGGCTCCTGGGTGGCTCAGTGGGTTAAGCCGCTGCCTTCGGCTCAGGTCATGATCTCAGGGTCCTGGGATGGAGTCCCGCATCAGGCTCTCTGCTCAGTGGGGAGTCTGCTTCCTCCTCTATCTCTCTCTGCCTGCCTCTCTGCCTACTTGTGATCTCTGTCTGTCAAAAACAAAACAAAACAAAACAAAACAAAAAAAAAAAAAAACCTGGATTTTTCCACATTAAAATAAAAAAATAAAAATAAAAATGCACCTCTCTTCCTTTCATTCTGCCAAAACTCACGTCCACAAAATGAATCAAATCCTCTTTGTTGCTCCTCTATCCCCTTAAATGAAAGAACTCAACGTACCTGTTTTCACTGGTAGTCCTATTAACTACTTAGGGCTGTTGCCTTCTAAAGGCACATTTTGCTGTCTGGCCTAAAGAAGACATTTTAATTCCTCTAGACTCCTTGGAAAACAAGAGGCTCCCAATAGGTGATTTAAAAAAAAAAAATAAAAAAATAAAAAGACAAGAAAAGAAAGTTTCCTTCTGAGCCTAAAGATAAATGCTTCAGATCTTAGAAGGAAATAAATAAAAACCTTTGTATTTCAGGGGCAATAATGAGAAGTGAATAATGCAGATGTAGGGAGGAAGGAAGCTGCTGGGCTTGGAAAAACAAGATGGGAGCCTGGCCTTTAATTCCAGCAGCCATCTCATCTGCTGGATACAGTCTTGTATGGAAGCAGCAGGACAGTCTTAAAGGGACCAATAATATATTTGGATAATCGATTTTCAGAACAAGTATCCTTCCCTCGGGGTGCCCAAGCGCCAGGCAGCAATGTAACCGCACTGGACTGAAAAACTCACTTACTCCTGATAACTGCCCTATATGGAGTGGGTGCTGTCGCCATCCCCTAACCTACTAACCTACTAGGTGAGGAGGAATGATTAATATCCATACAAAAGGAGGCTGGAAGGATTTACAGACAGCTCCTAAGGCACATGGGTACTCAGTGGACAGGAGCTGACTGCTCACTCTGATGTCCCCCATCAGCTTACTCTACAATAATCAGCCCAAGAAGCTGACTTTTGAAATCCGAAGAGCTGAAAGAGACAACAGGTACACGGGCCAAGAGAGCCGGCACCTGTAGCTACAGGCCGCTCGCAGACCTCGCAGACCAGAGGAGGGTACCCTTCCTCTGCCCCAGCGGCCCACCCCTTTATTCTCTCCATTCCAGACCAAGATGCAGATCAATGTTAAGACCTCCTTCCCTAAACTGAACTCGACCTTTTTATTTTCGCTCACTAATCCATAGAAGCCTTTCAAATGGCACAAATCAAGGCGGCTGCATTTTGTTCTCTAAATCAATTTTCTCCCCAGCCATCAACTAGATGTTCCTGCACAGAGAAAGAACAGCCCTTCCCTTCTAATTCAAAAATCCATACTGCCATTGCCCTTGCAAACTGCTAAACAAGCAGTATCGGCAAGTCACTTGTGTTCTGTAATATATTTACTGCAAATCCCAACGGCTCACCCTTAATGCAGTTTTCTATTGTGTCTGTGCGTGTCAATACACTGGCTGGTCACCTTACTTGTAAGAGGCTCTGACTGGCTGTTTGCTCAAGGCATCAAGAGGGCGCCTAGGAGAGACAAAGCCTGTTGCTCCTGGAGGGCTCAGCCTTGGAGAGCCTCCTCCTCACGCTGGGGCCCTCAAAGAGGTTTTGTCTTCAGGCACTTCACATCCCTGTACCACCCACACCACCTCCAAGGCCAACTTAAAAACTCTCCAAAAGGACAGTTTCCATACGTCCAAAGTTCTAAATCAGAGTCCTTTGGCACAGTTTTTTCCCAGTTTCCTAACAACAACATTAAAACTGTTCCCTGCTCAGAGAATATGCTGGTGGCATCTTAAAGGTACACACTGTGAAGGACCAAAAAGGAGGAAAGCGTGGTTGGGGGCAGGTGGAGGGGAGCCTGCTTTTCTGTTAAGTGCAAATCTCTGCTATAAGGTACAGCTGAAAAAGCAAGCCCCCTAACACCATGTACTACAACCATGCCAAAACACAAAGGGCGAAGTCTAGGAGGAAAAGTGCTGTAAAATGCCGTAAACACCTGTTGAGATGGAATTCTTAAAATGTACCTGGAGAAAAGCCCTCCTTTGAGTGTCAGTCTAAAATGGGGTTGGGAGCTAACAAAAGGCCTGGCCCAAGTTCCCCAGAATTATTTTCTCACTTCTTCAATAGGGGGAGGGGAGTAAAAGCTCTACATTAAAATATGTGACAGGCAGATCCTGGGATTGCACAGGTGAGAACAGCGTGAGTGTTCACTTTTTAGAAAGGCTTTTTTTTTTTTTAAAGATTTCATTTATTTATTTGACAGACAGAGATCACAAGTAGGCAGAGAAGCAGACAGGGGTATGGGGGAAGCAGGCTCCCTGCCAAGCAGGGAGCCCAATGCGGGGCTTGAACCCCGGACCCTGGGACCATGACCTGAGCCAAAGGCAGAGGCTTTAAACCACTGAGCCATCCAGGCACCCCAGGTGTTCACTTTTTATTTCCTTCTGTTTTTCCATGTATTTGAAATTCTTCCTAGTAACATGTTTGGTGGGGCAAAGGAACTGTGTAAAGACTAAAAGTAAATAATCTAGGGGTATGATCCTGATTATTAAGAAATCTGGCAACTCAGTCAAGTTAAGTATCTTTATACTTAACGCATGACGAGATGACTTACCCACAACTCTGTTTCGGGGCTGTGGTGGTCCTGAGGAGACCAGCAGCAGCCCCAGGGCCAGTGATGTGTGCACACACTGTTTGCACAGAAACCCAGGCCTCTCAACACACTACTTCTGTCTTCGTTCTTTCTTCAGTACCAACCCGAATATGGCACTATAATTAAACTCCCCATAAGGAAGCCTCCGTGGATATTCTGACTATAAGTCATTTGTCCAAAAGAAAAACTGAGCAAAAGTGGTTCTACAAGAACTGAAGTCCTATTAAAACATCTAGTGAAGGACTGCCTGGGTGGCTCGGTGGGTTAAAGCCTCTGCCTTTGGCTCAGGTCATGATCCCAGGGGTCCTGGGATTGAGCCCCAGCCCCACATTAGGCTCCCCTCAGCAGGAAGCCTGCTTCCTCCTCTCTCTCTGCCTGCCTCTCTACCTACTTGTGATCCCTGTCTGTCAAATAAATAAATAAAATCTTTAAAAACAAAACAAAACAAACATCTAGTGAAATCAAGCAGATTTCATTCTTAATTTCAGCATCAGAATCCAGCCTGGTACTCTCGGCTCAAGTTTCTCATCTGGATTCCACGAATTTACTGAAGGATCTTAAGATGTCCCAAATGGCCAAAATTGTTGGGCAAAGATATCCTGGTGTCTAAAAATGTGTGGGATTTTTTTGCCCAGCAACTTCCACCTGATTTTCATATGGATTCAAGATCCAAAATGAGTACAACTACCACTCTTTTAAGAAGCACATTAAACACTACCTAACAAGTACCACTCTGTCCAACCCATTGGGAAGGGTACAGAGTAAGTATCAAATATAAGCTTTGAGCAGACTGCAGCCTAGCTGGAGTAACAAAAGATACACATGAAAAATCATTATTATAGAAGTTGGAGAAAAACTCAGTGATGTGATAGGCTCCCATTGGAGAGGTCATGGAAGACCTTAAAGTAAACAGGAACCATCGTTATTTGAACTGGACCTTGAAGGATAGTGAGAAAGGCCATGTGAACTGGACAAAAACAGAAAAAGAAAACAGAAAAATGCACAACATATTTTAGGCAGGAAGAAGAGACTCACTGGCTGGTGTGAGGGAGGAAGACAGAGGTGACTAAGTAAGACTGGCAAGGACAGTACTCAGGTGCAAACACAATACTGTGAGTGATACGTACAGGGGCCACCACTGGAGCAAAAACTCAAAATCAGGATGAACAGACACACCAGCCTGCCCAAAGACCCAAACCCCAAAAGGGGTTTTGTATTCACCACTATAAAAGACACTCCCATTCTGGGGCTGGAGCTCCAAGCGTTTGGATGTAGGCTGCTGGTCTTTGGAATGTGTGTACCCAGCAGCCGCACAGGACATGCCAGTAGGGTGTGTGGAGGAGGTGAGAACTTTTATTTAACCTCTCTACTGACAATATCTATTTATTACAAATGGATATAATATGTTAATACACAATACTCTGATAACTAATAAATTTGTATGCAAACAAGTCTAGTGATATATTTTCTTTTCTTTTTTTTAAAGATTTTATTTATTTGACAGAGAGAGAGAGAGATCACCTGTAGGTAGAGAGGCAGGCTGGGGGGGGGGGGGGGCGGGGCGTGGGCTGTGTGTGAAGCAGGCTCCCTGCTGAGCAGAAACCCCCCCCCCCCATGCGGGACTTGATCCCAGGACCCTGAGATCATGACCTGAGCCAAAGATAGAGGCTTGACCCACTGAGCCACCCAGGTGCCCCAGTGATAAATTTTCAAGCTTTTCACAGACAGATTTCACAAAATACCATGGGCAGACTAATAATTTAGTTAGATCAATAAGAGCACCAATAACATCAAACCCAGCATGTCTTCAAGAGTTCCACAAATGGCGTGATTTGGACATTCAAGTTCAAACACACTTACATTCTCAAAAACTGATTCCACTTCGTCAAGTAAATCATGAAAATCTAATAAGTACAAACCAGGACAGTACAAACAATTGTACACACACCTCTACCTTTCTGGCGTATGCAGGTATACACACACCACACTTAACAGCACTCTTCTCTTTCTGGCAGATAAGAAAATAAATTCAATGGATGGAATCCTCAGAGTCTATTTTTTCCTCCCCGTCTTCTCCTTATACCCAAAATGACTGTCACCCTACCCTTTTCTGGCTAATATTTCTGATCAAAGAATCACTAAGTAGCGAATAAAACTTCAAGAAAAACGAAAAGATTTGTTTGTTATGCCCACTGCCGGGGCAGGGCCTGAACACTGGGCTCACAGTTGCTTTCAAGTTGCTTTGAAGCAGTCAAACAGAATTAAACTTAGTAATCATTAAAAACTGAAATGTGAAATAATGAAATACAGGTTTGTAAAAAATCACAGTTACTCGATAAAACTTGTGTCAACATTTCTTGAAGTTTCATGAAATGCATGCCACATAGGTGGTCTCTAAATGATTCAGTAAACATTACAGTTTTGCAAACAATTTTAGAAACCATTTTCTGCTAAAGCCAAATGAATAATAATACACAAAATACCTTAATTTGTTAAAATTTCATTGTCAATTTTTTTTTCCTTTTTCAAATCAAACCATGCCTCAGAAAAAAATTAGAAAATCTCGCCCACACCTGAGTGCCCACACCTACATCTACACACGCTCTAACTTAAAACACAAAACCACAGGGCGCCTGGGTGGCTCAGTGGGTTAAAGCCTCTGCCTTCGGCTCAGGTCATGGTCCCAGGGTCCTGGGATCAAGCCCCGCATTGGGCTTTCTGCTAGGCAGGGAGCCTGCTTCCCTCTCTCTTTTTGCCTGCCTCTCTGCCTGCTTGTGATCTCTGTCTGTCAGATAAATAAATAAATTCTTAAAAAAAACAAACAAAAAAACCCCACAAAACCACAGTCACAGAGCAATCCTGGGACACATTTCATATTACAAAACTCACCAATCACATTGGGGAGGACTGTTCTCGATCTGTAAATGCCTACTCTTGTCAAATAAGCCTACCTATAAAAACAACTGCCTAAAATTTAATTAGAAACCATTATACCAAGTATTCCACACTTAAGGTACTAGTTCTGAACATCTCAGTTTTTGAAAATCTGAATTAAGAGTAAGCAAATAGGGATGGGGCGATAGGATAGGGACGATCGAGCCAACTGAAGCCTATCAGAAGCCCAGTTTCTTAGTTTCCTCCAATGTAATCCACTCCTGAAGACCACAAACATTTAATAATAGAAGAGCAAACACTCAGATCTATGGAAACCTAAAATGGCTCCATGAGCCAATAACTGAATGTATCGTTCGTTTAACTACCACACAAGATGATTTATTTAAATATTTGCTAAAGGAACAGATTCTTTTTGTGTTTCTTAATAAACACTATTTGGAAAAATAGCTTAAACCCTCTGGTCAAAGACTACTTAAAGGACACAGACAGGCACTGGGTTTTGAATACTGGTGGGGGTTCAGTCAAGAGGGACAATTCTCCTCTCCTGAGAGAAGCCATATTGAGAACCTGCCTAGTCTAACCCCTCATTTTACAAGGAGGGAAACTGATGCCCAGGCAACTAGTCAGTGACTCACCCAGTCACTAATCAAAGTCGCCTAAATAAGAGACCTCAGTGAACTGTATTTCACACCAAGGTCCATCCTAAAGATCACATATTCTGTGCCTCATAGAGCTTTTTGGCATTAGTTTTGAATTTAAAAAAAAATTTTTTTTTTAATCTTAAGGACTATGTTTTTTGACCCCTGCCTTTAATTCTGTGCCCGAGGCAAGGCATCCCTGACCTCACCCAAGTCTCGGCTCTGAATAGAAACCATGACTGAGCCAACTGTTGAAGGGGTCGGGTAGGGTGACAGAAAGTAGGGAGGAATCGTCTGTGCTGCTGGCTGATAAAAAACAAAGGCTAATCTTGAGCCTCAAAATCTGTGTTCTCAATACACAGGGACCTTTATCTTTTCACTGAAGCTCGTGAAGGGCAGGCCTGGCTAATGAAGTCAAGTTGGGGACCACTCCAATCTTGATGACAGCTAGTCCCTTTGTATTACAAGGTAATTAACACCTGATGGAGCTTAACTCTAAGTGAAAGTACTCCAGCTACATCTTTTCCCATTCTGAGACTTGGGCTTGGGGGCAAAAAAAAAAAAAAATCTCAAAGTGAGAAACTGTAGATGGAAAACACACGTGGTTAAAGAGCAGGAAGAAAGGTAAGACTTGCAGACAAATAGTAAGAGTCACATCTAAGGGATTAACCTGCAGGTGAACCCCTAACAGTTCCACCTAAGCACTTTAAAAACACTACCAGAGGACAATTTATTTTTTAAGGGAAACTTTAAAGCACACATCAAAACTGTGAAAGCGGTTTCACTCCAAAATTTACGTGGTCTGAGACACCGTGCTGGCTGAAACATCACATGGGCCTTGGTTATGTTAAGCTCTTATCTGTCTCTCTTTCCCCTCTCCTTCCCCACCTTACAACCAGCACTGCGGAATACGTCTTTGCTTCCACAGCTAGTCCTTTCATTTATTTTTAAATTCTTGGCCGCCCTGGAGAGCCCCGAGTGCTCACTCTGGCCGCTCTTCAGAAGAATAGAGGCACAGAGAGACAAAGTGACTGATCACACTCACTGTGCCCTGGGTCTCAACTAGGTGTCCTAACAACAGTTCCCAATTTTCTTTTGTTCTTAGACATATTTTAACCTTGCCGATAGTAGTGCTCGGTTGGCTACGACTTTCTACCTACCCATGGCTGTGACTTCCACAGGCCAGTCAGTATTGCCAATTTTCACGAATCCTTAGAACACGCATCTAGCCCTGACATGATTGTGTATCATGAATTTGTCAGCACAGGGAGGGACCAAGAGAGAAACGCAGCCAGGCCGCCTGGGTTACCACACACGAGCACAAAGTTGATTCTACCACTGGCCTCATACCGGCAGGGGGCTGGGTAAATTCAAGCAGCACTGAATTCTAGGGACCAGGTGACCCTAACTCCAGCTTCAGCAGAAACTTGACCTTGACAAATCGCGGACTCTGAACCCATGCCCACAGCCACAGGCAGAGCAAAACACCTACTCTATCTACCTCTTAAGCGCTGTACAAATTCATGCCACAAAAGACATCTTAAGTCATGGCTTCATCAGCATCCTGAGGAGATACACAAGTGGAATAAATAAGGCTTCTGTACGTATTTACAGTGCATCTTGTTCCAAAAATATCAAATGAGGTCATACACCACACCACATGACAGAAAACAAAACCTGAAAGATCACACTGCCAAACACACCAGGCACAGCCCTCAAAACAACCAGACTCACGTTCACCTGCTGTTTTGTAATGCACCCTAATGCTCTGGTGGCATCAGAACTTCCTTGAGCTTCATGAGCTGTCTCTACCTCTCCTGGAGAGAGATACCTAGAGTTTGGTATCTGAATGTCAAACATTAATAATGTGTGGAGAGAGATGTACAGGCAGAGATCTAGAAAATACTGAAATAAAAACAAAGAAAAACAAAGGAACCACTGTTTTGTTTTGTTTTTAAGATTTTATTTATTTATTTATTTTGAGAGCGTCTGTGTGCATGTGTGGGGGAGGGGCAAAGGGAGAGAGAATCTCAAGTAGACTCCCCACTGAGCAAGGAGCCCGAAGACAGGAGCTCAATCCCAGGATGCTGATACCATGGCCTGAATCAAAACCAAGAGTTGGACGCTTAACCAACTGAGTCACCCAGGCACCCCTACCCAATTCCACCCCCCCAAAATCCTGTCTCAGTGCTACAGTAAAAAAAATTAAGTACCCATTACCATCCATAGTACATGGACTTTTCAGTAACCAGCCACATATGGGAGCAGAGAAAGTGAGGGGAAGGCTTATCAGGAAGTGTTGACACAACATAAACATGGACCGTGGGCACCAAACCAAGTAAGGAAACCACAATTATACCATTCTTGATTTGGACGCGCTTCCACTTTAAAATTTCCAGACGGAAAAGTCGGTGGTGAGATGTGACACTGAAAATCTCTACAACTCCCTCCTTCCACAAACCCGCTGAAAGGTGGGGACAGGGAGTGGTCATCACACTGCAGACAAATCTTAACATTAAAGCTCTCTCCATGGAAAGTCTCCCCATCACTGCATTTTTTTTCAGTAACAAAGATGTTGTCAGAAATGACAATTTTTTGTGTCCCCTGATGATGCCTTGCTAGCATTCGGTTATAAGCCATAAAGCAGGACTAATTTCAGCCTGTCAGGAGTCTCACTAATGCCCAGTTTCCCCCCAGAGAGAATTCCTGTCAAATCTAATGAGAGCTCCAAAGGCCCTCTCTACAATATAATGAGCACTTAGGCCATGCTGGTGATCAGGCGGCAAAAAGCATCAATTTGAGCCTGGCTACACCCTGGGGGCCAGACGTCACCAGTTTTAATAAGAATTATGATTACTAGCTGCACCAAATGCCTCCTCAGAACTTATTATTAATGTGTGACATTCAGAAGGATGTTTTTCAAATGTAAGGCCATTTTAAACTGAATTACAGCACTGCTTTGCACACCACTCTAGTTAAGGGTCTGTCAGCATTTACAATATAAACTAAATTTCAGGGGGCTTAATACCCTACTATGAAGAACATGGCATCTCTGAGCCTTTCACATTTTTCAAATTACTGAGCCAATTATACACAGCATATTATTAATGCATACTGGCTCATGGATGGACAATATTACCCACAAAAGCCCAATAGTGTATAGAAACTCATTAGAAACCTATTTTCTGGGGCACCTGGGTGGCTCAGTGGGTTAAGCCTCTGCCTTCGGCTCAGGTCATGATCCCAGGGACCTGGGATCGAGTCCCGCATTGGGCGCTCTGCTCAGCAGGGAGCCTGCTTCTCCTCATCTCTCTCTCTGTCTGTCTCTCTGCCTATTTGTGATCTCTATCTCTGTCAAATAAATAAATAAAATCTTTAAAAAAAAAAAAAAAAAAAAAGAAACCTATTTTCTCACCATGGGGCTCCTGACCCTCTTCGCCTCTTCTTCCCTTTTCCTACTCGATGAAGAAGAGGTCATGTAACCATGTAACCTACAGGAACCCAGAAGAATTACACACCTCCTTTAACTCCCCAATAAATCCCGTACCAGCACACAGCATCACACAGAGGTGGCGTTTCCTTGTAAGAGTTGAAGTCATTAAATCCTTTGAGTTTCTAACTTTAAGAAAAAGCTCAGTCTCCTCTTACCCTTCCAGACTCCTTGTTAACAAAATATGTGCCTTTGGGGTAACTTTAAAAAAAAACAATGTGACAGGTTACAAACCTTTCACCCAGTTTATTTGCATAATTCATTTAAATAACCAGAGATCTTCTGGCCAGGGTACTATCAACAAGTTACAACTGCCTCCATCAGGCACTAGCCATTGAAACACACACAAAAAAACAAAGGCACAAACCAATGTAATCTAGGCTACCAATTTTGCAAATCGGAATAAAATCAGCATTTTTAAAGGCCCAATTATATTATCAATGAAAGGTCCTGAACCTAACTGTCCCTTTCCAACCATATCTGAGAACAGATCTAATGGACATGACTTAACATTATGAAATCTATGATGAATTAAAAATCAAAGAGTGTGGAGTTACAAAAGCAGAATTCAACTCTGAAACACACTTGCTTAATGAAAGTCTTTGAATATAAGGAAGATCTGAAGGCTGAACTAATCAATTTCTCCACTGTGCCCCAGCCGGTCAGCCATGCTCTTTAATTTAATGAAACAAGGGTTTGAGATGAAATAGCACATATACATCAAGTAAGAATTGTATTGTTGCACTTTGAAATGTGTCCAACTGTGCAACTTCATCTGATGATAATTTTTTAAGAGGCAATCGATTTCTAAAAGACTTATTGTACCAGCGTCTTGATGAAAAAGTGAATGTCAGCATATCTCCAGAATACTTACACCCTGCCATTAATGCTTTCTTTGGCAGACAATGACTACTCAATCGAGGGTCCTCTGGGCTGAGCAATCATTTAGCTTTTCTTCTCTTACGAGGTCCTTAGTGCCTTGTTCCAGCTCAATACTCTTTTTATACACCATTATAGTAGCCATAAGTGTGAATTTTATGGGAACTTGCAAACTTATAGTCATAGCTAGAGCTTTCCAGTCACTAATCTTTTCATGCTTTTAAAACCACTAGGACTGAAGCAACTCGCAACATATGCTTTGCCCATAAAAGAATGCTTTTTTACCTCCAAATCTACATCAACTGAGAAATCTTCCAAAACGATGTTTGGTAATAAGCCACTAATCCTGAGTGTCACTTTATGCAACCCCAAAGCATGAAGAAAACCCCACAGTTAGTCACGTATGACGTTTAACCTGCTAAAGGAACTCCTGAATATCCTCCTTGCCCTGCAGAACCACACTGCTGTCCAAACCAGGAAAAACACCAAGCTTTTCTGAAGTGCAGAACCCGACGGGATACCCAAATCTTTCAAGAGGAGAATAAATCTACCCAGGTGGAAAAGTCAACTTAGAGACTCAATTCCTATCATCCTAGAAACCGGTTGGTTCACATTTCCAAAGCACCTCTCTTCTAGTCATTTAAAGATTCTGTAATTGTCAAGAAGCATCCCTTCAGCAAAATACTACCACCAACTCACAGGAAGGGAAACCAAGGCAAGAAAATGGCATATAAATCCCCGTCCACCCCCAACCAACTGAGGACAAAGCCAATTCTGTGGAATCATTTCAACTGGAGATTTAACTGAAGCTTACCTGTTTATGCATTTCTATGTTTAATCCATATGACATTTCATAATACTGCAAAAAAAAAAAAATCAAGCATTTCGTTAACTCACGTTTTGCAATATTAGGAACACATATTTGCTAATCTTACATAAAAAGACGAAAAGTCTAATCTCTGATACCTACCATCACATAGTGCCTCTGCATTTCTGTCTTTTCACTTGCCAGTTTCTCGCATTCCAATTTAAGGCTACAAAAACAAAACAGGTAACTTAATGTAAACATTATGTCACTTGTTTTAACATCTGCCTCACATATTTGCACTTCAAGTAAAAACACAGACCAATTTAGAAAAGCCATAAACTATCTAGGTAAACACGCAAAAGCTTTGTCCTTGCATTTAATAGGGAAAGGGGGTCAGGTGACCAGTACAGGGTCTCCATTACCTACTATTCTCTTTCTTCTTGGTGCATACCTGGTCAGGCGCCAAGAATGAAAAATCTGTCAAAACCTCTGATCTACACAGAAGACTGGTTTCTCCTCCTGCTCATCTGTTCACTCCTACTTCCCCGCACCAGTCTGCTCCTTTGGACTCCACTAAAATCTGGCTTTGGCACAATTTCCAGCATCAGACAGAGGCTGTCCCATTTCTGCCAACTCAATCTCTAGGTTTGAAAACTGTACTTGTAAAGTTACTTCTGCAATTGTTGGTCCCTTTTAAAATCTTCAGTTTTTAAATCCCTGCCAAAATATGTGAAGTAGCTACTGCAATAAAGTGGGTTGAAGTCCTCTCTGCTTGGTAAACAGAGTGTGGGCAGGTATGCCTCAAGTTCCAGAGATTATTCTCTTCAAGCAGACAAAAGTTCAATAATCAGAAAAACCTCTGACAAAATAAGAAAATTCACACCCAAGCATCTGTGTGCTTGTTCTCAAGCATGACAAAAATAAAAACTGTCATTACACAGTTTAGCTCTAATCAGGGAAGGCTTCATAGGAACAAGGGAAGGAACTAACATTTCTGGAAAACACACTATGGACAGGATGCTTTACAACGCTCTTCATTTACAAACCTTTTGAAGTAGGTCTCATTAGATGAAGAGACCAAACCTGTATGTATATAAAGGAAACTCCAGTCCCCTGTCCTGCCCAAACCAACCCAGAGCCACACCAAAGCAGTGGTGCTTTCCCTACACCTATCCACATCCCTCTTCACCACCAATGATGGGCACAGCTAACAGCATCGAGCCTTCCATAATGGACTTTGCCTCAGACAACACCATCCTCTAGTATGGCAAAGTGATTTCAATACTGGTTCTGCCTCCCTAAATCTGCACTCCGGGGCTGGGGCATCGACTGAACCAAGGTTTCAGCTCAGCCTGTTGCAAAATAAATAAACAAAGTGCAAATATTGACGGTTCTCGTGCAACTCCTAAATACTCAAAAGAAAAAGAAGAAGAAGAAAAAAAAAGGACTCCCTGGAACAGCAGCAAACGGGCAAAAGGGAAACAATGGTAGGAGGAGGAGACTACAGCAGAGGCGGCCCGGGAAGAACCTGGAAAGGGGGTAACATGAATGACAGGTCTTAACTGCGACTCCACACGCCACCGCCTGGACGCAAGTACTAAGTACAGCCGCCACAGCCACCAGGCTGGGCGAGGAGGGGCCGGGGCTGCTCCCGGGCTACCTCACGCCCCACGCCGCCGGACACGCACCTGTGATATTGGGCCTGCAGGAACTGGAATTCCTCTTTAATCCGGTCCAGGGACTCCGGGATAGTGAACTTGAAGGGCTGGCCTGCAGCCTGGTGCGGCGTCTGGGGGGCGACCGGCGAGGGGAACCGAGGGACAGGGATGCAGGTAGATAGATAGAACAGGAAGTCAGAGGCCGGAGAAGTGGGTGGGACATCAACAAAAAATAAAGTTAGCAGTGGTGGAAAACGGAGCCCTGAACTCGAGTTTGCTCTGCACTTTATACGGGGAGAAATCGGCCCCTGGCCCTGTCTGGAGCCTCCAAAGAGATTCCGTGCCTTCTCCGTGCTCCAGGGCGGGTCGCTTGGTACGTGCTCCCGGGTCACCGGCTGGAGGGACAGGGGATCCCCGGCGGCCAGGGAAGACCAGGCCAAATAGTCGTCGTAGCCACCGCCCCCTCCCCACCAGGGCGATAATGACCCCGGGGATCAGAGAAGAAAAACAACTCCCTAACGCTCCCCGTTCCCAGAGTCGCCAGGGCCACCTCCAGGCGCGCCGGAACGGGGGCCGCATTGACATGTAAATAGGCGAGACGGGAAACAAAGGGGGGGGGGGGCGCCCTACCCGTCTCCGCGGGGGGAAGGGGTGAGGAGGAGGGGAAGGGGGTAAGCTGTCGCTACTGGAAAGAAACCCCAGCCTCCCCGGGCGCCCTCGCCCGCCTTGTCTAGACGTCAATTCGGAGGGGGCCCAGAGTAAAAGGGAAAAATTGAGTTTCAGTTCACTCTCCACCCCGGGAGGGAGGGTCCGAGACCTCCCCAGCCCTGCATCCATACAGGTTGGGGGGAGGGATCCTCCACAAGGTAGAAGACACCCGTCTCCCTACAGCACTGGGAGAGCGCCTATCCCCACCCCACCCCCACCCCACTCCTCTGCCCCTCCACCCAGCACCCTGACGCGCCTCACCGGGTGCCGGCTCTGCGGGAACATCGCTCTGACGGCGGCCGTAGCTCTGTTTCTGGGCAACTCAATTCTCCGCTCAATTTCCAACTTTAATCCCGCCGAGGAAAATTAAGCCGAGAAGCCAGGCAGAAACCGGGAGCGCTGGCAAGCGCGCTGGCCACGCACGCAAGCGCGCTCGGCGGGGCGCACCGGCCACTCGGTGCCCGGCTGCTCCTTCTCCCGCCGGTGCGGGTTCCTTCGCTCAGGGCCACATCGCGGGGCACCCGGGGCCCAGCTGCACCAAAACCCGCGCGATGACGCCGGCGCCCAAGATGAGGGCGCGGGGGCTGTGATCCAACCCGCCGGCCTCCGCTGCCCCGGCGGGGAGGTGAGCGCGCGGAGACTCCGGCCGCGCTCCCCTCGGCGATCCCCGTACACGGCACCCGTCCCGAGCAAACAAATCCAGGCGAGCTGCTTTCCTTCGTTCTTCTCCCGGTCCGCCTCCTCTCCGGGTTTTCCCCCGCGGCGAGGTGCAGGTGGCCCGGCGCCCCCAGCTAACCCCTCACAAACAAACCTGGAGACGTTCGGGACCGAGTGCTGCGGATCAGGGCAGCGCCTTCAGCCAGGCGCTGGGAGGCGGTGAGGAGCGAGGTCCGGGCGGCGGAGGTTCCGCGCCTGGCACTCCGCAGCCTCAGCCCGGGCGGAGGAGCGCGGGATGACGACGAGGCGGGGAAAGTGCGGAGGGCGCGCCGGGAGGCGGCTCGGCACGCCCCGTGCGACCGACGCTCGGTGTTCTCCGCGGTTGCACAAACCCTTCTGGCCCGGCGGGGCTACACCAAGAAAGGCAGTCCCGCAGCCGCCCGCTGCTCCTCGAGCCCGGGACGCATCCGGGCGCCGCGCCCCGCGCGCACCCGCCCCGCACGGCCGCTCCGGACTCTTCCTCCAAGCCCCTTCCTGGGCCCTCTTTCTTTCCTTCCCTTCGTCTGCCTCTCCGCAAAGGGCGCTCCAGCCCGCTGCAAAGTTCTCTCACGACCCGGGGGGCGACATCCACGAGATGGGGCGGGAGGGGGGAGGAGGAAGCAGGAGTGCGCTCCGCCGCTCGGCCTCCCTACCCGGCGGGCAAACTCCGCGGACAGGTCCGGAGTAGTCGCGGCGGGGGTTAAGTCGCCGCGGGCCGGCGGAGGTCCGGGCTGGTGGTACGGGTCCCGCCCGGACGTGGGGGTGGCTGCTTCGGGGACGCGGGGCACAGGGTACTCGCCGCTGCTGCTGCTCCTGCAGCCGCCGCTCCCGCCGCCGCCGCCCGCGCCTCTCGCGCCGGTTACATTAACACGCGGTTTCACACTCCGGAGCTAACCAGCGCCGGCCCCGCCCAGCCCCGCGCGGGCGGGGGGCGGGAGCGAAGAGTCGGCGGGGGACGTGGGTCCGGGCGGTAGCGGGAGGGAAGCGGGGAAGCGCTCGCCAGCCAATCGCGTGCGCCGTGCCCAACGTGGGTTGCTGACGCAACGCCTCCCCGAAGCCTATAGCAGTGCGGCACTGGACGGGCCGTCCTCCCCCTTCTCTCCCACCCCACTCGCTTCCATCTCCGCCGTCTCCCCGGTCTCCCCTCCCACCCCCTACCCCTCCTCCGCCAGCCGCGTCCTCCCGGGCTCGGTGAGGAACTGTTCCTGGAGGAGCCGCGGGACGCCGAAACCAGCCAATGGGAAGAGGCGAGACGCGGAGATTGGCACGGTGGATGGGAAGGTCGGTGGGAAGGAGAGGCGGCGGGGCCGGGCTGTCAGTCAAAGTAACGTGGGGCCGGCGAGGGTGCGCGCGGGAGCGCGCGAGCGGGAGGGACCGGCGGGCGTGCGGTCGCGGAAGCTGGGGGCTAGAGTTTGCAAAAATCCTGCCACTTGTTCACTTTTCCCTTTAATGGAAATCCTCAGATCTCGGTGAAAGTAACTCAGACTATCCGCGCAGTTTCTTATGGGGAGGGCGGGGGGTTGACAGTTGGAACCAATTGCGTCTTTCAGTGCTTGCCCCTTGTTTGATGCTCCTCTTTTGAAAGTGAGGTCACATTCAAAAATTTCTCTGAGGATTGTTTTTCCTTGAGCTGCCTTTTCGTGAGAAGGAGTGGACTGTGCACTTGGTGGAAAATGCGGCAGCGCGTTGGTTGGCGTACATTCCCTGGCCGTCTAAGACTAGGCTTTTTATGCTCACGCCCCCCTTTGCACCCAAGGTGGTAGGGATTGGCTTTTATTGGAGCATTTCAAACGACTTTGCAAAAAGGTAGGCCTGCCTTCGTTTGGCGGGAAGGATACTCTAAGGTGCTCTCAGGGTAAGGCACGCGCGTCCTAGTCGCAGATGCGAGGCTTTTGCCCGCGGCTCGGACTCTCTGGCCGGTCCTTGTCTTCGACTTCGCTGTCTTGGGGTTAGGGGGCTGCCGAGATTTTTAGGGGCCTCTCAGCAACATGACCACGAGTCTGTTTCCAATTACTAAAAACAAAGGGAGACAATGGTATAAACCAGCTTTGAGACCTGGAAACCTGCCTTGCCCGCCCTTACCCCCATATTTGGGGGGGGGGGTACCCCAAGGCTGAGCGACGTAAGAAGCTAAATGGGGAAGCGTTGGGTACATGGTGTGGCTAAAATTCTTGTGAGTGGAACTTTACTTAAAAGGTATTTTGAGATTTTTAATAAATGGGGCATATTGTGTAAATCTCCCGTTTTTGTCTACTTCTCTAAATACACCACACAGCAGAAAATCTTCAGTGTTGCCCCATTTATAATTTTGTTTAAAGAACAGTTAGGCTGAGCTATTTCCACACGATTGGTGAGTGAATAATGCTGTTGTAGCCAAACGGTGGTGAGTTCTTCCGTAAGAAAGACACATCTTTGACAAGCAGTCATCCTACGCTGGAATATACATAAACAGGTTTTGGGTGTTAATAACCCCCACGTTCTCATTATTTTACTTTCAAGGGACTTATGGAAAGACTTTATTTAAAGAGAAATACATTTTGTTTGAAGATTTGCTTTCTCAGAGACCTTTTCCTTGAAATATTTAAAGAATCATTTTAGATAATACATTTCACTGTTGGAGTTGTTTTTAAATATGCATGATATTGATTTGTCTATAATTGCATCAATCCCAAATATCAATTATAAATGAAAAATTAAAGGATCAATTTTAGCCAGCCTGTAGAAGTCCACAGTAAATTCTTAAACAAGTTCGGTATGTGGTTTTGCAGTACTCTCATTAAGTGGGGTTGGGGAGGGGGTTATAGTATTCATTTTGCTCACATGAAGAATGAAAAGGAAGCAAGCAGTGTCCCTCTTTCCTAAGTTAAACTGAGTGATAACTGGAGCATGCTTGTTCCATCTATAGGACTTTTTGAAATAATACGATTCACGGGCAACTAAGCTTTGTCTTTTGGCAACCTGTGTTCCTTGAAATCTTCATCTGGAGACTGGGCCCGGTATGTCAGTCTGTGGTCAGTTCGTCCCCTAATCAGCTGCAGGACTGTGGAGAAGAAACTTGGATGCCGCAAATATGCCTGTGCATGCTGGGCCAGCTGGGGCAACTGACACTTCTCCCTGGCTTACTCAAGCTTTACTTTGATTTACTGGCACACACTGGTAATTGGGTTTAAACAGAGAAATTAGAACGGTGTATTTTGAGACAGGAGCCTTCTGAATTCCCTATAATGTACTATCTAGAGAAAAGAAAGAGTAATTTTAAAATTGGAAGACCTTTAACTGTATGCATAAAGATGGTTGGTTTTCGAGGGCATCCATCCTCCTTGACAGAGGGAGAAGGCTGGGCCCCTTTTCAAGGTCATATTTTCTCGGTGATTATCATGCTGTAATAATTATACTACAAAACTCTCATCAAACTGCATTACAAATGATGGTATTTAAACAATCAAGTAGCTTTAATCTTATGTTCTAAATAAATAATATATGTGCAGATTGTCTACAGCCTGTTTAAAAGAAAATAATCCTACTCATGAAATCTATCTTTTCGTTTTCTATATAAAGTCTGTTAACCATAATCTTTTTTACCTTTAACATATTCATATGTTGATGATGTTTTTACATGAAATGATATTAAGTACTCCGTTTCCATAGAAAATTATCTCTGAAAAAAAAAATCCCCTTTTTATCCTCTGCAAAGAAACAAGAAAATTGCCAGATTGTTTATTTTATCGTTGATGCATGTATGGGTATATTTCCATTCATTTGTTGCTGACTATCAAATTTTCAACTCAACCAGTGGCTTAAGTCACTACAAAAACTAGATGTTCGATATTGTATACATTCTAGACATAATAGAAAAATGTTTGGATGCTGGTCATAGAAATTATGCATCTTTTAAATCTATTACTTTTCTATTTGAAATGAGTATGACGGTTTCTGAAGGTCACTTGTTATTTTCTCTTTCTTTTAGCTGTGAGTTACTGCTTATGCATTTTCTCATTTGACTTTTTCTTAAATGAGAGTTTTCTTAAACCTGAGAATGTAGGGTCCAGAAGAATTTTCCCAGCATTGCTTTATAACTTTTCCCCCTCAGTCCTTTACCAAAGAAAAGAGCAGGATGGGCGTGGAATATGGAGAAGAGAAAGCAAAGAAAGAAAAAAAATTCAGTAGCAGATCCTGCAGCAGTAAAACCTCAAATAAAATCACATCCAAAGAATCTCTTGCGGTTTCACACAATATGGTAAAATTAGAGATTGCAGGAAACCAACTAAATTAAACTGAGAGCATTTGAAGAGAAACGAGTAGAGTTTATGAAAATGACACGTTGACTGACCAGTATACTTTTTTATCAACAATTTCTTTGTTAAGATGCAGATCAAAGGAACCTGCATATGTTTTCATTTTGTTCTAACTAGAAAATTACATCCAGATGTTTAATAGGCATTTGGTTGGTTTTTCAGCATTGATTAGATATGTTGGTTCTGTTTGCTTACAAGTGTAGCCGGATCATTAGCTAATGCAAAGAAATGTTTGCTGTGAGTTGCTAATTAGGGCTTTTGGAAACCCTCCATGCTCAAGAACAATTTGTACAGTGGCCAGATGAACTTGAGGGACTTGAGGAAGTTGTTTTCTCTTCTCTGTCAGGGTGGGGAGGAGCAGACAGTCCCATTCCCTAATCTCCCTTTGCCTACGGGGATTGGGATGCTATCCCTGAGGATTAGAGTGCAAATAAATTAAGAAGAGACCACACAGGCACTCCCAAACACAGAGATAAATGTGCCTTTTCTGGAACCACCACCATGTTGTCTTGGTTGTGTGTGTGGTGGGGGGCGGAAAGCGAACATCTAAAATGCTGAACAGTAACATGAGGAAGATGCTCAGTGCTAATGTTATCAAATACACAGCCTTTTTAAGTATACTTTAGAGACAGATGGGAAAGCCCTTTATGATAAACGAGTGTACTTGAATTCATTACTGTAGTACTTATAATTAAAAATGTCTCCTTTGCAATTGCATTTACTTCTATGGGGTACAAGAGCTTTGGAAATGGAAGGCTGGGCTAGGGAAAGGGACAGAGGGAGTGGAATTTTGGAGCCAAGGATGAGCCTGGGAGGAAATGCAGTGTTTACTTTCACAGCCACTCATTTGTTGACCTTGTTAAGGCCCCCAAACTTGTAGGAGATTAGCTATTCACATGGTATTCAAATAAACTGTTTGAGAAGTGAGGCACTAGGCAGATACGCTTCTTAATTGGCCAATCACATTTTTTAAAACATTTGGCCTGCAGAAGAACACCACCTTGGTGGAGGCTGAACTTCTGTTTATTTAAGTCTATATTTCTAGAGCGGTACCAGTCCAAAATAGCATGCGTCCGTAAGCCGTTACAGAAGTGCACCCACAAATGCCGCTGAAGCCTGTTCTCCTGCATATATATTGATGACCCCTTCTAGGCCTGTTTACATCTTATGCACATGGATGGCACACTCCCATGTGTTCACGTAGATTCATGATTAGTTTTCCTTGAAATCGTTCAAGCAGAGGACCTTTCTGTCAGAGCTCTCCCAGGTCCTTGTGGACTTGATAAGCGGAGAGTATTCTGGGGCAAAATCAGGTATTTCCTGGAGCTCAGAGCATAATATGCCAATGTGTCTCAGTGAAGTTAGCAAGCCCCTGCCTTTTTTAACCAACTCTAAAGTTTTGTTTGTTTGTTTGTTTTTGACAGAGAGTGAGAGAAGACAGGCAGGGGGAGTGGCACTCAGAAGGATAGGGACTCGATCCCATGACCCTGAGATCAGGAGCCCAACTGAAGGCAGACGCCCTACTGACTAAGCCACTCAGACACCCCTAACCCATTCTAAAGACTGATAAAAGTTGAGATAATACACTTAAAAAAAAAAAAATTCTTTCAGTTTAGCCTTTAGCTCAACAGAAGCCACAGAGTCATTGGGTAGGCAAAAGGAAGTTAAAGGAAGCATCTTTGCTGATCCTTTCTACATGTTCACATAAAACAAGAGCTGACCTTGACCCCTGAATGCTGTCTGTGATGACCCACCATGCTGCAGACTCTGGACTTGCTAGATCAACATTAAACCAGGACACCTCTCCTTTGATCTTAAAAGCTTTTGCTTTGGCAGTATTGTTTAAGTACCTCTTCTTCTTGAAACTAGCAATTGCTTTGAAGAGTTGAAGCTGGAGTTCAGCTAATCTGTGGTCTCTTGGTGTTCCTTATGGTGAAGGCAGGTGAACTCTGGGAATAGATAAGGAGCTAGAATGCTAGACAGTATTCCGGATGTCTTTGCAGTCTCTAGAATGGAAATTCTAGGTCTAGATGAACAAGTCAAATGATATAAATACAGAATGTTGGGAAATTTCACAAAACAACTGGACTGGGCTCTTTAGAAAGTCAATGTTAGGGGTACCTGCCTGGCTTGGTCATTAGAGCGTGAAACTCTAAATCTCAGGGTCCTGAGTTCAAGCCCCAAGTTGAGTGTGGAGCCTACTTTAAAATAAACAAACAAACAAACAAAAACAAATAAAAATGAAAAGCCAGAGTTATGGATGTAGGGAAGGAAATGGGGAGGACCGTTCCCTAAAAACAAAGGCATATGATGGAAATGTACTATGTGAATCCTTATTGGCTCCTTGTTAAAAAACAAAAACAGAAAAACCCCGACAACTATGTAGGACTTTCTTGGGCAGTTTGAATGTGGACTAGATATTAGGTAATATGGAATCATGGTTAATTTTCTTGATGTGAGAAGATTGTGGTTGTGGAGGAGGATGTTGTTCTGAGAAGATTCTTGGTAAAGACTGCCACTTTGAATATGTCTGCAACCTCAAATAAAAAGTATGTGTGCAGAAAGAGAAAGCAAATTTGCTAAAGGGTGTTCGGTCACAGAATTTAGGGATAGAATCTGTCACTCCTTTAGTATTTCAACTTTTCTGTATATTTGAAATATTTCATGATAAAAAGTGAGAAAACCATTTCAGGGTTAATGTTACAGTTTTTTTCTTCATGTGCCAAAATGGAAATTTCCTTTGTAGTTAAAAGATTGATTCATGATGTTTCCAGATTTAAAAAGTATGAGAAAATGGTATTGTGTTTATTTGTTTTTTTTCCTCTGGTCATGGAAAAGCTGTCGACTAATAACCAAAGGATTACCCATTGCACTCTAGATCTTTTAGTTCTTTTATTATTTATGTTATTTTTGTTTGTTTTCTCTATAGTCTCAAATGACCCTTAGTATCAATTAATATGAAATGGAAATCTTTAAATAAATTAATTAATTACATAAGCAATCTTTTCATGCATCCTTTTGTGGGCCATCAAGCTCAGAATTACCAGAAAATCTACTATAAAACAAAAAGAAAACTTTATTAAAAATAAGGTAGCAGCAAATAAATTTTAATTTCTTCATTCCCATTATAAATAGTGGTTCTACTGCCCTTTTCATTGCTTGAGCCTCACAGTGAAATTTATAAATTATTGGTTTGATTTTGGAATTTCCTTAATGTTTTGAAAGACAATGCTGAAACAGATGATTGCTCTGTCTGCTAAGCTTTGAATATTAATTTTAAAAGAAATGAAAATAGCACTAAATCTCTCGGACACTGATGTTATGCTTATCTAGAATCACAGAGCCATATATCTATGATATGCTAATAAATAAATAGTTTCCCCAAAAATTCATGAGAAGGGACAAGTGTAATCCAAGAGTTGACAGTTGGAAGGTCCCATCTCTCTTTTCTTTTTCTTTCATCTTAGCTGTTGCGTGTGTTTTTGTTTTTCCTATCACCATTATGTTTATTGAAAGGAAAAATTTCTGTGACAGTGGTAAGCAGATTCTGGTTCGTGTGTGAACAGATTAAATCCACAACTTTGTGCAAAAAAAACTTGAGTACCTTATGGGGAGCCGAATAGGAAGATAGAGGGAAACCGGGACTTTTCACACACGGACCAATCTGTCCACCCAATATTTCTAGCCACCATCCACCTAAGCAACAGTTGAGTAAAATGAAAATGATAAAAATTACAGCTTCATCCTAGCAGAAAAATCCCCTAGGGGACAGAGTTACCATTCTGGTTTTCCCCATTCACAGCCTCCGCACTTCAGAAGAACTGACAAGCTACAATTGGCACTTGGAAAAGTGTTACAAAACACTGACAAGTATTAGAGGAATGTTGATTAATGTAAACAGCCTGCCTCAAGGAATCATACCTTTTGTAGGAAAAATGATTTTCCACTTTGCATTTCTAAAGAGACAGGTATCTCCGGGTAACTCCAGGGAGGGTTTCAAGAAGTTATTTGCCTTTGTTGGGGAGAAGGAGTGTTGTCATATTTACATCTTTAATTTCTGAAATCTCGGAAAAGTCAATTGATACATTAAAGAGTCAACTGGTCTTAAAAAGGAAAGAAATTCAGACACATGCTACAACCTGGAACAGCCTATAGAACATTATGTAGAACAATAAGCCAGACCCAAAGACAACTACTGTATGATTCCATGCAGAGTAGGACGAGGAGGCATGCAGAGTAAGCAAATTCATGGAAGTTGCCAGGGGCTGGGAAGGGGAAGGAATGGGAGTTACTGCCTAATAGGTACAGAGGTCTCAGTCTTGCAGGATGTCCTCTGGATGGATGGTGATGGTGGCACCACAACCATGTGAATATACTTAATGCCACTGAACTGTGCTTAAAAAGGGTGAAGGGGCGCCTGAGTGGCTCAGTCGGTTAACATCCAGCTCCTGATCTCGGCTCAGGTCTTGATCTCAGTGTTGTGAGTTCGAGTCCCAGGTTGGACTCCATGCTGAGCGTGGGGTCTACTTAAAATTTTTTTTGAATTTAATTTAAAAAAATTGTTAAGGTGATACATTTTATGTTGTATGTATGTTTCCAATCTTCTTGAGTCAATAGGATTCCTTTCTTTGGTGGTACACCTATTTCACAGTGGATCCTCATCCTATTCATTTCCTAAATTTGTGCTTACCTTTATTTATTGAGCACTTACTATATGTGTCAGACATTCTTCTAAGTGCTTTGTTTGTTTCACTTCATTTGACCCTCACATCATTGCTACTGGCAAATGCCACCATCATCCATGTTTATTGAAAAGAAACCTGAAGCCCAGTACTTTCCCATAGTCACAGTTGGGAGGGCTGGTTTTGAACCCTGGCACCCAGGAGAGCTCACTCAGAGCCATGTCCCACAGCTGAGTACTTAGGTACTATTTCTCACTCTCCTCTCACTAGATCACATCTCTCATTGACCTACTGATAGAAAAAACATCTGTAGTATTTTGCCCACAAGCTTGGTAGAATTTCTCTTGGCACTTTGGAAGTAAAGTTGATACTTTTAAGAATTTATATTCCTGCAAGCAGAGCTAAGAGCTGCCTCAGGGCTCTGGAATTGTGCCCGCCAGCAGAGAAACGCAGCCACTATCAGTCGAGTGCTTTCTGACAGCACCCAATCCATACCCCAAATTGCAACAGCAACAAAGAAAGACAGGCTCTGTAGCAGAGGAATGAGGGAGACCGTGAGTCTTAACTCGATTAGGACAGGAGGGCAACGTGTTCTTATTTACAGCTTCACAAATGATAACATTTTTAAAAATAAAAATACAAAATTAGGGGAGCCCTAGCTAGTTCTGTGGTTAATAGTGGTTCGAGATGTCCTGATGACAGCAGACCTGTAGTCAGGGCCCTGGTAACACGTCTGGAAACATTTGTCCTGTTGAATGTGAATGGATTTATTTCTAGCCTCCAAAGCCCTCTTAAAATCAATGGCTTTCAAGGATCTTTGACCACGAACCATAGTAAGAAATACAATTTTTAAACTCTCAGTCTAGTTCTCTGTCTTGCCCACATGCACATGCACGTACACACAAGTCATAAGCACACGTTGCAACATCTGGTTTACAAACACTGCTTTGAATTATGCAGTCATACCTAGTGAGGGTTCTCCAGAGAAACCAAACCAGTAGGGGACTGAAGTTAGGAACTGGCCCATACAGTAACGGAGGCTGAGAAGTCCCATCATTTGCTATTGGCAAGTTAGAGAACCAAGACAGCTGGTGATATTATCCAGTTCAGACCACTGGTATCAGTTTTGGAGTCTGGAGGTAAGAGGACCAGGAGCTTCAAATCCCAGCTCAAGAAAAGAGGAGAGTTTGCCATTCCTCCTCCTTTTTATTTTATTTGGGGGCCCCTAATGGATTAAATGATGCCCACTTGCAGTAGTGAGGACAATCTTCTTTACTCAGGCTACTGAATCAAACGCTCATCTTCAGACACACACTCACAGACACACCAGAAATAATGTTTTACCAGCTATCTGAGCATCCCTTAGCCCAGTTAAATTGACATAAAGTGAAACATCACAGCTATAGAATTTTTATATTTGATTAACACCTCTGACTTATGGAAAGTCATTAACCCCAAAACTATAATCAAGAACATTAGATTGTTTCATTCCTTTACACTTCTTAACAATGGTAAATCGTAATCCCTGCCTTAAAGTCAGTCGGTTCCAAATCAATAGGATTCAAGGCACTTCGGGGAATTTCCTGCATATCCTTTTGTCACTCCCTGCCCTGCTAGCACTTTTCTGCCTCCTCCTCTCCCTTCTCTGCATCCCCATCCTAGCGCCCACATCCCAGGGTACCCCTCACCTACCTCCTGCCTCACCCATATGCCCAAACCTAGAAATAAACAAACAAAAAGAACAAACATATAACAAAAAGAGTACCAGGCTCAGAGATGGAAGGTCCTGAAATGGAAATCCTATCTGCTTCTTACTATATGAGCTTGGCCAAACCATTTCCCCTCTCTGGGCCAGTTTCCTCACTTATAAAATCAGGATGATAGCACCAGGTTTCTCATGGTGGTTGCTAGACTGAATGAGATGAGCCAAGACAACAGTATATTCCTTAACACAGCGGTTGGCCCTAACAGTCTTGTTCCCTTTCCCTTTTTCTCCGGGTGCTTGATGAAGCCCCTACCCTAGCAGCTGGGGAAGTACCACCCCTGCTACAATGTGGCCTGGAAAATCACAGAGCAGCATGGATTCCAAAGGGGTTTTCTGTGGAACTCTAGTCTGGGTCTGGTCATGGCCCTGTCTGCTGGGACTCTAGAAGTGCATCATCCTGGTGTTTCTTGGGGACAGGTTAAGTGGATCTCAGGGAAAGGCAGGAGCCACTGACCTTGAATGTCCTCCCCCCAACCCCCCACTGCTACATTCCTAGGCTATTTCATCCTCAAGAAGAAATAACAGTAATACACCTATCTTTTTGGAGGTTAAAAATGGAATTTGGGGTGGGAGGGCTATGAAATATGATGAACAACAGTTCATCACAACATACGACAATTGCTTTGGGTGGCTAAATGCCCCTGGTTGCCCCTTTAGATAATATAATAAGAAAAAAATGTGGCTAACCAGTGAGAGCTTAATAGAATTAGGTCTCACATATGCTCCTCTTGAATGTCACGTCATCTCATCCCATAGATACAAAGTTGTGTGTTGGAAAGACCTTGAGAAACACATATAGAAATTAGGAAGTCATTTAGATATTAGTGGAACTTTTTTAGGAGGATAGTCTGGTCCAGGATTATTTTTGGGGGGAGCTAACACTTCTCTGGAAGAGAGTTTCCTTTCACATCATCTATTTTATTTTATTTTTTTAAAAAGATTTTATTTATTTATTTGACAGAGATAGAGAGCACAAGTTAGCAGAGCGGCAGGCAGAAGGAGAGAGAGAAGCAAGCTCTCTGTTGAGCAGGGAGCCTGATGTGTGGCTCCATCGCAGGACCCTAGAATCATGACCTGAGCCAAAGGCAGCTGCTTAACCAGCTGAGCCACCCAGGTGCCCCTCACATCATCTATTTTATTAGCAATGGCAAAGGTCTCTCAAATCTGTGAATAAGGTTTAGTGAGAATTGATGAGCCCTGTCTAAGTAAGAATCCTAATGGCTGTGGGTTGCTGTTATATGGTAGAAGTCAAACTCAATTATCTTTAAATTCAACAATTCTGTGTCTACCAAGAGACTCTTTAGGACCTCTTCTATGTGTCTTTCTTCATTTGAAATCTTTCATTTGAAATCAGGCCTACTTTAGAAAGACGGAAAACATTGAAATATAAAACCTGTGTTTATGAGAAGAGTGAAAGAAAGGAAGGAGTTTTTCTCTCTAGGTGTGGCTATTTCCAGTCTGGGAAAATTAGACCATCAGGTAACCAATCTAGGCTACTCAAATTAGGGTCAAAAAAAGAAAAAGAAAAAGAACCTTATGATTTATAAAACCTAAGACGTTTAGCATTGTGGTATACGAAGACCAATCCTACCAGCTTTCCCTCCCCCACGGCAGCCATTTCAGGAAAAGTTCTGTTTGGGAAGATAGAACAAAGCCTATCTTTATGCTGTTAACAGTACTGGGCTCCCAGGATTGGAGGAGGGGAGATGGAGAAGGAATAATGAACAAGCAGGAGGTGGTACTTAGTTCTCAAATTTCACTCAATAAGAAATTCCTTCTCAGTAAGAATTCCATCAGAGTAAAATGGGAAGGCATATTAAGGATTTGCAGTCTGTCAACTGTTATCCAATGTCTTCAAACAGGTCCTTTGAAATACACCCCTCTTTTTCAGTTAGCGTGTTCACATAATAATATGTTTGTTCACAAGCATTAGGATGACAATGGACTGGAAGGCCCATAACTGTACTGGGCTAGAATTAGAAGATTCTTTTCTAAGTATGAAATATTCTCATTTCCATCATCCCTTTGGGTTGAGTAGAGCAGCCAAGATGGTGATGGGGAGAGGTGTGGTGGTTGGGGGGGGATGTTATTGTGAGTAGAAGGTTAAGGCTGAGAATGTTTGTTTCCAGTGCAATAAGCACCTTCTTTCTGTGAGTTCTATCATTCACGTATCTTGAAAATGTCCTGATAGGACAGGATACTGTATAGTTCCCTAATCTCAACAGATATCCAATAAGAATCTCAAGCTAAATTTAGTTTCACCGAGTTTAGCTCAGTGGTCTATGTAGAAAGCAAAAGCAACAGTTCTTCCATATGTAAAAGGAATCAGTAGGGAAATATCCTCTTGTTAGGACCCAGAAAAGTGCAAATCATTTACAGTTTGGTAGTGATGGCCCCTAGCAAGCCTTTAAAGCCAGTGGAACTTTGGTGGAGCAGGGTTTTTTCCCCAGCAACAACAACTCTTTGGGGCTAAAGCCCTATTCATGAAGCTCATAGACCTCATACTGTGGCCTTTTGGTCCTCAGTAGGCAGACATTTTCTATTTCCATAATTATTAAGACTTAGCTGCCCCACTTCTCATTTTGGGGGTGGTTAATGGAAGTTAAAAATTTTTGAAGCATAATCCATTTCAGGCAACAAGTTATCAACCA
Source organism: Mustela lutreola (assembly GCF_030435805.1). Lineage (NCBI taxonomy): Eukaryota > Metazoa > Chordata > Mammalia > Carnivora > Mustelidae > Mustela > Mustela lutreola. Next base: position 78,883,117 of record NC_081301.1, on the reverse strand, counting down.
ATGTGTTTATTTAGATATACACTAAAAATATAATTCTCTTCTTGACCTTAAAGACATAAGGAACTATATAAAAGTCAATTCTTCTGTCAGAGAGTTTAAGTATAACTGGGAAATAAAAGCTAGTACTTTAAACGATAAGTAATAAGAATAAACCAGTAAGATAATCCATGCTGGTGTTCAGCTGGGTGTTAACATTCATTGAGCCTTGTACAAAATAGAGGAGCCATGTGCCTGGACATGGTCTGAAGGCCTTCAGTATCTCATGTTGGGGACGCAGATTCTCTCGGCTAGCACTGAACCTGGATGCTACTATCCTCTTGGCAGGGAAACGGAATACTGACATGACTCTCTCATACAAATTAAGACTAAAATTTACCACCAGAAAGTAACTCTTATATTTATACAATCTTGAATATTGTACAATTGTGTACATTTTCATGAAAAATAATCTGGCTATTAAGCTATGCCTGGGTGACTGTTTCTGAGCATTTCCAATAATTGTTTTCTACTCATTAATTCTTTCCAAACGCTCACTTAGCACTAAAGGTGTAAAAACTAATGGGATGAAAATTTAAGTTAAAAAATTATATCCATTAACTTAGTCTGCAGTTGGTAGAGAGAGGACCAGGGAAGACGGTCATTACTCTGTTGTAGCAATGAATTACTTGGGCCCAGCTCCTGAAACAGTAGCATTCCCTGAAGCATAGTTTGGACACCTTTCAAACTATAGCAGTGATCAGACGGAATTTCAGTACCTTCCTGTTGAAGGAAGATGCCTTTTGACACCTTGTAGTCCCCATTATCATCATTAACACCTTCTAACCATTGTTTCTGAGTTCACTGTTCTGAGTACTTCGCATACGAATTCATCTGTTCCTCACGGTGACTCTGAAGTCAATACTGTTATCACCTTTGATGGTTAATCTCATGCGTCATCTTGACTGGACTAAGGGGGAATGCCCAGAGAGCTGGTAAAACATTATTTCTGGGCCTAACTGGGGCAGGATTTCAGGAAGGGATTAGCATTTGAAACAGACTAAGTGAAGAAGTTTGCTCTCACTGGTGTGAATGGATATCATCCAGTCAGCAAGGGCCTTGAATAGAACAACAAAGGTAGAAGGGCAAATTTGCTCTTCCATTAATCTGAGACATGCATCTTCTCCTGCCCTCTGACAGCACTGCTGGTCCTCAGACTCTGGCTGGGATTTACACTGTCACCATTCCCACCACTCCTACCACGGTTTCAATCCTTGTTCACTCTTCGTCCTTCAACTGAGAGTTACACCATCAACTCTCTTGGTTCTTGGGCTTTTAGAATCTGACTGAATGACACCACTGGCTTTGGCTTGTAAGCGACCTTCTCAGCCTCCATAATCACAGGAGCCATTGCCTGTAATAATGCTCTCCCTCCCACCGCATATGTCCCATTGGTTCTGTTTCTGTAGAGAACTCTGATGAATACATCTCTGTTCACAAATGGGAAACTGAGCCCCAAATCTCACAGAGGCAGGGCCATGTTACAGACAGCGTACTTAGCCCGAATGTCTGATGCCTCTTGGGTGAATTACTGACCACCCCTTCAGCTAATCCTAACCTCTGGGTTTAACTGAAGGAGCTGGACTCAGAGTAGTCCAGTTTGGAGATGTTGGGACTTCCTGTCAGCCAGAAGCATCAGAAAAAAGGAAGAGCTCTCCCCTAAGCTCACCAAAAGCAGCAATGTGGTAGTGGCACGTTTTGGGCCAGGTATAAGATTTGTTAGGATGATCAATGTCTGCACGGATTCTTCCCTGGCATTTTTTTTTTCTTTCCTTTTCTTTTCTTTTTCACTAAGCTTTCTTTCTTTCTTTAATTTGACAGATCACAAGTAGGCAGAGAGGAGGCAGCAGGCTCCCCACTGAGCAGAGAACCCGATGCGGGGCTCGATCCCAGGACCCTGAAATCATGACCCGAGCCAAAGGCAAAGGCTTTAACCCACTGAGCCACCCAGGTACCCCTAAGCTTTTTATTTTAATTCCAGTGTTTTTTCTTCACTTTTCACCCTTAAGGAAATCAAGACAGCTTATAGCAAGTCTTGTTCTTTCCAAGGGCCTCACAGTGTCTTTTTGGACTTAGTTTGGGTGAATAAATGTGGGCTTTACCTGGAGAGCATGCCTGGTAGTACTTGTAGGAAAGGGAATTCCATCCCCTCTTATCACAAATGATAACTCTATGCGAGTCTGGGAGGAGTCCCATTTCTGCCCCCTCTCTACCCTATTCATGGCTACCTTTCTCTCCATCCTCCATTCTCTCACTATGCTCATCTGGGCCACACATTTTTGGTCGATGTTTTTACTGTTCATTAAAGTTCAGAAATCATGCCCATCTTTCTCTTTTTCTCACTGCCATCATGAAAGGCCAGTTGTCTTCCTGGTGCATTCTGAGGGTGCATAGACTAAGGTGGTAAAGGCAAGTGGGAAACCTTGTTTACAGGTCCTGGCCTTGGCCCCATCTTCCTCTACAAATGTACCAGACATGCACTAATTTGGAGAAGGGGCATAAGGGGGAGCTAGATAGTACGCTTGCCCACCTAGTTCTTTCTTCCCCTTTTGGCTCTTGTTCAGGGTGTGTCTGTTATCTCCATCCAGCAAAGATCCCTGGGGAACTAGACAAGGCGGGGATAGGAACTGTATGTCAGTCCTCTCCCCTGAACTTCTCATATCAGGAGGACAATGCTAGGTAATGCTACCGCTTCAATATTAGTGACTGACACAAGCTGAGGGAGGAGAGGCAAAGATATATGGTCCCAATAGGGCCCACGAATGGACTGGTTGTACCTTTGTCAATATTGAATCAAGAGCTATAAAATATTTCATCTTCTGTAAGCTAATAATCTCACTGCTGGAACTGTGTCCCGAGGAAACAGTTCAAAGTAAGACAAGATAATGGTAGGTATACAGTGCCCAGACCTTAGTTTCTAAATACCATTATCTAATATAAGATATAAGAGATCCTTGGAGAAATGGCTGATTCAGATCTGGGGCAGAGAAACCTTTTGTTGTTAGCAGATGAGCAGTTTTGAGTGGCTAGGTAGTGAATTGTACTTTAGATTGAGTTTGAGGTACCTGGGAGATAGCTACAGGTGTTCGGTGGGTACTACACGGATAATGGATGTGGATGTAGTTCTGCGTAGACATGGAGATAGAGATATAGACGGATTGCAGATTGGTAAGAGGGCCCACCCAGCAGTTCCTCCATCACTTTGGAGAAAAATTCTGTTGGGTGCTTAATAAAAATTACATTTTTCTGGATCCCACCTCAGGGAGTAGAACAACTGCACTTTTTAAAATATTTTTTTATTTATTCATTTGACAGAGAACACAAACAGGGGAAGTGTCAGGATGAGGGAGAGGGAGAAGCAGGCTGCCCACCGAGCAGGGAGCCCAACGTGGGGCTCAATCCAAGGACCCTGGCATCATCACTCAAGCTGAAGGCAGACTCTCAACCGACTGAGTTACTCAGGTCACCCAAACAACTGCATTTTTATGATATTCCCCAAATCATTTTTTGAAGCATATGTCAGTCTACGAAATATTTAAAGGATTGTGAGTATGCAAGGAGCTATTGTGGGAAATTGAGAAGAGTTAGAGAAGCACGAGAAGACATAACCCTGGGTCATATAGCGCCACGTGGCCATGAAACAGAGTTTCCCTGTGAAGCCCTGGCCAATGTTGTTGAGAGGGATACTGAAAGCATAAATGTAAAAAGGAAAACAACAGAAGACAGGAGAAAATACACATTAAATTTTTCCCAGTCACAAGGTAGAGACTTTGTAAACATATAAGCAAAGGAAGGAAACAGTATGGCCAGGTTTGACTTCATGAATGTTAAATATTTCAGTATGTCAAAAAAAAAAAAAAAAATACACACATAAAAAAGTTAGAATAGGCAATTCCCAAAGAAAATAAAATTGTCTATATATGAAAAAATGTGTGTGAAATCATATTAAAAATGCTTTTTTTTTTTTTAAAGGAGGGACTGCACTCAACATGGGGCTCAAACAACCCCAAGATTAAAAATTATGTGCTCTACCAACTGAGCCAACCAGGTGCACCTAAAAATGTGATTTTTATTTTTATTATTTCTTAAATGACTTTTGAAAAAAATCCACATATAACTGAGATCATGCAGTACTTGTTTTTCTCTGACTTATTTCACTTGGCTCAGTGCCTGCAATTCCACTTTTTTTTTTCAAGATTTTGTTGAGAGAGAGAGAGAGCACACACAGGAGTTGGGGAAGGGGCAGAGGGAGAAGGAGAAGCAGACTCCTTGCTGAGCAGGAAGCCCAACTCTGGGCTCGATCTGCACTGTGAGATATCGACTTGAGCCAAAGGCAGACTCTTAACCACCCAGGTGCCCTCTGAAATGGCACTTTTAACTCCTCAAATTGGCAACTACTTTCTACCAAAATATATGGTAATGCTGTGGCATAGAGAATAGGGAATAAGCAAAGCCACCTGTTAGTAGAATGCGTTTGGTACAATTTTTCTGAAATGCATTTGGAAGAATATATCAAAAAGAAAATACTCCTACCCTTCGAAATCAATTCTGCTTCTAGGAACGTCTCTTTTACATTTATGTAAAAAGATGTTCCTTCCAGTATTATTGATAATATCAACAAACTGGAAACAACTAGAGTATGCAACAGCAGTGATTTGGTTCAATAAATTATGGAAGTCACATAATGCTATATTTTTTTCTTTCTTTTTTTTTTTTTTTTAAAGATTTTATTTATTTTAGAGAGAGAGCATGCAAGAGAGCAGAGGTGGAAGGGCAGAGGGAAAGTGAAACAGAATCTCAAGCAGACTCGTGGCTAAACACAGAGCCCAACATGGGGCTTGATCTCACCCTGAGATCATGACCTGAGCCAAAACCAAGAGTTGGATGCTTAACCAACTGAGCCACCCAGGTACCCCATTGCTGTATTTTCTAAAGCTTTTACAAAACATGCTTTAGTAAAAGGATCCCAAACCTGGGAGCCAAGCAGTAACAGAAGTGAGTGAAGTAGTCTGGATATAAAATAGAGACATGGAGAAGAGAAGGATTGTTTTACTTTCCTCCTAACCCTACTATTTATCATTATTATTATTTTTTTTAAGAACGGAAATGAAATTAGGCATAGTAGCTGCAGCCTCAGAGGGAGAACAATGGAGTAGTGGAGACTTAAGTTGAGAGCACAGGCCCCATCTCACAGGATTCACCATTCCTCAGCTCCGCTTGGTTGACCATTGTATGAGCCAATCAGACGTCTTCATTGACTATCAATTTATAACTTTTGCTTTAAAATTTTTATTGGCAAGAAAGTGTATATAATTATTAAGTGAAAAAAGTACATAATGCAATAGTATTTGATATTAGTATATCATAGGATGGTATTGAATTGGGTAGTACGTGTGTGCATATCTTAGCATATGCCCAGAAAAAAGCCTGGAAGTAAATAAAACAAAATATGGCTTTATGTAGGTCTTATGATCAAGGCTGTTTTAATTCTTTTGTTTGCATTTTTAATATTTTTCATAACAAATGCATGCATACTACTTCTAAAAACACCCAAAAAGGGGTTCCTGGCTGGCTCGATCAGAAGAAGATATAACTCTTGATCTCAGGGTCATGAGTTCAAGCCCCGACATTGGGCATGAGGCCTACATAAAAATAAATAAATAAATAATAATAAAAGCAACCAAATAAAATATCAAAAGCTTATTGTGGAAATACTGTGGCTGGAGTGTTGCGTTTCGTTTTGTTTTTTCCCATAGGCTTGAGTTTTGACACCCAAGAGGAATATTTCTGAAAAGCTGGGCTGCAGACCTAACTCTAGCAGTAGTATTGTCAGCTCTTGACCCAGAGCTAGGTCTGATAGCCTGGTTATTTATTATTATTGTTGTTGTTGTTTAGTTGTTGTTTTGAGCTAGGTTTGATAGCCTGGTTATTTTATTATTATTGTTGTTATTGCTGGTTATTTATTATTATTGTTGTTGTTATTGATGTTGTTACTACTAGTATTTATTCTTTTGTTTTTTAAATGCTCATTGGCTTCTGGCAACCGCATCACCTTTGCCAAGAAGTTTAAGGTAGTATGAACCAGAGAGAATTTGCCTGTTCCAAGTTTTGGGAAAAGTTCTGTTTCTTCACAGTTATAGATGTACACTTAATAAAGACAGCTATAGAAATAGACTATCTATTCAAGACCTCGCAGCGCTATTAGCTTAAATAGCACAAATCTTGCACTATACTTCCATTGTTCAAATGTCCTTATAAAATCGGTTATGAAAAGTTACTGTTCACACAGGTACATGGGCAGTCTTAAACAGTGATAAGTTGGCTCTTTTCCCCTGAGCTTGAGAACAGCGGCCGATTCACACTTTGCAAGTCAGGCCAACAAATCTAGCGAATGCAAATAGAGAGTTGGAAACCTGTGAACGCTTTTATTCCCTTCACAGAAGTATATAGCAAAATGGATTGCTTTGCAATTGTGAAGGGGAAAAAAAAAAAAAAAGAACAGGGAAGCAAAGAAGAAAAGAATGTGTTGGCTTTGTCTGCAGTGGTTTGAGTAGAGGGTGTTTTTTTTGTTTTTTGGGTTTTTTTTTTTTTTGGATGAAAAGTAGGATCTTAATGGGCGCTCAGTCAGTTCAGACAGTCTCTGAAAGCTCCTCTTGTCAGCTCCCTGGATAGAAAGACCCATTGTTTTCCAAATCTGAAGTTATCACTCTTCCCTTTATCCTTTCTTTTGGACCTTTTAGTGTGTTTGCTTTATCAGAATATTTTAATCCCTAATGTGGTGACTTGGTGTAATTTATCTCATTAAGCCTCTCCTATTTTCTTCTGTTTACATGACTAATATTATTGTGTTTTATAGAGCTTATACCAACAAGCCACTCCTTTGTCCCATTGTTTCAGCTCCAGGGCCAAAAATCAACAAATGAAGTTTTATCTTCCCAATCTTGGGCCTCACCTACTTGTCATTCAGTTTGTATAGATTGCATGGAGAGCATGTTCCTTTGAAAACAATGCAAGGATTCATTTTTATGACCTAAAAACAAACAATTACCATTCTCCAAAGGTCCTGGTCATCTCTCTTTATGAGTCTAGACTGGCACAGACTCAACGTATGAGGGGAATAAAAGCATATACTTCCTTGTGGGTGGAAAGCCCAAAGTCCCCTACTAATGACGTCCTGCTCCCTAACTTGTATTTCTTTTGCAGTGCATAGAATATCCTAGAAGCAGAGAACCTGAGCACTGGAAGGCACCTAGTGGGGTTGTCTTGTCCAAACCCCTGCCCTTCTCCATGACTACACCCAAACGAGGCTCAGCCAGAAGAGGATCAGTCTACTTTTAAGGCATATGAAGGAGGGCATTCTCTGAACTACTGATTTATTTTGAAATACCATGTCAGAAAATTCCTTTTCTAAAAATCCAGCCTAATAAATATTCCATTGTCATTTCCTCAATGACTTTTTCATTTCCAGATTGAAAACAAGTGGGTACTATCTTTAAGGAATCAACAACAATTTAATGAGCAATGATTTCCTACAAGACAGCAGGTCTCAAACTTTAGAGACCATTAGAATCACCTGGAGGCTTATTAAAACCATGGATTGCTGGACGCCAACCCTCAGAGTGTCTGATTATAGAGGTGGAGGAAGGCTTGAGAATTTGCGTTTCTAGCAGGTTCTCAGATAATGCTGATGCTGTTGGACCAGGGACCCCACTTTGAGAACTGCTGATTCTAGGACCTCTCAAGGAGAAATATGAGAGTAATTAGGAGGCAGAAACAAGTAGATTAACAACAAGTTAAGCAAGTTAACCTCCACATGGAAAGTGATGTTAAACAAATTAACCTCTACATAGAAAATGCTAAATGCCTATCAGAGAAGTTCTTTGCTGTCACAGAGCTCATCAGCTCAGAGGCCAGTGAGCGAAGCTGGCCATGAGCAGGAGTTTAGGATGTTAGCCATGTGAGTATAGAGGAGGAACACAGCATTCAGGCTAGGTAGAAAACAGGCCCAAAAGGCTCTCTGCAAAACCAGAAGCCTGAGGAGTAATTCCCAAGTTGATTCTTCAGGAAGTGAAGGCATCCAGACAGAAGGGCAGAGGTGGCCTGGCTCTTCCAGCAGAAGGAAAGAGGCAGCAGGGAGTTTCATGGAGCAGCACGTCATTCAGTTTTCTCAAAGAAGGGGAGGGTGACAAATGAGGTGGTGATGACAGAGCTAGAGAGGTGGCCAGGGGCTAGATCAAGAAGGGACATCAGAGGGGCACCTGCCTGGCAACTCTTCATCTCAGGGTTGTAAATTCAAACCCCATGTTGGGTATAGAGATTACTTAAAATCATTTAAAAAGAGAGGGAGAGAGAGAGAGAGGAATGTCAGAGCAGGTTGCAGGAATTTGGCAATATTCTGAGGACCACTATTTGACATTGACTATAAGGACAATTTAATAAGTCTCCATATAAGGGGACATTTGAGATAAAAGAGAGTAGACAGCTATCTCCAGTGTTTATACTTCCTTCTTTCAAACTAGGACTCCTCTACCCAGTTTACTTTGGTTTTCAGCTGATGTCAGGTCTTGGCTAGCCTTCTAGCCTAGATATAGACAGAATTCCCTTTCCTTTTAATTCTGCTAAGAGATTTTGGAATTTCATAAAGGGGTTTATAAAGACACAAGGCAAACATAAAACCAAAGTGAACAAAGGTAATACAGAAGTTAGGTCTGGAAGTAAACAGACTAGGGGCTTCTAGCTTCATTGCTTGCTACCTATACTGCCTGGAGCATGCTACTTAACTCCTTGTGCCATAGTTTCTGTACTTAAACTGAGACTTAATTCCCTAAGAAGATCCCTAAGATCTTTTTGTGGTCTGGGCCCTATATGCCTTTTTCAGCCACTCTTTCTGCTCCAACCACATAAACAGTCCTTCAGTCTTGTGTTCATTATGCTCCCTTCTACCACAGGGCCTTTGCACATACCAATGCCTCTGTAATAATTATTACCTCCCTCTTCAGTAATTTCTGCATTTAGATCTAAGCCAACTCCCTCTAGGAAATCTCCGATCTCCCTAAATAGGGAAACTCCCTTCTATTATAGGCTTTTTTGTTATGAGGAACTTTGATGTGATAGCTCTTAGTGGTTATTATTTGTGGAAATTATTTGCTTAATGTTTGTCTCAGGCTAGAGCAGATTTCAGCTAACTATAGCCAGCCTTGGTCTGTACCCTGTTTTTGTAAGTAAAGTTTTATCGGAACATGAGCAAGTCGTCTTATTTACATATTACGTATGGCCATTTTTGTATGACAAAGGCAGAGAAGAGTAGTTGCAGTAGAGACTTTATGACCTAGTAAAATATTTGCTGTTTCTTTGTAGCATAAATTTGCCAGTTTCCATACTAGACTATCATCTTTATGAAAGCAGGTACAAGGTCTGCTTTTGTTTATTTACCTGTCTTCAGCATCTAGCCCAGTGTCTGCTACATAGAAAATAATATTTGCATTTCTTGAATAAATGCAAGGAGGTTTTTTTTTAATGCCTATTTTATCAGAGTGTTAAAAGGATTAAATAAGATAATATATGTAAAGAATTCCACAACATAGTGCCTGGAATATAGTAGGTTGTTAATGAATGTTAGCAGTTATTCTCCATTGTTCATTCAGGCATTTTAATCGTTTTTCTGGGTCTGGATGTAGGCTGCCCCTGGTAGTGGTCTGAATTGCATTCCTGCTCTTCACCTTTCCTACTATCCCTTGTCCTCTCATCTTGGCCTCTTGGGACGAGAAAACCATTTCCATTTTGGGCTCCAGGAACTCCTTCTTTGGAGTCAGATTCTCAGCAGTGTCTTCACCACCCTTCCTGGAGATTTCTTTTGAGGGTGTTCCATCTATTTGAAAGCATATTATTCTCAAAGCTTGTCCTAGCCTTAGGGTGACACTCCTTTCACCTGCCCTGGAGCTTAGCTTCACCGGGTCACCTAAGTGATGCAGTTCTGTCTTATCTTATGGCCACCTCCTTCAGGGACAGCAGACAACCTTTCTTCTGGTTCAGCTGGAGAAGCTTTAGCGTTGGAGGAGAGCTCCTAAGGAGAGAGCAATGTGCAGAATCCCAGGAACTGAACATGTGTGGTTTTATAGGCGAGAGGAAAGAAGGATCAAAGCCCAGCCCAGAGGCCGTTCAGCCTGGATGTGGGCCCAGCTGGATGTGGAACCCCAGAGGAGGGAGCATTTACTAAAACCACAGGTCAGCAAGCTGTGACCGATGGGCCAGATCTAGCCAGCCTCCAGTTTTTATGTGCCTCTTGCACTGAGAATGGTTTTTATCTTTTTAAATAGTTGGAGGGGAAAACAAAAGAAGAATAACACTTTGTGACATGCAGAAAATATATGAAATTCAAATTTCAGTGTCCATTAATAAAGCCTTATTAGAACACAGCCATGTGCATTCCTTTACGTTTCTGGCTGCTTTCATGTTACAAAGGCAGAGTGAAGCAGTTGGCCGCAGAGATCATTTCCAGCCCATAAAGCTGAAAATGTTTACTGTCTAGCCCCTTAGAGAAAAGGTTTGCCAACCCTGGAGTTACACTACTAGCCTGAGCTTTCAGAATGACTTTGACCCAAGCTGAGCTGCATGACCTGTGCGTACCCCACCAGGTCCCATCTCGGGGTGCAGCCCAAGGTATGGTAAGGAAGGAATGGGTTAATTGGAGGAATCATTCCTGATGGAGGTGGGAAGGAATGAGAGGGGAGGAAAGAATCAGTCTGGTCTCACCACTTCCAGCAGCGGGCCCCTGAGCTAGTGTCTTCACTCTCTAAGTAGCAGTTCTCACGTTCTGAAATCCCAATAATTATACGTGATGTTGCGAGGACTGAAAGAGCAAATGGGTGCAGCCATGCCCGGCATCAGGTAGGCACTCAGTAAATCCCACTGCTGTGACTAGGATTGGATGGAGTACACCAGGGGAAGAGCTGGCCTTGGAGAGGAGAGAGCCACCTCACTTAGCAATCTGTGGGTTAGAGAAAACGCCAAGGACATTCGGGATAAATAGACCCGGGTCTCTTCAATCTCGGCTGGTGATGCATGTTTTCATCACTGCTGTTTGATCTCAGTAACATGGTTTGACTTCTCTGAGCCTCAGTCCCCCTGCCTGCCCGGGTGTCAAGGGAGGACTTCATACTCTTTGATTAAGAAAACACATCCCTCTGGTACCACCCATTACCATTTCGGGTGCCACACAGGGGGCCTCTGTTTCACCCTGTGCCAACAAGGCCATTCTGAGAATTCTCTTTCGCCAAGCATTTCATAAGCTTAGTGCATTTATTGGAGATCAAAAAAGAGTGTCCCTCGGGAGAGTGGAGCGTGTTGTGCCCCTCAGCCCGCCCCACAGTCTTTTTATAAACCTCCTGCTCTCCTCTTGCTTCTGGCTCTTCTTTCTGAGTGAGGAGCCCTGGGTCTCCCCCCACCCCCAGTTCCTCCACATATTGCCCCATATCCCTGCTTTACAGCCCAAAGAGGCTGAATAAGGCATTTTCTCACAAAGATGGTTCCGCCCCCAAGAGGAATTCTTCTACCAGCTGCTAAAAGAATAAATTTCCTCTATCCCCTAACAAGCAAAATAGGAATAATTATGCCTACCTCACAAGGTGTTTGTGGGAATTAAATGAGCTAATGTATCTGCCAGCTCCTGGCATGCAGCAGGCATTCAGCAAATGTTACTTCCCTCCCCTCTTGATTCTGCCTTTTGAGATTTGAAGGAACAAAGAGAAGCTGAGAGACATTTCGAGGTGGGACGAGCGTAGATAAAGCAGCCAAGAAGGTCATCTCCTTGACCATCACCCTTCAGCGAAGTAGAAGAGATTCTCTGCCAAGAGAAACTGGAAAAGGTGGAGAGGCTCAGGGCGGAAACCAGACAAGACTTAGTTTATCTTGGAGTCCATCCAAAAGGGTTTAGTTACTAAAACAGCAGTTCCTGTACATAAATCCTTCAGGTTCTTGAAAAATATTATTAAATCACTCCAGTATCATAAATAATCCTAATTTTATTCATCTTTCTTTTCAGGCCAAAGCGCAGCTTTTGCAAGGCTCCCTGCCCTGAAGGGGAAAGGCCCCCAGGCGGAGGGCAGTACCTGGGACCCTGTCTAAGGGTATTAGATGACCTGCAGGTAAAACTGACCTTTCCTAATGCTTCTGAGCCCTTCCAGAGCACAGCTCTCCCTAGTAATCTTTCCTTAGGTGCAGGATTCAGAGAGGGAGCTTTATTAGCAAGGCGTGGCATGAAGGGGCATGGGAATTCATGGAATTCTGTTCCTTGTCTATTTGGACTTGACTGATGTCCTGTTTGCATGAGTATTATTTTGCTTTCTTTTAATTTTTTTTTTTTTTTAAACCGCAGACTTCATTTTTTAAAACCTCTTCCAAAGGAACTGGTAGAGGGGAGAGGGGTCTCTTCCATTTTGCTAGGGGCCAAGGATGTTTCTACCTATTGTGAAAACATATAGTTGTGATGAGTTAATGCCAAATTGTACCCTAATGCCTTAGGAAGCCCTTGCTGCCCTCCCCAACTGCCCTCATCCATCTCTCTCTCTCTTTCTCTGTTTTTTTGTTTTTTAGCCAAGAAATTACTCAGTTTTTCTGTCCGAAGCAAAGATAAGTTGAAGAATAACAACACCTGTCTCTGTTATTTGGTATCGTTTGAGGCTAACACACACACACACACACACACACACACACACTCACACTCACACTCACAGAAAATACCTAGGGATTTAGGAGACATGGGTTCAGTTCCTATTAGTCCCCAGTGTGTCTTCTGAATCTTTATTAAATATTTTGGCGTATGAGTTATGTTTTCCTCAAATATAAAATAATTTGTGACACCAAAAACCGTCAAGAAATATAAACAAAATCCATGCACAGAATCCTTCCACCCTCAGAAACCCCACTGTGAACATTTTGATGCATTTCCCTAGACTTTAGTTTTCTCTGTCGTTGTGCGTCCATAATTACTAAATGTGGTCTGGTGACACCAGCTTTTCCACTTGCCTTTATTTCATGATCATTTACTTACTGATCAGTAAACATTTATCAAAAGCACCCCTCTTAGTGGCTTCATAATATTTGTAGTGTTTTTCAATCATTCTTAGATTGTTTCTCAGGTAGGCTGGGTCTCCTTCTTCACCATATAAATAACACTGCAGTGAGCCTCTTTGTACCTGGTGCTTGCATATTTGAAAATTTCCAAAAATGGCGTTCCTAGAAGTAGGATCACTGGCAAAAAAGAATACTGAAGCCTCTCATTAGTCTTCGTTGACTTTAGCCACTCCAATCTGTTACATTTTGGATCTCATAGCAAAGTGTTTAGGAACTGAAATAACAAAAGTTCTGGCTAATGTTTGTCTATACGGTGATTTCATGGTATGCAGCTAGAGGACAATAAAATATAATGTGCTGTAATTATGATTTTGCAACATTCCTAGGTGATAGTCATAGTAACTAACATTTATTAGGTGGTTAATATGTACTGGCCCCTCGTTTAGTGTTTTACAGATACTAATTTATGGAATCTCACCACAGCTCTAGGAGGTAGATACTATTATCATCGCCATTTTACAGATGGGAAAGCCGAGGCACAGAGCGGGTAAACCACGTGGCAGGTGGCTGAGCCAGGGTTAAAACCGAATCATGTAGGCAACAAGCCCTTAACCCCTAGATGATCCTGCCTGGAAATAACCGAGTGGGAGAGTTGCCTCATCAGCCACATGTTGAGGCTGCAGTGAGGGGTGGGTGGGGTGCCGAAGCTGGAAGGCGGATGGTGACTCCACTGCTCACTACTGGGTTGCAGACCTCCTTTCTGCCCTCTTCACTAGCAGTGCGCTGGTCTAGGCAAGGACAGGTGAGAAACCAGGCTGCAAAGCCCTCCATTCTGTATTTGAAAGGAAAGATGAATACATATCAGCATGGTCTCAGGAAGCTGATTATTCGGAAGGGGAAAATAATGAAATACACTGCTTTAGCCTTTTGATTTTTTTGTTTTCGTTTTTGTTTTTGACAGTCACTCAGGCATTAGGGTTGCCTAATTAGAAGCAATATTTTCGTGACTTTTTTTTACCAATCCCATTTGAATGGGTTCCTCAGCTCATCTGTTGCTACAGTATTCAGAAGTGAGCTGCAGAACAGGAGTCTCTGGAGATGACCGTAACCGTGAATTCTGAAGGAGATAACTAATCATTTTTGATCCTGTCCACTGCAGATCGCCTTGGTTACAAATGACCTCTAAACAACTGTTCGACTTGGATGGTTCTGAAGGCACCTGCTCAGGGCTGAAGTTCTGATTAATAGCCATTTTCTTTTGTCCCACCTCCCTGTGTTTACTTAAAATAATACCAGTGTGACAAGGATTGCACGGGGTGTTTCTATTTAGGTAGCGAAGACTGGTGATGTGATGAAGCAAAACACAGCACAACCACCACAGCAACCCCAGTGGCGAGTACGTCCTGCTTCATCTTCCTATCTTGCCAGGCTCCTTTTAGGGAAACCCAGCCAGAGGACTTGCCTCTGTTCACTCCGCTCAGGATTGAAATGGGTAAAACCTGAAAGAGCACCAGCAGTGAACTAAGGAGGAAAGAACCAGAGAATCTTTTGGGAATGCTGCTGCCATAGACATCCTCTCATGGGGTCGCTGCAATGGTCCCAAGGAGGAGGGGCCACGTAGAAGCCACCTCACCTTTTATGACCTAATCCTGAAGTCACGAAGTGTTATTTCTGCCTTATCCTGTTTGTGGAGACCGTAGATTACCCCGGTCCCACCCCAGGTTCAAAGGGACCCTGCCTCTCAGGGAAGGAATGTCAGTATCCCGTTTGGGGAAGAGTGTATGGCCAGGATGATATTAGTGTGGACATCTTTAGAAAATAGAATCAATCATACTTGTACACAAAAGAATCTTGGTTCATACATGGAAAAGTCCCTGAAACTCGAGCAGGTATCAAAGATCCCAGAAAATTATGGTGATTGAAAATGTACTGGTTGGTGGGTACAGGGAGAAAATTGCCTTTTTCTTCCTACTCTGAATTAATGAACATCAAATTTATCCATAGGTAGGGGCTCCTGGGTGGTCTAGTTAGTTAAACGTCTGATTTTAATTCAGGTCAAAGTCTCAGGGTCCTTGGATGGAGCCCTGGTCGGAGTCCCCACTCAGTGGAGAGCCTGCTTGTCCCTCTCCCATTACTCACCCTTCCCCTTCCTCGTGTTCTCTCCATCTCTCTCTCAAATAAATAAATAAAATCTTAAAAAAAAAATTTATCCAGTCCTGGGTGGTTGACTCAGTCAGTTAAGCATCTGCTTTCAGCCCAGGTCATGATCTGGGGGTGCTGGGATCGATCACCTCCCCCTCCAGGCTCCCTGCTCAGATGACAGAGAGGGAGCCTGTTTCTCCCTCTCCCACTGCCCCTGCTCCCTTCCCCAACTTGTGCTCTCTCTCTTGCTCTTTCTCTCTCAAATAAATAAAATCTTAAAAAAAAAAAATCCATAGGTGGTCTCACTGGGTTTTACCTAGGAAGCAGCATTTTAAAGATGAGTTGTGTGATACCAGAACCGTCTTATATTTTACCATATTATTAGGCATGGATCAAGTTCAGATCCCTTGTTACTTGTAGTGAAAGGTTTCTGGTCATCTTATTTTCAAATGTCATTTGTAAACATGTCCTTTCTTCTTGCTTGATGAATGAGGTTTTCCCTCTAACTGGATCCTTCTCCTGCTTTTAATAAATAATGATCCAGGTTTTCAGGATCCAGAATACTCCAGAGCTGTAAAGTAGGCACTGCTGAAAGATGTATTAACTCCTTCAGGCCTCCAAGGTGCTATTTAAAATGTTATTGCTTCATATCCCATAATAGAAGCTTGAACCTTATTGATGGCCTTTCTCTCGGTTGTGTGTGTGTGGAGGCTGAAGGCTAGGAGAGCAAAAGTTGATGCATTCGAACAGGAAGCTGAATTAACTCTTTCAACAAGGTTTAAAAGAGAATATATGTTCTTATAAACTCTAAAGCTTACATGGTACTGAAGCTTCCAGAATAAATCAGTAGCTAAGATAATGTTATTAGATGTTATAGTTACTGGAAGCATTACCTTGTTGATGCTAGCTGAAAATAGGTATGTTTTGTACTTACAATATGGCAATGTTTCCCATACCGTACAAAAGTGAAGTTAGCAATAAAAATATGTGCAGCCTGATTACACACAGAAAGCTTCAAACTGTCATCTTTTTTATTACTATTCAAGGTTACTCAAGTTTGTGCAGATATCTTCATAGGTTCGGCTGTTATTTGAAATAATGAAATAGAAAGATAAAACCATTGATGGCAAGTTTTTAAAAGTCTACCTATAATAAGAAATGAATATGTGGGAATACAGGGGCAGCCAAATAATAAATATATGTTGGATGTTGTATAGCGAGTGAGTGGTCTGATAAATATGTAACAAACACCTCTCAGGCAAGGGAGCCCTGACTTAGCCAGTTTCTGTGGTGTAAGTATCTCCACCATGACTGGTTTCATTCTACCAACATGGCATCACAGAGTGCAGAACTAAGAGGAGATATTTTCCATGGGCTCTTGGGAACTATATGAGCCAGTCCTACACACCACTGTTTACAGTTTCTGGAAAGGTACTTGGATGGTTCCCGGATAAACCTTGCTATAATACTAAGGGGGAAACAAAGAGAAATTTTAAGTGGTGCATTTTGTGGCAGGGACATTTAATGCTCATTGAATTTCTGTTTACTCATTGACTTTTTCATGGGCCAATGGCCTGGGAACAGGGATGGAAGCTTTTAAATTGATACGCAATGCCCAGCTCTCTCTTGCCTTGCCACTGCAATAAGGAAAGTCACGTGTTCTCATTGGTACAGGTACAAGATGTAGAACACAACCTGTATCAACATGGTCCCACGAATGTTGTGTGGAGCCCAGCCCCCAGACACCAACCCTGCCTATCTACCATGCTTCTTTAGCGATTGCTGCCTAACAGGCCATCCCATACAGAATGGCTTCAAACAATTTATTGTTATGTCTCACAGCTCCGTGAGTTGGCTGGTCTCTGCTGGCACAGCTCTGCTCTTCTCATTTTGGGTTTCATGC
The DNA here is from genome assembly GCF_030435805.1 of Mustela lutreola. Lineage (NCBI taxonomy): Eukaryota > Metazoa > Chordata > Mammalia > Carnivora > Mustelidae > Mustela > Mustela lutreola. Next base: position 78,865,965 of record NC_081301.1, on the reverse strand, counting down.
GATTGTAGCCTGACGGTGGCTGGGGCTGGAATTCTTGGAAGGCCTGAATGGAATTGAACTGAAGATGGCTTCTTCAGGCACATCTGGGACCTCAGTGCTTCTCCACATGGAGTCTAATTGTCGAGGTATCTGTGTGTTGCCTCTCTTTGCAGTAGGATGGCCAGATTTTTATATCATGAGGCTGTCAGGATTTCCTCAGGTTGAGGCCAATAACTGTCAACAGTATCACTTCTACATTTTCTTATGAGTCACGGGATCAGTGCAGAGGCAGAGAGGGAGGTGACTGTCCAAGGGTGTGATTCCTGGAGGGAGGAGTCACTGGGGGCCCTCTTTGGAGAACATCTACCATGTACCACAAATAAGAATAAAACTTTGCTGTGTTAAGCCACTTAGATTTCGGAGTTAATTTGTTCCCTTAGGAAAACCTAGCATAGGGGCGCCTGGGTGGCTCAGTGGGTTAAGCCACTGCCTTTGGCTCAGGTCATGATCCCAGGGTCCTGGGATTGAGCCCCGCATCGGGCTCTCTGCTCAACCGGGAGCCTGCTTCCTTCTCTCTCTCTCTGCCTGCCTCTCTGCCTGCTTGTGATCTCGCTCTGTCAAATAAATAAATAAATCTCTAAAAAAAAAAAAAAAAAAGGAAAACCTAGCATAATCTGACTAATTTATAAATCAGTACTGTATTAGTGAAGGTGGAGTAGCCTCCACTGCAAAAGCAAACCTCAACATGCGGTCCTCTGGGGGCCTGATGGCTCCCTAGTGGTGCCTCTGTTCAGTGGTGACTGGGCTGTCCAGGTCACCTGCATTTTGTTGGTACACCATCTAGAACATGAGGCTTCTAGTTTAGTGGGGCCAGAGGAAAGAGGACAATGGGGAACTGACTCATGGCTCCTGAGCACCTATTAACCAGAACTGGTTACGTGCCTCTTGTCCCAACTATAAGCAGGCCAGGAAATTTGATGGAGCATGTGGTTACTAATGTCTCTGCCGTAAAATTCTGTGGAGCTCTTTGCTTCTTTTGTTTTCCCTCCCTTCTCCTTACTTTACCCTCCATAAGAAATTCAAGAAGGGAGAGAGTGGAGGGGGGAGGGGAAAAAGGAAGAAAGCAAGGAAGGGGAGAATACAGGAAGGAATTTATAGACAGCAAAATCCAGTCATTAAAACTATCAACAAAACAAAACCATTAACAAGTACTGATAAACAAAAACTATGGACACATAACTAATAGCGGAGGTTTTCACTATGCTTTTAACCACCCCCCCTTTTTCTTTTTAATCAGCAATGATAAGGAAACTAAACCAGATTAAGTGGTATCTTATTGGAGGTACAAAGGCAAACAAGGGGAAAGAAGTGATTGAAGAGCACTTCAGAGAGCTCGGGACATTCAAATCAGCAGGGCCTGATTACTTGCATCCCAGGGTACTTAAGGAATTGGCAAACGTAATTGCAAGACCACCAGCCTTTATTTTAGAAAAGGAAGGTTGGACAGGAGAAGGTCCTGACAAGTGGAATCAGCAGATGGAGTACCTACTTTTTTTTTTTTTTTTTAAACAGGGAAAAACATAACCATAGTAATTATAGACTATTCAGCTTATCTTGGATACCTGGGAAGATACAAGAACAAATCATCAAACAATCAATTTGCAACCACCTAGAAGAGCACAAGGTACTGGGTAGTAATCAACGTGATTTTGTGAAGTACAAATTATGCCAGACCAATTTAATTTTATCTATGAGAAACTGATGAGCCTGGCAGAAGGGAAAGCAATACTACAATTGGACTTCAGTAAGGTTTTTTTTTGTTTTGTTTTCTTTTGTTTTTAAATCCACCCTCTGACAGTTTTCAGCATTAACTCTAGAAGAGGATGCTACCTACAACAGCAAATGGGTGGGCATGTCTCTGGATCCAGCACACAGACTGGTAAAAAGCAAAGATTCTGCTCCAGTCTGACGCATTTGTTAATAATAAATGTTATTATTTTAATGAACTGATGTGAACAAAGAAGATGAAGTGAAGAAGACCTTGAGATATAAATAGCATTCTCTACACTGATGGGAAATATGAAAAGAGGAGATATAAAAACCTGTCTAAGAAATCCAACAGCTAAGTAATATGAGATCCAGGAAGGGAGAGAATAGTAAAAGAGAAATCATATAAGAAAATTTCCTAGAAAAGGACATACATTTTTACATTAAAAGAGTCTCCTAAGGGCCAACTATAGTAAGTGGGGGAAATAACCCACTTGGATGCAACTTTGTAAAATTTTAGAACTCTAAGAATAAATAAAACTTTCTAAAAGCTTCCAGAGGGAAAAATTAGACCACCTACAGAGGAATGGAAATTGAACAGCCAAATTCTCATTAACATTTCTGGCTGCTAGAAGATAATAGAGTAGTCCTTTCAGTTCTAGGGGAAATTGAATTTGAAACTAATTTCCATATTCAGCCAACCTATCAATCAACTGTGAGAGTAGAACATAGGCATTTCACATAAACCAGCACTAGGAAAGTTTACTTCCTAGGACCCTTTTCTTAAGAAGTTACTTGAATATGTGTTCCAGCAGAATGAAGAGGTTCTCCAACACAAAAGTAGTCATGGGATCTAACACAGGAAAGGGAAGTTAAATATGATACACAATCTTCCTTTTTTTTTTTTAAGTAGGTGCCACACCCATCAGGGAGCCCAATGTGGGGCTTGAATTCATGACCCTGAGATTAAAACCTGAGCTGAAGTCAAGAGTCAGATGCTTAACTGATGGAGCCACCCAGGCATTCCTAAAATCTTCCATTTTGGAACTGGAAAATGAAGAGCACCAAAGGGAAAGATTTGGGGGCAAAAGAGAATTCCATGCAGTTCATAATGTGATTGGGAGAATGAAAATCAACCAATCAGCGCACGTGGGTGTCTCAGTCAGTTAAGTGTCTGCCTTCAGCTCAGTTCACGTTCCTGGATCCAGCTCCAAGTTGGGCTCCCTGCTCAGCAAGGACCGTGCTCCTCCCTCTCTTATTCCCCCTGCTTGTGCTATCTCTCTTTCTCTGTCAAAGAAATAAAATCTTAAAAAAAAAAAAAAAGAAAGAAAAGAAATCAGCCAACAATCTAACAAGAAAACCTTGAGAATAAGATAAGGTATATATTTAGTTAATAAAAAAGATAGGCAATTAAGAAATCCAGAAAAACAAAAGGCTAATTAAGACTATTTTCTATTTTTGAAGAATTATAATATATTGTATGGAGTGTCAAAGAAAGACTAGTACATGGTGCTAAAACATTTTTGTTTGAAGTAGATGAGAGGTTATGACATTGCCCTCATAGAAAAGGAAATAGCAGTCCTGATATGCTACTTAGCTTGGCAGTGCAGAATATTGATGTAGTCTTAATGTAAGTGCTCTCATTGATTTTAAACTCTTATAGTCACCCTAAGGACAAAGTAAGGAAGATCTTGGTTATGTTGCAGGAAAAAAAGAGGGAACATCAATCTTCATTATATAAAAGTATAGCTGACAGAAGGTGGGAAGTGGAAAATGGAGGGAAAAGGAGAAGGTTACTCTGACTGATAACCCACAACTTCTATAAGGGGAAGTCAAGACAGTGGCTCAAGTTTTTAGAATGAAAAATTGAGGCATAGCATAGCATACTATTTAAAGTTAATAAGAGTAACCAAACCAAAACTTAAAAATAATGTATAAATATCCCAAACTCAGAGGCATTGGGAGGAAGAAGAAGAAAGCATAAATGAGCTGAATTCTTATTATTTCATAACTGGAGGCCATTTACAACCAAGAAATTGAAAAGAGGAATGATTTTCTAAACACCCTATATATGTAAAGAATGCATAATTCATGAGTGGTTTTTCATAGGCATACATCAGAGCACAGGTATCAGCAATCTCTGTAGTCTAAGGACACATCATGGTGCCAACGGTCTTGCAGCCATGGCATTTTTTCCCATTCCAGTATCCATGCCTAATTATAAGATCATGTTTGCAAACTTCAAGTTGTCTCTGCTTTAATAGTCTCTTAAATTTTCTCAGAATTATCACTGATATTTCACAGAGTACTCTTTCAAAATCAATAGTGTGGTACATGGCCATGTGGCCTCTTTATAGTGTTTTATTTCATTTAACTTCTTTTCCATAAAAGAAAACTCTCAAAATTGGGTTTTTGCTCCCACTGAATGAAAGCTTAGATGACCTTGTTACTGGATAAAGACTATTTGAAAATTATAACTCTAAAGATTAAAATAACATAAAAGTCACTTGAATCATGTCTTGTCGTTCCTGTGCATTTAAATCACAGCATGGTTCACAAGCTACTGTTAAATGATGGCAGGTGCAAGCAAAACTCTGCCATAACTTCCTAAGTGAGATCCAAAAAATTCAGTCACTTAAGATGTGGCATCAACTTAGTGCAGAGTTAATAAAATGAGCAAGGTGAGCCAGCTGCAAGAGAATGGAGCCAATCACCAAACTTGTCATATCCAAATTCCCATTATCCGGGAGGGTGTAATTACGAGTTCCGCTGTACTTCTGATTACTGGCTAAAGTGGCGTGCCACATAGCCACACAGATAAACACACTTGCCATACACAGTGCCTGCTAGCTTTAAATTATGCAATTCTTGGTTACTCTTGGCAGGAGTTAAACCATTTCAAATTTTGCACAAAACAAGTACTTACCCAATAGGCCAATTATATTATTTCAAATATTCCTTATTCTGATTTATCTAAAATATAACCATATTGTAAAAGAGCAGTCAGTATTTAGTTCTTAAAATTGGGGGTCGGGTGGGGGCTCTTTACAACTGGAAGAACTAAAAGCAGAAAGGTTTAAAACAGTGTTTACAGGAGATGGCGAGTTGGGGAGGAATCATCGTAAGCTTCTTTGTACCATTTCATCTATACTGTTTAATTTATTACAAGGTGCATTTACTACTCTAACACTAAGTATTATACCTCTTTTACTATTTCTTTTTTTTTTTTTAAAGATTTTATTTATTTATTTATTTGAGAGTGAGAGAGAGCACGAGAGGGGAGAAGGTCAGAGGGAGAAGCAGACTCCCCGTGTTGCTGGGAGCCTGATGTGGAACTCGATCTCAAGATTCGGGGATAATGACCTGAGCTGAAGTCAGTTGCTTAACCAACTGAGCCAACCAGGTGCCCTCTTTTACTATTTCTCTAAGAAATACTTGTTAAAATACTTATAATTCTTGTTAAAATGCAGATTCCTAGATGTATGTTCCAAACATAGTCTTCCTGAATTTGATACGCTTTGCTGGGGCCCAGGAAATGGCACTGGAGCTATTGGCTTAGGCGTAGATCTTACTGAAAGGTTTGTTTGTTCATCCTCTTAAACTGCATTCCAGGATTGAGCTTCTTGTGATATCTTTACGTGCTGTCCTGCCTTCTGTGGTGTTTACCATAGTCTAGCATCCTTTTTTATTTCTTTACCACCAAGATGGAAAAAAAAAAAAGATAATTTCTCTCTCTTTTTGCAATGGTCTTATCAAGGGGAATTACAGTTCTTTTCAATATCCTTTAAGCTGTGTCCCCTCTTGAACATAGAACAGCTAAAAGAATCTGTTAAGTTTTAAAATTCATGACAGTGACTGGTTTCTTAATTATGTAGGGAGAAACATTTTGAGACTTCTTTGTATCTTATTTTGATGCTGATCATTTTTTCTCATGCCTGTGACTGCAGAAATATTGATCTCAGCTTTACTTTGACCATTAATGAATTATGATGGCAATAAGCAGAGACACACACCTCCAGCCTCCTGGGAGCTTAATCTTCTGCTACAACGTTTGCATTTGTAAGTCAGCACCTGTGTAATCTATATTCTAACTATTTGTTATTCTCCTTTAATTACATATTGGTGGTGGTCCATTTGCAGCCTGAGAGCAACCAACTGGAGAGGCAAAGAGATTATTAAAATATTGACTTTAAATTAGAAGGCCAAAAGGAAACACAGCTGGGTTTTTTCCTACCCATTCCAATATTATGGCTTAGGCATAGTTATTCCCTTTCATGTCAAGGAGAGTTGGGTCTAAAAAATTAGTACAGAATTTTTACACTTAAAAAAACTTGAAAAAAAAAAAACTTGAAGTATGATTAACATACAATGTTATATTAGTTTCAGGTATATAACATTGATTCAACAATTCGGCATATTACTCTGCTCACCAGGATAAGTGTTGTCGCCGTCTATACCGTACAGTGCCCTGTGGTGGTGTTTCTGTTAGCATGAGCTTTACCTCATCTCGTGTCACCATTTGAGTCAGCAGTGGATACATTTTTTACATCCTATACTTCCTACTTGGTGCAGATCAGCCACTCAAGTTGGGGTTTAGGGCGTTGTGGATGGCCAAGTCACTCCCAGAAATCTTTTCCTTTTAGCATTTTGGTAAATAACATTCTTGTTTTGACATAATTTCAAATTTACACGAAAGTGTCAAGAATGGTGCAAGAAATCCCCTATACCCTTTATTGAGATTCGTATTTATCTGTATCTTGCACCATTCACAATCTTCCTATAAATCTATTTTTTAAATTGCAAACTCTCTTTCTTTCCTGAATCATTCGTGAGTAACTTGGAGACATTATGCCCTTTTACTCTGAAATATTTGGGTATTTTCCTAAGAACAGCATTCTCTTTAATAATCATGGTTGTTATCAAAACCAGGTGTCTTAACAATGATATAACATAAGCCTCATTCTAAATTTAAATTCACATTTTTTCAGTTGTCCTAGTAAATAATTTTAAGCTCATTTTCCCCCAGACCATTTTTTCCCCATGCGTTGAACTGAGTTGCCATGTCTCTTTTGTTTCCTCTATTTTGGAAAGATTTCTTAGCCTTTGTTTTCTTAACTTGATTTTTTTTTTTTTAAAGATTTGATTTATTTGAGAGAGAGAGAGAGCATGCATGCACGTGTGAACATAGAAGGGCAGGGGGAAGGGAGAGGAAGAAAGAATCTGAACGCCACACTGAACATGGAGTCTCATGCAGAGCTTGATCCCATGACCTTGAGATGAAACCAAGATTTAGATGCTTAACCCACTGAGCCACCCAGGCACCCCTTGACATTTATTTTATTTTATTTTATTCTATTCTATTCTATTTTATTTTATTTTTATTAAGTAAACCCTACCCTCAATTTTGGGCATGAGCCCAAGATTAAGAGTCACATGTTCTAAGGACTGACCCAGCAAGGCACCACATTAACTTGATTTTTTAAAGAGGGCAGATCTGTACTCTTCTTTGTTTTTGTTTTTTAATTTTGTGGAAGGGACCCTCATTCTAGTTTTGGCTGGGGTTTCCTCATATTTAGGCTTGAGCTATGTATTTTTGGGCAGAGATACCATTGAGGTGGTATGTCTTTGTTTGATGTATCATATCAGGAAGTACATGATGTCCGTTCATCCCAATATCAGTGACATTGGCATTGATCTCTTCTTAGTTACAGCTTTTCTCTTTCTAAATTACAAGTAATTTCTGGGAAGATACTTTGAGATTATATCAGTATCTTGTTTTTAAATGTTTTCTGACTACTTTAGCATCCACTGCTGATGTTCTGACTCCATTATGCCTTATGGATTTTTTTTTTTAAGATTTTTATTTATTTATTTAACACAGAGAGAGAGAAACAGCAAGAGAGGGAACACAAGCAGGGGGAATGGGAGAGGGAGAAGCAGGCCTCCCGCTGAGCAGGAAGCCCGATGCAGGGCTCGGTCCCACGATCTTGGGACCATGACCTGAGCCAAAGGCAGATGCCTAACGACTAAACCACCCAGGCACCCCTCCTTGTGGATTTATTAGTTGGCATTTTGCTGTAAGAAGGAGCTTTCCACTCTCCCATTTATTTATTTATTTATTTAAGTATGAACTCATGGATTCTTGTGTTTTGTGGTGGGTTATGATCTTAATGTTATTTTTTTTATTTTGATACTCAGATATTCCCAGCTTTGCCCAGTAGGCAGCCCCTTCAACCTGGTTTGTCTTTTTGCCATGGTTCCATGTGCCTCCATGTACCTCCTCACCCTCTGTAGCTCATCTTCTATTTACTCTGCCCCATCCCTGGAATTTCTCCAGTGAGCCCCTAGGTCAACTTTGGTAAGAAAATCGAATGTATCTTTTACACCTGCCCTCACTTTTCCCTTCATCTTTCAGTGACTTGTCCCATGAGTCCCTACTGTGACCATGATTTTCAGCACTAGCTAAAGAGAGAATTCTGATCAACTTATTTTACCTTAAAACTGTTTTGGAATGATTGTATTACCTTTCGTAGAATTACTTGCAATTTAAAAGAGGAAACCAGTTAGGAAGCAATACTCAATTAAAAGAATAATGGTCATAGGATTTTAGTGGTAAAGGAGATGGTAGATCACAGGGTTACAAACACATAAACTCGGGACCCTGGCATTTAGCATGAATGTGTGTGTGAAAGGCCATTGGTGTTACAACAGAGAGTGTGGTACAGGATGGGGTGGATCTAGAGGCTACAAGCCTGCCTAATGACATTTAAGTAAAAATAAGTGAATAAATAAAACACTGGGCAGACCAAGCAAAATTTGTTTATAATTCTCGCTTATCGGGGCAGGGGGGTGGTTATTGTTAAGGACTTTTGTATTAGAGAAAAGCTAACTTAGTGGTTTTAGCACTGTGCTTAGAGGAACCCCAAGGTGCTTTATGGAACTTTCCTGGCGGCTTTGGGAACACTATGAACAGATCCACTTGACCTCCTAAACTTCTGCTTCCTTAAGTACCCATTTGATGTGATAGCAGTGTGTGAGATTCTGTTTGAAGGAAGGGATCTGTGGATTTAAAGACATATATTTTAATACTGATTTATTTATTTTAGAGAGAGAGCAAGAGCAGGGGAAGGGGCAGAGAGAGAAGGAAAGAAAGAAACCTCAAGCAGACTCTGGGCTGAGCACAGAGCCCGAGGCAAGGCTCCACCTCAGGACCCCGAGATCACGACTTGAGCTTAAATCGGGAGTTGGCTGCTTACCCATCTGAGCCATCTAGGCACCCCAGGATCTGTGGATTTTAAAACCAGTTTGAAAGCCACTGAGGCAGACCAGCTCCCTCGTCTTGCTGATAAGTAACCTGAGGCCATCTGGGGATAACCAGCATTGCCACGGTTGTTAGTGGTGGAGTTAGGGCAAAAACCCTGGCCTTCCAATATGTGGTCCAGACCCTTTTTCCCTCTACAAAGCTCTTTCATCTAAAGGTGGAAAAATCAGGTTCCAGTGCAGTGGGTTGTCCTAACGTCATTTACTATACACAAATCAGTCATATCTGAGTGAAGATGTCTTGGGTGAAAATAGCACTCTGTGCTCCAAAGACAAATATCCATCTTGATTCTATAACTTTATAGTTTGAACATGTATCTGAGTAAATATTTGGGTAGAAGAACCCAGTGATCAGACACTTTAGTTGCTGACTGACATGTTAAAATGATACTTTACAAAGAAATATTATTTCTTTTTTTAAAAAGATTTTATTTTTAAGTTATCTGTGCACCCAACATGGGGCTTGAAATAACAAGCCTGAGATCAAGAATCATATGCTCCACTGACTGAACTAGCCAGACCCCCCAGGAAATATTATTTCTAATAATTATATCAGTAAATTTTTCAAGAATAATTCTTAAAACTGTTAGAAATGTTTTTCTTAATTGACAGAATGTCAAGAAACTTTTCCTTTTCCACTCTTATGAAATCATCCTTTTACTATCATAAGGTTTTTCATTTCTCCAGTGAAAATTTACACATTTTAAAGAAAAATAAACTCCGTTATAAATAATTATATAGACCTTATAAATCACTTGAATACAACTCTTTTAATCATGTTGTGATGTATTAAAGTCCCTAGTTTTATTACAGTATAATAACTAACAGCTGGCCAACTTGCTTAAGTAATTCTCTTCTTAAACTTTTAGACTCTGTCTATGTAAAACATAAAACTGGAGTAATTACCAGAGTACTCTTGCAAGGCCAGTTCAAAATCCCCGCATCTCTTTTGTCTTTCATACAAAAATGAACTTTGTCTTCAATCACCCACTTCACTTTCCCTTGTGTAGTGAAGGTAGAAATAATATTTTTAAGAGGAAGATATATTCAAAATGAAAGTTCATTGTCAACATATGATTTATAAAGGACAGGGACCAAGGCAGCTGACTTGACCCTCAAGTCCTTACAAACTAGATTTAAAATATGGCCCATCTGAAATCTAGGTCTGAATGTGCTTCTGTCCAGATTCCATTCACTTTGGTAGATGATCGATTGCTCTTGGAAGAGGCATTACATTAACCTTTTGTGGGTTATTTTCGGAAATTTTAGACTACTATTCCTTTCACTCTTTTTTCTGTCATCTCTCCTTTTGGGAGAAGGGAGGTTTTTTATGTTTTGTATTTTTTTTTTCTTTGAAAGGAAATACTAGAGAGAATGAGTGGAAGTGCAAACACTCATATATTATTACTTAGCCTGAAATGAATGATATTAGCATCAGTGTCTACTTTTTAATCAATTACGGTCCATACATAGGCCTTCCTATTATAACTTCTTAACTCATGGATACTTACATTCTAATTATTGTTTGGATCTTTTTGCCCCTATCCAATAATTTCTCATTGGATTTGTCAGTTTACTGAGTTTATTATTTGACATGTTAGATTTCCCCTCTTATTGACCCCACAGGGCTATGCACATATTTATTCTATTTCATGGAGAGACAGTTATTAAGTGTTCACGGGGTTCACATGTTTCTATCTGTTGCTGTCTGTTTCCTTTTTCTTCCTTTCCCTTTTCTATCTTGAAATTGTCTTCACCTTCTAACCATAAGAGGCAGGTTGTAGGGGGATAGAGTTTATAAAATATAATGCCTGTCTCACAGGGCCATTGGGAGAAGTAAATAAAACCACAGCTAGAGGGGCTCTTAGTGCAATGCATGACATCCAATATTTACTTTTACTTTTCTGTCCTTTCAGGAATCTTACTTTGGCAAGCTTGGTAGGTCATCAGAACTGCTGTGCTGGACAAAATTTTCCTTTCAGTAAAATGAAAATCTACCTAGGAGTAACTAAGCGTGGCTCTTTTAGAATTTCCATTTAAATGACAATAGATAGGTTAATATTTTTGCCAAAGCAAGACAGCGTAGTGTGAAGGGAGGAGCCGTGGTCATAGGACAGAAGACTGGGGCTCAGTCACTAACCTGCCAGGTGACCTTAGTCACCCAGCTTTTGGGCTTCAGTTTCTTCAACTGCATAAGGATGTGGATGATTCCCAGGGCAGTTTTGGTTCTAGAACCTGATCATTCTATTAATGCGGCGCTTTTAGAAATGGATTTATCTGTGTGATGGAAAAAGTCTGGGACGATGTACAGCCATATGTTCCTGCTGGTTATTCCAGAGTGCTGGGACCAAGGATGCCCTTCCTGCCTTCCTGCCTTCCTCCCTTTCTTTTTACCTTCGTCCCTCCCCTTCCTCTCTTCCTTTTCTCCCTCCTTCCCTTTTTCTTTCCTTCTCTGTCGCATTCCTTCTTTCGGTAATTATTTGTAGCTCCTTCCATGAGCTAGACCTTCTAGCTAAGCTCTGGGATACACGAGTGAACAAGGTGTCAGTCCTGCATCCATAGAACTCACAGTGAGTCTCTCTTCTCCCCACCTCCCCATAGGTATGAATACGTATGTATTTTTCTCTTGTCCTGAAGAATGTCACACATACAGAGAACATGAAGGAAGAGTACCATGAACATCCGTCTCCCCTAGATTCACCCATTATTAACATGTTTTGTTCCCTCCTCTCTCTCTGTGTATATTTATGTGTGTATTTTATCATTTAAAAGTTGGCAAACACCGTGCTTCACCCCATGCAATTTAACATGCACCTCCAAGAATTAGTATACTCTCATAAATAACCATAATACCATCATCAAACCTAACTTAGCCAACCCCCCAAATTATCACCAACCTTATAGAATTATATAATGTCCATTTCATATTCAGATTTCCTTAACTGCCCCCCCCATTTTTTTTTTTAAGATTTTATTTATTTATTCGACAGAGACAGTGAGAGAGGGAATACAAGTAGAGGGAGTGGAAGAGGGAGAAGCAGGCTTCCCGCTGGGCAGGTAGCCTGATGTGGGGCTCGATCCCAGGACCCTGGGATCATGACCTGAGCCAAAGGCAGACGCTTAATGACTGAGCCACCCAGGTGCCCCCCAAAAATGTCTTTCATCATCTTTCCCCCTAGATCCCAGTTCAACAAAGTTCACACATTGTATTTGGGGTTTTTTTGTTTGTTTGTTTGTTTGTTTTTCAAATCTCTCTCCCAGTTTATTATTATTTTTTTTAATTTTTATTTTTTAATTTTTTATTTTTTATAAACATATATTTTTATCCCCAGGGGTACAGGTCTGTGAATCACCAGGTTTACACACTTCACAGCACTCACCAAAGCACATACCCTCCCCAATGTCCATAATCCCACCCCCTTCTCCCAACCTCCCTCCCCCAGCAACCCTCAGTTTGTTTTGTGAGATTAAGAGTCACTTATGGTTTGTCTCCCTCCCAATTCCATCTTGTTTCATTGATTCTTCTTCTACCCACTTAAGCCCCCATGTTGCATCACCACTTCCTCATTGTATTTGGTTTTTAAGTCTCTGTAGTCTCTCTCTCTTTTTTTTTTTTTAAGATTTTATTTATTTATTTGACAGAGAGAGATCACAAGTAGGCAGAGAGGCAGAGAGAGAGAGGGGAAAGCAGGTTCCCTGCTGAGCAGAGAGCCTGATGCGGGGCTCGATCCTAGGACCCTGGGATCACAACCTGAGCCGAAGGCAGAGGCTTTAACCCACTGAGCCAGCCAGGCACCCTCTGTAGTCTCCTTTAATAAAGAATTGTTCCCCCACCTTTTCTTCCTTTGTGATGACATTGACTTTTGGAAGAATCCAAGCTAATTATCTTGTAGAATATACAAAATTCTGGAGTTATCTATTTTTCTCTGTGGTGTCATTTAACTTGTTTCAACATTCCATGCATTTACTGTAATCTGGAAGTGAATCTAGGGCTTTGATTGGACTTATGATACATGTTCTTGGCAGAAATATTTTATAGATGAAGGTGTGCTGTCTAGTTTAAATTTTCTACGAAGATCACTTACTACTTGTGATTCAAAAATAGAAATAAATTTAAATGTTTATTGCATGACATGTCATTGAAATAAAACAAAAAAAGCATGAGTTTTGCTAGAGGAGGCCTGGATTTGAATGCAGGTTCTGTACTCTCTTAACAGCTTGACCGCATCACATTAACTAATCTAGTCCTTTGGTTCTCCACAAAAGGCCAGGGAAGACAGAATTACTCTGGAAACTTTCTTGAAATGTGCATGCTTGTCCCTCCATTCCCCTCCTTAGCATTTTGTAAAAGAAGCGTTTGTTTTGCCTACCCCTCATTCTTGCTACCCTTCTCACCCCGACCCAGGGTTAAATGCCACCAGAGCTCTGCCAGGTGTCCTCATCTGAGAAATTTTAAAAATCTCTACCTTGAAGCATTGTCACGAGAAATGGAGATTAATAGTAAGACAGGTAAAGGACACAGGACAGAGTCTGCTGCATTATTACATGCTCAATATATCACCACAATTATTCTTATTGTTGTGGTGTTTGCCAAAATGAGAGAGAAAGAGAAAGAACTTGAAAAGAAACAGAGCAAAAGAAAGAAAGGAGAGAAGAATATTAGTTTCTACATGGTTCCTTCAAATAACTTTCCAACAGTGTTTTGTGCTTATGTGGTGACCTCAGTAAATGTTCACCTGGGACAGTGCTATGACACAATCATCATTAACATTTTTGCAGCCCTTTACAGTTTACAAAGCACATCTGCGTTCATTATCATGTTGGATACATACCGTCTTTCATGGAGATAGCTGTGTTTCGTGCTTTGCCCAAGGACACAGAGGAATCAGTGGGGGAGCACAACTTAGGAGTTCTGATTGCACAACAGACTTCTTTTGCTGAAAATGTGCAGCCTGGCACAGACACCAAATGTCTCCTTTCTAAATTTCTGACCGAGGGACTCTTCCCTTATGGTGTAGGTTACTGAAATGCTTAGTTAAAGCTCCCTGAGTCTATTTCAGACTTGCAGCTCCTCAAGCTGCATTGGGTGACATTTCCTATACTGTCATGTGTTGTCAGTCAGCCAGAAGGCTTCTGTTATTTCTTGCCCTCTGCTCTCACAGAGAGAGAAGTACTGGGTAATGAACCTGAATTAACACCGACACATGCATATTAAAAATGCATTCAGATCCCTTAGCTGTACTAATTCCCCTGCTCAAATCGTATAGCATTGGATAGATTAAAAGACACCCAAATATTGGCCCTTGTTCTTTGAAGGAGATAAATTTGGTATTTCTCAATGTTGACATTGAGTTTTGTTTTGTATGGTCATGTTTAGCTCTTTTTTGAGCAGGAAAAGTATTGCTATTTTAAACAAAAACAGACTATCTTTGGTTTAGCAAACTAGTAGTGTGGCATGAATCATTTTTGGAGGAGATGAGGTTTTTTCTTTTTCTTTTTTTTTTTTTTTTGTTTAATTAACTTCAAGATCTTTTCTAGTTTCTTTGGTGAATTCTCCTTTGTACCACAAGGTACTTAGATGTGTACTGCTCAATTTGCAAATATTTCTGACTTCCTAGTTATCTTTTTAGCAATTGTACTTGTATTTCTACAATGTTTTCATATCTCTGATGTCCAAGGAGCAGATTTACTTTTTCTTTTTTTTAACATAAGCTCCACACTCAGCTTGGAGCCCGACATGGGACTTGAACTCACAACCCTGAGATCAGGACCTGAGCTCGGATCAAGAGCCAGAGGGTCAACCAATAGAGTCAGCTAGGCGCCCCCAGGGATCAGATTCTGTGATTTTAGTTATGTGAAAGTTGCTGAGACATGCTTTGCTATCCAGATTATGTCAATTTTGTAAATATTCCAGGTATACTTGAAGAAAGAAATGTTTTCTGTAGTTGTTGCTGGGAATGTTCCTTGTACATCAGTTACAGCAAGTTTGTTAATCTTGTTCAAACCATCTGTATTTTTAACCAACTTACTTGTTTTGACTGTTGGCCCACTCTGGTATTTACTAAAAAAGGGGTGTTTAAATCTCTCAATAAATGTGTGTATGGATTCATTTCTTTCTTCAGTTTTTGCTGTATATATTTTGAGACAAAGTTAGTAGGTGAATACAAATTTAGAATTGCTCTGTTTTCTGGTGAATGTAACCTGTTACTCACAAGGAAGTGTTCCAATATATCTTGACTTCTGCTTTCTGTTTAAAGTCTGCTATGATATTACTACAGTGGTACCATCTTTCTTTTGGTTAACATTTGCATCTTCCTTATCTTCCTTTTCCTTTTTCTATCCAATTGCTCTCAATCTTTTAAAATATTTTATGTGTGTCTCTTTTAAAATTCTACCATATTTCCCTTATATATTTTTGCTGACCTTTTAAAGTTAAATTTCAGACATTGTGACTGTTCAGACTAATTTTTAGCATACATCCCTCCCAGATAATTCCCTAATATCATCTAATACTCAACTGATATTCAAATACTACCAGTTGCCTGTAAGATGATTTTTATAACTCTATGGGTCATTGCATTTGACTGTGTTGCTGCTAGTCTTTTTTTTTTTTTTTTTAATTTTATTTATTTATTTTGACAGAGAGAGATCACAAGTAGGCAGAGAGGCAGGCAGAGAGAGAAGGGGAAGCAGGCTCCCCCCTGAGCAGAGAGCCTGATGTGAGGTCTGATCCCAGGATC
Organism: Mustela lutreola; assembly: GCF_030435805.1. Lineage (NCBI taxonomy): Eukaryota > Metazoa > Chordata > Mammalia > Carnivora > Mustelidae > Mustela > Mustela lutreola. The sequence goes on along the minus strand of NC_081301.1, from coordinate 78,850,159 downwards.
CTGAGACCATGACCTGAGCTGAAGGCAGAGGCTTTAACACACTGAGCCACCCAGGCATCCCACCACTAGTCTTTTTAAAATCTAGAATAAGCTAACTTAATTGACACATTGTTGTATTAAAAGTGACTGACTATGAGAAAATGACACAGATATTTTACTCATTTTTTTTTCTTTTCTGATTGTGTGTCATACTTTAAAAGGTCGGATAAAAAAAAAAAAAAAAAAAAAAAGAAAACCACGCAAGGATTCCAAGGAAACTGTCAACAATCACTAGAATCAGAGTGGTACCTGCAGGAAGAATATATAGGACTTTTAAGACGACGACATGATATGAAACAGATATTTTATTTTGCTTTTTTATTATGTTATGTTAGTCACCATAAAATACACCATTAGTTTTTGATGTAGTGTTCCAAGATTCATTGTTTATGTACAACACCCAGTGCTCCATGCAATACATGCCCTCCTTAATACCCACCACCAGGCTCACCCATCCCCCCACCTCCTCCCCTCTAAAACCCTCAGTTTGTTTCTCAGTCCACAGTCTCTCCTGGTTCTTCTCTACTTTCCCCACTTCACTTTTCCTTTCTTTCTCCTAATGTTCTCCATGTCATTCCTTATCTTCTACAAGTAAGTGAAAACCATATGATAATTGACTTTCTCTGCTTGACTTATTTCACTCAGCATAATCTCCTCTAATCCCATCCATGTTAATGCAAAAGTTGGGTGTTCATCCTTTCTGATGGCTGAGTAATATTCCATTGTATATATGGACCACATCTTCTTTATGCATTCATCTGTTGAAGGGCATCTCAGCTCTTTCCACAGTTTGACTATTGTGGACATTGCTGCTATGAACATTGGGATACATATGGCCCTTCTTTTCACTACATCTATATCTTTGGGGTAAATACCTAGTGGTACAATTGCCATACGGCAGCTATATTTTTAATTTTTTTGAGGCATCTCCACACTTTCCCAAGGTTGCTGCACCAACTTGCATTCCCACCAACAGTGTAAGAGGGTTCGCCTTTCTCCACATCCTCTCCAACAGTTGTTGTTCCCTGCCTTGTTAATCTTTGCCATTTTAACTGGTGTAAGGTGACATCTCAATGTGGTTTTGATTTGAATTTCCCTGATGGCCAATGATGATGAACATTTTTTTCATGGGTCTGCTAGCCATTTGTATGTCTTCATTGGAGAATTGTCTGTTCATGTCTTCTGCCCATTTTTTGACATGATTACCTGTTTTGGGGGTGTTGAGTTTGAGAAGTTCTTTATAGATCTTGGATATCAGCCCTTTGTCTGTAGTGTCATTTGCGAATATCTTCTCCCACTCCTTGGGTTGCCTGTTTGTTTTGTTGACTGTTTACTTTGCTGTGCAGCAGCTTTTAATCTTGATGTAGTCCCAGAAGTTCATTTTCACTTTTGTTTCCTTTGCCTTTGGAGACGTGTCTTGAAAGAAGTTGCCGTGGCCGGTGTTGAAGAGGTTACTGCCTATGTTCTCCTCTAGGATTTTGATGGATTCCTGTCTCACATTGAGGTCTTTCATCCATTTTGAGTTTATAATTGTGTATGGTGTAAGAGAACGTTTGAATTTCATTCTTCTATACATAGCTGTCCAATTTTCCCAGCACCATTTATTGAAGAGACTGTCTTTTTTCCACTGTGTATTTTTTCCTACTTTGTCAAAGATTATTTGACCACAGAGTTGAGGGTCCATATCTGGGCTCTGTGTTCTGTTAGATTGGTCTATGTGTCTATTTTTGTGCCAGTACCATGCTGTCTAGGTAATCACAGCTTTGTAATAAAGTTTGAAATCAGGCAGTGTGATACCCCCAACTTTGCTTTTCTTTTTCAACATTTCCTTAGTGATTCAGGGTCTTTTCTGGTTCCATACAAATTTTAGGATGAAACAGATATTTTAAAAATCACTTAAGCTGTATATAAGAAATACAGTCATACATCTTGTTTGTTATACTAATCTGACATGCAAAGAGTAGAAGTAAAAAACAAGGGCTTTTGTATCTGCCACCAATTGTGAGCATGACTACCTTCCTGATATATTTATCTATTTCTATCTACCTACCTATTTATCAGTATTTTTAATATGGTTGAGTCCATTCTGTATAGAATTTTGCCTTTAGTGTAGCAATTTTCTATCACATTTTGTACCTTCTTATTCTTTAAAATTACTGTAGTTATAATTTTTAATGGTTGCATAACGTGCTGTTAAGTGAATGTACCATGATTTTGCAAACAGTCATCTCCTGTTGAATGTTTAGGCTTTTTTCAGTTTTTAATGCTTAATAATAATATCATAATAATATATAATAATAATAATAATACCATAAATAATACTATCATAAATAATATCACAAATCTCAAAAATCATATTTTTGAAGAAATTTTATTCATTGTCATTTTTACATTTTATTCATATTATTCATTTTACATTTTATTCATTATCATTTTTACATTTTACATTATATCCTCAATATAGAGGGTGGAATTATTTTTGAGGTAGTCTCATTATAGAGAAGTAAAATTTCTGAAAAAGGGATAACCTCTTTTAAGGCCTTCCAAATTTTAAAAATCCCAAAGCTTATTGCATTGGATTGGATGTCCTCTTCAAAGGGGACACAGCTTGGGAGATCTTGTGAATAATTAGTTACTACACACCTATAGTGGATACTTGGTTTCCACCTGTTACGAAAGCCAATAGTACCATATATGTTCCTAGACTCCTTGAAGTGAGGGCATTGGCCCGTGACCTGGGATAGATCAATCAGATTAGCCGCTTCCACACTTCGAGGCTGAAGCTGTTTATGCAAGGAAGCAGGTACAGTGGAGACTCCATCTGGAGCACATGTGTAGTGGCAGAGCCGTGAGCAAGGCAGCGACTGATGTACGGTGCTGAGATAGGATAAGTTCAAGCCATGAGGTCCAGCATGCGATGGTGTTGGCAGCACTGTCCTTAGCAGCAGGGCTCAGATATGATTTTGGCTCTGCCCTAACCAATGTCTAGTGTCTCACATTCTTTGCCATTTACTGAGCATGGTTGACCAGTCTTCCCTGATCTATGTTAATCCTAATATCCTTTCATAAATTACTTTTCTGTTAGAAGCAACCAGAGTTGTATTCTACTGCATATGAAAAGGAACTTGACCAAATTTCCATGCAGCGATTCTACTCCTGGGTAGCAGGACTTATTTTAAACAGCAGGAGAATTGGCATGCACAACGGGAGATTTGGGACAATAGAGAGGGCTCAGTAAGGTATCCTGTCAGGACCAGAAGTTGGGAAGGTCTGGTTGAATGAACTGGGGTAGTATTGGAAGGTGAGGATGAGATCAGCTTCTTAAGAGGGTAATACCGATCATTCTTGGACTCTCAATCTGGTTGTAAGCAGTGATTCAGGAGGCCAGCCCTCAGAAATGTGACTCCAGAAACCGGGTCTGAGAAGGTGACTAAAGGTTAAGCCACTGAACATCTGGTGAGCCAACAGCCTTGCTTGGGGCTTAGTGTGAATGTGAGGCTCTAGGCGGGATAGAGAGGCAGTAGCAAATGAAGTTGTGTAGACTGGAAGTGGAAGATCACAACCCTCATGGAAAACCGTGCAACCACTTTTGGAAATTCTCTTTAGCAATTTCTTCAGAAGCAGTTTTCAAGCAATACTACCAAAGCAGCCTCATGACATACAAGGACTGCTTTGTGTCTGACCTGAACCTGTGTTGCCCCGGCTGGATCACCTTTGCCATGGGGATGGGTTTGGGGTAGATTTAGGCCATTTTTAAAATGCCGAGAATATAGATTGTAACCACTGGGGTTATTTAAAAGGCAATCTTTAGAATAACTATTTATTTAGCCTTTATAGGTTTCCAAAGTTATACCAGTGCTTCACATTAACTTTCACATTCCTTTAAATCTCCCAACAACCCTGAAAGGTAGGAATTAGTAACCCTGCTTTCCAGATGAACACACAGGCTGAGAAGTTAATTACCAGATAAGACAGCAAATGAGTAGTAAAGTGAGAATTCAAACCCAGATCTGGCTCACTCTAAAGCATAGGTTCGTTCTTTAGGCAGCACTTAGGGAGGGTCCAGAAAGACTTTAAACAATTTCAGCATTACTCTTGTCTCCTTGGTGGACTGCTTTAAAAGGAACAGTGTACATCTGACTCTATAAATCTGGGATTTTAAAAGTCACAATTAAATAAATAGAAGTCCATTTGCAAAAAAAAAAAAAAAAACCAATAGGATTCTGCCCAAATGTAGTGGATTGCCCTTGGATTAAGGGCTTAAAAACAGTAAAAAGTAAGAAACAGTAGATCTGAATACAATTCGAGTAATCAGACATCTTCACTGATTTTCATATGCAGCAAAAGCTGTGTTTTTTTTTTTTTTTAAGATTTTATTTTTAAGCAATCTCCATACCCAACGTGGGGCTCAAACCCACAATCCCGAGATCAAGAGTCACAGCTCCATGGACTGAGCCAACCAGGTGCCCCTGTACTAATTCAGTGACACATTGAAAAGTTAGCCTAGCTTGTGTCACCCTAACTGCAGATTCTCTCTTGCCTGGACATGTACCTTCCTTCCAAGGTACAGAAGGGCAAGCCCACCTATGAAGGGATTCATTTCTGAGCATTTCTTTCCACAATTTTTAATGTGTATTTGTTACCACATTTAATAGCTAGAAATCTAACCCTCTAGACGTCATTTGGCTAACAGCAGGCCTGTCTTCAGACAGACACTAATGCTAAGCAGTGCTATCTTCCATGCTGTTCCTTTCCTCCTACACTTATTTCAGACATCCCAGCTTCCAGCCAGACAGTCCTAGACTGCCCCTGCACAGCAAGCAAAATAAACCTGTTTTGTAAAAATCACTCCTTTGATTTGTCCCAGCCTTGGACTCTTCTTGGTTAGGGGCACTGGTCATGAGGCATGTCATCTTGGTCCATCCCGATGGGGTGGGGAGTAGATCACCCGTGGCTTCCCAGCTGTACTGCCTGTGGAGCAAAGGGTTCAGAGCAAAAGACTTTCAAAAAATACAATAATAGTTTAAAAAAAAGAAGAAGAAGAAGAAAGAACAAAAGGGAGAAGACCTCTTTGAAAATCCTTACTGTTTCCTACTGTCTGCTACAGTGATTGCCTTTTCATTAGTGTTGGCCTAACAATGTGGAAATTTTCTTTTCACTTTGCTGTCTGCCTAACCTTTGAGTTAAAAATTGTGGTGAGCCATCTATCAAGGTTAGCTAAAACAATGTTGGAACTGGGAATCACCACCTCGTCCTTTAGCTGTTGTATATTCTGTTCATCCTTTGAAAAGTAAGACAATATATTGTTTTACTTACTTGAGAGAGAACGAGAAAGAGAGAAAGCTCAAGGAGGGGAGAGGGAGAAGTAGGCTCCCCGCTGAGCAGGGAGCCCGATACAGGGACTCCATCTGAGAACCCTGGGATCATGACCAGAGCCAGACAAAGGCAGGTGCTAACTGACTGAGCTACAAGGTCCCCCCAAAATACTTATTGTTCAAGATCCCTTTAGTTACTGACAACCAAAATCTAAATTGGATTTGTTGAGGGAAAAGGGAATAATTTATTAGGGGGATATTAGAATATTGTAATTAACCAAAGGTGTGGTTAAATTTAACCTGTGGGACAGGGCACCTCGGTGCCTCAGTGGGTTAAAGCCTCTGCCTTCGGCTCAGGTCAGGATCCCAAGGTCCCAGGATAGAGCTCTGCCTCAGGCTCTGTGCTCAGCAGGGAGCCTGCTTCCCTCCCCTCCTCTCTCTGCCTACTTCTCTGCCTACTTGTGATCTCTCTCTGTCAAATAAATAAATAAAATCTTAAAAAAAAAATAAAAGTTAACCTGTGGGAAAGACAAAGAAATAGCGAGGAATTTAACACAAAGTAAAATAAAACCAGACCCAGGAAGCAAACTACTATCAGTATTCTTTTCATCTGTCCTCTTCCTGGTTGTTCAGGTCATTCTCATTATAGATATTGACTTTCACATATTGTAGTTAAAACACCAAAGAGGGACTGACTTTGTTCTTTAATTCCAGACAGAAAAGTCTTCTGGAAGGCCCTGATTATCCTGGCCTTGGACAGGGGCCCCAGCCTGATTCGAAGGGTTGTGTCAGTTGCCTGGGGCCATCTAAAAACAGCAACATGGTACCCCAATCTCTCTGAACCACATAAGACATATGGAATGGAGTAGTTTTAAGAAGGGAGTTTCTTGGAAGGAAGAAGGGGTTCTAGTCAAACAAAATAGCAAATATCCACTATAAATATATATATTATATTTGCACATAGACCTGAGATGTGGTTCTTATCTGGTTTTGTCCATTTAGCAACCAGACTCTTGATAAAAGTCAGAAGTCAACTTGATATGTATATTTGGCAAGAACGATAGGATTGATTTATTCATTCATTCATTCATTTTAACTTAGGATTGCAACGAAGACAAAATATATTAATAACTGGATCTACATTCTGAAGAAAACCAAATAAGGGCTTATAGTAGTTTACACTCCTATTTACCCATATCACTGTGGAAGTGCATTGTCATGAGTTCTCATGTTCACCTCTTGTTCCTCCTCCTGAAAGCAGTGACCACTGCAAAATTATGTAGTGAAGGGGATTTTCTGTGCTGGTTTGGACTGGATTCTCTTCCGCATGCTTTCCATTGTTTTTGTCTTACCTGGTTTGGTCTAAGCTAAGGTGTCCACTTTTTATCTTGGAATTCTTATCTCTGCGTGTTGCCTCTGCTAAATGGCTGAAATGGCCACGGGCCCCTGACCTGAGTGAGTTCTGTAGGCCCTCTCTTGGGTGACTCTCTCTCCAGGAGCTGATGGTAGATGAAATGTTTGAAACTCCCGGGGCAGGATGCATCTTTTCCTGCCTGTTATCTGAAGAGCATATAGGGAGATTGTCCCTTTACTAAACTCTTATGTACGATCATGAAACATTCCTTCTCTCCACCACCCATCTCACCTGACTCCCTGACACAATATATTGCCAGCAACCTAGATATTATTGTTCATTAATTCATGTCTAACATGCACTGGCTTATACTAAGTGTTATTGAATATCTAAAAATAGGCACAGAGCCTGGAAGTGAGAAGTGAAAATTACAAAATAGTTGGGTGAAAAAAAATGATGGGACACATAGAGCCTTTTGATATTTTTCCCTGTGGTTATCTTTTACAGGTTAAATAAGATTAATATTCTTGGTGAACCAAGGGCAATTAGCCACTTTAGATGTTTTGCTGCTTCTTAGCCTGCTCCAGAATCTGTTTTATTTGTTTAATTTAACAGGACATTGCCTTGATTGGGGTCATTCGGATAAAATGCTTTGCTTTACATGTTTGCAATCATGTTTGCATGTTTGCATTTCTGAATTTCTGCATTTCAAATCAGGCAACTAGTTTCAGCAAATATACTTTCATGTACATATAGCATGAAACCATTTTAAAACAAACCCCAAAAATGGTCTTTAGCAATGAAAGGCATTTTCTATTTTTAGGAACAATTTTGGAGGGAGGGAGGGAGGGAAGTTTGGCTTTATTTTAAAAAATAGTACAATTGAGAAGCATCTGGCTATCTCAGTCCATAGAGCTTGTAATTCTTGATCTTGGGGTTCCAACTCCACAATGGGTATAGAAATTACTTAAAAATAAAAAAATCTTTAAGAATAAAACAGTGTAATTGAGTATGTAATATTTAAAAAAATATTTTACTTATTTATTTGACAGAAAGAGAGAGGGGGAAAAAAAGCAGAAGAAGCAGCAGAGGGGGCAGGAGAAGCAGGCTTTCCGTTATGTAGGGAACCCGATGTGGGGCTCAATCCCAGAACCACAGGATTATTATGACCTGAGCCGAAGGTAAATACTCAACCAACTGAGCCACCCAGGTGCCCCTGTGTATGTAATTTTTTTAAAAGATTTTATTTGCTTGTCAAGAGAGGGAGTATGCACGAGAGAACACAAGCAGGGAGAGCAGCCAGCTGAGGGAGAGGCAGGTTCCCAATTGAGCAAGGAGCCTGATGTAGGATTTGATCCTAGGACCTGATCTGAGTAAAAAAAAAAAAATTAAATGCAAAATTGTAGGCTAGTGAAATTATGGAAATAGTCCAAGTGTCCATCGACTAATGAATGGATATGGAAGATGTGGTGTGTGTACACACACACACACACACACACACAGTGGAATATTATTCAGCCGTAGAAAAGAATAAAATATTACCATTTGTAACAAGCTAGAGACTATGACGCTAAATGAAATAAATCAGAGAAAGACAAATACCATATGATTTCATTAGTATGTAGAATTTAAGAAACAAAACAAATGAGCAAAGTGGGGTTAAAAGAGAGAGAGGCAAAACAAATAGCCAACTTTTTTAAAAAAAATATTTTATATATTCATTGGACAGACAGAGATCACAAGTAGGCAGAGAAGCAGGCAGAGAGAGAGGAGGAAGCAGGCTCCCTGCTGAGGGAGGGAGCCCGATGCGGGGCTTGATCCCAGGACCCTGGGATCATGACCTGAGCTGAAGACAGAGGCTTAACCCACTGAGCCACCCAGGTGCCCCCAAATAGCCAACTCTTAACTCTAGAGAACAAACTAGCGGTTGCCCCAGAAGAGGTGGTTGGGGGGGGGATGGGTGAAACAGGTGCTGGGGACTAAGGAGCGTACTTGTCGTGATGAGCACCAGGCAGTGTTTGGAAGTGTTGAATCACTGTATTGTATGCCTGAAACTATATTACCCTGTATGTTAACTAACTAGAATATGAATAAAAGTTAAAAAAATTACAGGCTAGTATTTTTCTAATTATATTAATAAACTGAACACTCTGACAGGGGCAAAAAAAGGTTGCAATTATTCCAATCCCTGATGATTACTGAGCAACAGACCTTTCTGCCCTTTATTCGCTCCTGCTTCCCTGGATCTCACAGGACCATGTAGTGCTTACATTCATCCTCTGTTTTCCAGGAAACCTCGCTGAGGCATCTTCTCATGTGCTACAAAGATGATTTCACAAATAATTGTGTTACTATGGGATTATTTAATCTTTCTAACCAATCTGTAAGCTAACTATCCTAGGCCCACTGGCTATCCATGTCAGGGCTGAGATGTGTATCCACAATATTTGATTTCAAGTTAAGGACCTTTCTCGCTTCATTCCTATTTCTCAAATTAGGGTCTGAAGATCCTTGAAAGTCTGCAGTTGTGTTCTTAAGGGGTCCCTAGTTCTCTGTGAGAATTTAACTCTGTGTTTTCATTTTGATGATAATAATAAATGACTGTCAACATATTTTGGTTCCTTTGGATGAGCAGCTGAACAGAGAGCTGCCACATGCTTTTGGGACCTGCGTTTTTGTCTGTCTTTAAGATTTTGTGGTGCCGGAGAGTGCCACTTTAATTGTTGGAGACAAATGATTTGGGGGAAAAAAGAGCACACGGGTAGTTAAAATGTGAAGGTTGCATTCTCAGAAAGTGAAGGCTAAATGACTTCATCACAAGATGTATGAAGGAAGGTTTCTACATAACTTAATAATTGAGACAAGAGATGGAAACATTGAGTCATTGTACAGCATGCAGTCAGCACACTGGACTCAGAAGAGCCAGCACACTGGCCATATTCAGGTTGTGGGGTGGAGTGGCCATCTGCACCTATCCCATTAAATTAAAATCATTCTGGACACTAAAGGAGCATCTAGGTGGGATGAAGGAGTATAGTATCATGGAAGGCAATGGAAGATAGTGTTTCAAAAAGGAAGTCAAGTTAGCAGTGCGAGCTGCTGCCTAGAAGATAAATATAGTTAGTGTCTATCAACTGTAGTGACTTGGAAGACATCGGTAACCTTGGGGAAGTACGTTTCATTGGAGTGATGGGGTGGAAACCAGATTGGAGTGGACAGAAGCATAAGAGATGGGGAAGTTGAGGCAGTAAAGGTGAACAACTTAACACCTATATGAAATTTGGGAGATCAAGGATTTAGCTAGAGTTGGACATGGAATCAAGGGAGAAATTTTCCTTAAATAGGAGGTAGTTGAACTGATGGACTGAGGCTGGAAGAGAAGCTGGTGTTGAAGCAGATGATGTCATCATGTCTGGAAGGGGGAGGGGGTGGAATCAGAAGACAGGACATGGTGTGGGCTGATACTGAGTAGGGTACCACTGCCACTGATAAGAGGGAAGGCAGGATATACTCAATACCTGCTGCTGGCAAACAACAAAGAACACAGTTCCCCCATCCTCGAGAAGCTGCAGTCCAGTTGGAGGGACAAGACTTTGCAACAGAATAGAATAACTCTGTCTGTGATCAGCCTAGGTAATGAGTGCTATAGTATTTCAGAGGGGATCAAGGGAGTTTTCATGAGAAGTGGCATTTGATTTGGAACTTGAAAGCAGAGTAGGATTTTCCTAGGCTGGAGATATAAGTGGTAAGAGAAAATAAAGAAGAGCCCATTTCATGTAGAGGGACTGGCATGAACAAAGGATTGAAGTGCTGTACTTCAATGAATTTATCCTTCAGCAAAGAAACAGGGACTTCTTTTTTCTGTTTATTATTATTTTTTTGGACCTGCACTCTGATGGAGCACAGCATTTTAGAGGAAGAAAGAGACCTTAGAGATTATCCTGTCTAGTGTCCTTATTTTTCTAGGTATTGAAATTGAGGTCCAGAGAAATGGAAGTGACTATTGAAAGTCACAAAACTCAGAGGCTTTAGTTGGGCTTTGGCTCACAGATGTAGCATCCACAGCATTACATGTGTTATAAGAATAAAATACGTTCAGTAACACTGATTCTTATTGAATTACATCAGACCTGCAAGGGAGTGAAGATCAAAAGATATTTAAGATTTCAGTGTATTTGTTTTTAAAGAAGTATAGTTACATAGTCAGCATGGTTATATTCTAAAAAAATTTTGCTGTGGAGTCATTTTATTGCACCCTGCATTAATGAAGAAATAAGGAGAAATTGTTATTAAGAGATTAACTTATAATTTTCTGCAATTCACTGGGCATGTCTTATGCTTGTCTCCTGTTCCTTGGCCATTTTAAGCCCCAACTGACCAAAAGTGAATTTGAAGAAAAATTTATGTCAACCGAAAGTATATATTTACAATGGAAGAGGAGAAGGAAATAGTAGTTTCCTATGCAGCTGTAACAAATTACCACACACTTAGTGACTAAAAACAACCCAAGTATATTATCTTACAGTTCTCAAGGTCAGAGGTCCAACATAGGTCTCAGTTGGCTAAAATCAAGGTATTGGCAGAACTGCATTCCTTTCCGGAGACTCTAGAGGAGTATGTGTTTCCTGCCCTTTTTTTTAGCTTCTGGAGGCAACTCATATTCTTTGGCTTGTGGCCTCCTTCCTCTGTATTCAAAGCCAGCAACATTAACCCTCTCTGATCTTTTTCTTTAGTTACTAGAGAACTTGACCTACCTCTGAGCACAGCCAGAAAAGAGGTTCTCTGCTTTTAAGGACTCACGTGATTAGATTGGACTCCCCTAATTAGTTTGGGATTATTGTCTTATCTCCAGATCCTGAACCTTAATCACATCTGTGAAGTCCCTTTACCATATAAAGTAGCAAATTCACAGGTCCGGGATTAGGACATGGACATATTTGGGAAGAGGGGTTTTACTTTGCTTACCGTGAAGAAGAAGGAGGAGGCAAAGAAATACTATGGATTATTAGAGAAATGACTTACTGGTAATTAGAGAAGAATATGAGTGTCAAAAGCGAGTATTAATTCACTGAATCAGAGCAAATATCATTTTCGTATTTAGCAGAGTTACTGGACAGACAGATGTGGAAAATGCCAGGGACAAATTTGTCAGCCTGTTTTTTTCTCTCAAGACATTCTTGTGGAAAGACGAAGGAATGTGTGTAAGATGTCAATGCAGTAAGCTCTCTTCACAACTCATTAAACAACTGATGAAAAGTGGAAATAGATATAAACCTGAATGAATGAAGGCCCCCGATGTGTCACAGGGCTTTTTGTCCTTGGTCCTTCTTAGTCATAGCATTATCAGTGACTTGGATGAGGACTTCAAGCTCAGGCTTGTCAAATTTGTAGGTGACGCAACAGGTTTAAAAAGGGGAAATCTTAATAAATTGGGAAGATGAAAGCACCTAAACTGATGCAGTAATAAATGTGAAATCTTAAATTTCAGGGAGAAAAGCAGTTAAATACAGGATGGATGGTACTAGATTTGGTATCAGTAAAATTTAAAAAGAGGTAACAGCAGTAAAATATCAATAAAAATAAAAAAGAGGTAACAGTATGTGTGTGAAAGTAAGGGTGTTATCAATGGCATCAGTTAACAATTTTTGAGCATCTGCTATGCATTGGATACTGTGCTAAGGGCTTTATGTATGTCATCTAGTTTCAGCCTCAGAACTCATAAGGAAACTAAGATTCTGTTTCACAGGTGAATTTAGAGATTGGAGATCTGAAGTAACTTACCCAAGATTACGTAATTATCTGTCAATACAAACTCAAGTCTAACTCCAAAGCCCATACTCCTGTAACAATCACAGGAGCGTTTTCAAAAAATTGAGGCATTGTGTTAGTAAGAACCCAGTGTCCCAAGTCATTATAGAACACATATTGGGTATATCTTTCACTTTGGCTTCTTCACAGTAAGAGATTTAATAGACTTGAATGTGCAAAGAGGAGTATGGCCAGGGATCGTGAGTGGTTTGGTTTCTTTTGCCTAAAAACGACTTGGGTTGAAATGGATGGCACAAAATTATTATCACTTCAGAAAAATATTTGAAGACAGAACAGAGTTTTCTCTTCTGGAACCATGTAGGGGCAAGTTTTGGTTCAAGGCAAGTTGATGATAAGGATTTATGTCATGAAGCCAGCATTCAAGGGTAGATTTGGTGTGGAGGTAGCAGCCGAAGTGCTTTCATCTTCAGGGTTAAATAATGCTTATCAGGGATTCGTGCTCAGTTTGTGTCTGTTGAATGTGTGAACGAGTGACTTTGCCAGGGACATCATATAAGAAATTAGTGAATTCAGAAGCAAGTTATTTCAAAGTTCGGAATTTTTCTTTGATTTGATTTAGATGTTGGCTTGAGATAAGCAGGGCAAACAACCTGTAGCCTTGGGTCTGCTTTCTTCACCTAAATGAAAGTCACTGCCAAGTTCTGATGGCCTGATTCACACTAAGTTCTAATAACCGGAATATCAACATCAAAAGTATTTCATATTTGCATTACTAAGAGGTCTTTTTCTAAACAAGTTGACATTTTAATTGTTCTTGAGTGGCCTCCATTGTTTTTCCCTTGCTTTTTGGCAGTGTTGGTTAGATAAATCATAGGGAAAAAAAATTAAATTTGTAATCTAGCCACTTTCAGTAAACAAACTGGCAATATAAGGGTCCTTAGGGGTTGTAGCTATGACAGTAACTGCCTTGAGTCAAGTGGAATTTGTTTACAGGTTTCATTTAGAAAGTGAGTCATAAACCATGGAGCAGTAAAGACCAAGAAGATACAGACATGGAAGGAGATATCACAGAGCTGGGGCAGAGGTGACAGTGGCCTTTATTCTATATTTGAAGAGCCTAAAGAAAGGTCATTGTCTAGCTTTAATGTGTTATTATTCATTAATAATGATAAAGGAAAATAATGTTGAGGCCATACATGTATCAAAATCCCATTGTTAATACAAGATACATAAATATTACTAACTTGTGGTTCCAGTAGTGTAAGACAGCTGAATTTCCCCTAACATCTCTGCATTTCTTTTGCTCTATTTTGATGCCTGGCTAGTGGACCCAAGTGGGAGGAATGTCATTGAGTTGGCAAGGGTAATACTTTTAAATCCACTTACTCAACCCCCCAGTATTTTATAATCTGTTATTAGTAACCCCTGCCATTATCATGTCTTAAGAAGTTCATTATGAGACCATATCACCATAGATACCTACAGGTAACTCATTGGTACAGTTATTTAGCCCTTTGGAAGGTGCCACATTGAATTTTAATTTGGGGGATTCCCAAGTCAGTTTCCCATTATAGTCATCCTAGCGAACAACCACTTACTCATTTGTCCAAGGTGCTTGAAATTTCTACTCTTGAAGTAATTCCTTTAGTTTTCAGAGAAGACTATTTAGGAAAGTTAATGCTAAATCCCTTGAATAGTTAGTTTATCAGATTAATTTGTCTATCTTTTCTTTCCTAGAATCCCCTCTATAGCTCTCAGGATATGGATAACATAGTCAAGCTGGGTAATTGAGGAGAGTTTAATGAGGGGGCTGTTTACCAAGTGTGTGTGGCTTAGGAACAGCCCATGCTAGTGACGCATGGGCTTCATTACCATACCTAAGCCTTATGGTGCAAGGGTCAATTACTGGAAGCTCGAGAGATAGCTGTACGAAGAAGAGGGTGCCTGAAAATTGCTATGACATTTGACAGATACATGAAGCAGGGAGTAAGCTAGAGATTACATATCCATACTTCACTCTCCTCTCTCCTGTCTCCTGCTGCTCCCCCACATTAACTAAAGCCACACAAAACCATAAGGCAAGGAAACCATTGATGTCCACACAGGTCAGTCTCTTGAGGCAGGAGAGTGGATCTGGAGGAACAATAGCAAGAGATCTAGCACAATCTCTAGGAAAATCGGTATTCCCCGATCACTGTTCTTGACTTCCTTCTCATAGTCCTGTTGCCATGAGCCATCCCATTTATGGTATCTTCTGCTTCACCCTATAGGCTGATGTCCAGAAAACCCTACCTGAATCTTCCCGAGACACTTCACTCTTAACATGCCCGGAATGAATGAACCATCACACTCTTCATCTTTATGCCCTTTATTCAACCTGCTTCTTCTCTTGTATTCTGTCATAGTGAAGGTATCACTATCTTGGTGTCCATGTCAGAAATCTATGGATCATTTTATACCATAGTCTTTCCCTCACTTCCATCATCCAATCCCCAATTCTGCTGATTTTACCTCCAAGATCCTTTTCTATCTAACTTTCTATCCAGCTCCTGTTTTCTGTTTCTACTCCCACTTTTCTGGGTGAGGTCATTACTACATCTTATAATCTATGTTCTGACCTCCAGTAGATCCTACCCCTTTTTTAAAGGTTCATTTATTGGGGTGCCTATGTAACTCATAAAGCTTCTGCCTTTGGCTCCTGTCATGATCTCAGGGTTCTGGGATTGAGCCCCACATCGGGCTCTCTGCTCAGCAGGGAGCTTGCTCCCCCCTCTCTCTCTGCCTGCCTCTCTGCCTACTTGTGACCTCTGTCTCTCTCTGTGTCAAATAAATAAAATCTTTTTGAAAATTTAAAAATAAATATTCATTTATTTATTTTAGAGAGAGAGTGTGTGTGTATTAAAGAGAGGGGGGAGGGGCAGAATCCTCAGGCAGACTCTCCACGTAGTGCAGAGCCCGAGGAGGGGCTTGATCCTATGATCCCAAGATCATGACCTGAGCCAAACCCCAGAGTTGGTTGCTCAACCAAATGAGTCACCCAGGCACCCCTCCCACTGTTGTTGTTTTTAATTGAAGTATAGTTGACGCACAGTATTACATTAGTTTCAGGTATACTATATTGTGATTCACCAAATATATATAATAAGCTGTGCCCACCACAAATGAGGCTACCATCAGTTACCATACAACACTATTACAATATGGTTGATTCTATTCCCTATACTCTGCCTTTTATCCCTGTGATTTATTCATTCCTTGGCTGGAAGCCTGTATGTCTCACTCTCCTTCACCCATTTGGCCCTTTCCCCTCTGACAACCATTAGTTCTCTGTATTAACTGGTCTGCTTCTACTTTTTGTTTGTTTATTCATTTGTCTTATTTCTTGCTTTCTACATGTAAGTAAAGTCATATGGTATTTGTCTTGCTCTGTCTGACTTCTTTCACTTAAACGTAATATTCTCAGTCTGTCTGTCTTACAAATAGTGAGATCTCATTCTTTATTATGGCTGAGTAATATTCGTGTGTGTGAATTTTTTATCCATTCAGCTACTGATGGACACTTGAGTTGCTTCCATATCTTGTCTATTGTGAATAATGTTGCAATAAATATAGGGGAGCATATATCTTTTTGAATTAGAGTTTTTGTTTTCTGTGGGTAAATACCCCATAGAGGAATTACTGGATGATAGGGTAGTTCTGTTTTGTTTTGTTTTGTTTTGTTTTATTAATTTCTTTTCAGCATAACAGAATTCATTGTTTATCCAACACACCCAGTGCTCCATGCAATCCGTGCCCTCCCTAATACCCACCACTTGGTACCCCAACCTCCCACCCCCCACCCCTTCAAAACCCTCAGATTGTTTTTCAGAGTCTATCGTCTCTCATGGTAGTTCTGTTTTTAATATCTTGAGGAACCTCCAATTAGGCTTCACCAAATTACATTCCCACTAGCAATGTACAGAAGTTCTTTTTTCTCCTCCTCCTTGTCAGCACTTGCTAGTTCTTGTCTTTTTCAGTAAATTCTTTTTTGAAACTCTGACTCGCATTGCCATCAGAGTGTATATTTGGAAATCAAATTCTGTTCCATTGATTCATTTATTTAGAAAATATTTATTGAAAACTATTTATGTGCCAAATATTATGCTAAGTGTTGGAAATTTAGAAATAAGACATGTTTTCTGCCTTTAATTTAATTGTAATCTCATGGTAGAGAGAAGTAAGGATAGATTGATAGAATTATAAAATAAGGGTGAGGGTGTCAGAGAAAGCTCCTTGGAGAAATTAACAGTTAAGTTTAGCCCTGCAGCACTAATAGGTCTTAATCAGGTAAAAGGAAGGAGAGGAGAAAGACAGGAAAAGATATTTTAGGCTGTGAGTGCAACCTGGTACATGTTCTGAAAGCAAGGGAGAACATAAAGAACTGGAAAATTTTAAAGTAATATAGTGTGCGTAAAGCAGAAAGCATGAAATCTGTGGTCAGACGATGAAGGGTTTTGTTAAGGATTTTGGACTTCATCTCAAAGATTATGGGGACCCCTGGAGGACTTTAAGCTGGGGCTCAGCATGATCAGATTTGTGTTTTGGAAGGATTACTCTTGTAGTTGTTTGGCAAATGGATTTGAAAGGAGTAAGACTGGAGGCAGATTAATCAGTAGTGAAAAGCTTTCACTGAACTCAGGAAGTAGCAGTAAATACATAATGATCCAAAATATATTAAAATTGGATTTTTTGTAGGATCCATTGTAGGATTGAACTTGAAGAGTGAAAAAGAAAAAGGAATCAAGGCTGAATATGGGACTGTGGCTGGAGACCTTGATGGGCAGTGCCAATATTCACCAAGGTAGAGAATTCAGAAAGGTGAAGTATGGGAAGGTCAGATAATGAACTCAATTTGGACACACTGAATTTGTGTTTCTTACGGCCATTAAAGTGGAGCTAGTGAGCTACATATTCATATCTAGATTTTAAATTATAATAAGAGATGAGGTTTCTCAAGTCATGCCTATTGAGGAAAAATAGACTCCATGAACTACCAACTTTAAAGCTTATTGGAGGAGAGAGAATAAGTGTTCAGAGTTATGAATGAATCTCATATCCACTGAGTCAAGGCCAAGCTCTTAAACTGTAACTTTTTTCTCCTACTTTATCTCATGCCAGTCCCCAATTTACATTTTAAGTTTTATTAGTTCTCTTAAGTTCTATTAGGTGTTATAGTTTTATTAGCACCAAGCTGCTAGTGGTTCTCCATGCATACGTAGAGTCTCTGTTCCTTGGATATCTGTCTGTTGCTTGTTTTTAGTGTTTCTTCCTCTACCTAGAATGCCTGTTCCCCTTCTTTATCAGGTTATAGCTTCACTAGCTATCAGGATTGCCTGCCCTGGAAAGACTTGAGTTCCCTTGGTTGATTTAGATGGCCCCTCCTTCCTTTGCATAGCTTTTGTTTGTGTATCTATTCTAGCACTTATCACATGGTATTGAAATCATCTGTCTACCTAGCTTAGCATACAGATTGTTCCATGGGTTCAAGAATGGTGTTGCAGGGTAGACTTCCCAGGAAACAGATTCTGAGATGGAATTTAGTATACAAGATGTTTATCCAAAAGCACCCTTGTGGAAACACCTGTGGAAAGGAAAAGGAAGCAGGAGGGGGCCAAGGGAGAAGTCAAACCTTGATGCAAGCCTCATCTGCCACCATAAAGAACTCTGGAACTAGAACAGCCTTTCAGAGTTGCTTCAAATTGGGTGTGGGATGGTTTGGTCTCCCCTGCCTGATAAGTCACTGGGAGGAGCTGAGCTGTGATTATCCTCCTCAGACAGGCTTGCAATCTCTAATTTTTTAGACACACACCCTCCTGGCTCCTTGCATGGAATCCTGCCTGCTGCATGTATTTACATGACCTCTAGTCCTTTGAGTTTGCTACTCCTGTCAGTTACTAACAGATAGTTGTTACACTGAACAAAAATCAGTATCACTGCATCACACTTCTCTAGAACATTCATAAACATTTATTTAATCCTTTAAAGCAGCCCTCAAAGTTAGATATAATGATCACCCCCATTTTACAGTTGAAGAGGCTCAGTCCCAGAGTTATTCAGTGATTTGCTCATGGTTTCTAGCTGGGAAATGGCAGATTTATGACTTATATGGAGTGTTCTGATTTAAAACCTCATACTCTTCCTCTGTGACACCTGAGGGTGTTGAAATGTTACTGATGGAAGAAGACTGGGTGGGAAGAAGTCTTGACTAGTCTAGGCTAGATGGAAAGGAAAAATGTGTCTTAACAAAACCAAAACTATCCAGGGAGAAAGAAGCTAGAAAATTTCGAAGCTGGCAGCCTTGGAAAGGGAAACTGTTCTTTCAGGACCTCCTTTCCTTAGAAGGTTTCAAAGGAGTTAAAAACAATTAGAGCTGCAAGGGAGAGTAGGAGACAAGACAAGGCTGATGATCAAAGGAGAGAGCAGTGTAGGAAAATAACAGCATTTCATACACAGCCATGCACACACTGAAAATGTGTCAGCAGCGCGAGGTCATTGTTAACTGCCAAGGATAAGACTGAAATAGATTGTTAAATGAGAGACAATATTGCCAAGGCTGAGTTGTTTGCCTGCTTCAAAAGGACAAAATTCTGAGAGTCAGAATGAAAGAAAATTTATCCAATTGACTATAAAATGGAAATATGATGGCTCCAGTGCTGGATATGGGTTAGAACCTTTTTTTTTGTTACACAAAACTTGTCTAGTTAAAAGACTTTGAAAATAACATTTTTCGGGGGCGCCTGAGTGGCTCAGTGGGTTAAGCCACTGCCTTCCGCTCAGGTCATGATCTCAGGGTCCTGGGATAGAGTCCCGCATCAGGCTCTCTGCTCAGCAGGGAGCCTGCTTCCCTCTCTCTCTCTGCCTGCCTCTCCATCTACTTGTGATTTCTCTGTGTCAAATAAATAAATAAAATCTTAAAAAAAAAAAAAAAAAGAAAATAACATTTTTCTTGTCTACATAACTTTAAATAAAGGACTTTGTTTTTTTAAAAAGAAATTTGCTTTTTATTAAAATGCTAGGATATAAAACTTTTGTCCTTATTAAAAATATTTGTAAGTTTAATTTTTACAGTTATGTAATATTTGTTTCAGATAGGAGAGATTTAAGGACACATACAAGATATATTTTTCAGGTAGAGCTAGCTTGCTGATGAACTGCATATGGAGTGTGAGGGCAGGAGAAGAGTAAAAGTTGATACCAAAGTTTCGGGCCTGAGCCCAAAAGAGATCTAGAAAACTGTGACAGAAAGGGCAATACACATGGTAAATATCTGGATAAATATAATATTTTCTTTCTTAAAATCTTTAAGATTCTGATGACTATCAAAAGCAAAAATTGTAACATTGTGTAATGGGTTTTTCAGTGTAAGGAGATGTAATATGTACACATACTATATGGTTGTAAGATTTCTGCATTTTAGGGCGCCTGGGTGGCTCTGTCGTTAAGCGTCTGCGTTAGGCTTAGGTCATGATCCCAGAGTTCTGGGATCAAGCCCTGCATCAGGCTCCCTGTTCTGCGGGGAGCCTGCTTCTCCCTCTCCCACTCCCCCTTCTTGTGTTCACTCTCTCGCTATGTCTCTCGCTGTCAAATAAATGAATAAAATTAAAAAATAAATAAATAAAAGAGCACCTAGGTGGCTCAGTGGGTTAAGCCTCTGCCTTCGGCTCAGGTCATGATCCCAGGGTCCTGGGATCGAGCCCCTCATTGGGCTCTCTACTTAGTGGGACGCCTGCATCCCCCCAACTCTGTCTGCCTCTCTGCCTACTTGTGATCTCTCTCTGTGAAATAAATAAATAAAATCTTTTAAAAAAAAAAAAAGATTTCTGCATCTCACTTGAAGTGGTACATCTCATGTGAATTCTAAGTAAACTGAAAAGTTAGGCAAGTGATTATAATCCCTAGAACAAACTCTAAAATATTTATACAAATAAATAAAATAAAAATATATTTTTTAAATCCAATAAAAAGCAGAAAAGGGGAGACAGGAAAAACATCCCAGAGAGAACCATCATAAAACAAATTAATGTCAAAGCTAAATCTAAATAAATCAATAATTTCCTTAAATATAAATACTCTAAACACATTAATTAAAGATAGGGTTAAAAAAGTACAAAACCCAACTATAGGATATCTGCAAGGAATTCACTTTAAATATAATAACATAAACAGGTTAAAAACAAAGTTATGCAAACAGATGTACAATGTAAATACTAATAAAAAGAAAGTGGGGGGTGCCTGGGTGGCTCAGTGAGTTAAAGCCTCTGCCTTCAGCTCAGGTCATGATCCCAGGGTCCTGAGATCAAGCTCCGCATTGGGCTCTCTGCTCAGCAGGGAGCCTGCTTCCCCCCACCCCCACCCTCCGCCACCCTGCCTGCCTCTACCTACTTGTGATCTCTGTCAAATAAATAAATAAAATCTTTTTTTAAAAAATTTTAAAAAAAGAAAGTAATAGTGGCTTTATTAATATCAGACATAGATTTCAGAATATTCAAAAATACTAGAGACATTACATACTGATAAGAAACATCAATTCACCAAGAAGATATGACTTACTAAACGTGTATGCACCTAAAAACAGCTTTAAACTACATGATAAAAACTGATAAAATTAAGTGGAGAAATAGTTAAATCCGTTATACTTAGAGACTTTGAAACTCCTAAGTAATTAACAGAACAAGTAGACAGAAAACCAGCAAGTATATAGAAGATTTGAACAATACTAATACCTATTTGACACATATAGAACTGTCCACACAATGACAGCAGAATATGCATTATTTTCATCACCACATGGAACATGGAACATTCACCAAGATATGCCATATTTTGGGCCACAGAACAAATCTTAACAAACGTAAAAGAATTGCAGTCATACCAAGTATGTTTTTTGATCACCACAAATTAAACTACAGTAGTGGAAAGATATTTGGAAAACTCCCGAATATTTAGAACTTAAAAAACATACTTCTAAATAATTCATAAGTCAAAGAAACTTCCTAAGAAACTATAGAATCTTTTGAGCTGAGTGAAAATAATACAACATATTAAAGTCTGTGGAATTCAGTTAAAACTGTGCTTAGAGAAGAATTTATAGCACTCAAATGTTTACATTAGAAAAAAAGAAAGGTCTCAAATAAGTAGGCTTTCATTTTAAGAAACTAAAAAATAATAAACTAACCTCAAAGCTATTAGAAAAAAAGAAAATTGTAACAAGATCATAAATATTGAAACTGAAAACAAACATTAGAGAAAATTAATGAAATTAAAATCTAATTATTTTTTAAAAAGTAATAAAGATCTGGCCAGACTGCCTAAGAATAGGGGAGAGAGAGAGAGAGAGAGAGAGATGACCATACTGCTAATACTAGGAACGAAGGAAGAGAATATCACTACAAACCCTATAGACACTGAAAGTACAATAAGAGAATGCTATGAACAACTGTGTCCATAAATATGACAACTTAGACAAAATGTACCAATTCCTTAAATACAGCAAACTACAAAACTTAAGAAGAAATAAATTACCTAATAGTTTTACTTCTGTGAAAAAAATGTAATTTGTACTTATAGAACTTCTCAAAAAAGAAAACTCTAGGCCTGAGTTATTTAACTTATTCTACCTAACATTTGTGGAAGAAATTATCCTTCTACACAATTTCTTCCAGAAAGTGGAAGACGATAGAACACTTATCAATTCATTTTATGAAGTCAGTGTTACCTGATGCCAGAACAAATATAGTGCAAGGAACCTATAGACCCTCATGAACATAGACACCAAAAATGCTACAAAATATTAGCGAACTGAATCCAGTAATATATAAAAATGTAACACATCACAACCAAATAAGATTTTTTTTTAAAGATTTTATTTATTCATTTATTTGAGAGAGAGAGAGCATGAGCAGTGGGAAGCACCTGGGGGAGACTGAGAAGCAGGCTTCCTGTTGAGCAGGGAACCCAGTGTGGTGCTCCATCCCAGGACTCTGAGATCATGACCTGAGTTGAAGTTACCTACTTAACCGACTAAGCCACCCAGGTACTCCAGACAGTTATCTTGGTAATGCAAGGTTGTTTTAAGATTCAGTGTATCACTGTAATTTACTACATTAACAGACAAAAGAAGAAAAACCAATTAATCATTTCAATGATTGTAGAAAAACTTTTGAGATAATTCGGCATTTATTCATGATAAAATTCTCAGCACTTTCGGAATAAAAGGGAACGTCTTTTACATGATTAGGGATATCTATAAACACCTGTAGTCAACATCATACTTAACAATGAAAGATAATAATTTCCCCTAAGACTAGGAACAATGTGAGGGTGTTTGCTCTACAACTCCTATTCAAGGTTCATAATGGAAATCCTAGTTAATGTAGTAAGGCAAAAAAAAAAAAAAAAAAAAAAGTTATTCAGATTGGAAAATAAAACTTTCCAGATGACATTATTACTTAAGTAGAAAACTTTGAAGAATCCACATAAATGCTCCTAGAACTTGAAAGTGAGTTTGGTCTCAAGCTAGTCAGATTAAGATACAAAAAGCAATTGTATTCCTATATAATAACAATAAACAATTTGCAACCAAAATTGAAAATTAGTACCATTTATGATAACTCAATAAGTAAATTAATACTTAGGTGTAAATTTAATGGGATCTGTATGCTTTAAATTATGAAACACTGATGAAATAAATACAAAGAAGACCATGCTTATGAATTGGATGATTCAATAGAGTTAAGACATCAGTTCCTCCCAATTTGATCTATATATCTAATGCAATTCCAATAAAAATTCCAGAGGGCATGTCTGTCTGTATTGGCAAACTGAGTTTAAGATTTATGTGGAAAGCCAAAGTAAATAAATATCCCATGAAATTTTGAAAATGAAGGAAGTTGGAAGGCTCACACTAGGACATCAACACTTACTATAAAGCTACAGTTATCAAGGAAATGCGATATTGATGAAAATATAGATACACAGTTCAGTGGAATGGAAGAGAATTAGAAATAAACTAAGAATAGACTAGAAATAGACTCAAAAAATTATGGTCAGTTGATTTTTGAAAAAGATACAAAGGCAGTGGCATGGAGAAAAAATAATCTCTTCCAAAAATAATGCTTGAACAATTGGACATCCGTGTACAGAAAACAAGATGAACTTCGATCTATACTTCACATTTTATACAAAACTAACTGAAAGTGGGTCATAAAAGTGAGTGCAAAACATGAATTTATGAAATTTGAAGAATGCCCACGGAAAAATCTTCGTGGGCTTGAGTTAGGTGAAGAATTCTTAAATACGAGACTAAAAGCTAGATTTTAAGGAGAAAAATTGACAAATTAGACTTTCTCATAATTAAAGACTTTTTGCATTGTCAAAGTTGCTGTTAAGACAGTGAAAAGACAAGTCACAGGTTAAGGGAAAAGTTTGCAAATCAATATTTGGCAAAGACCCTGTAAGTTAGAATATATAAAGAACTTCCCAGAATCAACAGTAAGAATACAACCCAATCTTTGAGAAAGCAAAAAATTTCAACAGACACTTCATCAAGGGAGACATATAGAAGGCAAATAAAGGCATGGATTCTCAACATTATTAGGCATTAGTCATTAGAGAAAGACAAATGAAAATCAGAAGGTAAATTACACACCTACTATAATTACTAAAATTAAAAAAGAACAAACATCTGGCAATAACAAGTCTTGATGAAGTTGAAGAACAACTAGAACTCTCCCCCATCCATTGCTGTGAGAATGCAAAATGGTATAGTCACTTTGAAAACTAGTTTGGAAGTTGCTTATCACATTAAACAAATACCATATGATCCAGCAATCCCACTCCTGAGTATTTATTCTGGAGAACTGAAGACTTACATTCACACAAAAGCTTGTACAAAAATGCTTATAGCAGCTTTCGTCAAAATTGCCAAAATGTGAAACAAACCAAATGTCCTTTAATGAGGGGATAATCACTGTGGTACATCCATGCAATGGAATACTACTTAGCAATAAAAAGAATAAATTATTTCATACATCCAACAAGTTGGATAAGTGTCAAAGCCATTCTGCTCAGTGAAAGAAGCCAAGTTTTTGCAGTTACGTACTATGTGATTCTATGTCCATGTCATTCTAGATAGGCTGAAGCTCCAGGGATGGAGAACAAATCCATGGTTTTCTGCGGACAGTAGTGGAATGTTTGACTAAAAACGGAGTGGGAGAGTGATGGAAACAGTTTTGTGTCTTGATAAGGACGATGGTTGTGTGACTGTCTACATTTGTTAAAACTCTCTGAATTGCCCATCAAAAGGTTGAATTTTATTGTATGTGGATTAAAAATAAACATTTTAGGGGCACCTGGGTTGCTCAGTTAAGCTGCTGCCTTCAGCTCAGGTAGGTCATGGTCCCAGGATCCTGGGATCAAGCCCTGCATCGAGCTCCCTGCTCAGTGGAGAACCTGCTTCTCCCTCACTCTCTGCCTGCTGCTCTGTATACTTGCCTACTATCTCTCTGTCAAATAAATAAATAAATAAAATCTTTAAAAAATAATAAAAGAGGGGCACCTGGGTGGCTCAGTGGGTTAAGCCTCTACCTTCGGCTCAGGTCATGATTCCAGGGTCCTAGGATGGAGCCCCGCATCGGGCTCCTTGCTGAGCAGAGAGCCTGCTTCCCCCTCTCTCTCTGCCTGTTTCTACCTACTTGTGACCTCTCTCTCTCTGTCAAGTAAATAAAATCTTTTAAAAAAATAAATAAATAAAAAATAATAAAAGAAATAAAAATTTTAAAACTAACAGTATAGTTTCAGGTTAGAAATCACACAAACACATGAAACTGGGGGAAGAGAATCCATCTTCTATGCCTCTACGCCAGTGGGACTTGAATTATTTTAGAAAAATCTGTAGATAAGTAATGCAGTGTGTGCTGTTGGGTTAAACAGCAGGAGAATCCTTAAGCATATGGGCTAGAAAATGCACTGAATAGTTAGGGTACCAGTTAGGATTTACATGTGTGAAAGGGGTAAAGTGGCTTGCTTGATGGGTGTCTTAATCTGTTGTCATCTGCTATAATCAGATACCATAGACTGGGTGGCTTAAACGATAGAAATTTATTTCCCACAGTCCTAAAGGCTGGAAAGTCCAAGGTACCAGCAGATTCAGTGTCCCTAACCCCATCTTTTTTTTTTTTTTTTTAAGATTTTATTTATTTATTTGACAGAGATCACAAGTAGGCAGAGAGGCAGGCAAAGAGAGAGAGGTGGGGAAGCAGGCTCCCCTCGGAGCAGAGAGCCCAATGTGGGGCTTGAACCCAGGACCCGAGGATCATGACCTGAGCTGAAGGCAGAGGCCTTAACCTAGTGAACCACCCAGGCACTCAGGGCACTAACCCCATCTTAAGAGCTTCACCCTCATGACTGATTTGTCTCCTCCTAAGGGCCCCATCTCTGATACCAACTCGTTAAGGATGAGGGTTTCAACATACGAATGGGGAAGTGCGTAGCAGCGGACTCCCTTGAATTGCCCAAATTGAGTTTGACTGTGTTGGTGATCCGGGGCTAGTTCCCTTGGCCAGGTCTATACTGAACGGAACAACAGCTTTACTGGAGTCCTAACATTGCCTGATCACATCCCCTTACCCTCTTCCTTGTTCACCAGTAATGGAGGCTGGGTTCACCAGGCAATCAGTGTCTAATTGTGTTTCCACACAGCGGTCTCTCTAAAACATTGAACAGCTCTGAGAACAATGCACCCCATGGGGACATTTCCCAGATTAATACTCTTATTTGTTATGGACCCATTAAACTAGAGCAAACAAAGAAACTAAAAACCCCAAAACGCAATTATCCAGTTTTGAAGTGAAAATTAGTTAGAACCAAAAGTATATGTTAAATTTCTTAAAAGACCCAAGGGTTAAAACACAAGTATTAGAAGATCAATGAGGAAAAAAAAAAAAAAAATCAAGCACTCTCAACTGAAATCTTGCAGAGGCCTGGCTTTCATAAATAACATGACTTATGGCTTTTGGTCTCAGTTCTGCAGGGAAGAAATGGTTTTCCAAAGTCCTTTGGAGGGAGAAATGAAACTAAAAATGGATGTTGTCAAAATATAAAAATAAATTGGAAAATCATCAAATGAGATTTACTTATTCATAAAGAAATATTTATAGATTTCCTACTAATATTGAAACTCAATTAAGTTTCAGGCTTTTCCTTTCTGACCAGAAAAGCATCTGTTCTTGGTTGTTGATTCTGTTCAGTGCAGTGGCCTACTTACTAATTAGCAAGGCTGGGAATGAGATGGACGTTCTTTTGTGGAAGTTAAGGAAATTGACAAAGACACATATGCTTCATCTATTTCTAACTGTAACTGGATTGTATAAATGCCTTTGAGTAACACCAGGATTTTTCTACTTAAAAACTTTGGGGTTTGATCTTGGATGCTGGTGAATATATAGTATAGGTATTCAGATCTTCTCCATTCCACCCCATGGAATACGGATGGCTTGATATTGGGCATGTGTTCTACAGTGATCCCTCCCATGCTGGTGTGTGCTGTGCCAGAATCCTATTTCATAGTGTACGGGTTTCTCAATGTTGATTTTTCTCAAGACTATTGGTTTCATTGGGCTACCGTAACACAATACCACTGACGGTATGGCATTAGCAACAGAAATAAAGTTCTCATGGTTCTGGAGCCTAGCAGTCCAAGACCAAGGTATCAGCAGGGTTAGTCACTTTTGAGACCTCTTCTGGCTTGCCTGTGGCCACCTTCTCTCTGGGTCCTCCTATTGTCTTTCTTTCCTCTGTGTGTGCACTTTCTTGGTGTCTGTTTTGTGTGTTTTCTCCTTCTTAAAAGAACACCAATGAGATTGGATTAGGGCCCACTCTAAAAGGCCTCATTTTAGTTAATCACCTCTTTAAAAGCCCTTCCTCCAAAAACAATCACATTTTGAAGCACTGGAGGTTTCAACACAGGAATTTGGGCCGGGAGAGGGAGGATGCAATTCAGCCTCTTACACTCCCATGTAATCTATTTGCTATCTCTGCCACAAGAGTGTAAATGCAGTGTTTTACTCAAGAATAATTAAAAAGTGAGTATAACTGACTTTTTTTTTTAATTGCAAATATTTGCCGACCCCTGAACTAGAGTATACTGCTTTAAAAAGATTTATTGCATGATCCCATCTTCAGGCAGCATCCTGATAGCTCTCAGGGCAATGGGGTAGGCAGTGCCCCATATGAGCAATCCTCCCCTCAGGGGTACAGCAGGATCATCTGGAAATGGTTTCCCAATGCAATCTGTCTCAAGTCTTCATTGCCACCCCAGAGTCAACCAAAGCCAAGAGCTGGAGGCGACTGCCCTCAAACACTGAGTCAGCATCCTTGCTTTGGGAGTTCTCCTCTACCTCCTTAGCCTGGAGGGGAGTCAAGACTGTAAAATCTAAAAATTTTGAGCCACAATGATTCTATCTCACTGGAAAACATTGCAAACACATTTGCACATGCACGCACACAGATTAGGAGATGATTTCTTAACAAACTTTTGTTAACAGCTATTGTCACTGAAGAGCCACAAAAACCGTTTATCGTTTAAGAAATTACCCACACTCACAGATTGAGAGCTAGGAATAGTTCCATTATTTTAAATGTAACATCAAAGGAACTTACACTGAGAAATGGGACAAAGGGATGGTTAAGGGCTACGGATGGGTACTTAGCAAAGAACATACAAATGTATTTCTCAAGGATTGGTGAATTCTCCAGAATTATGCAACAGATTTTGGCTCAGAAACAATACGCTAGAAACAAAGCACTGGCCTACAAACCTACTGTGCTACCTTTTTCTTTTCCCCCTAGATAATGTATAGTATTTTTTAATTCGAAAAGCACATTTTAGCATTTCTGGAATCGGACTTCCATCTTGCAATAAATATAAAATTTAACAGAATCTTTCTTCTTCTCTTCCTCCTCTTTTTCCTCCTCTTCTCCCTTTTCCTTTCTGGAAAACCCTTATTAAGGACCTGGTGCATTTTATAGAAAATGGTGTCTTAGAATCGAGGTAAAGACTTTCCAATGTGTTTGAAGTCCGGTTTGAAGACTAGCATTTCCATTTAGTTCTCATTTGGTTCACAGTGTAGATGCTGATGATTTGCCCTCCAGGATTGGAAGGAACCTCAGTGGATCTGTGCTCTGACATCCTCTTGGGTCTCTGCTCTTAGCAGGGTTCTTATTAGTGGTGTGTCCTCATAAGGCCCTGAGAGGACTAAGTCCACCAAAGGCCATGTGATGGACTGGCAAATGCCAACTTCCAGAAGAAAGTACAGTGATCTTGATGGCAATACAATATAATGTCTCTTTGCTTCAAGTCTATACAAATATGTATTTGTATAAATATAAATTTCAGAGGAAACCTTTGTTTTGCAACATAAAGTACACTCTGTGTGTGTGTATCTATATATACACAATATATATCTCACACACATATAATTTATAATATATAATTTATCTAATAATAAAGATAAATATAATATATATGTAATTTCTAAACAAAAAGTAAAAGCTACCATCTTACTGTAGGTGAGAATAAAAGAACATTAGCTCTAAAATCACTGGAACATACTAAATAATTACATCAAAAATAGTCTAGAAAGTACTCTTCTAGAACAATCTGCCTCATAAATTAGCATGAGAGTTTATTTGCATATATACTATGGGCACATTTGAAAGTGTATGCGTGTGTATAGCATATATGGCATATGTAACATTTTAAAGGGAGTAAACACCATGTAGTTAATTCCCGTGGCAAAAGATAATTTCAGTGTTTTTGCAACATTTGACAATCACTTCATCTTTGTAATACCATCTAAATTAGCATTTTTAAGAATCCCATATATTACTTAACAGAAAAGGCCTAAGTAGTATCAAAAGAGACTGGAGGCAAATTAAGTTTCCTTTTGTCCAACTTTGTGTCACTTCCTGCCTCCATAAATAGGGAAAGCAAAATATCTGTGCTTCTTATTCATGTACATCTGCCAAACCAATTAACACCTCCTGAATGTTATCTTAATTGCATTTATTAACATAACATTAACATAGCAGGGAGATAACATTCAGGAGGTATTAATTGGTTTGGCAGGCACTCTTGAATGGGGAGCGAGGAGAAGGGCCCTTCTCAGTGTCTGCTTTTTTTTTTTTTTTTTTTTGCGTTATGGTGGAGACAAATGAGATTACATTAGAAGAGAGAGAAAATATATCTTAACCAAAATGGCAGCCACATCACAGGGTCACTTGGTTCTCCTTTCTAAATGTTGCAAAGAGATGCCCGGCTCTTTGACAGTTCACCCAGATGCCCTCTCCACACCACTGGCTCTTTCCAGTTCTGACTGTAAAAAGGCCTCTGGAGGTGGGGAGGCACAGAAGTGCCTCTCGGGGATGCATTGAGCTACAGTCATAAATGTTGACAGTGCCATAACTGCTTTAAAAATAATCAGAATAAGTTTCTCTGATGACAATCTAATACAGCCCCCACCCTCATAGAATCATAGAACTATAGAATGATATAACTAGATTCATCCATCCATTAATTCATTGTTGAGCACCTACTGTAGTCCCAGAGCTGTATAGTGCTGGGGTAAAGAGAGAAACGAGACTCAGTACCTGGCTCAAGATGTCTAGTTGGCACAGGAATTACCATGTATGTAATGATTGCAGGTGTGTGGCTTATAGTAGACACTCAATACGTATTTAAGTGAATGATTCATGAAAATTATCATTGTGGCTATCTGATGGTGGTATGGAGGATGGGAAGGATGGGGTTTAGGGACACATGTATAACAAGGCAAAACTGAAGACAAGAGATGATATGGAAAGAGTTGAATGATTAGGGACCAAACCAAGGCAGAAACACTAGGAATGAAGAGGAGGGCATAGGTAAGGAGGTCCACGTGAGAAAAATAGCAACATTTGTTGAGGATTTTCTTTGTGCCAGGGAGAGCTCTTAGCACTTAGTATGAACTTTATTTTCTTAACAACCATGTAAGGCGGTCTTATTATTATGCCCATTTTAAATGAGGAAATTGAGTATGGTAGGCTGAATAATGACCCCCCCCAGGCTGTCCCCTCTCCAATCCCCATAATTTGTGAATGTGTTATATTACATAGCAAAAGGGACTTTGCAGATGTAATTAGGTTAAGGATTTTGCAATGGGGAGATTATCCTGGATTATCCAAGTGGGCCTGATGTGATTCTAGGGTCTTTATATGAAAGGGTTAGGAGGAGTAGAGCCAGAGTCAGAAGATACAAGGATGGTAGCAGAGGTCAGAGAAGAGAGAAAGTACCACATTGGAGACCTTGAAGATGAAGGGGCCATGAGCCAAGGAATGTGGGTGACCTCTGAAGGGGCTTTTCCTGGGTACTGTGGAAGAGACTCTCTCCATTACTCACCCTTTTCTCTTTCTTTCATTTTCAGTATCTCCATAAGAAAATACTTCAATTATACAGTATCTTTCCATTTTATTTTATTTTATTTTATTTTATATCTTTTCTTTAAAAAACAAAACAAAACAAAACAGAAAAACATTTCCCCCAGTCCCCAGTACATTATAATTTTCATGAAGTCCATTTTTGTACTGTATACTTTTGACCTAATGCCTGACACTGCCTGGATACAACAAAAATGTACTTATTAAATGTGTTTTAAAGAAAACTAGGAAGGGAAGAAGCTCCCCAGTTTTTTTTAGCGTGACATAGTTCCTGCCTTTCAGGGTGTGTCCTCACAGAGTCAATAGATTTGCAATCACTTTGTGACCAGGAAGTACACCTCTCTTCAATGAAGAATTTTTTGACCCAGCTATTGGAAATGCAGTCTTCAGATAAACATTAATTATTACAGCCTTCAGGAATTACCTCACTTGCAGGAAACTGCCTTGCCCAAGGTTACATCCATCTTGGGATGGCCCATTCCCAGTAACTGGTTGAGATGGGTATAACAGCCATTTGGAACATCATTCTGGAACATCATTCCAGAATGAGGAAGCTCTGGAAGGCCATTTTAGCTCCTGGTTCAGCTGTTCAAATTTGCCATTAGGCTCATATCGTGCTTGATTTCTGCTCCCACTTCCCTTCCACAGGTGTTGATTCCAAGGATACTCCTTGATAAACATCCTATGCACTAAACTCTGTCTTAGAGTTGGCTTCCTGGAGACCCCAATCTCAAACAATCACTATGCATGAATTCTTTCATGAGCCAGGTAGTTATAAATAAACAAAAACAGAATCCAAAATTTGAGAAAAAATTATAGAAGAGCTTAATGTTAAGGAAATCCTATCCCATTAACTAGTACCTTTTCAAAGAGTTACAAAAGACTGCTATTATTAAAGATTTATCAGTGTGATCTCTCAGTAGGCTGATGCCCCCCCCACACCAACCCCCACCAGAAACTTGTTTTGACAATCACATCAGATCTCTCTCTTAAGTATCTCTTGAACTTGTCTATTTGTATCACTGTCATCCTTTTAATTCAAGTCTCCCATAACTTTCTTCTCAGGGAATGAACACATAGGAGTTTGTTATTTTGTGTCCCTCCAATTTTTCTCCATACTGGAATGGTCACTATCCAGCCTAGAGCTTTGTAATAACTCCCCATCACCCTAAGCACAGAGTCCAACAGGAGCTGGTGTCTGAACATGGTGTCTGAACACCTAATTGGGCTTCTTCCTGTTTCTAGACTCATCTGTGGCATGCCCTAATCAGCCTTTCCCCTTCACCACAGCCTCCTTTGTTTCCTGCCAAAATTCCCCATACTGTCCACACTGGTGCAGAGGCCCATCCTGATCTGATTCTTTTTAAAACTCTAGTTTTGAATTTGCCACCACTCTCCCTTCCTGCCTTACTAAATGACATGACTTGTCTTTGTTTGCCTTGGGCCTTTGCACACATCGTACCCTCTATCTGGAATATGTTCCCTTTCTCTTCCCACCCACTTCCCCAGCCTTCTCCTTGACAAATTTATTTATTCATTCATTCATTCATTCATTCATCTCATCTCATTTTATTTTATTTTATCTCCTCACCCAATATGGGGCTGGAACTCATAACCCCTACTTCAAGAGTCACGTGTTCTACCATCTGAGCTAGCCCAGTGCCCCTGCTTCTACTCAGCTTTCTCTGATTCCCCGAGGATGAATTTGGTACCTGTCTTCTTTGCTGTTATGGCACCCTGTACTTGGTCTTTTCAATAGCTTTACTATTCATAACTGCCTCTAAACTTGGTTGTCTCAGCCACCAGAATGAACTCCTTATTCATAACCGTGAGTATAGCAACTAACACAGTACGTAACACACAGAAGGTACTTGTTCATCAGCTTTTGTTGATGGATGGATAGATAACTGAAGTCTCATGAAAAATCCCTAATATGTAGCTGGCAGGGCAAACCTTTTTGGCCACATTCTAAATGGAAATTGAGGGTTACTTAGCCAAGTTTATATTGCATTTAGGTCTTCTGATGGCAAGTCTAGTGCTACTTACTATAAATTCTTTGATTATTCATTCTTTCCACAGTATATGATTCCACAAATATTTGAAAGCCTAGTGTCTTGGGCTTTATTACAGGTGCTATATTGACACAATCTCTCTTATGGGGCTTACGTTCTGGAAGGGAAGGTTGACAGTAGACAAGTAACAAACTAATGTTGAGTAGAGGTAAGTTCTGTGAAGAAAATGTGATGTGGTGATATGACAGAGCCGCAGGATGTAGAGGAGAGTGTTTTTTCGAAATGGAGATTAGGGAATCAATGTCCCTGGAAGGCAGTGACATTTGAAATAGATCCGAAAGATAAGAAGGAGCCAGTCATGAGACAAGCCAAGGAAGAACCCTGGTGGCAAAGGAAAGTGTATGTGCTAAGCCCCACAAAGGGAAAGAACTCAGCGTGTTCAAGGATCAGAAAGAAGGCCAGAATGACAAGATCCCAGTGAGCGATGGGGAAAGTGATGGGAAATGCAATTGGAGTACCAGCCTAGATCATGTAGGGATGGTAGATCCTGGCCAAGAGTTTGGATTTTGTTCTAACTGAAATGAAAAGCCACCAGAAGATTTAAAGGAGGGGCTGGTAGTTACTTAATCCAGTCTGTGATAGACTGAGAGTCCTAATGATATAGGAGATTTGAATGATTAGGATTTCAGGAAACAAAATCTCATGTAATTTGGAAAATATAACTAGTGAGATAAGATCTCTAGAAGCTATGTGGATGCAGTGGTCATTTTACCTGGAGAATTATCATGATTTTATGGTAATAAATCATAATTATGATTTCTACCCATACCTTCATACTGATAAACCCCATATCCCAATTTCCAGCACCTTTATTTCTAGTTGCCTACTGGACAGCTCCTCCATTTTGTCCTGAGATTTATGTCTTAAAGGCAGATCTATTGGCTTACTCACCTGCCACCATACAGTGGTATCCTCCTTTATATTTAATGACCTGTTTATTTACCTTTTTAACTTACAGGCATCCTAAATAACAACCCAATAACAAAACCCCAGTAGCAAAAACCCAGCTGATGACCAGGTCCTGCTGCTTCTACCACCCATTATTTCTCAGACTCAGCTTTATTGTCCTTGCATTTCTTCAGGTTCTCATCCGCTATCACCTGGACTTTTATAGTCACTTCCTAATGTATCATTCATCTTCTGTACTCCAGCCCCATTTCAAATTATTGCCAGACGAAATCTTTTTTTCTTCTTCTTCTTTTTTCCGCCCCAAACTACAGCTCTTTTCTGTTTTATTTCTAGTACAAAAATACC
The DNA here is from genome assembly GCF_030435805.1 of Mustela lutreola. Taxonomy (NCBI): domain Eukaryota; kingdom Metazoa; phylum Chordata; class Mammalia; order Carnivora; family Mustelidae; genus Mustela; species Mustela lutreola. The sequence continues at coordinate 78,815,846 of NC_081301.1, read as the reverse complement.
TTCTTACTGTTAAATAATCAAATCCTATCACCAAATGAAATCCCAGAGTGTATCTTTCTGGACCTTCTTCTACAATTATACACACAATACACACAAGTTAGATTATAACCTAATTCTGTTTGGTGATCTGTCTTTTTTAAAAATAGATTTTCAGTATTTCTCTAAATGAATTAATATACATCGACATCATTTTTGGTGGTTTTATACTATTTCATTATATGGATGTACTGTAATTTACTTAAATAAATAACTTCCTTTTGAGAGCAATTCAGGTCATTTTGCTTTTGTGAATGATATTATGTTGGACATCATTCTATTATTTATCTACTTATATCTCTGTCCCACTTTCTTCAGAAAAATCTACTTGAAATGGCACTTTTTTAATCACATATAATTTCTTTTAATGTTTTAGTGGTTTTACGATTTATAATTGTTTTCAATTGGAAACTTTTTGGTATGAATCAATGGTCTGAACGTTGTTTCTCCAAAAATGGTTGGCCAGCTTTCCGATTTGTTATTTATAGCTCAATCCAACCTTTCCCCAATGATTTAACGTGCCAGCGCTTTGTCATACACTAAATTCTTACAGAATTTCAAGTCTATTTCTGGGCTATCTATTCTATTCCATCAGTCTGACTACAAATTCTAGCAAAGATGCCCTGTTGCTTTAAATTCACAGGTTTTCTAATAGGTTTTAATATTTGATAGACCACGTTTTCCTTTGCTTGCTCTTTGTTTGCTTTTTCTTTCTTTTTTTTTTTTTTTAGTATGGCAGAGGTTTACTCCAGCCACTTTGCCCCCACATTTTATTTTTCCAAATAAAATTTAGCATCATTTAATCAAGTTTAAAAAAATTTTTTTTGTTGAAATTTTTATGTTGATTGTATTAAATTTATAAATTGTTTTGGAAGAAATTGGCATCTTCAGAACTGTCTTTCTAAAATAAATCTGGTCTTATCTTAACCCTGCTTAGAAACCTGCCATACATAGTTCCCCCTGAAGGGAAAGTCATATTTCTTTCAACGGCATGCAATACCTTACATATTTTCACTCCTGCATACCTTCCCTTGTCCTTCAGAGATTTAGAAAATCGTAGATTACAATACTTTAAAGAACATGGAGTAGTTTGTTAGAATCTCAAATTCATGGCAATGGAGATGTATTACAGAGAATGCTCTGGCAGTTTGAAGATGTAATTTGGAAATCTGTCTACCTCATTTGCAAAGTTGTAACTGGAGCTAGGAGCTCCCAAGCTTGATTGCGTTTTGGCCTGTTAAGTCCATCCAGAGGAAGAACATCAGTTAGAACCTACAAGCATTCCAAGAATATGTGCATAATCAAGGCTATCTTTCTTTTAAGTCCTGGGAAAACTTTGACTTTCTAAAGTTTGGCTCCTGCCTCTTGACATTAAAGAAGAAAATTCCACTAACTGCAAAATAAATAATTTGGCTGCTTTGTGTTTAGCTTACAGCATTATCTCCAAACCCTGGCCCTGGTAAAAGTTTCTGTTGGCTCTTTTCATCCCTCCTCGCCCTTCGTTGTTCTCCATGTGTTTCCCCATTCTCTACCGTGTACAATCTGCTGGTGGAGATCTGGGTCAGTGATAGCGGGTGAGCGAGAAGGAAATGAAAGGGAATAGAGAGAAATGTTAAGAAAACTAACTTTGCAATGTTAAGACTTGCTGAGAGTACTTTAACTGTCTTTTAAAATGTCTTTTTATTTTTTAAATTATTTTTAATTTTTTAATTAGTTAAATTTCAGCTGCCCTCCAAGACATAGGGTAAGGTGTAAGAATTCAAATGTAAACACTCTCATGGGATGTAGACTATGGTTTGTTTGTTTGTTTTTTTTTTTCCCCAGACATCCAGCTCGGTCCTGGATGCTCAGTGTACTTGTTTATATAAACCGTGTTAGCTCAAAATCTTATAATAACTCAGTCACAGTATTCAAGAATTGGATCCCATGGTTATCTTGCTAGAGTTGGGATATGAAAACAGCTTTTAGCACTGGAGGAGAGTAATTACTTGAGTTTTCAATCTCCAGAGATTTCATTTTGGTCAGTGGTTTTAGGTTTCCGTCCAAACCATCTTACTGGGAGAGACACTAAAATGGGTACAATAGATGAACTTTTTTTTTTTCTACCTTTATTTCTTTGCCTTTTCTTCATAAAGTTGAGATTAATATTGTATAATAACACAGTTCAAAATGGGCCAAACAAAACAGGAATAGGAGATGGATGCAGTTTATAAACTAAATCATTACCCTTGAATAATCAAAAGCTTGGGATCACAGTCCCTGCAAGTTGTAATGAATTGCTATAGACAAAATAATGCCAAAACCTTTATCGGCCTTTATTTCTATGTTTTCTAGATGTCCTACATGTATTTCTGCAAAGAAGATACACCTGCTTCATGATCACTATTTAAGATAAAGTTGTGAAGCTATAAAACCTTTAACTCTTAGAGGAATGGACACATTTTTGAAATGATTTATCAAAAGTCTAGAATATCTCTTTCAAACTAGTGAAAATATGGTATCAATTATTAAACATTAAAAGTAAGGGAGGAAATATAGAGAACCTGTACAATATGGTATTTATCCTTAAGAAATATTATGTGTGCACACAACCCTAGTTTCCCCTTTTGAGTGCAGAAGCTTGGTCATATTAGCAGGAATTTAGAAAAAAAAAAAATCAACCAAGCCATTTGCCTCTCCCAAGATCATGAATTATAGAGATGGGGGTTCAAGGACACTGATTGCCCATACAACTCTGCAGGGAGGTGAACTGTGCTCGGTTTGAGGTCACAGCAGAGCAGCAGAGGACAGAAGATAATGAGATGTCTGGGCAGTGGGGTAGCTCTTCAGCGGCTCATCTGAGAAATCCCAGTGCATGGATGAGGCGGATGTGACTCATTGATTCAACTTGAAGCAGGAAGAACAGTGAACGACAAGGAAGGGGAACAAAGAAACGCTCAAGACAGTGGGAAATAGCCGAGATTAAAACCAGTCTTTACAGGGGGCCTTACCTAACCAGGGCTAAGAGTTGGAAATGTACATTTATCTGCTACTAGTCCACTTACCAGAACAGAATTTTAGTAGAAATTTGAAGGGAATTTCATGCAGGAGAACAAGTGCCTGCACAGACACATTCATGGCTTATGTCCTTTGCATAGGGAAGCAGCAAAGTTACCAAACATTATAGAATGTATATTCAGATGTAGAGGGATAGTTCTGGTTTTTTCACTGACCAGAGAACAACTCAAACATACATCGAAGTAAGGAGGAAAAATTCACAAAACCCTCTGTACCCATTGCCCAGCTTCACCATTTTACCTATCTTAGAGAAAATTCTTATTGATGAGGGAAGTTGGCATCAGAAGAGGCCTGGGAACATACTCTGAAGAGGGGGCAGCAAAGGCCCAAATTGTCAGCAGGGTTCCCTGACTCCCTCCAGTGTGACATTATTACTGCATTATGGCATTACTTGTTAAGTGAAAGGTATTAGCTCTGTGAATAATCAGGTAATCAAAAAGTACTTACTGCTTTGGCTTTTTATTACAGGTTCGTCAGCCACTTACATTTAAAATTTTTTTAATATATCATTATTTTAAACACACATCATTATTTTAATTATATCCAATTAAATATACCTGCATCTCCTCAGCATGCATCATTATGTACTTTACTAAAAAGCACTTTGAATCAAATTGCATACCAGCGTTCTTTATTATAATTTATGTGCACATATCTGCAGCAGATTTATACATTTTGGAGATTAATTATCAAGAAGTTTGTTTAGACTTCCAGTAAATGTGAAACTTAACTTGAACATCAGTATTCTCTGGTGTTTGTAATTTTGTGGTATTTTCTAATATCCTGGAAGATACCGCTTTGTTTTTTTCATCTGAGGAGAGTATGGGTACACAAAGAGAAGTCATTACAATGACCAGATCCATTTGTGACCTAATCTTTAAATTTTTTCGCCTCTTTTGGGTCCCCCAGATTGTTACTCTCATTTTTGACTCTCCCAAATAGGAGACTGAAAGATTGTCTATGACTCAGTCCCAATCCCATGAAAATAATACTGCTAAGTTATAGGAGTATAAGAAAATATGGCCCTTAGTGATTCCTTATTGCTCCTGTTGAAGGAGTTTAGATCTTTTGGCCCAAGGGTTCATCACATTTTAATACCTGTTTTTTGCATCCTTCATAGGTAAGCATGAGAAATTCTTACTATTGGTGTTCGGCATGTGATAGAGTAGTGCAAGGATACTTAAAGTGGAGTTCAGCATGTTGTTTTTGTATTCTAGCCAGCCATCTCCTGTCAGCTCCCATCACACCCCTGTGATTGTTTATAACAAACTGAGCTGCTAAACAAACTCACAAAGGAAGGCTCAGTCTCTTGAGGTGTTGAGGGGTGACCTGTTGGTTCAGTTTGATGCTAATGTCTTGACTGGTTCCCATAGCACAGATTCCAAATCATTGGATTGAGTCTGACTTGAATCGTTACCTTTCCTCAACTCATATCCACTGGTTTTGCGTATTTCTTCCAGTACATGAAAAAGTTTTCCTGTGTGGTTTCTGGGTTACCTCATCTCTCAAGCCCTGGTATCTCTTCTTTTCTCAAGGAAGGAAGCCTGGTCTTAGAGCAGCTTTTTGCTGTTCCCCACCTCCTTCCTTTCAAGGGAGGTAAGGAGTTAGAAACTGGGTTATTCTGTGACCTGGGGTATGTCAGTTACATTCTCTAATCCCAGTTTTATCCCAGTTGAGGGATTTGTGACTAGGTCATCTCTACTGGTTTACATTCTCTTTTGTGTTTTTGAGATATTTGCCTTATTATTTTATATTACATGATTCTGTATGTTGATATAGTCATTGTAATGGTTTTAAATAGTAACCAGATAGACAGAAAATGATTGTAGGGACCTTTTAACTTCACTGCTCCTCCTATCCCTCCTTTTGTAGCCAAAGATAACTACTCACATTCACATTCCTTGACTAATTTGTCTAATAAAACTTTGTCAAACAAAGTTGATTCTGTGGGACCTTTTAGCAGCTATAATTTGGTATTCTATTTTGGACACTGTTAGTCATTCAAGAGGCTGTGCGGGTGAGGAATGGTGTGGGTGATTGAAAAGGCACGAGCTTTCAGCAGAAGATTTGAAATATGCACAATGAATTGTTCTTCTTGGTTTGAATAAGATTCTGTGAAGTTTGTTTTCTCCCTTTCCAATGACAAGAGAACTTCAGGGGAAGAAATGGTGGTAAGAAGAGTAGAGGGAGGAAAAAATGTTTCCTGTCATTTTACAGATTCCAGTGTGTAAAAGTAGTCATCAGAAAGTTTATTTCCTTCTTTACAATAGCCCATGAAACTTATGTGGTTAATGGTATATTTTAGATTAAGTTTTATGACTTCAATGACAAAGTTTTCCATTGACTAGAATAACTGAGAACAAAGATTGTGGTGAAATTCTTTATTCATAAATAGATGTTTCTCTAAAGAAAAAGTTTTCTCTTAAAATGATAAAGCATGATAATTTCTAGTGGCCAATGATTGTATTAATGACATAGTGAATGAGAGCAAAATTTAAAGAAATACAAATACATTGGTATGCTCTGGTTCCCTTGTTGTTACTAGTATTACTGCTTATCTATATCTAATTATTTGAGCAGCAGTACTATTGTAGAAAACAACTTTTACCTACCGTTATCGGACCCCTTTTGGAGTAAACATAGTTCCAAGGCTTTTAGAAAGTGACTTGAGTAGCATATGAAGCTCTTTTGGTTGCCTTTCTATTGTTAATCTCTTCATTTTAGCAGATGGTACTTAGAACTCATTTTACATAAGAGTTTATAAGAATGAATCCCATTTTCAGTTTCAGTTTCTTTGATTCTTTGCCCCATGCAAAATTAGAGAGGGAGAGTAAAAAAAAAAAAAAAAAAAAAGGCAGTTCCTTTATGTTTTAAACATCAAACTCAGTAATTTTTTTCCCCACACAGGAAAACTTAACACATTTTTGTTCTCATTAAACAATAACACCAAAACCTAACCAAAACAAAACACCAAAAAAACCCCACAAAAAACTCACAACCACTGACTAGCACTTAGAGCCAAACAAACTATGAAAGATTGTGTTACTGAAAGTAAACAATTTTGTAGCTTAGATTTTATACCCAGCCAAATTTGTGTTCCCTTGAGAGAACAAAATAAAGATATTATGGACATGACCAACAGATTACTTGGAAAGAAATATTTGCAATATAGTACTGTAAAATCATAAAAAAAAGAAAAATTAAATGAACACAGCAGTAAGCCTGGGTGGCTCAGTTGGTTAAGGATCTGCCTTTGGCTTGGGGTCATGATCCCAGGGTCCTGGGATCGAGCCCCACATCAGGCTCCCTGCACAGAAGGAAGCCTACTTCTCCCTCTCCCCCTGACTTCTCCTTCTCCTGCTTGTGCTCACTCTCTTACTACAAATAAAACAAAACAAAACAAAAAGCAGTAAGAAAGATGTGGGCCCAAAATTATTAAATTTATAGCTGAGTCTTAAGAACTATGACACATAATAAATAAAGTTATTAATATGGAACTAAAATCCCAACCTATAAGTAGTAGATGTGGGAATAGAAGGATTAGAGAATAGGAAGCCAGAAATCTGGGGGACCAGAACTGAAGATGTCTTGAGATTCTTGCCTTGATCAGGATGATAATAGAGATCCTGATTATTTCTAGATATTGATAAGATATATATGTTTATTTATTTTTAAAAATACTTTATTTATTTATTTGATAGAGAGTATGAAAGCAGGGAGAGCGGGAGAGGGAGAAGCAGGCTCCCTACTTCCTGCTGAGCAGGGAGCCTGATATGGGGCTCGATACAGGGGATCATGACCTGAGCCAGAGGCAGACACTAAACTGACTGAGCCACCCAGGAGCCCCATGACAGATTCATATATATATATATGAATTTAAAATGTCAAGGCAATCCCTAAGAAAAATAGGAAAAGAATAGAATACATATCTTTTTAAATGTTTAAAAAAGAAAAAAAATGAAACAACTACCTTAATTCAACAAAAGACACAGGACAAAAGAGATTGATACAAAAGGATGATAAATGGAAAACATGAAAATAGGTCATCAGAAATATGTCAGACATAGAAATAGTCACACTAAATGTAAATGACTTACATTCTCCCTTTTTAACATAAACTTTTAGACTAGATAAATATATATAAAAGATCCAATTTTATGCTGTTAAAATCTGTGACATCTCCAAAGAAAAACAATAAAAAATGTTTGACAAGACTATGCAATAATCATGAATTTGTATGCAAGACTAAGTTATGAAACATAAAGCAAAGCCAAGGAAAAAAAGAATGATGAAAATACAGAGAAATAGATAACCCACAGTCACAGTGGGAGAATTTACTATAACTTTTTTCAAAAATGAATAAATTTAGGAGATAGAATTTTAAAACACATTTAACAACCTTGTTATAACATATGTAATTTACACATTTTAAATATTTATAAACTTGATGATCATCAACTAGAGAATTAATACAATTTTCAAGCATCCATGGGACATTTACAAAATTTGATCATGTGTGAGTCTACTGGGAAAACCTCCATTAAATTCTGAACAGCAGAAGTCATAGTTCATATTCTCTGAAGAAAATATAGTAAAATTAGGGGCGCCTGGGTGGCTCAGTCCATTAAGCATCTGCCTTCAGCTCAGGTCTGATCCCAGGGTGCTGGGATGGAGTCCCACATCAGGCTCTCTGCTCAATGGGGGACCTGCTTCTCCCTTCTCCTCTGCCTGCTGCTCCCCCTGCCTGTGTGCACTCTCTCTGTATCAAATAAATAAATAAAATCTTTTAAAATGCATAGTAAAATTAAATAGTAACAACAAAAGGAGAATCCTCTATCCTTAATCTACGTATTTCAAAATAAGATATACTCTTCTAAATAACTCTTGGTTTAAAGAGGAAATAAAGACAGGTACTATTAATCATTTATAAATAAACAAAGCTCTACCAAACATTGTTTGTTGACTGTAGCTAAAGCAACACTTAGAGGAAATTTCATAGCCTCGTTTCACTTATGAGAATGTAAGAAGGGATTGAAAAATTCAGTAATTGAGAAGAGAAGCAGTAAGATAAACAAGAATGTGCAAAAATGGAGATAATAAATTAATGACATAGAAAAAGCAAAACAATTGACTTTCTCTATAAAACCCAAAGCTGCTTTTTTGAAGCGGTATATGAAGTAAACAAAACCTTTGGTGAGTCTCATCAAGAGAAGAAGAGATAAGATACAAATATATTTTAGAAACAAGGGAGAGGACTTAACTACAGATTCAGAGCAAATTTTTAAAAATCATAAATTATACTGTCTTTGACCTTGCAATAGTGTGTTCAAAATCTATTTGAAAAGAAACACTTTTTTAGCAAAACATAAATTACTAATATTATATTAAAAGGTGATAGAAAACCTATAGGGAACAATAGAAGAAATTGACAAAGTAATAAAAAAAATCAACCCCCCAAAAGATACACAGTCTTAACTATTTTGTGAGCTTTAAATCAGCAAATGCTTAAGAGCCAGTTAATTCCTACTAATAAATCAATAGAATGAAATCATCCCAACTCAGCTATCTTTCTATATAGAGTTGAGATACCAAAATTGAGAATGACTGCACACACTCTCAAAATGACCACTTTGGGCCAAGCTGCCTTATGTACATCAATGTAGAACTCCACGAAAAATAGTACCAAGTTGAATTCATTATTACCAAGTAGTATTAATCTCAGGAATGCAATAATAGTTGAACACTAGGAAATCTTATTAATATATTTTACTATGTTAAAAAGTTGAAGGAAAAGCCTTTGGTTCACCTCAGTAGTGCTAAAAAACACAGGATATAAAGTCCACATCTATTTGTGATTTGAAATAAAACAACTTCTAGGTTAGTTAGAGAAGGAAACTTCATTAACTAGGTAGAGATATCTACCAGAAATCTAAAGCAAATACAAAATTATATGGTAAAATAGAGTATACCATCGAAAGTAGGAACAAGATAGGCTTATTATAACTACCTTTAAGAAAATAATAATAGATGTCCTAGCTGAAGCTTTTATGTAAGAATAAAAAAAAAGAAAAAATGAGTATAATACTGTGAAGGAAAGAACAAAGTGTTTCACTGTATTTTATTTATATACATTCTGTCTACAAAATCCAAAAGAATCCATTGAAAAACATTAGCACTCTTCAAAGAGTGTTTAGTAAGAATTACAGTATCAACTTGTCAAAACCCATCCCTTACCAGTAAGTAATCAGAAAGTATCATAAAAATGCCTTGTGCAAACAAGCAATAAAAACTATTAGGACACAAGCATGCCTATATGAAGAAAAATATAAGATGTAACTGATAGTTATAGAAACACTCTAAAAATTAAGAGAAAATACCATGTTTCAGTTTGCAAATACTTAATGTTTAAAAGGTGTCAGTTCATTTCTCTCTTGTTAACCTGTAAGTTTAATGCAGTCCCAATTGTAATTCCAGCAGGATTTTTTTTTAAAAGATTTTTATTTATTTATTTGACAGAGATCATAAGTAGGCAGAGAGACAGGCGGAGAGAGGAGGAAGCAGTCTCCCCGCTGAGCAGAGAGCCCAACGCTGGGCTCGATCCCAGGACCCTGAGATCATGACCCAAGCAGAAGACAGAGGCTTTAACCCACTGAGCCATCCAGGCACCCCTCCAGCAGGATTTTTTTTTATGGAATTAGATACACTGATTTTTAAATTTTTCTGGAGGGCAAAATGTAGGGTGGGGTTTATGCCTATTTTCATTTTATTGTGTTTTGTTTTTGTTTTTTAAGATTTTATTTATTTATTTATTTATTTATTTATTTATTTTGAGAGAGAAAGAGCACTAGCACAAGCAGGGGGAGTGACAGGCAGAGGGAGAGGGAGAAGGGAGAAGCAGGCTCACCGCTGAGCAGGGAGCACGATGCAGGACTCTATCCCAGAACCCTGAGACAGTGACCTGAGCCAAAGGCAGACACTCAACAACTGAGCAACCCAGGCGCCCCATATTCATTTTATTCTTTATATCTCACATATATTTTAAAATTCTTATTTATCTCTTTGATGCATAGGAAAAGCTTTAAAAGAGAGAATGTACAATATCAGCTATAAAGATTTTGAAAAAAGAACAACGAAGAAGGACTTATTCTATGAGATACCAGAACATGATGTGCAGTCATTGCAATTGAAATGGTGTTGAATGATTGGAGAGAAGATAGATGGATAATTGCTATCGACATTAGAGAATCCTAAGCAAGTGTGGGTATTTATTCTATGGAAAAGCTCACATTTCAGATTACATAGCAAAGTGTGGATGATTTCACAAATGGAGCTGGGAACATTCGTTTTTGATTTTGAAAGAACATAAAGTGAGAGCCCTGTCTCAGAAAAATGAATTTCAATGCATCAAGGAGCTACATGTAAAAACTTAGTGGAAAGGTCTATTTTGGGGTGAAGCACAAAACTCAAAAGGGCCATTAAGGGGAAAAAGATTAGCAGATTTTTATAACATAAAAGTAGAATTTCTGTAGGGTTTAAGGCAATACAAAAATCTGTGACCAAAAGTTTATGTCATATTGTATATTTATAGCTTATGTAATTCAAAATAAACTATGATCAATAATTGAGTTCTTAACACTTGTTAAAAATGCTCCTTAAAAAACACAGAAGAGGCACAGAAAAAGAAATAACACAAAGTAGTTTTTGCCCTTCATATTGGTACAGATTTAGAAATTTGATAATAGCCAGTGCTGGTGAGGGGCTAAGAAAGTAGGTACTAACAGTTAGTGTAGGTGGAAAAGTGTAAATTGATAGTTATTTTGGCAGTACCTATTAAAATTAAAAGCCGGCCTTTGTTTTATTTTGTTTTGTTTGTTTTTGAGAGAGAGTATCCAAGCATGTGCCATGGGGATGGGCAGGTAGGGGGTGGTGGCAGAGAGAGAGGGAGAGAAAGAGAGAGAGAACTTTAAACAGAATCCACTCCCAGTGGAGAGCTGGCCAAGAGGCTCAATCTCATGATCCTAAGATCATGACAGGAACCAAAGGCAGACACTTCACTGACTGAGCCATGCAGGTGCCCCCAAACTCAACATTTCTTTTAACTCAGGGTTCCAACCATGTGCATGAATTATACACACATGAATATTTATGGCATTATCAATTATAATAGCCCTAAATTGGCAATGATCTAAGTAGGAGAATCCATAGTAATTTACGGAACATCTATACTCTTGAAAGTTAAGGGGCAGTTAAAAAGAAAATGAGCCACTACTAACCTGAGAAGATCTTTGACACATAATATTTCTTTTCTAAAAAAGTGACAAAACCATATATAAAGTATAATCTCATCTATATATATTAAAGGCCAAACCAGATATAGGTAGAGGTACATAACTCTGTGTGTGTGTGTGTGTGTGTGTGTGTGTGTGTGTTTAAAATCTAGTTATATATAAAATAGAAGAAAAACTGGAAGGACACATACCAAACTGTAAAGAGACAGTTCTTCTGGACATGGGGGAAAAAGATGTGGGATAGGGTAGATGCACCTATATAAAGTTGTAGATAATTCTAATGTATTGATTGATACTCTATTTCTTATATTTAAAAAAGCTATCTCCTTTTCAAACTTCTAATTACTAAAAGGGAAAGTCATGGTTTCACTAGTTTATATTTGATATGTTTTGTAGATAACATACCATTACAAAAGGGAAATAGAGCCTTATATTTTTATTACGTGTTACTCTTGTGATTTTTGCACTCAGGACTGTTCATTGGGTGACAGATAACGTGCACAGAACACTAGATCCTCGGGTACAATGCCTGAGGGGCTGCCTGTTCTCAGTCCAGGATTACTCTGGTTGATTTGCCTGGAACACCAGATGCGCCCTGACAAAGTAGAGACAGGAACACAGAACATCTTGCCCCCATGCTTTTGTGGGCCACCTTAGTCCACCGAACAGAAATTCCTTTGCAGCAAAGGTCAGCCCGGTGCTGTTTTGTGTACAGCAGATGAAAAAGTCACTAGAACCAAGAGCTTCTGTGAATTTCACACGTGGAGACTCACGCCTCTTTGCCCTTCCGTGTTTGCAAGGTCTGTCATTCATGGAAGGAAGTTAGGTCGTCTGAAATAACGTGCTGTACGACTAGCCATGGTGGTTGAGCTTTGTACTCTGTCCTGTGACGGTAACAAATTTAGACTGTCCAGTATAGTACAATTCCCAAACCAATTTCTCTCTTTCTCTCTCTCTCTCTCTTTTTCTCTCTGTCTCTTAAAAGACAGGCATTTTTAAATGTCTGTTTCCTATTTTAAGTTATATCCATTAATGTCCATGAGTCTTAAACCAAATAGTAATTCAACATCAGGTTTGTCAATATGAATACAAGAAGCTTAAAACAAACAAACAAACAAACAAAATAAACGCTCTGCCCTTCCTTTCCCTTAGGAGAGTTTCCCTGTGTTGGAGCAGAAAAGAACAACAGAAAGCGGGTTGCGCTAGGAATCCAAAAATCAGTTTGAAGCCTGCCTTCTGGGATCTTTTGCAAGTCACTTCACTTCTCCTAGGCTTCGTTCACTTTATGTCAGCTGCAAAATGGAGAGATTGGGGGACTTGAGGATGAGGGGGGACGGAGAGGGGATATAGATAATGAAGGAGAAAGGGCTTTGAAAGGTATAAAGAACAGACCAGAGTAAGACTTTATATAAGCCCATTGCTCCCCTTCTTACACACACACACACACACACACACACACACACACACACATATATACACACACACACACACACACAGGGCTATATGCCTGCTTTGGATTTCTATTGTCTTTCATTTACATTCCTTTTAAAGGAGGCATTTGAATCCCTTGGACACATTCAGCTTTGTCTTTTGTCACAGCTACCCATTGATCTCACCAGCACCTGAGGCCTTCGATTTCCTTAGTTCTACCTTTTCGGCAGTCCCTGTTTCCTCCCAGAGGTGCATTTCTTAGTGTCAAAAGCACAGTGTGTTCCCTTTTTGTTAACTTAACCTCTGTGTTGTTTTTTAAAAATCAGATTTGCAAGAACAGGGACTCCAGAAAGCCTGTGATATGTAAATATTTAGCCAGGCAGATAGGGATAGTGAGCAGTTTTCTCTCTTCACAGAAAACATGATTTTATTTGCTAAAGCTGTAATCTTGTTTGATAATCCATCAGTTTATTATCAGCTGTGTGGTGAGACATAATGCCACAGGGAGATAATGAAGAACCTTCACCTGATACGTTGGGGTTGATTACAGTGACCGCAGGAGAGTCTTCTGGAGGGGATTATGTTAAACATAGCCTTTCTATTTACAGTTGATTTCCTCTGAGCACTTTAACCGTTGGGCTCCCAGCCTAGGTAAGTAGGTCATCTGAAAACCTTTAAAGAAGAACAGTCTGCAGGTGTAGAAAGACAGGACCTGTCTCTTTCTCAGGCCTCATTAAGTCATTGTTTGATGCGCAGTGCATTTATGAATCAAAGAAAAAAGAGATACTAAGGTGCTCCATTGAAGACCGTATTTCAAACAAGCAGAACCCAGAAAAGTCCAGTTTGGAAACAAAGCAGGAGACCCTTCCACCCGGCTCTACCCGTTAAGTCCAGTAAACTGGATTAGTAAACTGACATTTTAATATAACCTAGAGTTCTAGGACTCTCGAGGGTGGTATGTGTGGTTGTGGAACCAGGGGCAACACCCCGCTAGGATGTCCTCAGAGACCCTCCTGGTGGGCAGTGGGAAGGCACCAGTCCAGGAGGAGGGGGAGGGGCTGTCCCCAGGACGCTGCTGGGAGTCCCTGGACTGGCAGGAGAAAAAGCATTGCTTTCCAGCTCTCATCTGCAATTCTTCTCTTCCTTAAAATATCTCTTTTTAGGATTATCCACTCTGCGAGATGTCTCCCCCTGAAACCCTGTCTTCAAGGGGCCGGAAAAACTTCCTGAAAATAGAGGCTCTGTGTTCCGTACTTCTGTATTCTGCCTCTTGAGCCTCTTCTGAGAGAAGCAGATAAGCAAACTGAGTTTCCAGGAGTTTAAGGATCTTGCCCTGTTAAGATCTTGCCCTGCTCCTTCCCACTTTTCCTTTCTTTCTTTCCTTTCTCCTCAGACTGACATTTTCTTAAAAGGGTCGATTCTGAACCCAGATACCTGATTTTAGATGCCGCTCTGCATGACCCAGGGCAAGTTACTTATCTAGGAGTGGCTTGGTCCTCGGCAGGAAAATGAGGATCATGGTATTAGTTATGTCATATAGTTACTAGGAGGCTAGAGTTGGTTGGTAGCAGTGCAGCACTTAGCCCAGTGTCTGGCGCACAGCAAACACTCGGTAAGGTTTCGTTCTTGCTAATACTGTTGCCATGTCCTTCCTTCCAGGCCCCGCTTTGTCCCCTCATCACACATGAAGTGAATGTTATCTCTGTGATGGGCATTGTGGCAGGGTGGGGGAATGAGGAAGAGAGGCTCCCTTTTCCAGAAAATTCACTGTCTGTGAGTCATCTCATTGGATGAGATCAGATGGGCCATCGGATAAGTGGAGGAGATGAGGTGTGTGACACGCGGCCTCCAGGTTATCACCGACAAACCGTCTGGTGTCTGTGGTTAGCTGGGAAGGCCTCTTGAGGAGGAGACACCAGCATTTGATGTGAACACTGGAGATAACAGAGTGTCCACTCGGCTGACAGTCAAGGGACAGGTGTTCCAGGCAGAGGGGCCAGGGGCTGTGTGTGTAAGACCGTGGTGGGATCGGGAGTAAGAAGTTTTAGGGGTGCCTGGGTGGTTCAGTGGGTTAAGCCTCTGCCTTCCACCCAAGTGATGATCTCAGGGTCCTGGGATCGAGTCCCATATCGGGCTCCCTGCTCAGCGAGGAGCCTGCCTCTCTGCCTACTTGTGATCTCTGTCTGTCACATAAATAAAGTGTTTAAAAAAAAAAAAAAAGAAAGAAAGAAGTTTTATTAGTAGAACTGTGATAACAAAATACCAGGGAGGGGGGGTGGCTCAAAACGAGCCTTCTCACAGCTCTAGAGGCTTTAAGTCAAGATCAAGGTATCAGCAGGTAAGGTTTCTTCTGAGGCTTCTTTCGTTGGCTCGCAGATAGTTTCCTTCTCACTATGTCCTCACTTGACCTTTTCTCTATATCCTAACCTCCTCTTCTTATAAAGACATTAGTCGCCTTGGATACGTTCCCACCCATGTGACCTCATTTCCGCCTAAATTTCCTCTTCAAAGGCCATCTCTCTAAATAGCACCACATTCTCAGGTACAGGGGGCTCAGGTTTGCTCGTCTGAATTTGGGCCAGGGACCCATGTCAGCCCCTAACAGGAGGCATCGGTGAAGTCTGGCTGGAACCAGGTGGCAAGTGGATGGGTATCAGCGGAGGACATCGCGATGCTGGATCTTGAAAGGCCCGGCTTCTCCTCAGGCTAGGGAGGGTGTCGGTGTGGGGGAAGGGACACCACCACTGTGGTTAGGCTCTGCGGGTTGCCTCAGGCTGAAGAGTGCGGGGCGGACAGGAAGGAACCACACTGTAATGGGTCGGAGGAAACCCCGGGTTGAATTCCAGTTCTGTTCAACACACCCCAGGGCTTATGTGGCCATTGAAGGGAGGCAGTGATCCCCCAGCAAGAAGGGGGCCCCTGAGAACAAAGATGTGTATGGGTGTGGGTGTGGGGGGACAGCTGTGGGGGAAGAAGATGGCAGCTGTGGCGGAGAGCTGGCCTGTGGGGGGTCCCCCGTTGCCGTGGCCGCATCGGTGGCCGCATCGGTGGCCGGCTCACCTGGCCGGCTCACCTGGCCGGCACAAAGGAAGAAGCAGCCCCTGAGTAACAGATGGAGCGGGCTCTGCTCTTTCCTTTTCACCCCAAAGGCCCCTCGGGTGTTCCTCACATAATCACGTACCTTACTCCCATATTTTGTAAATGAGAGAACAGCCTCCCTTTCTCGCTCCTGCCAGGTAGAAGCGCACCGCCGCGCCGTGCTATTGACAGTCAGAGAATGAGATAATTATCCCTCTCCATTTTTAGAATCCAGCTCAAACTCCAGCACTTCGGTGCAGAAACGAGGTGCCGTGTGGGGAGAGCGGCTTCATTTCGCGTGGGTCCCATTTGGTTCAGAGACCGAAGGCCGGTGGCCTGCCCCGGTCTCCCCTGCGCCTGCTTGGCGCTGCTTGGGCCCACATCACTCCATCTCCTTGAGACTTGGCCTTCTCTTTTGTGAAAAGGGGAGAGACCGAGACATACCTGACTAGGACAAACTGCAAAGCCCTCTGTAGTCATTAACGCATTATGCAAACGTCACTTCTAAGATGAAAAAGAAAATTCAGGGTGTTCCCATTTTGCAGTTTTGGTGACTGGGTAGAAAAAAGGAAGCATTTAGATTCCAACCCCAACTCCGTACTGGGGTCAGGACGTGGGGCCAGGCAATCATAAATCCTGTTGTGGGCGGTGGTGTTCCCTGTCCCCCTCCTCCCCTTCCTCCCTCCGTCTCTCTCTCAGCTCCTCTTCTCTCAGATGATGTAAAGATTAATTGGATGGTGTCCATGCTGTCTGCCAGGGAGACAGAAAGCATGAAGTATCATCTGGATGGGTTCGGTAAGCACTAGATTCTCCCTCCTCTGCTTTTGACAAACAGAGTGACAGCCCATCGCTGTGTTTAAACAAGTTAATATGTATGTTCCTTGACATAAGGAAGCGCTCTAATCATGAAATACAGCTTGCATGTCATTTGGTTTCGAGATTTTACTGAGTACTACTAATCTTGACATATTTTGGTTGGCACCACATTCTTGGTATTGTGGGTTAGCGGTTGAATAGTTTGCAGACTTTGTGAAACAAAATCCTCATTTAATGGTTTAGTTGGGCTACATTTTGAAAATATACAAAAACATAATGCACTTTTATTTTATAGGGATTTTTTTTTCCACTTGTGGCTTTGGTTTGGCTCTGCCCCCCTCTTTTTCCTCGGTGCCCTTTCTTTTCTCTTTGCCTCTCTCTCTCTGTCTCTCTCTC